>NC_136107.1:8012445-8639600 GCF_965212315.1 Lampetra planeri | reverse complement strand
CTAGTCTCATAACAAAATACACCATTCGCCACTTCCTGGCGGCGACATTGCATTTTGGGACCATTTGAAGTGTCGAAGTGGTCACAACATTCCGGTATACACATTATGTTCAGTTTTATTTTACCTTCATTAATATTGGCATGCAGACATGAATAATATTAAGGCAGTGACGCAGTGGTACTTGATTATATAAATGTTCATTAAGATTGATGAAATCATGCCTGGGGACCCAGTTCTGTGATAAACTGTAGGTTATAGTCAAGAATCACTTAGCTTTCCATCGTATGTTTTTGTTTTCGTTAAACGTAGTTTACAAAACTCCCATCAAAATATTTGACTATTCCAAATTGGGTATATAAGGGTTGGTGTATAGTTGTGAACTTGTGAGACTCAATGCTTGTATTTAGTCTCATGTAATCAACTTGTAAGCATTCTTTTTTACAAACTCCCATGATTTAAAGTGTATACGTTTGATGGTATTTTATTAATTTCTTCCATGGGTTTTCGAAATCGTGGACACTAAAAACATTCAGCCAGTTGAAAGACAACAAAGATTCTGCCAAAATTCCACATTTTCAGACCATTTGAATGACTTGTCCAAATAATTCAGGCAGTCTGGGTGAAATGTCAGTCTACGCTGAACTTTCAAGTTACCCCTGAAGAGACAGAATCGTTTTTGGTGAATTACCTGCGTTTTAATTTAAGTAGTATTTCATATTTTACAATCATCAAATGATTGAAATGTGTAACCACTCAATGTTTTATTTATGTGTGAATGCTGATGGTAGGGTGAGATCTAGAGTTTGAGAAGGATTGCTCTACATTATTATATCCATATTTAAGCTTGTGTTTACCTACTACATTAAACTATTATACAAGTATAAACACTTTTTCTGACTCATGTGTTATATCAGCAAATAGCTATGATGTAACAGGTAGATTGATGAGACTAATTAGATGTTTGTGTGAATCATGCAATCAAATCTTGATTTGAAGCTTTCGTGACTGCAGGAATCCATACTCTTTGGTTCTTTCGGTAAAGTCATGTAGGTATAGAAATAATAGATCACGACGTTTCGATCGCAACACAAGCAATCGTCATCAGGTGGGACAACCACAGCAAGAAAAAATTTGGTTAGGTGACTTACCGAAAGAATCAAAGAGTACAGTGGCGGCAGGTGATATTTATTTTTGGGGGGGGCGCATTTTTTTTATTTTATTGAGGGGGGCAAATAAATATAAAGCAGTACCAAAAACCATTTTGACTACTTGAATATCAATTTTGATGCTCTTTATTTACATTTCAGACCAAAAGAAGTACCAAAAAGCATGTTTCCTACTTGAACATAAATGTTTCTCTTTTATATACATTTCAGACCAAAGTACCAAAAAGCATGTTTCCTACTTGAACATAAATGTTTCTCTTTTATATACATTTCAGACCAAAGTACCAAAAAGCATGTTTCCTACTTGAACATAAAAACGTTAGTTTCATGCTATTATCAATATGGCTGCGGCTACTTTCATGACGTTTGCATTTGTCAGAGAGATGTTTGAGGTCTCTTACCCCCGTCGTTGTCCACAAAACGTCAGTGCCGACACTTTGAAATAAAAGACAGGGAAAACAAAAAAGAGAATTGCTAACATCACATCCAGCCAGCCACCTCCGTTTCTCATAACAAGCGTGGGTGAAGCTTCGTGTGTAGCTTCGTCCTCTGTCACTGGCCTGCTGCTGGATTTGTAAATCGGGCTGGTCCGGTCCGAGATCCTTTATCTTTTTTATTTCTTCCAGCGAAAGCCTTGTGAAAGGGTTTTTTTGTAAATAAATTACAGAATTTGGATGAACTGCTGCCATTGTTTACACAAAAAATTTGATCAGCCTAGCAAGTGTCGCCTGCGCACTCGCAGTAGTGGCCCAGAGCGTAAATTTGAATGACAGGTGACGAGAACCAATCTGATTGGATAAAATAACATGTATCCAATTCTGATTGGCCAGGGACGCAACGACTTGCGCCCCGAGGAGAATCTTTAAGAAACCAATTAGAGACCAGCTTCAGGTCACATGCTGTCCGAAAATTTAAAGTCTCACATAGACATCCATTTGTCCGGCGCCCCGCATGAAACACATTGAAAAACATAGAAAATAGTTGACCGATTAAAGCCAGTTTTTATTAAATGCTGATGCTTTTCTTACTACCAGCCGGCACATCGTATGAAAAAAATATTTTATTTATGTATTTTTATATAATTTTTGTATATGTATAATCTTGATGGGGGCGGCGCCCCTGCGCCCTCTATTGACGAGCCGCCACTGAAAGAGTACGCAATCACATGTTGGAATACTTGATCATCGGATAAGTATCAATACTGACGCAAAGTACTACAAACCTCAAATGCTAAAAGAATATCGAATGGAAAATTAAATTTAACCCTTTGGAAGACATAAAAGTGTGGATATGGCCACATTTTCCAAGTCTGGCCCAATGTGAGAAATAAATGTATGAATAATGAGCATCAATAATTTAACCAATTCTCAATTTTGTGAGGTATCCCTAACTAGCGAGTACCTGCAAGCGAATACAAATTCAACGGACGCTCTGCGTGCACAAGGTTCTTTGTTCGTGCTCGCTGGTTACTCTGAGAAACCACATTATTTAGTCTTTGGTTCTTTCGGTAAAGTCACGTAGAAAGAAAATAAAATAAATAATAGAATCCGACGTTTCGATTGCAACACAAGCAATCGTCATCAGGTCGAAAACAAACCAAGTAAACTTAGAAATATAATGCAATACAACACAGAGTCGGCTAACACAACAGTCAACACCCTACCTGGTTGATTATGTTCTTCCAAAGATTGCAAAATTTGAGAGAGAGACAAAACACAGACACGGGGGGACACAGACAGACACACAAGCAGAGAGAGACAATACAGAGACACAGAGAGAGACACACATATACACACAGAGACACAACGCCTCTATGTTGCTTGTGTTGCAATCGAAACGTCGTATTCTATCATTTAAATTACTTATTTTCTACTTGACTTTACCGAAAAAACCAAAGAGTAATTCCTGCAGTCACGAAAGCTTCAAATCACATTATTTAGATCATTGAGTTTAGATAGGTCTTATATATCATTCTAGGTTACCACATGGATTTAAAATCGATCCCAGTTATTTTATATCGGCAGATTCATACATGATTACTCACGTATGGTATAAATTCACACAATTGTAAAATCACCTCAAGTACCCCCTGATACATTGCCACGTACCCCCGGTTGAAAACCACTGCTAAAGAAGCCCTCTATAGAGCTGCCTCGAGTGGGAGCTCCTTCTGCCAGCTGTGGCTAGAGCAAATAATTGCAGGGCTGCAACCTTTACCTTTTAAAATTGAGGCAATTTATTTTTTATAAAACATGTGAATAGGCGACTTCCATTACTTGTGCCACAAAACCATAGAGCAAATGTCCGCTCACACGTACCTGCATAATCGTATGTACGCCCATGTGCGCGTGTGTTTACGGTTCAAGATATTGTTACATTGGAGCGTTGACTTTAGGAGTTTAGGTTGCGGCATTGGTGGCTAAAAATACGACATAACGCCGTTGCTGTGAAAGCACACAGGCATCGGAGAGAAGTAAATATTCCAACATGTGCTGCTCAGGGTAACCGTGAACTCGTATAAACAGGTCTTCAATTACGTTTCTCCATGTTCATTTCCACCGAACAATGCGAAAATTCATGCCAACGTATGGATTCTGTAGCACCTTCCAACGTGCGTTTGTCTTTGGAAGTATCGAATTTCATTTGTATGAACGTACTCACCTTGTGCAAGTAGCCGAGGGTAATTCATCATGCATTACGCCAACCTTGAAGGGTGCTTCCGTTTAGATAACATCGCAGGCGTCACCATTTCATTTGGATAGCCAGGTCACCTGAGTATGTACGATCGGTGGAGTCGCACTCTTGTCAGGGTGGTTTTTTTTTATTTTTTTAGATAGATCACCATAAAAGTTCACCGGGAAGTGCAGTTTTATATCGCGAGCGGAAAAGTGGATTTCCCCCCCCCCCATCTCGCCAAAAAAACCCTCAAGGACACCTGAGCACACATACAAACTCGCTCACGCATACGCCCGAGCACATGCCAAAACTCACACCTACAGTCATTTCAAACAAGGTTGCCTCATCCTCCACTGGGCACCATGGCTGTATTGGACAGTCCTCTGGGTGTTGGGGGGGAAGTCCTCACTATACGTCAGAAAACATCGGATTGTATTTGGGTTTTTTTTTCTTCACATTTGCGATATTACTTGTGGGTTCTCATACCTGTCAACCCCTTATCAGTGCCTACATTATTACAGACCAATTCAGACCTTATTGGTAAACCCGTGCCCTTATGAATCTCAACGTTTATCCTACAAAGTCCCATTACAAGGGAGAAACACAAACAGACAAAAAAACTATTTGCTATTCGGACCTAAAACAAAATTTCCCTGTTCAAGAATACGGGGTAAACGGTATGGGTTGACAGGTATTGGTTCTGGAGATCAATGTGGAAGCCCTTGGGTCCGATACTCCCCTCCTAACCAGAACGTCAAAATGCCACAGAACTTCTTCTTGGTTCTTTCGGTAAAGTCACGTAGAAGGGAAATAATAAAATTATAAAAATAAAACATAATAAAATACAATTCTCACGACGTTTCGGCCACAACGCAAGCAGCCGTCCTTAGGTGAAGAACAGGGCTGTCGGAAAGACAGCGTCTGAATGAACACCACCATGCTTGGCAGCGTATATTTAAGCTGGGTTAGAGGAGGAGGGAGCCTTGACAAAGGAATTTGCATATCAACAGGAATTTAGCATATTTATGGAAAATGCAGATATGGGATTAGTCACTACTTGTGGAATGTGTAGGTGAAGGGGGGGGTCTCAAAGTCATATTATGCTCGTGTATTATGTAGGATTAGCAGTAATAAAGGGAGGAAGTAGTATTAGCAGTAATAAAGGGAACGAATTTTAATAGTAAGGAGCTGCAGCAGCCAAACCACCACGTAAAAAACTAAAATATGAACTACATCAATATCATCAATATACTCAAAATACTCTCCAATAAGCTGAGCTACTAACAGTAAGTCATACATTACAATTCTATGTGGCAAAAAAATATATAATATGCCTCCAGCTAAACTTTTTTCTTACATCACACGGATATACCCCATACTATATACTGCCATAGAGAAACCCAACATTAAATTATACACTGCATTACTATACACCACCCTATAACTTAGACTATACATTGTAATATTACACTATGTATTATTCTACCCACCCTACTGTATACCACACTGCTGTATATTCACTATACAATTACGATACTATATATTACCTTATACATTATATTAAACATTACACTTTAATACTATTTATTATTATACAATCTGCTAAAAACTATACCAGTGACCATTGCGTGAAAGGTACTAAGAGGAAGCAACGAAATATGGCAATGGGAGAGTGGTGACAGGAGACTTGCAGCGGAGCAAAGACTCCATTCCCTGCGGAGAATACAATGCCAGTGAGTGGACTGCGGTCTGAAAGTCACCGTAAACGTGAACACAATCAGTTAAGACCCGAAATGGTTTATTACGTCCTTCCAATGATTGCTGAGCCAGAATACATCTTCTCGGTTGAAATTGTCTGTTTTTGTATATGTGGATCGCCTCATGAACGAATCTCTCATGGTAGCCAGATGGCTTGCAGAGAACCTCTGTCTTGGAGAAGTCAATGTCATGTGAGCCCACTGAATTATAACAGTGATCTGCCACGGCTGAGGTGTTTGTCCTACCGTGTTTCAGGTCTGCTTTATGTTCACGGATGCGGTCCGAGACATGTCGTTTGGTTTCTCCAATGTAACTGCTACCACAGAGGCAACTAAGTTTGTAGATACCAGGGTACTGTATGTCTGGAACCACATCTTTTACAGACGGGACCAGATCACGGATTGTATGTACTGTGTTGAATCGGACCTGGATCTTGTGTTTATTCAGGATTTTGGAGATCTTTTTTGTGACCCCCGCAATGTAGGGTAAGGTGATGGTTTTGAATGGCTCCTCAACAGGATCTTTCTTGATGGTTGGAGTGATGGCTTTGCGGATTGTGTAATCGGAGTAACTATTAGCCTTAAGAGCTTGGTGTACGTGCTTGAGTTCACTGGCAATGTGTTCCTGGTCGGAGATGCATTGGGCTCTATGGTGTAGAGCAGGGGTCGGCAACCTGCGGCTCCGGAGCCGCATGCGGCTCTTTTGAACCTTGACCGCGGCTCCGGGGCGGATGCTAGCGAGGGGAGGAGGCGCACTGTGACACCTGCTCTGGCGTTGCCGCTGCTGACAGGTCGCCGCTCCGCTCCACACTGCCCGCCCGGTGACAGGCAATAACGTTGCCGTTGCTTTGTCACATGTTTGGAAGAAGTAAAAACCTTCCTGGGCAGCAAAGAGCTCACCTTTGCTGAGCTGGAACAGCCAGAGTGGCTGGAAAAATTACATTTTATGGTAGACATGACAGCACATCTAAACACGCTAAATACAACCCTTCAGGGGAAAGGAGGCACATCCCTGCACATGCTGGAGGAGGTTTTGGCATTCGAGCGCAAGTTGACAGTGTTTGTCAAAGATTTACAGAGAGGTACACTGTCTCACTTTCCCTCTTTGAGAGAGTTCAAACAAAGTCATGATACGATAAATTTGGAATATTTCAAGTCTGCAATCACCACAATGCAAAGTTCGTTTGGGAAACGATTCTGTGAGTTCAGAGAGGAAAAAACGACATTATCCTTCCCTGTCACTCCCCTGGCGATCGATCCATCCCTATTGAATATCAACCTGATCTTGAGATGGAACTGGCCGATATAGCCGACAAAGATATATGGGTGTCCAAGTTCAAATGCTTGACCGCTACTCTTGAGGATGTTGCCCGTCAGAAGGCCATTCTGGCTCAGAATCATAAATGGAGTGATATTGAAAACCTTCCCAAACAGGACAAACTTGTATTCGAAACATGGAATGCCATCCCCAACACTTATATAAACATGAAAAAGTATGCATTTGGAGTCCTGTCGATCTTCGGCTCCACATATGTATGTGAGCAGGTCTTCTCCAACATGAACTATATTAAAAACAAACATCGATCACGCCTCACAGATGACAGCTTGCAAGCCTGTGTGAAAATGAAGGTGACGTCTTACAGCCCTGATGTGCAGACACTGTGCACTGAGGTTCAGGAGCAAAAATCCCATTAACCAGGTAATTTAGCTATTAATTTGCAAAAATATATTTTACATTGTTAAGTGAAAAAGTCCTTTTTTTATTCAGATTGACAGCTGACTGCACGATCCTGTATATAGCAATAAGGTAAGAAACAATATATGCAGTGTTATATTTGTTTTAAATGTTGCAATGGTTTTGCGGCTCCCAGTTTATTTTTTCCTTCGGAAACGGGTCCAAGTGGCTCTTTATGTCTTAAAGGTTGCAGACCCCTGGTGTAGAGTCTTGATGAGAGAATTCTTCTGGGATGGATGGTGGTGGGATACCGGTTTTAGGTAAGCATCCGTATGGGTAGCTTTCCTGTAGACAGAGTGGCTCATTGAACCATCAGGTCTCCTTTTAATTAGGGCATCCAAAAATGGTAGCTTGCCATCTTTTTCGACTTCCATGGTGAATCTGATGGCTGAGTGTATGGAATTGATGTGGTCGAGGAATTGGTCTAGAGCAGACCGGCAATGTGGCCAGATGACAAAAGTGTCATCTACATACCTCTTCCATAAGGTCGGGCGTAGAGTGGCAGTCTGGATGGCGTCAGTCTCAAATTTCTCCATGAAAACGTTGGCTACAACCAGAGATAGGGGAAGACGGTTGCTTTGTTTAAGGATTTCAACGTAAAGAGACACTACGAGACTAAACATGCTACAACATACGACAAGCTAACAGGGAGTGACCGCGCTGAAAAAGTTAAGCAACTCCCAGCTGCTCTGGCATCGCAACAGCGATTCTTCATGCGGGCCTGTGAGTCAAAGGAAAACATCACCAAAGCCAGCTATGAAGTGGCCATGTTAATAGCTAAACATGGCAAACCTTTTACTGAAGGTGCGTTTATCAAAGACTGTCATGAAAATGGTGGAGAACATTTACGCCGAGAAGAAGAAAGAATTTAGGAATGTTTGCCTGGCACGCAACACTGTGGCACGGAGAGTTGAGGACATATCGTCAGATATTCAGAGACAACTGGGGGACAGGGGAATGGCTTTTGATTATTTCTCATTAGCCTGCGATGAAAGCACCATGCATCTGACACTGCACAACTACTTATTTTTTAAGAGGAGTTGATGACAACATGAACGTGACAGAGGAGCTGCTTGACCTTAAAAGCATTAAAGGGCAAACCAAAGGAACAGATTTATTTGTTTCTGTTTGTGAAGCTGTTGATGATATTAAACTACCATGGAGTAAAGTTTCTGGGATCATTACTGATGGTGCGCCTGCCACGGCTGGTGAGCGAAGTGGATTGTCCACACTGATCTGCAATAAAGTCAGCGAAGAAGCAGGTAACGCTATTAAACGTCACTGTATCATTCACCAGCAGGCTCTCTGCGCCAAACATCTCAAATTTGACGATGTTATGAAACCAGTGGCAAAGGCAATCGATTCTATTCGCTCTAAAGCTCTATAACGCTGACAGTTTCAGCCGTTCTTGCGTGACATCCAGGCTGAATACGGTGATGTAATACATCACAACGATGTGAGGTGGCTAAGTCGGGGGTCCGCACTGCAGCGATTTTTCTCTCTCAAAGAGGAAATTGGGCATTTTTTGGGTGAGAAGGGACAACCAATGGAAGAACTGTCCGATCCTGTATAGCTGGCAAATCTGGCTTTTTTGATTGACATAACGAAGCATCTGAATGCGCTGAATGTTAATCTTCAAGGAAAAAATGCAGTGGTGAGCCAGCTATATGCTCACATCAAGGCCTTTGGAACCAAACTGCAACTTTTCCAAAGACACTTGTCCCAAACAGAGCCCTGCACCGCGCACTTCCCAGCTTTGAAAGAGGTCATTGACAGTTTCCCACAGGACAACATCGGTGCGCAAATGAAGAGTTATGCAACAGCTATCGCATCTCTTTCTGTGGAATTTAACAAACGCTTTCGGGACTTTGCAGTTATTGAAAAGGACGTTGCTTTTCTCTTCTCTCTTCTGCGTGGACCCTGATGATGCTCCTCCACAGCTGCAGCTGGAGCTCATTGAGCTGCAGTGTGATGATGAGTGCCGCGGAAAACACCAGCAGTGTTCTCTTGTTGACTTTTAACGGCAGCTGGACAAAAGCAGGTTTCCAGAAATGCGGTCATTCGCTAAGAAAATGCTGAGCTTATTCGGCTCCATATATTTGTGTGAGCAAACATTCTCAGTCATGAACTTAAACAAGAACCGATTGAGGTCAAGGATGAGTGACTCCCACTTGCGTGGCATTTTACGCATCTCAACCACTGCCCTCAAGCCAGACCTGGTCTCTTCACTGAAATCTAGATCTCAGCATCACCATTCTCATTAGTGTCAGCAAGTTATCTGTTCCTTAATCAATCGGAAATTGAGTGTTTGAACGGTAACATCTGTCACTATTAACAGGGAAAAGCCTAAAGCACACTAATGCACTTGGACTTATGGCACTTGTTTTATTAAACTCTTGAATAAGATTTGGTTATAACTGTTGATGTTATGTACCTGTAGATGTGACATAAACTATTGCTTTCTGAAAAATCTTGTAAAAGAGAAGTGCAAAATTAACTCGTTTAAAAGTTTAATGATAACAGACCACTTTGCATTACTTATAACTCCTGTTTAAAATGTTCATGAGGCAAAGATATTTAACTCATGGAAATTTAAGGTATTCTTTACAGTTTGTTCAATGTTATCTGACTGAATAAAAGGCAGAATTGTGTGTTTAGAGTTGTTCACGTCTGCCTGAGTGGCTTATATTTGGTGACATTGTCATTTGAAAAATAAAGGTAATTGTGACAATGAAAATTGTTTTATAACAGTGTGTATTTTCACGTAACTTTTGTGGTTAAAAAAATGTCAGAAGGAACTATTGGCCCCCGGGCATCTTCACTTTATCAAATTTGGCCCTCTTTGCAAAAAGTTTGGACACCCCTACTTTATGCCGACTAAAAGTTTGGCTGCCTTTCCCGCTTATCTGTGGTTCCTTGTGCCTCTTTCTTCGAGAACGAGCAAATACTGTGGAGTGTCATTTGAAAAAATGTTCTACAGTACTGTACGGTAATCAAGATCAGATTGCTGCGTGCATCAGCGTTCTATGTCATTGAAGGAGGTGCCCCAGAGATCTTATCACGAACAAAAAAGCTAAAAGAAGATGGAATGTTATACGCTTCATGAAGAAGACAAAATGTCCTTATTCTCAAACAACCGATGATGAAGTTTGCAATAGAGTAAAAGAACAAAGAGGACAGTGTGAGAGTCTTTGACTTCTATTAAGAATAATAACTTATGAATAAGAAAATAAATAAGAGACCACAGCATGTAACTAAGTGAAGACATCATGCAGCAAAACTAAAGTTGATGATTGGCAATACATAAATGTTAGGCCCGAGGCAGAAAAACTGTGCTTTCCGTTGGAAAGCACAGCACAGTATGCGTACCTTTGGCAGTTATTGAATGTAGACTGAACAAATAAAAATAAAGAGGTGAACAATAGGTTGGAGTGCTTTAGGAATGCTAAACTTGATTTTGAAAAGTAACATACCAACCTTCATAAGAAAAAACATTTCATTTGTGCGTACTGTCGGATATGACATATGATTCAAAAAATGGTCATTACAAAAAAAAGTTAACAAACATTTTAAAGTAAGAAAATAATCACGGAGAAATTAATGCGTGGAATTACAATGAGAGGCATAAATATGAACACGTGGATTAGATATAATTATAGGAGTGGTAGACGGAGTGGCAGCCAAGGAACGTATCACATGTAAGGGGATGACCACTGAGGAGACAGCAATGAAACCATGTTGTGTGCAGGTGCTGCGCGTATTATTATAATTACTAGGTTGTTGGGGTGCGCCGCAGGCGAACCCCCGCACAACCACAGCCTGCAGCGTCCCCGAACAACCACAGCCTGCGGCACCCCCCAACAACCACAGCGTGCGGCGGCCCCCAACAGACTGGTCAAGTAAATCCTTACGATCCACTCGCACAGTGTGCGGTGGGCCTTCATCCAGCAGTGGATTTAAGCACCAAAAAAACTCGAGTACTAATGTAATGGACAGAGCACGGCTCTCCCTCAGGGCAGCAGTGGACAGAGCACGGTTCTACATCAGGGCAGAAGCAGAGCAAGCACGGCTCTCCCTCAGGGCAGCAGTGGACAGAGCACGGCTCTCCCTCAGGGCAGCAGTGGAGTGAGCATGGCTCTCCCTCAGGGCAGCAGTGGAGAGAGTGCGTCTGGCTCCCTCACGGCAGCAGTGGAGACAGCGCGGCTCTCCCTCAAAGCCAGCAGTGGAGAGCACGGGGGTTCCTCAGGGCAGCAGTGGACGGAGCACGGCTCTGCCTCACTCTCACTCACCCGTCTCCTCTGAGCTGCATGCGATTGTGTGTGAGCTGTGTGTATGAGTGAGCCGTGTGTGAGTAGTTCGACCGTCAGCTTCCTCACTCTGACTCACCCGTCTCCTCTGAGCTGCATGCGATTGTGTGTGAGTGAGTGTGAGCTGTGTGTATGAGTGAGCCGTGTGTGAATGGATCGACCGTCAGCTTTCTGTAGCTGCGTCTCTAGAGCTTTGGCCATGAAATTGCTGTTTCTCGAAGTGGGCAGCTCCCGGTCACGTGACGCACTTCAACCAATCCGGGGGCGTTAATCACAGTCACAGAAGGACAGATATTGGCTATTATATATGTGTATGATATTGCACGAATGTGAGAGACGGCAATGGCTTTGAGAGGCCTGCATACAGTAGTGGATTGTCTTTGACTGAGACACTTTTTCATAGACCAGCTCGTCATGAGATTTAGCATTCAAATTAAATTATCTTGCAAAGGTATAGTATTTCAGCATACAGTGTAATGCAACCAGAATGTCCAAGTTCACACTGGCTCGACACGTTTCTACATATTTTGTGCGATATAAGTCCAAATTTGTGTAATTAAAGCTACTTATACACGTGTAGTGACATAATATTGTAGTACAGTACCGGCCCTAGAGGAGCACGGTCTGTGTGTGCCGGCCTGAAGAGAAGGTCGGGTAAGGTCATGGAAGCCTGGGTGACCCGAGAGGACACGTGACCGGACGGGATGACAGGGGGGCCCCCGAGAAGGGGGTGCGAGGGTCATGTGATGAGGACCGAGGTTCCTCGAGAGGGTTCTGGAAAGAGGGCGTAGCCAGGGGCGGAGCTCGGCCATGCCACAGGAAATATAAGCCGAGTCCCGGAAGGGATCGGGGCTGTCCATCCCGGGGAAGAAACTCTTCGTCCACGTTCTTTGATCTTCGGGCACGCGGACCACGCGGTGTGTTGGTTGTCCTGGTCCGAGTTTGTTAGTTACCTTGTAACCTGTTTAGTTAGCCAGGGTGGTCACCACCTTAGATTGTTGTCTCGTTAATGGGTAGAGTTACCCCGTTGTGTCATTTAATAAATGTGTAATGTTCTTGTATGGAGTCGTAGAGGCAACACGGTTTATATATAATATAACAAGGTACACTTAATCCCTAACACAAAGGGGTAGTGGCCCCTTTCACCCACAACCTGGAGAGGTACAGCCTCTGGGGTATCATACCTAGTCACTCTGACTTCTCTAGCCCTCCGGCTGGCTAGACCAAGGGGAGGCTGACCCACCGCTGGTCCGGTGGGTCCCTGACCACTGGCCCGTCCAGGACGTCGGTGGCTTGGGGTCCAGGGTCTTGTCTCCAGGCGGGCTTCTGACTTCGGCTTGAGGCGAACTGCCCAGCGCTCTCAAGAACCCGCTTAATATACCGTTTCCCACTGAGGGGCGGGGCTCTGTGGGATCGCACGCATCCCCCAGCCCCCTCCCCTCAGAGGGGTCCTGGCCACCGTTGGCCCAACCCAGGGGTGTCCAAACTTTTGCAAAGAGGGCCAAATTTGATAAAGTGAAGATGTCCGGGGGCCAATAGTTCCTTCTGACATTTTTTTAACCACAAAAGTTACGTGAAAATACACACTGTTATAAAAAAAATGCATTGTCACAATTACCTTTATTGCTCAAATGACAATGTAATCAAATATAAGCCACTCAGGCAGACGTGAACAACTCTAAAAACACAATTCTGCCTTTCATTCAGTCAGATAACATTGAACAAACTGTATAGAATTCCTTAAATTTCCATGAGTTAAATATCTTTGCCTCATGAACATTTTAAACAGGAGTTATAAGTAATGCAAAGTGGTCTGTTATCATTAATCTTTGAAACAAGTGGATTTTGCCCTTGTCTTTTACAAGATCTTTCAGAAAGCAATAGTTTGTGTCACATCTACAGGTACATAACATCAACAGTTTTAACCAAATCTCATTCAAGAGTTTAATAAAACAAGTGCATTTGTGTGCTTTAGGCTTTTCCCTGTTAATAGTGAGCGATGTTACCGTTCAAAACACTCGATTTCAGATTGATCAAGGAACAGATAACTTGTTGACACTAATGAGAAGGGTGATACTGAGATCTAGGGCAGTGGTTGAGATGCGTAAAATGTCACGCAAGTGGGAGTCACTCATCCTTGACCTCAATCGGTTCTTGTTTAAGTTCATGACTGAGAATGTTTGCTCACACAAATATGTGGAGCCGAATAAGCTGAGCATTTTATTAGTGAATGCCCGCATTTCTGGAAACCTGCTTTGTCCAGCTGCCGGTAAAAGTCAACAAGAGAACACTGCTGGTGTTTTCCGCGGCACTCATCGTCACACTGCAGCTCAATGAGCTCCAGCTGCAGCTGCGGAGGAGCATCATCAGGGTCCACGGAGAAGGGAGAAGAGAAAAGCAACATGTCCTTTTCAATAACTGCAACGTCCTGAAAGCGTTTGTTAAATTCCACAGAAAGAGATGCGATAGCTGTTGCACAACTCTTCATTTGCGCACCGATGTTGTCCTGTGGGAAACTGTCAATGACCTCTTTAAAAGCTGGGAAGTGTGCGGTGCAGGGCTCTGTTTGGGACAAGTGTCTTTGGAAAAGTTGAAGTTTGGTTCCAAAGGCCTTGATGTGAGCGTATAGCTGGCTCACCACTGCATCTTTTCCTTGAAGATTAACATTCAGCGCATTCACATGCTTCGTTATGTCAACCAAAAAAGCCAGATTTTTCCAGCTATACAGGATCGGACAGTTCTTCCATTGGTTATCCCTTCTCACCCAAAAAATGTCCAATTTCCTCTTTGAGAGAGAAAAATCGCTGCAGTGCGGACCCCCGACTTAGCCACCTCACATCTTTGTGATATATTACATCACCGTATTCAGCCTGGATGTCACGCAAGAACTGCTGAAACTGTCGGTGGTATAGAGCTTTAGAGCGAACAGAATTGATTGCCTTTGCCACTGGTTTCATAATATCGTCAAATTTGAGATGTTTGGCGCAGAGAGCCTGCTGGTAAATGATACAGTGACGTTTAATAGCGTTACCTGCTTCTTCCCCGACTTTATTGCAGATCAGTGTGGACAATCCACTCCGCTCACCAGCCATGGCAGGCGCGCCATCGGTAATGATCCCAGAAACTTTACTCCATGGTAGTTTCATATCATCAACAGCTTCACAAACAGAAACGAATAAATCTGTTCCTCTGGTTTGCCCTTTAAGGCTTTTGAGGTCAAGCAGCTCCTCTGTCACGTTCATGTTGTCATCAACTCCTCTTAAAAAAAATAAGTAGTTGTGCAGTGTCAGATGCATCGGTGCTTTCATTGCAGGCTAATGAGAAATAATCAAAAGCCACTCCCCTGTCCCCCAGTTGTCTCTGAATATCTGACGATATGTCCTCAACTCTCCGTGCCACAGTGTTGCGTGCCAGGCAAACATTAATAAATTCTTGCTTCTTCTCGGGGCAAATGTTCTCCACCATGTTCATGGCACAGTCTTTGATAAACGCACCTTCAGTAAAAGATTTGCCATGTTTAGCTATTAACATGGCTACTTCGTAGCTGGCTTTGGTGATGTTTTCCTTTGACTCACAGGCCCGCGTGAAGAATCGCTGTTGCGATGCCAGAGCAGCTTGGAGTTGCTTCACTTTTTCAGCGCGGTCACTCCCTGTTAGCTTGTCGTATGTTGTAGCATGAACAGTCTCGTAGTGTCTTTTTACGTTGAAATCCTTAAACAAGGCAACCGCCTCTTTACAAATTAGACAAACACTATTGCCTCGATTTTCAGTGAAGAAGTATTGTAATTCCCACCGCTCCTGAAAGCGGCGGCCTTCACTGTCAACTTTTCTCTTTTTTTGCAGTCGCCATGGCAGAAAATGATTCGAGAATGGTTTGCGGCACGGATGCAGAGCCAGATAGCATTAGAATGGTGCTGCCACCGTGTAGTGAAAGGAGGAATTACATCTTTAAAGTTTTATGATTTATTTATTCTGACAGAGCTAGTGAGCCATAAATAACACATTATAAGACCGAAGCTTCGGGCCGTATGAAATCTGACCACAGGCCGTGATTGGCCCGCGGGCCGGACATTTGACATGCCTGCCTTAGACTATACATTGTGTAATGCGAGCGTAAATGGGGTTGCTGCTGGGCTCTGGCCCAATCACACGGCCCGGGGTATTGGGGGGCGAAGCCCGGTATGGGGGGCGTGTGGGAGGGGCCGCCTTTCACCTCGGCTCCAATGGAAAGCGAGGTGAATGGGGGTGGAGCCAGCAGGGCAGTATGGGAAGGCCGGATCTGACGAACCGGAAGGGGAGGAGTCAGGGTCATGTGGGGGAGAGGATATAAGTGGGAGCCCGGAAGAGATCGGGGGAGTTGTTGGAGTGAAGAAGCGGGACCACGTTGGGTGGCCGCCGCGCCATCAGCCACGTGGCTGATGGGGCTTCGGCACACCGTCGGCCAGCGGCGTGTGGAGCGGGGAGGAGCGGACCGACTGACGGGAGAGCACGTGCGGGGCGCGCGCGAGAAGAAGCTGATGGGAGTGCGCATGTGGGGCGCGCGCGAGGAGGAGCTAACGGAGGAGCTGAGAGTGAGCGTGTGCGGGGCGCGCGCGAGATGACGCTGGTCCGCGGAAGAGACCAGCGGGGTGCGGAGAAAGAACTTGAATAAAAGACCAACGGAGACCAGCAGTGCCTGACGGAGTCTTTATTACAATTGTAATATTACACTATGTATTATTCTACCCACCCTACTGTATACCACACTGCTGTATATTCACTATACAATTACGATACTATATATATTACCTTATACATTATATTAAACATTACGCTTTTATACTACTTATTAGACAATCTGCTATACACTATAACATTGACCGTCACGTGAAAGGTACTAAGAGGAAGCAACGGAATTTGTCAATGGAAGAGTGGTGGGGGGAGAGTTGCAGCGGAGCAAAGACTCCATTCCCTGCGGAGAATATAAAAGATGTATAGTCAATGCCAGTGAGTGGACTGCGGTCTGAAAGTCACCGTAAACATGAACACAATCAGTTAAGACCCAAAATGGTCTATCACGTCCTTCCAATGATTGCTGAGCCAGAATCCATCTTCTCGATTGAAATTGTCTCTGTGTTTGTATATGTGGATCACCTCATGAACGAATCTCTCATGGTAGCCAGATGGCTTGCAGAGAACCTCTGTCTTGGAGAAGTCAATGTCATGTGAGCCCACTGAATTATAACAGTGATCTGCCACGGCTGAGGTGTTTGTCCTACCGTGTTTCAGGTCTGCTTTATGTTCACGGATGCGGTCCGAGACATTTCGTTTGGTTTCTCCAATGTAACTGCTACCACAGAGACAACTTAGTTTGTAGACGCCAGGGTACTGTATGTCTGGAACCACGTCTTTTACAGACGGGACCAGATCACGGATTTTATGTACTGTGTTGAATCGGACCTGGATTTTGTGTTTATTCAGGATTTTGGAGATATTTTTTGTGACCCCCGCAATTTAGGGTAAGGTGATGGTTTTGAATGGCTCCTCAACAGGATCCTTCTTGATGGTTGGAGTGATGGCTTTGCGGATTGTGTAGTCGGAGTAACCATTAGCCTTGAGAGCTTGGCCTACGTGTGTAATTAAGGTCGTTGAGGCGACTTCTGGAATCCGGTCTTTTATTCACTTTTCATTACAGCTCTCCTTCACGCTGCTGACCGGCAGCGTGAGAGGGATAGAGAGAGAGAGACGCGCAGCCACGTGGCAACTTGGAGCCCCGCTCTCGCATGGCCTCCTCCTCCGTTCGTTCCAGTTCTGACCACGTGTTGTTCGTCTCCACCCCTATTTAATACCCGGGTCACGTGGTACGTTTCCACCAATCCTGATTAGCTTCTATGGAATATTCCAGACTCCCTCGTAGGCTCCCGGGACCACGCCCCTGACTCATCTCCCCATTGGCTAGGGCCAAAGCCAGCAGAACCTATCCTCTACTTACAGCTGTCACCTTTCCATTACATCAGGGCCACGCCCCTAGGCTTCCCCCCATTGGCTATGGACCAGGACCAGCAGAGCCAATCATCATGACGAGTTGTGATACGTCAGTGAGCCGGATATATCCTCACATTACACGTGCTTGAGTTCACTGGCAATGTGTTCCTGGTTGGAGATGCATTGGGCTCTATGGTGTAGTGTCTTGATGAGGGAATTCTTCTGGGATGGATGGTGGTGGGAATCCGGTTTTAGGTAAGCATCAGTATGGGTAGCTTTCCTGTAGACAGAGTGGCTCATTGAACCATCAGGTCTCCTTTTAATTAGGACATCCAAAAAGGGTAACTTGCCATCTTTTTCACACCTTTTTCCCACCCAGCCATCAGATTCACATGGTGAATCTGATGGCTGGGTGTATGGAATTGATGTGGTCGAGGACTTGGTCTAGAGCAGGCCGGCCATGTGGCCAGATGACAAAAGTGTTATCTACGTACCTCTGCTATGTATGGCAAAGTGATGGTTTTGCTTGGATCCTCAGAAGGTTGTCTCCCCATGGCTGGGAAAGCAGCTTTGCGGATTGTACGGTCTGAGTATCCGTTCATCCTGAGGGCTTGGTTTACGTGCTCCAACTCACTAGCTCGGTGGTGCTGGTCGGGTGGAATTCCTTTCCAGCTCAGACCCCGCTTGCTTGCCCATCGCCACATATATAGTCTTGTTGTGGCTCCCCCCTCGCGAGTTCAGCAGTTCCACTGCTGGATTATATTTTTTCCGCCTGAGGACGACCGCTTGTGTTGCGATCGAAACGTCGTGATTTATTATATTTTATACCATTCGTGACTTTACCGAAAGAACTAAAGAGTATGGATTCCTGCAGTCACGAAAGCTTCAAATCAAGATTGATGTGATTACTGATATGCAATACTCGGGTGTCTACAAACTGAGTTGTGGCTGCAGCAGCAGTTACATTGGGGAAACGAAACGACATGTCTCAGACCGCGTTCGCAAACACAAGGCAGATCTGAAACACGGTAGGGCCAATACCTCTGCCGTTGCTGATCACTGTTTTAACGCAGTGGGCTCACACGAAATTGACTTTTTCAAGACGAAGGTACTCTGCAAACCCACCGGCTATTATCAGAGATGTGTTCATGAAGCCATCCAGATATAGAAACACAGACACAACTTCAACCAAGAAGATGGGTACAAACTGAGCAATAATTGGAAGGACGTTATTAACCAGTTAAAGTCTTAACTGACTGTGATGATTCCTTCCTACCTGCCTATGTCAGCTGTTATTTCCAACTCTCTGTGTGTCTTTCTCTATCTATCTCTCTGTGCATCTCTCTCCAATCTCTACTCCAGTGACCCGGGTGCTGCTGCGGGGTCCACTTTCTGCCCAGCCTCCTTCCCGCCCCCTTCTCTCCCCCCCCCCCTGCAGCTGATCTCTCCAGTGCTGCCGCGGTGGTCCACTTTACTCCAGTGACCCGGGTGCTGCTGCGGGGTCCACTTTCTGCCCCGCCTCCTTCACCCCTCCCCCCTTCTCTCTCCCCCCCGACTGCCGAGGCCTATATAACATCACTAGCAGTAGTACCCGGCGTTGCCCGGGTGAAAAATATATTTCTTAATAACCTTACATATATACACACCCTCACCACTCACCACTCACCCTCACCATTCACCCTCACCACTCTCCCTCACCACTCTCCCTCACCACTCATCCTCACCAATCACACCCTCACCAATCACCACTCACCCTCAACACTCACCCTCACCACTCACCACTCACCCTCACCATTCACCCTCACCACTCTCCCTCACCACTCTCCCTCACCACTCATCCTCACCAATCACACCCTCACCAATCACCACTCACCACTCACCCTCAACACTCACCCTCACCACTCACCCTCACCACTCACCCTCACCACTCAACCTCCCCTCACCACTCACTAATCACCACTCACAATCGGCACTCACAACCGCCCTCACCATTATATTTTTGCCCCAGTCAACGCCGGATATTTCCCATTCGTAGCAGTTCATATCAACTCTATAACCAACTTATATTAAACAGGAAGCGCGATCCTAAAGTAATTTACAACCTTCGATTAGTCCTTTGTGCGATTCAAAGAATCGATTCCTGGCATGTTGGGGGTTTACATTTTGAATGATAGAGTTTCATTTTCATTGTTATTTTATTTTTTTATTTTTTCAGGAGTTTTTAATTACATTTTTGCCCCGGTCAACGCCGGATATTTCCCGTTCGTAGCAGTTTATATCGACTTTAACCAACTTATAGTAAACGGGAATCGTCCGAATCTAAAGGAATCTACAACCTTCGATTCCTTTGCGCGATTCAGAGAATCGATTCTTGGCGCGTCGGGTTTAAAAGTAATTACACAGTTGTTTTTTCATTGGTATGTAATGTTTGAAAGTTTTCATAAGATTTTAAATGTATTTTCCCCCCGGGCAACGCTGGGTATATCGAGTTTATACCACAAAGTCGTCGCTTGACACGGGTGGGGTGTCGAGGCCTAGTACCGTGCAGAGCCTCCGGCCTCGCCTAGATTGCCCACCCGGCTGAGGCTGGGTACCGGGGCCGTTACCCCCCCCCCCCCCGCGCTACAATAATACTGTGTAATCGCTATAATTGTATTATCTACCGACCCTATAATAGTAATTGCACACATTGTGGTGGGGGGGGAGTGAAGAGGACGTGAAACTTTGATGAATTTACCTCAGAGTCGCGTGGTGGGTGTCGAGGCCTAGTACCGTGCAGAGCCTCCGGCCACGCCTAAATAGCCCATCCGGCTGAGGCTGGGTACGGGTGCCGTTCCCCCCCCCCCCCCGCGCTACAATAATACTGTGTAATCGCTATCATTTTATTATCTACCGACCCTATAATAGTAATTGCACACATTGGGGTGGGAGGGGAGTGAAGAGGACGTGAAACTTTGATGAATTTACCTCAGAGTCCCGTGTTAATGCGTGCGCATATTTTTAACGGGAATTAAAAATGGCGTCCACCCCGCAGCGAATGCGTCGCTACCCGTTGCCAGGGGCAACCGCCGTCCAATGAAACTGCGTATGGTCCGGCGACACACAGACACACACACAGACAGACAGATTTGCGATTTTATATATATAGATGCCACGGCCGATTTCTCGCCTACTTCAGCAGTTTTTTCTTTCTGTGGTTGTCCCACCTGATGTCGATTGCTTGTGTTGCGATCGAAACGTCGTGATCTATTATATTTCAAAGAGTATAAGTATATGTGTTGAGAACATCCCCAGGCTGATAATTAAGCCTTATGGAACACGACAGCACATGGGTTTCTTAGAGGACTACAGTCCTTATATGGACATGTAGAAGGGACAGTTTGAGAGGTTCGAGTTTATCAAGCATTGAAATGTATCAGAAGTGCCTACAAAGTCACGGAGGTGCTCAAGGAGTATGGAGTGTTCTGTGGTGTCAAAAGCAGCAGCAAGTTATATGAGAATTAGGAGTGTAAGCCACAGAGTGCGAAGGGAAGAAAGTCACAGCAGGGACCTAAGTGGATACCATATTGTACTGGGTCATTGCGACACATTGTGGGAGTTATTTTCAGAGGGGTGGGAGACGAAAACCCTCTCTATGATTTTTCAGCGGAAATGGAGGCCGGAGAGTGGATGGGAATGTCTAATGTTGTTGGGATTCAGTGTGTGTGTTTTTTGCAGGAGAGTGGAAACATGAGTTTTAAGAGCTAAAGGAATAATACCAAATTAGATGGAGGCCTGGGAATACAAAAGGACACACGCATTCGTAATAAAAGAGTTAGCCATCAGAATTCCATTCCTGATTTTCTAAACCTATTCATATAAATCGTGTGTACGTTGTTCAAACTTGGACACTGATGTAGTGGATAAGGAAGCCATGCTCTGGGGACCATGAAGGGAATATAAATGCCAACCTATTGAACAAATAAACATTGCAAATAGCATGCAAATATCGAGATGCCCATGGAATACATCCCTATACAGCCTAAAATAGCAACGCTGATAACGAGTTCAAACGCTGTTTCCAGTTCCTCGTATGTAAAAGGTGCAACTACTTTACATAAGATTTGCTGGATATATACATTCTGTGAATGCTCTGACTTACTTCAGTCTGAACAAGTCTGAACAAGTTCCAATTGCAGGTAAGGAGTGCATGTTTTCAGGGTTGTGATATCTAGGCTGTCTGTCTTTAACACGCACCTGTCATAAGCAACGTTTTGTGATTTTTTTTTGGAACAAAGGAATAGTCAGTTATTTTACAAATACAATGTTAAACAAGATACATGTTAGCCATTTTAAATGTTTTAGAAGGTATTCATGTACCCCAACTAGGCAGAGTTTCTCGCTCTGCATTGTGCATAGTTTTCCCCTCATTGCTTGCAGTTCTTTCCTACTAGATTGAGCTTTTATATTTCTCAAACCCCTTTAACGTTGTTTCACATTTACATTCATATTAATTATTAACAATTACTCATCACTCACGTTTAACTTTGTAATGGGCGTTTTTATTGTCATTCATATTCATTTGGCAGCAGTGAAATTACATTCTATGGACCTGATTAGAAATAATGCTCAGTTTGAATCGTTTTTTATGCAATAAACACAGTGAGTGAAGGCGTTTGTGTAAATTATTTTGGATAATGAATCGGTGCTTCTCAATAGATGTGGCTGGGTAGTCTGGCACCATAATGCCTGTAATTCTCAAGACAGTATTTAGACACCCAGACATTTCATTCATTGGACCCTAAGTTCACAAGACCCTTAGGCAGGCCGATTCTGGAACACAACATTGAATTAGAGATTAATGTTATTTTACCTTAGTCTTTGTGCCCTTTTCCCCATGTGCATCTCCACCATGACCTATTTATGTATTGAGTTATTTAGATATGTTACTGGTTGTTTAAAATATAATGTATGTTATTAAAGTATTGATGGAATCGTTATATAAAAACTACTTTCTACAAAAAAGTGTTTTCAAACACCATTCACGGACACGAAAAAAGAGGGCAAGGTCAACATGGATTTCCAGTAAATGGTCAACTTTCCGTGTTCAACATTTCACCCCCTTTTCCACACGCAACCATTTTTACATCAGTGTTTAATTTCCAGCTATTATGACTTTTTGACAGTCGAGTTTTGCAGATGGAGCGCTTCCCTAGATTCCCAAACTATCAATGAGCAGTTTTGAGAGATTGTAATGATGACACTTTATTTAAATGACTCTGCATGTTTTTGACAACTATTAAACATACAACTAATTTAGATTATCCAAGCAAGCAAACCACTGCTCGATATGAGGGTTTTGATAATAATTTTATGGGGAAAAAATGGGCAAATTCGAGTTCCCAATATTGATATTTTACACAATTGCGTTGCACCCAATCTGATTTCTGTTTTAGAAAGGTAAGACTTACCTTTATGGTAAACGACCCTCACTGATGTGATAAGATTATCTTTGTGGCAAACATGTTATTTTTTTAAATAACTAATGCAACACTCCTGTTTTATAACAATGCTCATATGAACACAAGATTAACCCGAATAAATCACCACATGGTGGTGATTGTAATTCGGAGATGCCCCTTCAGTTGCAGTGGTAAACTTGAGCGTATGCACGGTTCATGAAAGTAATTCTTAACTCTATGCCGACTAGTTTTCAGACATATGGGCAGATACACAACATGTATCTACATATAGCTATTTCTGAAAAAACATTTCAGAATACCCTATTGCCTGCTTGTGCAATACAAGGTCTGCCATAATTGTATTGTCTGCTTTCCAAAATATATTTATATGATCACATTGGATCGTATATTTTTTGTATATAAAAATTTCTGACAAAATATTTACAACGTAACAAAAATACGTTGATCAAAATTTGAAATAAAATTCTGTCACCCTGTATATTCGGGCTTATTTATGACATTGCCGGAATATGAATTCATCATATTCGTTGTTCATTGAATTATAAGCAATGTTTTATTGTAACTGCATGCTGGTTGCAAAGATACAAAGATTAGAAGTCTTACAGCAGACTTGTGTTCAGTAAATTGCAGTTAAATAACTTTCAAGTCACCTTTATTCGTACTTTACTTACATCAATGTGCAAAACAAGATGATTAAATTATGACTTGCTCTTTTTAATAATCCTCATTAGAGTTGGTGCTAGTGGGCTGTTGGGGTTGGCCCTGAGCCACGAAATATCACTTTGGCCCATCCGAGTTCACTCTCCCAAGTGGTGAATGACTTTTAGAGTGCCCCCCCACCCCAATGCTAGAGGAGCCGGAGCCAGAACTAGGTCTGATCCTCATTAATGGCTGCTATACATTTCCACATGATGAGCCACTTCGTTGAGCTATCATTTGTGGCCAGGTCGCTTATGAAAAATAATTATATAGCTCAGTGGGCCTTACCTTGTAAAATAAAAAAAATTGTAAAAAACACTAATTTTAATGTCCACTTTAATTGAATTGCCATCTTCATGGTTGCCCTCAATTAAACACTACTTCCGAGAATCATACTAGTACAAATTCTATTATCAAAACTTACAGAAGAATAAGGTATTATTAGTACCTCGAAGATATCTACTTGCAGTAACTGAGGAATACATTTTACTGGTAGGAACCACCTGGTTCCACCAGCCCACAGGGGATTATTGTGTCCGTCCGTCCGTCGTGCAGGGAGGGGCTGGGTGGGGAGGGAGGGGCTGGGTGGGGAGGGGAGGGTGGGGAGGGGCTGGGTGGGGAGGGGAGGGTGGGGAGAGGCTGGGTGGGGAGGGTGGGGCTGGGTGGGGGGTGGGAGGGGTGGGGCTGGGTGGGGAGGGGCTGGTCACCCCGTGGTGCACTTATAAAACTCAACGTTTAACCTACTCACGCCGGCTTGTGCCCACCCTCACAGTCAGCCATATTTGCGGAAAACACCATGCCGCCGTTGACCCTGGCCATTGACCGAGCAACCCAACGTTCCTACCAGCTCCCTCCGCAGGAATGTGTTACCTCGGGCATGTACAAAGCGATGCCCGTGCGTCATTCGCAAGGCACAGTGCCTGTACACCTCTATACAGGTACCAGGAAACGAGCATTCTCCAAATCCAGCCATCCGATGAAGGAGCTGACACAAAACCCAACTTCTTTTCACTATGACCGTTGACCCCTTCTATGCGCAATCCAACAATAAATGTTTAGTTTTTGTACAATAGTTCCTATTGGCTCATTATGTGTTGGCTGGTGGCACTTGCCTATAACATCTGGAAACACATATTCTCAGGTTTTTTCGGTAAAGTCACGTGACTTTACCGAAAAAACCTGAGAATATGAATCATTGCAGTCACGAAAGCTTCAAATCTAGAATCTGGAAACACATCAGCGTTTGCTTAGCTAGCTTATGTGACTGAAAGTCGAAACCAAACAAAAGTTTGTATGATTAGAGAAATGCTCCTCAAAACATATGTCGAGAAAGCCCATTGACGAATAAAAATTTAGAGAAATGGGCTAGTGTATTGGCCCATAATCCTTAACAACAGCGCATTTACTGATGTTTGTATAAATCTACTGTTCCGCACTAGATAGAGGTCCCTGTAGATTAATGAAAAACGTTTCTAAACAATTTTACATAATTCGTTGATGAGATAATGACATTCGAATTTCGAATATTGGTCAGAGGCAGTGGCGGCTCCTGCAAAATCTCTCAGGGGGGGTAAATGTCTGGATGATTGATAAGGATAAGGTCCACCCATGCAAAGGATAAATTAACAGCTTAAGCATGTAAAGGCAACTTCACTTCTTTAATATTAATGAAAAATAAAGTGACTCTTACAATACATCTTGTTTGTTTCTATACTCACTATTAATACAATCCACTCATGTTTATTTTATTAAAGATTCCACTAGGTGGCGACAAATAATTTTGTTGGATGAAACGTGCTTACGTATGATGACATAAGCACGTTAGTGCGAGCCCTCCCGGAAGCCATAAAGAATGCATTGCAGCGCCCCCCCGTTCGAAAAAAAACATCTTTGAATGTAAGTCTATGGGACCACTCGGGGCGATTCTCAGCCGGAGGGAAATCGCCCAAAAAGAGGCGGTACTCCACAGAACGTAGCATGACGCTGATTGGACTATATCCAGAGGCACAGTGACGGCTAGCGTGACTCTGTGGTTGAATGACATTGGTGGTGCGTCGCCCAATCGCCCTAATGAAGAAACCGCCCCTGGTCAGAGGTTATGTAAAGTGCTTAAATGTGCCTAGACATGTTTCCCCCCAGAAGGCTGATTGATAAAACAGTTTTCAGATTTTAAAATGTCCTTATGCTTGGGTATAATGAAGACTGAGTTTAGAGTGGATGTGGCAAGTGTACAGGTTGTAAGATGATGGTATTTCTTTTAGTGCCATGATCTGTATTGGTCGTAATGACTTAAGTAACCTTTACCATTACTATGAATAAAAATAAATATTTACATCAATAGCCACCTCAAAATCTATATGTTGTTCTTTCTGTGTTGTGTTGAAAGGCCACCAGTCCTCCAGGTGAACAAGACAAGAATGCATGGACCGGACAATTCAGGGTGGTCCCAACCCCTTCCTCCCTACACCATATCGGGCGCGCAAAATGCAGGCCCTACATATCCACCGCCTGTGCCCCCCAATTACCCCATGCCAATGTCTGCTTACCCGCAACCTGTTCAAGGGCCTCAGATAGTCGTTATGCAGCAGCAACAGCAGCAACAACAGCAGCAACAACCACAACAGCAACAAACGTTTGTCAACATTGGACCAAAGAGCTATCTGGGCTGGTCTATATTCACCTGCCTTTGCTTGTGCTGGCCGATCGGCATCCCTGCACTGGTGTTTTCCACGATGGTGAGTGGTTTACCGTCTCCAGAAATACAAATTCCCATGGGCCCATGGGGTTCGAAACCCAAATATATTACCCAGAGAGACACGTTTATGTAGCCCAGTGAGCTCCAGAGACACACTGTGATGGTTTGAATATAAATTCTGTAATCTGGTGTTTTCACACAAATGTCATCCAATTGAACACGCACATTTCACCTGTGTGTGGGGTCCAGCTGATAGCCCTGTGGTTTTTTTGTGCGAATATCTCTCTTTGATAGAAGTATTTTGTTACGTCTCCGCAGAACAATAATGTTAATTTAGCCCACTATATGTAATAAGAGCTCTTCTGAGATGCAATAGACAATTACATCATCCCAAACTTTCATAAAATGTCCTATCGTATTCAGAAATGGAAAATTGTATTCATGTTAAGAGCAAATGCAGCTCAATTTTGTGTGAAATATCCATTGCTTTAGTGTTGTGGAGCATACTTTAAATCTAGCAATTTGGAGAGGAATGGTAAATCATGGAGGATTGTTACTGACCATGCACAAAACACATAAAAGCAGGTGTAATTAAGTACCTGAATAGATCATCACCACACAAGTATGTTGATGATATAGTCTTTATCAAGTGTTTGTGTTCTCCCACATGCATTGCTGTTTTTTCTGGGCACTGGTAAAATACTCAGAAAGAATTGTCCAAACAACACAAGCAGGACCCTTGTAAAAAGGAGTCTCTAAACTAGGTTCTTTGAGTATACTATTAATACTCTTAGTTCTTTCGGTAAAGTCACGTAGGTAAAAAATGAAATTAATAAAAATAAAACAATAAAATCACGACGTTTCGGAGGCAACACAAGTCTCCGTCATCAGGTGGGACCGTCACAGCCAGATTTGCTGCATCAAGTGCCTTTTTTTTAGCCCCGCCCCCCTCCCTCCCGATACGTTCCATTCATTGGCTACCACATTCTGATAAGCCCCCCCCTCTCCTCCCCCTCAACTTGTATTTAAGGGCTTGCATCTTGAATCCTTGCCTCACTTGATGCAGCAAATCTGGCTGTGATGGTCCCACCTGATGACGGAGACTTGTGTTGCCTCCGAAACGTCGTGATTTTATTGTTTTATTTTTATTAATTCTAGATTTGAAGCTTTCGTGACTGCAAGGAATCATATTCTTAGGTTTTTTCGGTAAAGTCACGTAGGTAAAACATCAAAATTAATGAAAATAAAATAAAATAAAAACAAAAATTCATTAATTTTGATGTTTTACCTACGTGACTTTACCGAAAAAACCTAAGAATATTATTTTTATTTCATTTTTTTCCTACGTGACTTTACCGAAAGAACTAAGAGTATGAATCCTTGCAGTCACGAAAGCTTCAAATCTAGAATTATACTATTAATGTATTCTATATCATTATGTGAGAGGATAAAAAAAATACCTTGTGCACCCTAATGGATCTCTTTATTTCTTGTAGGTGCAAGAGAAATGGACGAGAGGTGATGCGCATGGAGCACTGGAAAGTTCGATCATCGCCAGGAACCTCAATATCGCCGGAACCACATTGGGCCTCGTATGGATTGTGGCTGTGTGCATCGCAGTCCCTCTTTATTATCAAAGTAGTTATTACTATTATTATAATTATAATGGGTAGGCATGTTATATCTGTCTAAGATGCCTCATTTTTGCTGATTCTTGACATAGTATTGCCTTTTGATATTAGATTAATTTCAAACTCGTGGTAAAAGTAACCTCTGTGATCAGAAGTTAAACTCTATAAAGTACCAGGAAGTGAATTACAATGATGAAGGATGACACTTCAGACTCGTTGAATGCTTGCTAAGGCAGATAAGTTCTAATATATTTAATTCAACTGCCTGAAAATGTTTTCTTAACATCCTCATGTACTTCTTGGAGTTACCTTAATGTTTCAGTTATTTGCTTGCTACTTTGAGCATCACATGGCTATGAAAACAAATTTCAAGTGTATTCCTTGGGTCTTATTTGTAAACAATGATCATCACCTATAGTATACTCAGGCTCCACATGCTACCACTATCGGTTTTTATGCCACAAGCCAGCTCAGTTCTGCACATGAACTGATCTCATTGTTCCACCTCCACAATGGTCGTAATCTTTAGGACATTCCCTTATTTTGCTGCAATTCGATCACCAGTCTCGTTCACACCAACGACCAACTTTTTTGGCGATATGTTCTGGCTAAGTCTAATTTTGTTTTACTCATTCACATTAAGTGGAACTCTTCGTAGATTTTGTGAAGTTATTCAATAATTTTGGTTATCCATTTTATTTACTCTTTTGTCAGCAAATTTGAGTTCACTAATACTTTATCTATATGTTTATTCATTTATTGCTGTAATATTGGAATTTGGAAAATATATTGTAATTTTGCTTTGAATTGCTTTGGTGAAAATGTATCTTGTTGCCTGAGAATTTAGTTGACTTAAAATTCCTTTGAATAAAATATATTTTCTGTTAAATCTAGACTATTAGATAATCGTTTCTCTTTTTAAGGTCTGATTGATAACATGTATGTGATACGTGGTAGAAAATCCATTCCAAAACCAGCTTGCTGACTAAGTTAAACATTTAATGTTGTTTTTCTAGAGTATTAAAGTAAATATGGAACGATACTCACAATAATGGGATGTTTATGGTGTAATAATACTTGACGTTAGTCACTGTCATCGTGATATAAAATGTTATATCGTGGTGACAAATGTGGTGGTGTGTTCAATAATTAATTGTATGGTGCACGCATTGTGTAACATTCATGGTTGTAAGCACACTGAACCATCCGTTATGTACCTAAACTGGGAGCTAGTATTGTGCACTAACCACTGCATGATCTGTGTTGTGAAACCGCCGAACGGAGTTTTATTCCCACTCACAGCCAACGTCAGTTACGAATTACCAAACTTTGGTCGACTCAGCGTTAAATGAGTACCTGTTTCGTTCAGTGTGTAAATATAACCTGAGCTTACCTCTGTCTCGTTCATCAGCAATGAGGAGGCTGGCTACATCGCCCCCTTGTGAGCCGTGCCACCCATACATTGGTGCTAACAGCACTTGCACCTCCGATTAGTACGGTTGGAGACGTGCTGTGTTGTATGTGTAGTGGGTATAAATTGACGGAGAACTTCTGGTGAGGCAACACGATATTTATTTCGCTTTTCTATAAGGTCCCTAACACAAAGGGGTATAGCGGCCACCTTTACCCGATACCTGGGGAGGTATGGTCTCCGGACTATATGGGCCCTATCACTGGGAACCCCGTTAACCTTCCGTCCTCCGGCTGGGGCCCTAGGGGAGGCGATGCTGTCCCGACCGTACCGGGTCCTAGGGTCCTGACCACTGGCCTCACTGAGCTCCGGCCCTTAGAAGGACGGAGCTTGGGGTCCAGGGTCCTATCATCCAGGGACCTATCCTTCCCTGACCACTGGCCTCACTGAACTCCGGCCCTTAGAAGGACAACAGAGCTTGGGGTCCAGGGTCCTAGCTTCAGCCCAGGTCTTCGGTCTTCAGCGCGGAGATGACTGAGCCAGACCCTTGAGAGGTTCGGCTTATATACTGGTTAGTGGCGTCCTCCGCCCTAACCACGCCTCCCTTCCAGAACTTTCTGGAAGGTGACATCATCCCCCGGTCCTCCCTCCCGGGGTCCCGGGGAATGTGTCCCAGGATCCGTTTCCTAGGGATTGTCGTTGACCCCTTTTGGGCCATGGTCATGAGCCCTGGCGTGATAGCGCTTCTGCCCCCTATTGACGAGAAGGGGGAGCTACCAGCCCACAGAGTGGTGAGTGCGAATTACCCCTCCATATGTACATGCGTACATACAACAGCCTGTGTGGACTACACGGAGAATCACTTCATAAGTCGTCTGTATTAATGTCTGGCATAGACCATAAGCCCAGAGACTTAACTCAACTCTTGACAATGAACAAGTAGCCAATTGACACATCAAACCTGAACTTGAAACACAACCATGTGTAAAAAGCACAGTCTCTGTGCATATGCAAAACAAACTTATCAGCATTTCCTGAAGACGTGTACACTTGACGGTCGATTAAGCCTAAATTCGTCACCGATACGGTATGTTCAAAATCAGCACGGGGGGGGGGAGGCGAGCAGGTATGGTTCTTGTTAGCCTCAGGAGGTGCTCGCAAACCACACGTGTCACTTATTGTGCATAAGAGACAAGTCTGTACACAAGACAATTGGAATAAAGACGCGCCGTGAATAAAATGACTACAGTTGACTAAATAAATAAATGACACCAGCTGACTACTAATAACTGAATGACTACAGCTGACGTTACTCAATGAATGAATGACAACGGCTGACGCTACTCGATAAATCAATGAAGATTCGCTGCCATGTTGCTGTGGGAACTAATTCACTCCCCCCTCCCCTTCTCGGTTAATAGCGAAGCCATTGGCGCCTTAATGTCGGTCGACATAAACATCTAATAGGATTTTTTTAACGTAATCTTTACACAACTCATCGGTCATACGGCCCTCCGGAGTTAATAACTTCAGTGTCATTAATTTAGTCCAAGTAAACTGGACCTTTTTATTTTTGCCACGGGCTTGCTCCATCCCACAGTGAGGCGCCATCCCCTGAGCAACATGGCGGAAGGAAGTGACGTTGCCACCACGCGATTAAGACAAAAGGTTTATATATTTTTTTAAACGTAGTTTATCGCAATACAGCTTCATTGCGAACGTCTAAAATTCGAATGATAACGGGAAATACGAATAAATGTTGTGATTTACAAAACTTATCGCCTCGTATTGTCAACACGAGCGGATGTGACGTCGCGATCGCTGCCTGGAATAATTTCCCGCCTTTTTTTCGTAAACAGAAACAACGCAGACGCGGGCGACAGTCAAGTTGTGTGTGTCTGTGTCGATGTATGTCTGTCCCTCTGTCTTTCTGTAAATCACCGCATGCCCTTGTGTCTGGTTAGCTTAGTCTGTGCCTCTCAATCTTTGTGTGGTGCTTTCTCGTGGTGTGCTTGTGTCTCGCTTTGTCTCTGTATATGCCCCCTGTCTGTCACTCTTTGACTGCGCGTCTGTCATTCTGCGTCTGTCACCCATTCAAACTGTATCTGTCTATGTTTCTGCGTCTCTCCCTGTGTATCTCACTCCTTCCATTCGACAATATCATTGTCTCCATGTCTTTGTTTGCATGTCTTTCAATGTCTTTGTCAGTCTCAATGTATCGGCCTATCTCTCTCCTCTTCTCCCTGCCTACGGCTGCATTCGAATTCGAGATTGTTTTGTTTTAATCACAAGAATATAATATAATACGCGTTTCCCCCACTCAGATAAGCAGGCCGGAAACAATGTCGGAAATTCCTAATTCATATGGCGGGAGCCGGTTGATACAAAGGAGACAGCCACTGTTGTCTTTACACAAAGTGTTTGCTGTATTCGAGATATATATTGACTTCGGGATGACGATGGTGGTTATAGTGTTGGATTGCATTCGCCTTAGACGTAGGGTGGGGATGTTTCAACGGGGTGCAGTTTGTACGTAAAGGGAAAACGTGCGTGAAGTTATAATTCTGCCCTGTTGGTTATTCTGTGCATTATCTTCCCATTTGATTACTCTTGAGATCAACACTGGCGAACTGCGATGTGTGTGAGCGCGTCCAAGTCGCGTTGTGCTCGGAGTTCTTGACTGACAACTCCGACGTTCAATTAAAGACACTTCGTTCGGAGTGATTGATTGAGCCCATCATTTATCCTGTGTGGTTTATCAATTGACCACCGCTTTTTAAGAGATCTTTTCAGTGGTTGTGCATATAGACCGGTCATGCTAATGTACAATTACCACCACTGTAATGGTGTTTAAGCAGGGATTCAATTTAATTTTACATTCCTTTGCGTTTGAGATAAAGTACTGTATTTTAAGATTCCCTGCTTAATACTGTTTAATTTCTAAATGTGTTTTTTTGCTCTTTAGAAAAAAAATTGTCATGAATCATTGTCCATGTGTTTCAGGCTAAGAGTTTGAAGGCAGGTTCACAATGGCATCACAAGAATTCACTGTGAGTGTACTGTCATGTCACGTTGCCATCTACTGTGTAGTACACGATGTCTTGTGTATTGTATCATGCAAGGCCGTAGCCATGGAGTCAACATTGGGGGAGACCAAATCTTCCAGGGCGTCTGGGGGTCCCCCCCCCCCAGAAAAAAAAAAATCTAAATTTGAAAACGAATTTCCTGCCTAAAATATTAAAAAATTCACTAACACATAGGATGGACTCTTTATTTTTTTTTTACAATATTGTCTAATAGTGTATTGTATTACATTGCTCTGTTTCTTCTTTTTTACCTTTTCTTGTTTCATTGAATGTAATGGCAGTGATTAGGCATTAATAATGTACAACCATTACCACCATCATATAAACAGAAATCTATTTTATAGCAATATATCACGAGTGTCACGAGCTTATCAGTTATCTCTTTAGCGTTCCTTCACTCTTCAAGACCGCCTCCGTCACTGCCATCCTCAAAAGGGGCCCCTCTAACCCCGCTCATATTTGCCCAATTTCCAATCTCTCCTTCCTCTTCAAGGTGTTTGAGGTAATCTTTTCTTATTTCCACCTTGCCCTCCACGACTTCCATCATCCTTTGCATTCAGGCGTTCGTACTGTACACTACTGAAACTGCTCTTATTATCTTTCCCCGTTATCTACCTCACTCACCCTTGCGGTACGAATCATCCCTTTCTCCCTTCCCTCCATTCTCACCCACACCCCTCAAACACCCCTTTCCCTTCACTGCTATCCCTCCTCTACTCCTTACCCCTTCATTGTAGCACTTTAGGTTTAATATTTTACCTCATTCCTCATGAGCTATTTTAACCCATTATTAAATAATACATGTAATAAATACTCAATTTTATCGCATGTAAACAGCTTTGAGATGCCCTGACGTGAAGGGCGCTCTTTAAAAACGAATAATGTAATTGTTTGCTTGTGTTGTTCCCATGCCACAGGTGCTCTACACTCATCAGAAGACCAAGAAAGCTAAGGCTTGGCAGGATGGCATCCTGAGAACCCATGGCAATGGCGGCAAGGTCACAGCCCCTCAACCCCTCTCCAAACTCCCCGAGCCCTCTTCTCAACACAGCCTGCAGCTCTTAAGTTGTTTGTGTATCTGAGTGTGTCAGTCTACCATTGTGTGTGGATATCAGTGTGTGTGTGTATGACCTGCAGTGTGTGGGGAACGGTGATGTATTGCTATGTGCGCTGTGCTACGAACCCGGTGACCCGAGACTGATTCCCGCTCACAGACAATATCAGTGACAGCTACCTGGACCGGTCCTGGGCCTCCCCTAGGTCGACTCATCCTCAAATGAGTACCTGGTACGGTGTGCTGGCCACATCATTCCCTCGTGTGCCATGCTGGCCTTCATAACAGCACTTGCCCCAACAGTCTGCTAAGGCTATATGGCAGATCTTTCACTTTGACCTACACTGTGGTGATTGAACACAGTATGGAAGACCAAGTCCTCAACATGACGTTCACGGGAACAGTTGTAGTGATATAAGAGTGATGAACCAGCAACTGATCACCGGCGAGCAAGTGACTGGAGGGAATCATGTATTTGTTAGTGTATGTATGTGTTATGCAGTAGAACCACGCGGAGACGAGGAATACTCTTTGCTTCTTTCGGTAAAGTCACATAGGTATAAAATAAAATAAATTACGTGACTTTACCGAAAGAACCAAAGAGTATGGATTCCTGCAGTCACATAAGCTTCAAATCACTATAAGGGCTGTTGCCATTTATTAAATCACTGTCACACTCGACATGCTACGCTCACACCAGTGTAGGTACACTCTATCTTGGTCCTTTACCCCGGTCACTGAATACTATTTGGGTCCTACCCTCGGCTACTCCTTGGGCTCTCTCACTCGTCTGCCTGGACCGGGGGTTCAGCCAATACCACTCCGCGACGAGGAGAGCGAGACCCTCTTCCAGCTGACCCTTATTGAATACTACGGGACCCTACCCTCGGCTATCCCTTTGGCTCTCCCATTCCTCTGCCCGGAGCGGGGGTTCAGCCAACACCTCTCAGCGACCAGGAAGGGAGAGACCCCCTGCAACCCATCCTTACCCTGGCTCCCCACGACGACCACGCCTTCGTCACGGGGTCCCCCTTAAGAACCCCTTGGGCGGCTCCTCCCCTCAGCTCGGATCCGCCTTTGTTCCCGAAGGTGCCCCTTGCACCACCCGTGACGTTACGTCATCCTTGACTGTCAACCCGCTCGCACCTCCTGTTTGCCGCCTCTACATCACCCCCCCCCCCACCATAAAAAAACCCAGCCGTCCCGGCTGCTAACAATACTGAAAAACAACCCATGGCGGGGTCGACGGCAAACAGCCAGAAAACCATCAATAGCAACAATTACAATAATAATAATATCCCTGGAGGTGAGGCAGGGCAATCTGCGGGGGAATAACAAGGGTGTTAAGGCAGAACGGCAAGTTCGACGGAAGGCCGCCATCTCTCAGTCCATGGTGCCGACCACACCGCCGGTGACGACGGATGTCTGTCGATACGGGGCAAGAAGGAAGAGCTCAGCGGAACAGAGCGCCTCTGGACCATGTATGTGATGCCAGTCTGCTCCCACGAGCAGCATCTTGTGCGCGAGCGGTGCGACCTCCGCCGTCGTTTCCCCCGACGAGGATGCCGGCAGCTCCTCGGGATGCACCGCATCCCGGGCTGGGTGGCCAGGCTTGTCGGACACATCAAGCACCGGCCGCTCTGGAAGTGGGGATGAATCATCGGGACGGCAATACATATCTCTTCAACCTGGATGGATGAACAATCCAGTGACGGCGACCGAATCGGATGCGCACACACTGGCCGGCGGACCTCCACGACCTCAACGGGACTCTGCCAAGGGTAATGTCATTTAGGGGACGTCCCTTTGGGTACTTGTGGGCAATGCAGCCATGCTTTATCCCCCTTCCTCCACGGAAGCCCGAATCCCTGGTGTTTCTCCAACCGTTCATTAGCTGCTTGCCGATTGGCCGAATTGCTTACAGCGGTCTCCCGTGATTCCCGCAACCTGTCAAGCGTGACTCATGGAAGCGGGCACGGTGGATCCCTTTTTAGATGGGCCCATGCCCAGCTGTATGTGCATCAGGGGTTCGGGGTCCCTTCTGTACATTAAATAAAAGGGTGAAAATCCAGTTGAGGCGTGAGGGGCCAACCTATACGCGGCGAGGACGCTCAGAATAAACAGATCCCAGTCCGACTGGGCCGCGTTCACCTGGTGGCACAGCATAGACATGAGGGCGCGATGTAAGTGCTCCACCATTCCATCGGTTTGAGGGTGGTAGGGTGAGGTTCTAATTTTCTTCGTGCCCAGGAGGTCACAGACCTTGAGCAGTCGGGAAGAAAAATTTCAACACTGGTCGGTTGGAAGCTGCTTCGGGGCTCACTTGTCTAACATGTAGCCATGCAAAAAGGTATCGGTGATGGACGAGGCCGACTGATCATGTAAGGGCCACGCCATGGGCCAGCGTATGAGGTACTCCACCCTGATCAAAAGATACTTGTGGCCTTGCTGAGAAGTTGGAAATGGGCCTAAAATGTCAAGGGCCACAAGTTAATTTACGCGTGATACCTGGATAGATTGCAGCGGGGGCCGATTGCGCAAAACTGGAGGCTTCTGACGCGCGCAATCTTGATTAAAGCGCCACTTCGCCCTCCATGCCCGGCCAGTAATAGTCCCGTTTGACGGTCAACAAAGTTTTCTGAATCCCCAAGTGCTTACATTTTTCGTGAATTACGCGAGTTAGTTTCCCCCAGAGGACTGTGGGCACCACAATGCAATACCTCTGTAACTCAGCGTCCTATCACATAAGGAGGCCATCATACAGGGCAACGGCTGGGGAGGTCGCCGGAATGGCATTATGATCGCCGGATTTAACACGGCATCGCCATTTCAAGAGAGGTATCCTCAATCTGTAGGCGGGACCATTCATTACGAACGAGACCTAGTCCGCAATCCGTGGGCAGCGGCACACCTTGAAGAGCAGCCGTGTCGGCCGTCGCCACCAACTGAGGTGTGGATTGAACTGGAGGCCTGCAACGACTAGAACCCGTCGTACATGCACACCCACTGTCCGGTGCCAACCTCGACCGACAAGGCATCCGCATTTCCGTGTTGTGCCCCCTTTCTGTGAATAACATCAAACGCGTACTCCTGCAACACCTCGAGCCAGCGGGACAGCTGACCGGAAAGTTGATCTATGCGCAAGAAATATTGTGAGGCGGCATGATCCGTCCGGACAATAAACCGCCTTCCATAAAAGTAGGGCCTATACAATTGAACGAAATAGACAATGGCAAGCAGCTCTCTACGAGTTGCACAGTAACGCTGCTCTGCGGAAGATAACGCGCGGCTGCTATATGCTACCACCCTTTCAGGGAAAGCACAGCCCCTATGCCCGTGTCGATGGCATCAGTATCCAGAACAAAGGGCAGCGAGAAGTCGGGTTAACCCAGGGGAAACGCGTCAGCCAGGGAATCCCGTAGTGGGATGAATTACTCCTCCGCTTTTCCCCATGGAACTTTTGGCCCTTAGTGGACAGCGCGTGGAGTGGCTTAGCAATTGTTGCAAAATCAAATACAAACCGACAGTAGTATGAGGCAAAACCCCTTACACCACCCGTGACGTTACGTCATCCTTGACTGTCAACCCGCTTGCACCTCCTTCTGTTCGCCCCCACAATGGTTACTCACAATACTCTACATATGTAAGGTATGTTTATTTATGTTACGTTGTGTATATTTATATATACTGTTTGTGTGTGTATCTTTGTGTACTACAGGCGATTCTGTTTGATGACAAAGGTTTGCGTCTGGACTCAGTCTTCCTGAAGGGTCAGAAAGTAAGTGTGCATGTCTGAAATTTACAAAGTTATTACGATTGTAATTTGAGTCATGGAGGTGGGGGCAGGAGGGTGGGATTGCTGTTTCTACTCAAACCAACTGCCCCTTATTCGATACTTGCCAATTAACTATGTCATTAAAGTTATTTATAACATTTAAATGGTTACATACTTATATATATATTAAAAAGCCATTGTGTACGTGTTGTACCCCCTCCGCATGTTTTCCCATTACCTTTCCGTGAAATGTTTTATTCCCACACCTCGCTCGTGAATTTCACGAAGAATTTACCGTAACAAAATTGTTACATGAATCATGATGATGTGATCAGTGATGATTTTACAAATGATGTTGCTACTGATGATAGGCTAAATCTTGACTTAAAGCTTTCGGGACTACAGGAATTTATATTTTTTGGGTTTTTCGGTAAAGTCACGTAGATAGGTTAAAAGAAAATAACAAAAACGAACAAAAAACTACGATCACACAACTCCCACCATCATTCTTCCCAGAAGAATTCGCTCATTAAAAAAAACTACACCATAGAGCTCGATGTATTTCCGACCATCATCACCTAGCCAGTGAACTGAAACATGTACACCAAGCTCTCAAGATGAATGGATATTCAGACTACACAATCCGTAAAGCTATCACCCCAACCGTTGGGAAAGAGCCATCTGAGGACCCAATCAAAACCATCACCTTGCCATACATAGCAGGGGTCACCAAAAATATCTCCAAAACCACGAGCAAACAAGATCCAGGTTCGATTTAACACAGTACATAAAATTCGTGATCTGATCCCATCTGTAAAAGATGTGATCCTTGACATGCAATACCCCAGCGTCTACAAACTAAGCTGTGTCTGCGGCAGTAGTTGCATTGGGGAAACTAAGCTACATGTCTCAGACCGTGTTCGTGAACATAAGGCAGATCTGTAACAAGGTAGGACCAATACCTCGGCCGTGGCTGATCATTGTTTTAATGCGGTGGGGTCACACAAAATAGATCTCTCGAAGACGAAGGTACTTTGCAAACCCACTGGTTATCAACAAAGATTAGTTCATGAAGCCATCCACATATACAGACACAACTTCAATCGAGAAGATGGGTATAAGCTGAGCAATCATTGGAATGACGTTATCAACCACTTTAAGTCATAACTGGCTGTGCTGTTCCCATCCTACCACCTTCCGATGTTAGTTGTTATTTTCGGCTCTCTGATTTTACATTAATAGGTCAAATTTGTCACACTAACACAGCCACCTCGCTCGCCGAGCTTGACATTGCTGCTCTGCAATCTTCCATCAACATACTAATCTCTTCTAGATTTGAAGCTTTCGTGACTGCAAGGATTCATACTCTTAGTTCTTTCGGTAAAGTCACGTAGGTAAAAAATGAAATTAAAATTAATAAAAATAAAACAATAAAAATCACGACGTTTCGGAGGCAACACAAGCTTCCGTCTTCAGAAAAGGAGCGAAAATGCCCATGTTTATACCAGTGTTGGCTGACAATAAAGAGTACTGTTAAACGTTAGGGATGTTAACACTCGGTGAAGTAAAATAGTGCCTGTCAAATAAGATGGTCCAAAAGTGTGTAATTAAATCTTTTTTGCATGGTTGATAACATCTTTCCAATGATTACTAAGTTTGTACCCATCATCACGGTTGAAATTATGTCTGTGTTTGTATATCTGAATGGCTCCTTTTCTATTATGTACATCCACAGTTACTTGCGCAACACGTCCCTGACCACGAGTCCATTCATCCCACAGTGACTTGCGCACAAACAGCATAACAAAGAGCGGCTTAATCGTATCTAATTCATTTACCCACCCAGCAGTATAACAAAAGCAGTAATTGACCACTTCACAACTCCTCCTCCCCCGCTGCCCTTCCTGGCTCCTCCCCCCTTAACCACTATATAAGGTACAGATATTTTGCTGTGACGGTTTCACCTGAAGACGGAAGCTTGTGTTGCCTACGAAACGTCGTGATTTTTATTAATTTTTATTTCATTTTTTACCTACGTGACTTTACCGAAATAACTAAGAGTATGCTAATCTCTCACATTAACATAGCCACCTCCATGCCCTCGTCGTGGAGGCTGCTCTCTGATCCCACATAAACATGCTAATTTCTCACATTAACATCAATAGCCCCGCCCACTTCATTTATGACCCTTGGGCTACACCCATTTCAAACCTTTAAAACGGTCTGCCTCAGCAGCTTTTCCTCTTTTTTTTCCTCCTGATGACGATCGCTTGTGTTGTGATCGAAACGTCGGAGTTTTTTTGTTATTTTTTTCTTTGAATCTATCTACGTGACTTTACCGAAAGACCCAAAGAAGATGATAGGCTAAGTGGATCCCTTTGTTTGTTTCAGGTCACCGTTGGTTTGGAGCTGGAAAGTGACCGCTTCCTCATAACAGTCGAGGAGTCGACCAATCCTACAAATCCGTTAGTCAGTGCCACCCCTAAACCTACCAATCCAGAGCCGCCCAGACGTCCATGCCTTCCCAGCTTCAAGCGGAAACACACAACCGTAGGTTTTGTTGCAATCACAGTACGGTAAAATAAGGATTTATACAGCGTTTAAATGCAACAGCATGTCAGGGTGGAGTACAGAATGTGGGCACATTTGTTTATTGTTTGCACTTACACCCCAATTATGTTGCTATGCGTGTTGTGGTATTGTCGAATATTGTTTCATCAGGCCATGTGGTGTTAACAGTTTTTCTGTGTGGCAGGGTAGCTTCCGGACTCCCCGCGAGGTAGAGGTGAAGGCAGAGGAGTCTTCAGCGCCGGCACTTGGGTCGTCCCTCCCAGGAAATGGAGACACCAAGGCCTCCTCACTGCAGCAGGGACACAGTGCCGTCTGTCATCCAGACTACACCACACCCACGGAGAGTGGGCCTGGGAACACGGCGTTCCCAGCTCTGTGGGGCTCTCTGCCAGGCAGGGAAAGCACGACAGGAAAGATGCCCTCTCGTGCGACTCTACCATCAAATGAGGAGTACAGAGGGATTCCCAACAACATCAGTGGGAGGAGAGATGGTGTAATTGTGAGGGCTGTTCAGCCAGCAGATCTGGGCAGTGCCGAGGAGGGCATTGGTGTTCTATATGAGGACAGGATGGACAGGGATGTTGATCCTGACAGAAAAACATCTGAGTGCATTTTTGTGGTTGATTCAAATGGCCGTAGCACTGATGCAAAACGCACCAAAGCACAAATTCTGGCACTGCTGATGCAAAGTGATGGTGGTGGTGGGGCTGGTGCTGGTCAATTGAACAACTCCCCATCTTCCCAGGAGAAACACGCTTTTTGGGACCAGCAGAATGGCTCAAAAATTGGGCATACCAATCGAAGCTCTTCTCAGGATAAAGAACAGCCCATCTTAAGCAATAAACAAGATTGTTTGGGCAAACTGCATTGCGAGAATGTTGAAAATGTGCAGCCTCACAGGGGTGAAGAGCCTTCCCTGATTGGCCAACAGCCTTCGCAAGACAAACTATGGCCTCACATGGGGATGGACTCTTTCAAGCAGCATTCCCAGGCCATGCCACAGCCATACCAGCAACAGCAGCATTCTGATCAGTATAAACACTCTGACTGGAGCAATGCAGAGCCGTCGCAGGGCAGCATACAACTTAACCCAGCTGAAGAGCCTTGTCTTGAAAAACTCAATCTGTACAAAGACAAGGAGACATACCAGAACAAAGTACAGTCCTTGAAAAGCAAAGTACAATCCCACGAAAGCCTACAGCCTAACCCAGAAACACAGTCTGAATATTATGAACTACTGTCCTGTTTGGATGATGAGCTTCACACCATTGCGCAGTCATCCTCAGAGGGACAGCCACCTTTTTTGGACAAAATACAGCCTTATCCAGACATGCAGCCATCGGTAGACAAACAGTTTCACTGTGCTGAACTAAAGCTTCACCGGAACAAACAGCATCCCCCAGAAGAACAACATCCTACCTCCAAAATACAACCCAAAATAGACACACAACCTTATCAGGGTAAATTACAGCCCAATGTAGACCCACAGCTTCAGCAGGACACATTGCAGCCATTTCCAGTCTCAGTGGCATTGCCGAATACACTAGATCCTCATCAGCATACACTACAACAAGAGCCAACTCATCTAGATCCACAGTCTTCCCAGGACTCAGACTTGGTGCACAGGACGGTCCCAGCTGATGGCAAAGTTTTTAGGAACGAGACCACAATACAAGACTCCCAGCCAATGGTGGACTTTGATGTGTTCTCCGCATGGGCAAGTGAGCTGGGGGCGGGCGACAGCCAGCCTGGCACATTCTCCGAAGATGCAAGTGTACAGCCAGCCAAGCCACTACCTGAGCATCACCGTGCTGCTCAGTGGCCTGCAACATACAGTCCAGTCTCTGTAACTGAGTTGTTGGCTTCAGATGAGAGCTCTGCTGCTGTCAATGGGGTTGGCATCCATGCAGTGCTCACTGACTTGTCTGGCTTTCTGAGTACGACCATGGAGCCGTGCAATATTGATGATGAGATGAGGTCTGCGCACTACGTGCCGAGCAAGGTGCGCAGTGTGTGTGGTATAGGTGGAAGTGATGGTGGCGAAGATGACGGGGCTGGTAGCAAGGGGGTCGATTATGTTTGTAACATGAAGGCTAGTAACTCCGATAGCATCATTTACGAAGACTGCTTTATCGACAAAGCACCCGTGAGTCCTGTTGAGATTTCCCAGAAGAGAGGCAAGCCCATTGCTCTCCTACGGGCGACGGAAACCAATGCAAGCCAGAGCCAGACCTCTGTGGACACCATGGACATTTCACTGAGCTTGGAGGAGCAAGATGAACAAGTGGAGGAGGCGACGGAGGTGATGCATGGGGCTTGCATTCAAAGAGAACGCCTTCCACGGTGGAGTTCTCCAAACTTCTCTGTGGCTGAGCCAGGGGCTGTGGGGCATAGCGGCTGTGTTGGGCAGCAGGCGCACAGCTCACAGGGCAGTGTAACCACGTGGAGTGGTCGAGAGTCCTGCTTGGATGCTGATAGGAGTAGACAATGGGAGCACGGAATTGAGAGTCCAGGCCGGGGCCTTGTAGCACAGAGTCCAGAGCGGCATCGTGCAGAGAAGAGTGGTTTTAGTGAGGAGAGAGAGGACAGTCAGGAAGGTGTCTTGGTGGAAACCTTGGCTGGGTTTGACAGTTGCCTTGTGGAATGCAGCCGATCAGGGAGGTGTGCTCCATTGGAACGCGATGCTCTTGGCTGGAAAATCGTCGAACAGAGCCCTGTGAGTGTTAGAGACATAGAGGACAAGTTTGAGGGAGGTGAGATTAAGCGCTCGAGGGGAAACATCCATCGTGAAAGTAGAGGGGAGGGTGGTATTAACCACTCTGTGTTCACGGGAGGAAGCAACCATGATGAGACGTTTAGAGACATTTGTTTTCCACACCCACCGGTAGTCAAAGGCAGGACTACACGTCAGCCTTGCCTGGAAGAAGATACAATACACGAGTCGTATAATGTGCAGGGAGGTGCTCATAGTGAATCGTTTGTAGAGTGTGGCATTGTCGAGAAAGTGCTCACAGCAGGCAGCTGTTATTCTCTTCAGGAAGGAGTAATTCTGCTGGAAACATATAAAGAAGTCAGCCTTTCACAGTCGACTGCTATGGAAAGAAGCATATGTGATCAAACATTTGAAGAAGTAAACGTGTCGTCAGTGATTCAGCATCAGACTCAGGCACAGTGCAATGGTTCACACGCAAGCTTTAAACAAGGAAACTTCTCATGTTCAACATTTGTAGGAGATAGCATTTCATATTCAGTGTTTATAGAAGGTGGCAATCTAAGCCAAACAAATGCCAGAACTGGCACTCAGCATCTGCAGTATATTCAAGACAGTATTCCCTATCGAACAGTCACCACAGGCAGCAGGCAGCCATGGCCATTTAATGCAAGCAGTTGCCAGCATCTATTTATTAAAGGCAGCAATCATAACCCAGATTTTGGACGTTATGATCGTCGAAAGTTCGTGGAAGGCACTAGTGTGCACCCGTTGTCTACTCAAGGCAGCGGTCAGCATGAGGTGTTCACCAGCCATAATGCTGAAGACCTGGCGTGTATAGACATCAAGAGAGCAGGAGGAAAAGGTGGAGGAGGAAGAGAAGGAGAGGGAAGAAGTGGAGTAAGCGGAGTAGAGGAAGGAGGTGGAAGAGTAGAGGGAGGAGGCAGAGGGAGAGGAGGAGGGCGAGTCCATGAAGGTAGCACAGTCAAGCAGAAGCAAGATCGAGACTGCTGGGAGAAGGCAGCAGAAGGAGGCAGGATATCTCAACCCCCCCCTGCCACCAATGCTTTTGTGAGTTCTCGGGGCTGGGGACAGCCACATGGTAGCCAGGACAAGGGCTCCAGTGCCTCAACCTCAATTCATGTTCAGGGCTGTTGACTTGATTGAACAGAGTGCTATCTCTACCCTGGTTGAATTCTCTGTGCTCCTTGTTACAACTAAAGGCAGAAAATGTCGCTGCCGTTTACTGTAAATATATTGGTCATCTTTAATACTTACATATTTATACAAATGTCTGAGGCTAATAGATTCGCACTATGTCACCCTTCAGATTATCATGGTTCAGTGTTAATTCCAAAATCTTACAGAGCCAGACTCCGGTAACTTTAGGAACCAGACTTTAGGATTCTTAGGACTTAGTGTTTGGTTTGGGTTTGTGTCTTGTTGACTCATATTTTTATGCTTAGAGGTCGGATGAGGCCAGTTTGCTACGCCTTCTAAGAAAGCACCTTGCGTACCAATAATGACCCTTTCACTTCCCACTTGTGTTCAATGTAACTCACCCTTAAAGTAACCATTATCTACTCACCCACACCCTTTCTAAAAAGTTATTCATTATCACAATAATTCAGGGTCCTGATTACATTTAAAAATGGATTCCTGTAGGGACTCTATAGGGACTGGTTAGACAATGTTAGTTTGATGGACACGAAATTATGTTAGAATCAAACTGAGTCTCTCTCCCCGTGTCCCTCCCACTGCTCTTCGGGCTGCTGTGCCAGGTTTCCTCTCTGCAGCACTGCCAGCCGCAGCATGTGGTGAGCAGCCAGGATGTGTTCCGTGACCCTGAGGGGCTCACACCAATCCACGTATTTGAGCATTTCACTCATCCCGAGTGTTTGTCTCCGAATAAGAAGGCAGATCCTGCTCAATGCTTTATGGCTCAGAGGCAACAGCAGGACATACTTGCAAGTGGCTCATCGGATTTTGAAATGTCACGGGATTTTGGAGCTTCCACATTACTACCTACACCATGCCTACCAATTGGGACACAATCCTCCCATGGACCCTCTTACAAACCCAGCTCAATTCAGATCCCTGGCTCGGGGTTAAACTCGGGGAGCTGGGAGTCCCCTGAGACTGGGACTTGGCAGCCTACACCCCATGTGATAGACAGGAGTTTGGAAGGGCAAGAGGTTGTGGGTGGATCGGGCAGGAGGCAGCACCCAGGAGAGGGGGCAACAACACGGAGGCAACGGGGACAGGAGGAACCTGCGGGAAAAAGCGGCAGCAGCAGATGGGACAAGTATCACGACTCCTCCCTGGAGCATCTCATCGGAGCAGGGTGTGTATGTCCTTGTTGAATATCATCTACCTTTGGCATTCTTATATTCATTTTGGTCTTCTGCCAAACAATCTCTGCTCGATTGCCTACTTCAGCAAGCCATTCTCTCTACATCTTCCACATGTATGCTGATGATGTCTAACTTTACATTTCTGTCTCCACCATTGACTCCAAAGCCATGGAAGTGCCTTGGCACTTCATCCGATATAACATTTGGGATGAGTTTAAACTTAAGCTAAATTGAAAGATTTGCATCACTCTGGACTCAATGCCTTAAACCTCCTGGCCTCATTTTATTGGCTTCCTATCCATGTGTGAATGTGGACAAAAAGATCCTTGTCCTCGCATTTAAATCCTCCATACCTCTGCAGCCCTCACTAACCCTGCATCCTAGCCTGCTTCCTCTGTTTCTGAGATGTACTGCTGCATCATTGTAGGCTACTATTTTTAAATCCTTTATATTAAGTTCGCTTGCTTGCTTAGGACCGTGCAAATCTTTCGGTCGTTTTTTAACCCACTTCCCGTGATCCAATCGAGCTGACATTTTCCACACAGACTCGTTGTGCGTGACAATTAATTTTCATGAAAATTTTTCTCAAAAATTTTACACTTTTTAGGACAAAAAATATTATATTTAATTACCAATTGCTTAATGGTGCAATGCAATCATCTGACCCATAGGTGGCAGCCATCTCAAGCCAGAGGACGAGAGGACTCTAGCCGCCACGCATATAAAGGATTTATAGTGAAAAACTTTGTTTTTACGGGTTATACTTGTTAGCCACTAAACCCCCACCGTCTAGAAATTCCTTACCAGGAAACTTTGCCAATCTCTACCCAAAATGTCCTTTTCAACCGTGCTTTCTGACCCTCTTAATTTATTTTACCTCCTTTCCTTGCTCGGTCTGTCACATTCCCTCCCATTTTCCTTTCACACCACAGCCAAAGCAGTCCTAAACTCTTATGTTTAATCTCGTGCAGAGAAGGCTGCTTTCAGTTTGAACCATCCATCAGTGACGGCCTCGCCATGGGTGATGGTGACGACGATGATGATGGTGGTGATGGAGATGAGCTGGACTTTGAACTGGAGTTCAATGTCTCAGCGGAGCCTACCCCGGGCTTCAACGAGTACAGCGCTGAGAGCGGCGTTTTAGATTGGCCGTCACCGAGCAACCTGTCTCTACAACAACAGTGCTTTCCTAATGATGCTGTTGTCATGGTGAGTGGAAATGGACAACTGGGAGGGGTTGGGGTGGGGAGGAGAGAAAGGGTTAATGATAGAAATCAGATAGGGGTGGAGTTAGACAAATACATTATTGATAATGTGACAGGCGGGGATATAGGTAGAGTTAGGGATGGGTTGAGGATTATAAATGTGGTTCTGAGGATATCTTCATAGGTATAGTTATGGATAGGGTTCACGGTAGTCTGTTAGACAGTTGTAAGGGTTAGAGGATAAGGGTAAGGATAGGGGTAAAATAGGAATAGAATTATCATTAGGGTTAAATAATATACCTTGATTTGAAGCTTTCGTGACTGCAGGAATCCATACTCTTTGGTTCTTTCGGTAAAGTCACGTAGGTATAAAATAAAATAAATCACGTCGTTTCGGGCGCAACACAAACATCCGTCATCAAGTGGTGAAAGCATGGTCTGCTGCTGAGGCAGACTGTTTTAATAGGTTTGAAATGGGTGTAGCCCAATGGTAAAAAAGAAGTGGCCGGGGCTAGTGATGTAATGGGAGAAATTAGCATGTAACTGTAAGATAGGAGGAGAGCGGCCTCCTCGACGAGGGCACGGCAGTGGCTATGTTACTGTGAGCGATTAGCATGAAATAACAGCTGACATAGGTAGGATGGAAACATCACAGTCAGTTAATACTTTACCTGGTTAATAACGTCCTTCCAGTGATTGCTCAGTTTGTACCCATCTCGGTTGAAGTTGTGTCTGTTTATATATCTGGATGGCTTCATGAACAAATCTCTGAAGGTAGCCGGTAGGTTTGCAGAGTACCTCCGTCTTGGAAAAATCTATTTCGTGTGAGCCCACTGCAACGGCAGAGGTATTGGTCCTACCGTGTTTCAGATCTGCCTTGTGTTCACGAACGCGGTCCGAGACATGTCGTTTCGTTTCCCCAATGTAACTGCTGCCACAACCACAACTCAGTTTGTAGACACTAGGGTATTGAATATCAGGAATCACATCCTTTACAGATGGGATTAAATCACGGATTTTGTGTACTATGTTGAAACTAACCTGGATCCTGTGTTTGTTTAAGATTTTGGAAATCTTTTTGGTAACGCCTGCTATGTATGGCAAAGTGATGGTTTTGGTTGGATCCTGGGGGAGACAACTTTTTTAAAAGCCTCCAAAAATCATAAGCCAATCCTGTAGAGCACAATCCATTGCTAGAGTACTGACTGCAGTGCAGTGCTAAACTAAGACTGGCACATGACGTATCTGCTTTGTATGGAGATACAGCTAACCACAAGTCAGCGCTGTCAGAACTGCAATTCTTGATTTGTAAAGAAATCACTCTTCCAGTTTCTCTGGGTCCCCTCCCCAGAAAACCCCTATTATATGCATGACTAGATTTAACAACACACAATGGTTTGCTCAGAAACAGCAAAAATGCATGACTCCCATCATGCCTTTATATATGTGTCATGCGACCACCACAATTGGCCACCATGCTGATTTGAGCAGGAAATCATTTTGGCTTGACTTTAACAGTCTTAATTGTATAGCTGGTATGCCTTCATTGAATATGTATGTATGTAGAACTTTTTCGCACCATACATATCCACCGTGCTAGTCGGAGGTGCGGGATAATTGTATATTGGATATCTATATATATAAAAGGGAAATTTGTGAATATGTGTGTCTGTTCGAAATGTTTAGCATACTTCCCAACATGCAACAAACTTGAAATTTGGCATGTGAGTAGCTTCCAGACTGTACACAATGCAAAAAGTATAAAAATAGACTTTTGTATTTTGGGGGGGGGGGGGGGGAGCGCAATAATGGATATATTTTGCACGGCAGGTGAGCGATGACGTCACATCTGTGATGTCACCCGCATGCGGCAGCATTACGCAGTGTGCTTGCTGACGTCACGCATCCCACCCTCCGCGAAGGCCGTGTATTAATCCAAGACAAGAATCCAAGTCCCGGGCGAAGCCGGGTAGTAAAGCTAGTTGTGTTATTATTGGGTAATATTGTAATTTATAACTTATGTTATAGATTGTCAAGGTGTAGCTGGGCAAGCCTTGCTAACAAGTCCCAGTGATAACGATAATCCGTGTGTCATGTCCACAGGAGGAGCGGCGAAGCTGCACTCTCATTGGCCCATCTCCGGCTGAGCGCAGAGCGCTGATTGGCCGCCGCCTGGGGTCCTCACTGGCCTGGTCACGGCCATCTGTGGTGGTGTGTGGCAGCCGCCCTACAGGGTCTGGGGTCCTCGCACGTTGTCCGGAGTCCAGCAGGCAGGTGTGGAGACACCCATGGGCAAAGTGGATGTGGGCAGAAAGCTACAAAAGATAGAGATCCTGTTTTAAACTCCTGGCTCTGGGCGTGTTTTTAGGGGAATCATAATAGCTGCATTTGGTGCTTAATGGCTGCATCGGCCGTGTCAGCTTCCTAATGTTTGTTTTTGTGCTCTACAATCCCAGGGATTTGGGTTCAATTACCAGCCATGGATAACATCAGCGTCAAGTGATATATTGGAACCTGTCCTAAGCCTTCCTTAGGTTGACTCAGCTTTAAATGACTAACTGCTGCGGTTTGTCAACATCTATGGGAAGACAGACAACTATGCATGGTATTGACCACACCACCCCATTATGTGCTATTGGCTTAATTTGTGCTCACTAGCAACGTGTTTGTTAGGTGAACTTGGACTTACTAGTTACCAGTGGTGCTAACATGGGGCTCTGGCGGAGACTCATGAAACACGCTACTTGGCAGTTATAGGCAGTCGACCTCCAACAACGATGGGAGGCAAAGGAGCCGATGCTCACATTCCTGGGCAGAGCACCAGGTGGCTAAAGCACAGCAAGTTGGTACATTGGGGAGCAAAGGCGGTGTATCTCAGTTATATCCATAACACCTGGGTCTATGATGTGACCTGCCAGCAAGCCTTCAACACTTCACATGGCTTCTAAGTACACATAGCCTGACACAAACGCTTCGCCCGAGACAATGTCACGCCGCTTGGTAGCGAATGTCAACTTTTTTTGTATGTGGACACAGGCCGTGCGCTTATCAGAGCTGCGTTTTCCATCCATGGAGAGTGTCCTGAGGCAGCCGACTCTCAAACGAAAGATCATCATTCCTGTGTCTTTCTCCAGCCCTGCTGCATACAAAGACACCCTCTCGTCTGCCATCATAGGTAGACAATTCACCGCACGTACTAAAATTCCCTGCCCAGCTATGCACACACATTCATTATCCAGCCTCACCCTCATGTACACACTCACACTTCACTATCCAATCTCACCTATATATGCAGGGAGGGAGATGCGATCTTTCTCTCTTGCAAATTAGTATAAATATGTGTAATGTAGGGCCCTATATGAAAAGCTTTAAATTTAAGAAACCCATCCCTCTTTGGGAAGTTTATAGATCTGTTTCTGTGAGTCCCGGTCGCAATAGATCCACATGCACAATCATCTCACTTATCATAATCATTGCAATCATCACAATCATGACGTCCAGCAGTTGACTGAATTGGTATACATGCACAACGTTTCTTGTGGAAAAATTGTATACATGCACAAAGTATATATGCACAAAGTTTTAGTGGAGAAAGTTCCACCATGTAATGTGCTAAAACTGCACATAATCGGTAAGCAGTAATGGGTTACGAAAGGCTGCTTTTCAGAATGCCCCTGTGGGCACCGTGTCCCCACAGAACACCTCAATTTGATTCTGCATGACACGGCCTCTCGCCTTCACCGCAAGAAGATAGGGGGCCCGGGCAGTCGCGGAAGGCACGTGTCTCTGTATAGAAACTGTCGACTCTTCCGCCGGTGAGTGAGTTCCCAGATGAGGATGGCTGCATCTTCATTCTAAATTTTCAAATCCACCACTTTTCTAAGATTCAGGTTTTCATTGCCAATATTTGTATTTATAATTTATTTTTGGATTAGCATACTGTGCTTCGAACCCAGCGTCCCATGTTCAATTTTCACTCACGGCCAACATGATTGTCGAATATCTGACCGGTGGCTTAACCCAAAAATGTATTATAAACCACCACTTTAAATGATGATGAAACCTATTACAACAGGACTGCGTGCAGGCTGGAAACAATTATAAATAACATAAAGGTGTGCACAAGCAACAGGAAGGCATCACTCCCATCATGCCTTGCATATGTCATGTGAGCCCCATATTGCATGCACAATGCTCTCAGTCTTGTCTAAGCCATCAACTAAGGAGAGCTGAACATGTGGTCGTATTTAAAGTTTTTTTGAGTTGGTGGGCTAAACATGAATGCAGCTGTTGATGATTTTGTTGCTACTGCTTCTACTGCTGCTAATAATAATGTTTATGCTGCTGATGATGATCATGATTCTGCTAATAATTTTGATAATGACGGTGATTATGATGATAACGAAAATTGTAATGGTAATGGTGATTATTTTAATCCACACAGGAGTGTATCGGAAGGCTTTGGGGGTCGGACCCTGGTTCAGCGATTCCGAAAAAAAAAATTCGTGACAGAAGAGATGAATTCCGGAATTAAGAGGAAACTCTTCCTGCTGCTCAACCGCAAGGAGAATCACAGCAGCTACAGCAAGGGTATGTGAGTGCCTGTGAATCACTTTGTGTGTGTGGAGAGCAATGTTGTAGTGGTTTAGCACACTGCACTACTAACCCGGCGATCTGCTTTCGACAGTAACATAATTAAATCGGTCCTAGACCTCAGCAATAAATGAGTATTTGGTGCAGTGTGTAAACATCAGCAATGGGGAAATAAATGCAGCTTGGCCTGGTGCTAGCCACACCACCCGCTCGTGTACAAATTGGCCTTCATGAGTGGCTGTTTGTGTAGCTTCGTGTGACTGTATGTGTGGCTGTGTTTGTATGTGTGCTGTAGATGACCTCTGGGTCATTTCCACGGATGCCGGGTTCCCTCCTGCCAGCGTCATGGTAGTGTGCAGTGTGTTCTACGGCCCGTCGGCCTCAGGCGAGCTGGAGGTGTCCCCCTTGAGGGAACACACGTCAAGCACGTGGCCACAGAATGGTACCCACACTCACAGCGACATCGAGACACGAAACTCACAGTAGCATAGATATAGCACGAAGAGTGACACATTGGCATAAAGACACAGTGTTTTAGGGAAACAATACTCACAATGACAAAGACACGACACTCAAACTGTGCATGTATGCATGTCTTGTGTGCGTGTGTGTAGCGACTGTGCATGCGATTCACGTGTGCAACGCCAGCTGGGAGCTAAGCTGCCTGCGGAACATCCGCGAAAACGTGGAGGTGTCCACCTTGCCCATCCTGCCTCTGATGCTTAGCCTGTGCGTGTACACAAACACTGACACGTACATATGCAACTGTTGAAAACAGCTGGGTTCGTGGCTCAGTGGTCGAGCGAGCAGCTCGCATTTGAAGGTTGCGAGTTTCAATCCTGATTGGGGGTTGACTCAGCAGATCATTCTTCCCTCTGGGGTAGATAAAATAACTAGCACAACTTATGCCGTGCCCCCCAGTCCCCAGCTGCTCTGGATCCACAATCCATGGCATTGGTTGTGAAGTTGAAACTAGAAGGGTTTGCTAAGAATCACTGGTTGACTTCGGGAGGCCTTAATCCAGCATGTGGGTGATGATGATTAAGACGATGATTAAGGTGATGATGGGATTGATTACGTTTATGACCACGGTCATGATGACAATGATGATTACGATCACGACGATGATGATGATGACAACAATTATGATTATGATGACGACGATGATGACATTTATTACAATGAGGTTCGAGAAACGTTCCAGGGGGTAGAGGGTGGTCCTGAAAATTAAATTTCTTTGAATAGGGCCCAACATTATATGTATTTTATCTGGTAAATGTCAACAAATAAAAATGTTCGAGGGAGTGATTATCACCTCCCTCCCCTTTGGATCCAACACTGATCACGATGATGACAATGTTGACGATGATTATGGTCATTATGACAACAATTAAAATTATGTTCAACTGCAATGATACCCTGCCCCGCTCCCCACTCAGTGAGGGCTCACAGGAACGGAGCGTGAAATCTCGCCGAACTGGCTTCCGTCCCCCGCTCGCCCTGGCTCCGCCTGCGCATGGCAGTTGGGTCGACCCGGCCCAGACATGGCCCAGGGAACTGGCGGAGCGAACCATTGCGGAGCGGGGGCTCAACGGGGAGCAGGGTGACGTGCTGAGGAGAGTGGCCCACATGATACAAGCTGGGGCTGAGACGGCCGGGGTCACCATAGTGCAAGGTAGGAGTGACTTTGATAATGCTCATGATGATAATTGTGACCATGAAGACAACTGAAATGACGATCGGTGTGATGGTCAGGTGGCTCAGTGGTAGAGCGATCAGAAAGGTTACAAGTACAATTCTGGTTGGGGGTTAACTCAGCACATCATTCTTATGGGGTGATAAAATGAGTACAGGCATACCTCTTATAGCACTCAGGACGCCTTGGTAAACGGAACGCTATATGAAATAGCACTATAGGAGGTCGTTATAACATGGTCCCTATGCAGATTTGTTACTGACAGCTCAATTTTTTTACTTATGAGCTTTATATGAGGGCTTCATTGGGGTATCGGTCATCGCCTTAATAATTCTACTGTACACATGATAAATGTATTAACCCCACCATAAGAACGTAACATTCCCATCAATTGTACAGGGCTGTAAACATGAGATGAGCACCACATCAATGCTCACATTCTGGGAGTTTCTTCAATTCAGTTCCTCAAGAAACTTACAGTATATGCAGTGAAAGTTGGACATCATGCCAAACTACACGTGGTACAACCCTAAAACACATTGGAAAGACGTTACTGAATGTGATCATGGTGATAATATCAGAATATTGGATGTTAGGCTATTGCATCCTGGTGTCACCATCAAAATCTTCAAAAATGGAAAATTACTTACAAATGATTTCAGTGGGATTACTGTTGACAGCAACATCTAGTGGTAGATTAACCCTATTTACAGGCATGTGCTGAGTCATCTTGTCCCCCAGAGGAACAGCTGCAATTGGAGGTCTTTTTTTATAATGGTTGAGATAAGATGTGGTGTAAGGCATTTTGAGATGCTGAGGCATTTATTAAAGCGCCCTATACATGTGTAGTGAGTCCAACTGAGTCGCAGACGTCTTGGGAGTAACACTATTTATTACATCAACACGAACACAACATAACGTAAACTACACTCGGTGTTGAACGCCCATCTAACCACGCTACGGCAGAACTAGACACGGTTCCGTTATCCCGGTCCGGACCACAAGCTGGGTCCCAGACCACATGGCTAGAGGCTTCTTCAACCCGATGTGGATCTTCACTCCAACAGACACGAAGAATCCTGGGCCCCTCACGGGGCCCCGTTATATCGGCCCGGGCTGGGGCTGGCTCCGCCTCTCGCCCCGCCCACCTTCTGGATCTCTCGAGCTCTTTCCCGAAGGCTCCCGAGAGCTGCTGTGTACCACGTGACCACCCAGCGGCCCCCGTCCCCCGGTGGCCCCCCTCCAATATCATCCAGTCACGTGTCGGCAGGTCAACCAGCGTATCATGCCCCAACGTAACCCTCACCGGGAGCCCGCACCGCACACTGCACACGGTGTCCCCACGCTAACCAGCGCTCACCCAAGCCCCGCTAGGGCTGGTACTACGTCCAGTAACCGGGCTAGACATAATGACAACACAACATCCGCTGTGGCCTCGCAGGCCCGGCAACACAGTGACATTCCCAGTCACTACACATGCAAAGACTTTTGTAATATTTATTATGCTGCTGTTGATGATGATGCGCAGGTGTGTTCGGGGCTGGAAAGAGCTTCATGCTGTCCTGCATTGTCATGTACCTGATCGGAGTCCTCCGGAGAGTCAAGCACGAGGCCGGAACCAAGAGGACTCCTCTCAGGGTCCTCATCTCAGCCGCCACCAATGTAGCAGTGGATCGTGTCCTGCTGGGGTCTCATTCACACACCACTTACACAGTAGATACTACATACACACAATACCATAATATATACCAGATATACAAGACCAATTAGCCCTTTACGATACAATATTATACCATATATATTACTTTTCAGCAATTATCTTTGTCAAAGTCCATATTTCTTACCCATATGTCATAGCAGGTAGTATATTAAATCTTTCATCTTTAGGCACAGTGCTATGACATCAGAGTATGGATTTTATCTCCACTGGCTCAGGATGCCAATGGAGTCAGGCTGAATTTGTTTTTACCCCTTATTATGCCAGTGTTTATTATTTGGTTGAGGTTCCCATGTAAATGAGACTATTCGTTCTCTCCAAAGGCTGCTAGATCTCGGCTTTGAAGAGTTTGTCCGTGTTGGGAGCATCAAGAAGATCGCCAAGCCCATCCTGCCCTTCAGGTGCATGTGCTTGAGTTGTCTGTGTGTTAGGGGGTTAAAGGCAAAAGGTTGTGGGGCGGTTGAGTGGTCAGTGCACTGCACTACGAATCTGACGAGCCAAGTTTGATTCACGCTCACGACCAACATTGGTCACGAATATCTGAACTGGTCCTGGGCCTCCCCAAGGTTAACTTGGCCTTAAATAAGTACCTTGTGCAGTATGTAAACCTCACAACTGGCGAGTCGAGGGTGGCCTTGTGTGCCATGTTGGCTTTAATATGTGCTCACAGCACTTGCCCAAACAATCTGTTAAGGTACGGGGGATCTTTGTTAGGGGGTTGTGTTTTTAAGTTTATATTAACATTGATGTGTATCTAAGTTAACAAATGTGTGTATAATGTGTGTTTGTAAAGTCGCCCTGTGTATGCAGATATGACAGTGCCAATTGTTGCCATTTGCTTCTGTATTTGTGTGTCAGTTTCTATATACGTATGTCAGTTTGTGTGTGGGTCTGTGTATTTGTGCTTCTATTTCTGTATAGCTCGTGTGTTTCTGTCCATCTCATGTTTGTCGCCATCTCGGTCATGGTGTGTTTCTCCATCTGTCAATAACTATCTGTTCATGTGTCTGTACATTTTCTCCATTTTATACTCCCTATCACTCCTTATCTCTACATGTATCCCTCTGTCTGCACATCTCTTGTCTCTCACTTCACCTCACCCTGTCTCTCCCTGGGTCATCATGGCTCCATTCTCTTAATATCTCCCTATCTCTGCCTGTCTCTGTCTCTCCCCATCTCTTCATATTTCCCCATCTCTCCCTGTCTATCTCTCTCTCTCCCTGTATTAATTTTAATCATCACTCCCTATCTCTCCCTGTGTCCTCTGACTTACCCCCTCTCCATTTGCTTTCTGTCTGCTTCCCAGCCTGCATGCTGGCTCCGGTAATGATAGTGACCAGCTGAGGGAGCTACAGTCCTTGCTAAAAGAGCAGCTCTCCCCGGCCGAGCGAGTGTTTGTCAAGCGCAGCATCGAGACGCACAAGCTGGGACGCAATCGCAATCTGCTGAAGGAGGTGGAGTCCAGACACCCACACATCACTGAAGTGTCTCTGTCTCTCCCTGTGTCTTTATTCACCTATGGCCAAATCAACCGGAATGCAGCCGATTTCTTCAGATATTGGAAGCTAACCAGTGTTGAGCCTGGTTATTACTTGTGATGAGAAAATACCTTTTCTTGGCCCAATTTTGTTTTTGTTCATCCAAAAGTTAGAAACACATCTCTATTGCCAATAATATCATCATATGGCCTTGTAATTACCTGCATACTGTTCCATCAGAGTGGGTACAGGCACGAACATCTAGTGGACTGTAAAGTGCTGGAACAATGGATGTATGAATGTGGGTCCATGTTCTTGACACCTCGACCTCCCGTGGAGCTGATCTGCCAACTTCCCATCAGCTTGTCATCTCGAATATGCACCAGTCATTCTTCCACTGGCAGTGATGGGCATATGCCTAGGACCCCATTCAAACCTACAATATCTTGGTGTTGAGTCGCTCTTAAAAGTTGCTAGCAATAATTTGACCATTGCTTGTAGCTTGGCTTTTGCATCATCACCCCTTCCTCCTGATGCCAAGGGGAAATGAGTGAGGATCAGAACTGTTATGGATATATTGGGTACACAGTCCAGAACTCCCTAGAAAACCTGTCTGACAGAAGAGATGTTTCAGCTAGCTGAGACCAAGCAGCAGGCCCACTCACCATCTACAACATCCCACGTCGGAGAATGAAGAGGCTTACTGTAGCCTCTGAACCTAATGCTCCAGACCCCCACCCCCAAAAATTATTTAGCACCATGCCCTAACAAATAGCTGGGGAGAACACTCCTTTAAATGTGTCTGTCCCTATTTATATGTTGGTATGTGTATCTGTATGTGCGCGTGTTTGTCTTGTCTCTGTGTGCATGTCAGGTGAGTGTAGTTGGCGCCACCTGTGCTTCCTGCCCATTCCCCAGCATGGGTGGTCTATGCTTCCCATTCGTCATTCTCGATGAGTGCAGCCAGATCACCGAGCCCATGTCCCTGCTGCCCATAGCACGGTGAATGCAGCCTACACACACACACACAGATACATAGATACACAGATACAGACAAATACAGACACAAGCACAGATTAATATAGACTAGTACCAGCAATGTTAAGATCATCCTCTGCGGAGGAATCTTCCGAAGGAAACAACGAGTTGGAAGCAGTCATCATCCAACACCAGCAGAAAGCGAATGAGCACTGCTCACATGCAGCTAAAAAACAGCAAGATGGCACAGTGGGGAAAACAGGTGCTGCATCTTTTGGTCATCTCAGTCGTTTAACCCATATCAGCTGGTTCTGTCCCATGACCTGCGAGTGAGCCTTCTACACTTCACTTGAAGGTCTCAAAGTGCACCTAGCCTGGCACAAGTGCTGGGGTGACGTCAATACCACTTAGCAGCAAATGGCAGCTGTTGTGTCTGTGTGCGAGTGCTGCAGGTTTGGCTGTGAGCGTCTCCTCCTGGTGGGCGACCCGCGGCAGCTGCCCCCCACGGTGCAGGGCTCTGAGCCGGAGCACGAGTCTGGCCTGGAGCAGACGCTATTCACTCGCCTCAAACACATGGTGACTCCTGGGTGTGTTTGAATGTGCATAGGTGCCTGCGTGTAAATGAGTGTGTAAAGGAGTTTGAGTGTATATGTATGAATGTAGAGGTATGTATATATGCGTACGTGTAAATGTGTACTCTCTTTTTAGCTGCAGTACACACTCAAACAAGGTGGCACAGTGGAGAACATAGTCAGTGCATCTGCCAATTACAACTCGCACAGAACTTGTCCCAACAATATGCGCAGGTTACACAGCAGATCTTTGTACTTGTCATCTTGGGTACGTACTTAGCTTTCAAGAGATTATCTTAAGGTGCTCGATGATGTGCTCATAACGATGATGCTGTTTGCAAGATCGTATCCCAACTTAAGCACTGTCTCGGTCCTCCAGGGACACCCCCTCGTGCAGCTCAGGACACAGTACCGCTGCCACCCGCACATCAGCCTGCTTGCCGCAAGCCTCTTCTACCAGGGGGAGCTCCGTGATGGCGTCGGGGTTGCCGAGCGGCCCAGTGCGGCCCCATGGCTCCCCACTCTCACCTTTCTCGATGTGCCGGGGCAGGAGAAGGTGAGAAGGAGGAGTCGGGAGACAGAGGAGTGAGGAGAGGCAGTATGAATACGGCATAATGTGGTAAGCAAGGAGTGGGTAGGAATATGATGGTGAGCGAGAAGAGGGATTAGGGTAAAAGGAAGGAGGAGAGAGAAATGCAGGAGGAAAGTATATGTGGAAAGAGAGAGGAAGTATGCAATGGACAGGAAATAGGAGGAGGGAGTGAGGAGGGGTAGAGTTATGAACTAGGAAGAGGGAACACAGTGATGCACTCTACTCTTCCCCTGGGCTCTCCATGCTGGCAGGTGGACACATGTGGGAGCTACTACAACAAAGCAGAGGTTGACGCTGCTGTCAAGTTGGTTGATGCCCTGGTTGAGAGCCGGGTAGAGCCTGAGGATATTGCTGTCATCACTCTCTACCGCGCCCAGGCGGCCAGGGTAGGGCAACCGCCCACCACATCCACACCTCCCACAAACACCCACGTGACCGTGCCATGGCTGACCGGTGCTGTACTCAAGAGCCCTCGTCTCACATTTGGAATGCGGCAATCATTGCCCTTCAGTATCATCTCTGTTTTTCTGAGATAGGTAATGTATTTGCCACTGCGTGAAAAGTCAACATCAAAACTATCATCACTTTTATACTCACAATTGGAGAAGAATGTTTTCGGATTGTCCATAAAGATAATCATGACGTGTTCAACAGCAGGCATTTCTTTGAAAGATCTGCCCTTGAGGATTATATTTCCCTGTCCCTAACACCATTATAAGCATAAAGATCATCACTACCACCATGGTCACTATTACCACGTTACTATACTCATAATTATCCACATGGTCATAAATGACACCACCTCCAACTCCACCACTACCATCAACATCACCACCTCCACTATAACCTCCACCGCCTCACTACCACTTGTTACTACCACCATCATCACCACGAAATATAACCACGACCACTACCTTCACTATTTTCACCAGCATAATCATCACCACTTCCATTATAACCATCACAACTCCCACTTTTCGCCACCTCCACTATTACCATCATCATAATGATCACCACCTCCTTCAACCATCGCCTCATACTTTCTCCACCTGATTGTAGTCATCCTCACGTGTGACATCTGTCTTCCCCCTACCCGCACGGTGTGGCGTGTAGGTGCACGAGTGTCTCGCGTCCCTCTCCGGCTCGCTGGCAGCCGTCCGTGTATGCACGGCGGACGCGTTCCAGGGTGGCGAGGTGCGCGTGTGCGTGCTCAGCATTGTCCGTTCACCTCGAGACTCGTCCTCCTCTTTCTCCTCATCATCATTCGTGGAATCGGAGCAGCGTGCATGCGTGGCTCTGACAAGGGCGCGTGGGAACCTGGTGGTGCTGGGTTGTGCTACGTCGCTTGGCAGGGGTGCCCTCTGGGGGCGGGTGCTCAAGCACTGCCAAGGTGCGTGTGTATATGCGATGCTTACAACAACGAGGAGTGCACCGAGCGGCTAAAACACAGCAAAGCAAATTAACATAGTGGGGGGAACCGGTGCTGCATCTGCCAGGCACCTCCTTCAGTCAAGCCATAACACCTGGTTCTGTCCAGTCACCTGCCAGCGAACCATCCACACTTTGTGATTGCTTCAAAATAAGTCTAGCCTGGCACAAGTGCTGTGGTGAAATCCCCGTCACTTAGTGGCATATGGCGGCTGCTTTGTGTGGAATGTGTGCAGATGTAGTATGTGCATAATGGTGGTACAGTGGCTAGCGCACTGCACTACCAACCCAGCCACCAGAGTGCGTTTCTCACTGATGGTCAATAACAATTAATATCTGATCCATTGTTGGTCGATGCAGCCTTAAATGAGTAGATGATGCAGTGTGTTAACAATGACTGGTAACAACGGCAGTTGGATGTGATGCTGGCCACATCACCCCCTCGTCCTCCGTGCCAGCATTCATAAATGCTTGCTAACAGCACTTACTCCAGCAGCATATTAAGGCTATAAGAGGGGTCTTTGTGTGTACGTGTGTGAGTGTATGCATGTGTCTGTGTGCAGGTGCGCATGAGCATGTGTGCGAGTGTGTGGATGGTTATTTCCACATCTGACCCACGGGCACCAATTGAAGATCTCTGATGTAAGAGATTCCATAACAATGGGTTGAATGATGCACATGAGTAGTGATTCAGGCGTATTTGATTGACTGCTCATGTCTCCAGAGCATGGAGCCGTGCTGAGTTCTCGGGAGTTCTCTGCTCAGCTCGATCACATCATTGCCGCACGTGGGTGCGGGGAGCCCGAAGGCTCCAGAGGATCAGAGGAGCCGCAGAAGAAACGGAGGAAACAAAATCCAAGCAAGGTGCGGCAGTAATGATCCTCTCTATTAATCTGCCAGCTCCACTTGCATTCATAAAGTATCTGTATACAAAACCGTGCCTGGAATGCACCCAATTTCATCAGGTGCTCGAAAGCTAAGCAGACTTGAGCCTGGATTGTGCTTGGCATGTATCAACACCATGGCAAGTTGTCAAAGGTGGCTATACAGCTGTGCTACATTATAGGCAGCAAATGGCAGTGCAACAAAATCAATAGTTGTACTTCTATGCTTTCACTAACCCACACTGACTGATATCATTTGGTGAAAATATCCACCAGGATCAGCACGTGAATCAGTCATGAGCCAGCAGCGAATTGACTAAAGGGCACCACAACTACAGTACATAGACCTTATCACAAGACACTGAGGCTTGTAGATCATAAGTGTGGGAGGTGAGGAGATGAAAAAGATGCAGTGGAGGTGGAAAGATCAAGGTAATGTAAAAAAAAAATTTATCTTATGAAAGCTTCACTGATTCAAGATGTTTTCAGGAGCGTTTGGCATGAGGGTTTTTGGCCAATTCCATAAATGAGTTACATGTGGGAGAATAGCAGATTACCCATACAGATGTGGGAATCATTTTCGAACTCTACCATCTGGCCACCTAAAAGCCCGTTGTATTTAGGAATTTCACAATTATGCGTGATCTACCAACCATTCCCTAGAGTGCTGGATCAAAGGCGTCCGGCACTATGACCAGCCAGCAACAATGCAGATGAGATGAGAGCAAGTAGGCACTGGTAGAGAGAAATATCATGAATGTGTAGAAGACGAAAAGTCTTGAACCTAGACTTGAGAAGGGGGACAAACTGGGCCGTGCGGACAGGCAGAGGGAGTAAGTTTCAGACTCCGACAGTAGCAAAAGAGTAGCGACCACCCATTGTAAGTCCACTAACGCTTCATTGGGTGAAGGTTGACTGATATTGCAGCAGAATGCCATGTCTTTTGGAGTTAACGGCATGGGGAGGGGAGTAGAGCATATTGAAGTGGGAGAGGTAGGTGTAGATGATAAGTAGGGGATGTTAATGAAAGTGAGATTTTAGAGATCAAGAGAGACCTAAGCCAGTGGACCAGGTGACTGGGCAGTTCGTGGCTGGCTCGTCGGGCTGATCATCAGAATAATGTGTCTAGGTGATGATGTTGATAGCTTGCGATAGTGCATAATAGGTTAATTATTAAGTTGTGAGGATGACTGGGAGGTTGATTATATATATGGAAATCAGGAGGTTAATGGTTGTCATGGTGATGATATTTAATGGCGTGTTTGTTGCGGCCAGTCGCCCCAGGCCTCCAGGAAGCAGCCTCAACCCGGGGATGTGGATTTGCTGGGATCGGACTGGGAATCGGGCGATGAAAAGCTGGCCCCAGAAAATGATCTCAACAAAAGTCAGGGTCGCCCACAGCGTCGCAGAATCGTCGACCTCGGCTCAGAGTCTTCGGACGAAGAGTGAATCAGTTCACAGTCTCAGTTCCTGAGTTCATAGTTACAAGGAGTTCCCGAGGCCAGTGAAGAGTTTTACGGTCTCAACTGATTCTTGTAAATTATTTTTATATGCAGATTCCAGGCTTCACAGCTTGGCAAGGAAGACACCTGGCCAGAGCCAAAATACCAAACGTTATCAAAAACTAGGCATGTCTTAATTCTAAATTTGAAGCTTTCGTGACTGCAAGGATTCATACTCTTTGGTTTTTTCGGTAAAGTCACGTAGGTAAAAAATAAAATAAATGAAAACTAAATTAAATCACGACGTTTTGGGTCCAACACAACCGTCCGTCATCAGGTGGGAAAGCATGGCCTACTGCTGATGCAGACTGTTTTAAAGGCCTACTGCTGATGCAGACTGCATCCTTTAAAACAGTCTGCATCAGCAGTAGGCCATGCTTTCCCACCTGATGACGGATGCTTGTGTTGTGCCCGAAACGTCGTGATTTAATTTAGTTTTATTTTATTTTTTACCTATGTGACTTTACCAAAAAAAACAAAGAGTAGGCATGTCTTGCATGGAAGACCTTGGATTATAAACATGAAAAGTATACTCTAATGAAATTGGCGGAAGGTAAAAAGTGTTGGTTGAGGTGTGGCATCAACAGCTTTGGCCATGATGACATCTTGATCTTTTTTCGTGAAAACATTGGAAGATAAAATAAAAACCAAGTACAGAATAACTAAAACATCCCAAACATTAAATGTACCTGACATGAATCACAGCAGAATAAAGCAATATTTTATATTAATAATTGTACTAAAATACAAAATAATTATTTATCAAGCTGTTCTATTCTTCCAACATAAATTGAGTTGATCATTTAGAGATAAACTCTTCCATAGGAATGTGGAATGTTCACCACTCTGGGCTGCCAATGGACAAGAGTGCCACTTAATTTTGATAATACGCTTTAGCTTGTTTTAAATTAACAATGTGTGTTTTTATTTATTGTGCGTTAATGTTTGAGTGTAAAAGCCTAATAAACAAGTGTTTGTATTATTTAAAATGTATCTGTAGTGCTTTTTCTTTCAAGCTACCAAACGCCTGAGTGATTTCAGAAAGGATGGCCTGGCATTCTAGCCGAATCGCACCTCCGATTAGCAGAGGTGTGGACTCGAGTCATGTGACTTGGACTCGAGTCAGACTCGAGTCATGAATTTGATGACTTGCGACTCGACTTGGACTTGCATAACAATGACTTTGTCCCACCTATGAGATGTGGACTCGAGTCATGTGACTTGGACTCGAGTCAGACTCGAGTCATGAATTTGATGACTTGCGACTCGACTTGGACTTGCATAACAATGACTTTGTCCCACCTCTGCCGATTAGCCCGGTTAGTTACGTACGATGCGAACGAAATTCAACAATCCTTGACTTATGAATAGTTAGGCAGGTAGGGAGCTGTCCATGGAAGGCCACTTACTGAGCTGGGTTAGTCCTTACCTCATTCAATCTCATTCTTACCTTTATTCATTCTTATTCAGTCACAACTCTGATTCTTTCTCATTTTTACCTCGGTCACTAATTCCTCATTTGTTACTGAATTATATCACCTCTCGTTGCCTTAATCGCCCATTCTTATATTTCCAACCTAAATCAATTATTTCTCTTATTCTATCCATATTTCGTGTACTTTTTATTGATTCTCATTCTTACCTTATTACATCACCAATACCTTTCATTCATTCTTGCATCATGGAATCATTCATTCTCTTCAGCACCTCCCGCAAGGTTTTCTTGATGCTGTTCTATGATTTTCTGCAGGGCCAGCCGTTGCTAGAGATGCCTGTTGCTCGGCTAAAGGTCCGAGCAGCAAGATGAGAAACATTTGGATGATACCGTCCCTTCCACATTGGCACAGACCTCTGGAGTCCTGCTAGCTCTATGTGATAGAATTATAAACACTATAAAACACAAACGATACACACACGCACGTAAAGATGTAACACACTCGAACGAGTCCACACGCACTCAAAAACACTCGTGGCAAATGAACGCAACGTCACAAATTACTTTGCAAACACATACCTGTAAACCCATTATCAGTGCCCTATCTTATTACAGACCAATTCAGAACTTATTGGTCACCCCGTGTCCTTATAAATCTCAACGTTCATCCTACAAAGTCCCATCACAAGCGAGAAACACAAATAGACAACAAATGTTTGCCCGTATTGAAACGGCTGTACGCCGTATGGACCCGAATTTCCATGTTACAAGAATACGGGTAAACCGTATGGGTCGATAGGTTTGTGCCATGTGATAGAATTATAAAAAAAAAACTTTAAAAAACACGTAAGTAAACACGCAACACACTCGATAAATTACACGCGCACTCTCAAAAAACACTCGTGGCAAATGGATGCAACGTCACAAATAACTTTACAACAAAATAGCTGGACGCGAACTCTTGCCGCAAGTCCCGGCTCAAAGGGCACCGAGCGGCCATAGCAGCGGCTGTATTGCATGGGGGGTTGTTCTCCTGGTACCAGCTGATGGGCCGGTGCCGTGAGAGCGGCGACAATCCACAAAGATCCCCACCCCCCGTCTATTGGCTTGTTGGGGTCAAGTGCTGTTCGCGAGCAGCGCATATAAAGGCCGGCAAACAATCCGTAGCAAAGACAAAAAAAACTAATTAACATCCATATTCTTGGTTCTTTCGGTAAAGTCACGTAGAAGGGAAATAATCAGTGGCGGCTCCTGCAAAATCTCTCAGGGGGGGCAAATGTCTGGATGATTGATAAGGATAAGGTCCACCCATGCAATGGATAAATTAACAGCTTAAGCATGTAAAGGCAACTTCACTTCTTTAATATTAATGAAAAATAAAGTGACTCTTACAATACATCTTGTTTGTTTCTATACTCACTATTAAAACAAACCACTCAAGTTTCTTTTATTAAAGATTCCACTAGGTGGCAACAAATGATATTGTTGGATGAAACGTGCTTACGTATGATGACGTAAGCACGTATGATGACGTAAGCACGTTAGGGCGAGCCCTCCCGGAAGCCATAGAGAATGCATTGCAGCGCCCCCGTTCGAAAAAAAACATCTTTGAATGTAAGTCTATGGGACCACTCGGGGCGATTCTCAGCTGGAGGGAAATCGCCCAAAAAGAGGCGGTACTCCACAGAACGTAGCATGACGCTGATTGGACTATATCCAGAGGCACAGTGACAGCTAGCGTGACTCTGTGGTTGAATGACATTGGTGGTGCGTCGCCCAATCGCCCTAATGAAGAAACCGCCCCTGGAAATAATACAATAATATTAACATTATTTTATTATTTCCCTTCTACGTGACTTTACCGAAAGAACCAAGAATATGAATCCCTGCAGTCACGAAAGCTTTAAATCAAGATTAACATCCGTTGGGATATTCATGTGGAGACAAGCAAGTGATCGGAGCAAAGATGAGTGTATTGTAATATGTGACACGTGGAAGCGCTGGTAATTTTTATTTAATACAATAGTACAATGATTGAAGGTTGTGTCTATAAAGATGAATGGTGTCAAGCTCGTCCAAGACATAATGCGATCGAGTGGACTGATGGATTATGTCCAGCTGAAGCAATGGGTGGTGTGTAGCAGTGTATGTAGAAAGTGCATTCTACAAATAACTGTCCATAGCCTCCAATCCTCCAGATAATTGAGTATCTGAATTATTGAAATGTATAGACAACAACATCCTTTTTGATAATTGTAGAATTCGTTTATTGAAATTCATATCAACCCATTACATGACATTGATTATCACACCAGAAATTATATAAAAAAATTTTTTAAACAGAATTAAAAGGTCACGGTGACTTTAACGAAAGAACCAAAGAATATGAATAAGTCACGGTTATCAATTATCTAGCCACTGCTGGATGAAGGCCTCTCCAAGCCATCCATCATTGTCCTGCAATGAAGACTTAGGCCCAGAACTTGCACACACGAGCCAATTTTATTGCTACATTTTGTGCAGTGGATTTTCTGGAGGTCATATCACTTCATATGGCTGCCAGTCTGTATGTATGTACGTATGTTGAACTTATTTCGGACCGTACGTAGTCAACAGTGCTAATCGGAGTCTGTCATGTCTCAACCACCAGCCGTCATCCCTTCTAGCGACGTTCCCTGTCCAAGTCCACTTATTTTTAAGAGTCAATTTGACGTTCATTTGTTTTCAAATCAATGTTCCTTTTACTTTCAGTTTAATTTTAAGCATGCACCTCTCCATGCTTCGTTGCGCATTTTCAGCTTTTTTCAAATCTCTTCATCAATGTCAATGTTTATAATGTACAAATAATATCCGCTCATGAATAAAGTCTCTTCTCTAAGGCACTTATGGTACTGCTCAATATTAAATTAGTTTTCCCAAAAGTACTCCAATAGACTCTCGTCTGCCTCTGTTTATGTTTGCGGATTTATGTTTGTGGATTTTTATCCTTATCTCACTTCGCTTCTAATATGTATATTCTATTTTAATACGATATCAACGTAGCTATTTCATTTTTGCAAACAGTTAACGTTTTTAAAGCTTGTATTGATTTATTTTGGACTTATTTTGTGTATTTATAGTAAGCTTACAAAGCATCGCCGATTAGCATGGTTGGCTATGTACAGTGAAAAATAATTAAAACATACATACGAAGCATATATATTGACAAACATACCAGTTGCTATTAATTATAAAGATTAAAACAATACCCCCTCTCCCTCCATAAAATGAAATAATCTGATTAATTAACCATCTGGGTATACATTCAGCTCCTCATCCTTATATCTAACGTGTGTATTATATCAATCTCAATAGGTCAAGAATTGTGGACGTCATCATTACCAACCATATCACCACCATATAAAATGTCTAAAACCACGTATTGATGCTTCATCATTTATCCTGTAGTTTTTGATCCACTTAGTTCAGTTTATTGAACTAATGCCCATTTTTAGATATTATTTCATAGGAATGTTACTCCAACCTTATTTACACCAACACAGAAAATGTATTCACCTAGCATCTCTCCTGTACAGCAATGTTGTTTTAAATGTATTCCATATAGGCCAAATAGAAAAGTAGGAAATTTATTTTGCCATTATCCGTTGTACATTCATTTAAGTGGCTTGTAAATAATAGTTAATAATTGTTCTTAAATCAGTCATCGCATAAACATTTTGTTATGAGACAACCTAAAAACACCTCTTCCTCATTATTTTCTTCTGTATACGTCTTTCACAGCATATTCAATGCAATCACAGATGCTTTACAAATTCATATTATATTACATTGCAATGCACTGTGATAGGTTCACCTATCTGCAGTCTTAACAATGAGTACAGGAGAGCCGATACGTGGAAGGGTTTCATTATCTCTCAATGTGGTGGTTCAAAACTTAGTGTAATTATTAAAATATTGTGTACATTGCCATAAATGTGGACAATGTTTTGTTACCCAATGGTATTATCAGATAGTAATTTCAAATTAATGTACACATAGCTGTTATTTATTCTGACTGTATTGGAGACTTGTTAAAATACAACACTGAAAACTGAGCCTCACAGGCCTGTGTACTGCTTGATCCACTTCAGGAGCTTGCTCGTTTTGGTGTAGACGGCAGGTTTCATGGGCCGTGCGCACCCATTGCCCCAGCTGGTGACGCCGCTCAAATACCAGGTCCCATCCGTGCCCTGGCAGGTGAGTGGGCCCCCTGAATCTCCCTGCAGCCGGCGACAGAGATACGATGAGCTTAGCACAACTATCGCCTTTATTACATGTGGAGTATTGTTTTTAATGCATAACCATCATCCACAATAACACATTCCTGCGGAGGGAGCTGGTAGGAACGTTGGGTTGCTCGGTCAATGGCCAGGGTCAACGGCGGCGTGGTGTATTCCGCAAATATGCCCGACTGTGAGGGCGGGCACAAGCCGGCGTGAGTAAGTTAAACGTTGAGTTTTATAAAGGCACCACGGGGTGACCAGCCCCTCCCCACCCAGCTCCACCCCTCCCACCCAGCCCCACCCCAACCTCCCCACCCAACCCCTCCCCACACTCCTCACCCAGCCCCTCCCCACCCTCCCCACCCAGCCCCTCCCTACCCTACCCTCCCCACCCAGCCCCTCCCTCCCCACCCAGCCCCTCCCTGCACGACGGACGGACGGTCACAATAATCCCGTGAGCTGGTGTAACCAAGAGGTTCCTACCAGTATTAGGGGTAACTGTTTACTTTTTCAATGAACTCAATGAAAGTATTAGCATCAGATCGTATATTTTTTTCGCAAGACGAGCATATCTTATCGATTAATTTAACTAAGCTTTAATGGAAACTCAATTATGATTAATGACTCGGGTATATATTAAGATCAATTTACAAACTAAATTGGTAGTTATGCGTATTGTATTTGCATCCTCAAATGCTGTCTAATTTTCTATTAAGCACAGAATACATGTGGATGTTAAGTCACCATTAATGTGTTACATCTGACGTGCACTCACTTGGCATGCACTTATGCCTCCAGCCGGATGTCCAATGCAGATCATCCTCGTTGTGATTGACTTCCCATTCATCTTGTCTGATGAGCAGCCACTGTGGCTGAACACGTCCATTGGAGCATCCAACAGCTCATAATACACTCCATAATCTGCACAAAATAAGATGCTTTACGTGAGTTAAAGCTTGGTGTTTACATTGCATACTTTTAGCTCTTATTTCTGTTACAGCTTCAGTCAGGAATTAACAACTGGGATATCTCTGCCATGTATGCCAACTGCTCCGTATAAGTGGAAAAGGCAGTTATCACACCAGTTTTATGGTTTGTGTAACACACTGCATGGGTTATTAGCAGCTGGTAGGGCGAACCCTTTATCTCCACACTCAATTGACCCGGCCCCAGAACCATTAAACTCGCACAAGAGTGGACTCCAAATCGAGATGCACTCGATAGGCTCGCTGACATGCCACCTCTTCATGTACCCTAAGCAATACCTTGTCTGAGCCCTGGGATACTCTTGGATACTCAGAGGACTTTACCTCAACATAATTTAGAGATGTCTGAAGATCACTCTTCCGAGTATGGAGCCTTACCGTGTCAGTTATTGGTGATATGTAAAATTTACCCTGACACCATTACGATGTCAGTTACTAGAGATACCTGGAAAGTATTGCTTGGTGTATGAAAACATTCTGCCATCCTGCAAACCTGCAACCTCATCAAGCTGTATTGATCCTAAAATCGAGGCCTGCAGGGTTGCTACACTTTCAAATCTGCCTTAATCCTGTGATCAAAACTTGTGGTCCTGCAACTTCTTGTTTCAAGCATATGATCAGGTATTGCGGTATGGTAAAATGGTCATCCCTGTGATGATCTGGTTATCAGAGTTCTACATCTACAACTTCGTCTCTGCTTTTGTGATCTGGAAACCCAAGTTCCATGCACATAAACGTGTTGTTGCTACTGGAGCTTGCCACGAAAGTACTGTGCTTTCAACCCTTTTTTGGTTCCTGTGATATTGCAACCGAGTTCTGGGAAGGTAATATGATACTGGGCCTTAAGAGGGTTTAGAGCTCTCTCTGGCCAACGGGGTTCTGTGAGTACCTCATATGCATTATACCCCAAATCCCATAGAACAGTTTAGCCAATAACGACACGTTCCGTGGCCATTATTAAACACAGTTTAATTTTCCCGAGCCATAGACATTTCCCTGGGTTAACTGGAACGGAGTTGGGATTTTACCATAAGTGCCTTCACCCATGATATAATTAACTTTTGAATTGCTTTGATATGTCAAACCATACCTTGAATTTACATTGAATCATGCTGTTACATTTTATGTTACTGTGATACCAATTCCTTTCTAATTCACATATTGGACATGAATCATAACCTGTGTTTAAATGCCCTTGTAACCTTAGAAAACGTTTAATTAGGAGGACGTGTTTCCTTGTGCAAACCCAAAGTTACTTGTTTTTCCTTATCTTGAACATGTGCCATATAATCTGTTATCCTGCTGCTATACACAGCTTCAGACAAAGACAAAGGTGCATGCCTGGATTCCGTCTGTGACTGTGGCTGATGGTTTGTCTGTGTTTATGGACCCCTTCCGAGAAAATGTGGTCGAGGCATTTGGCGATTCTCTAAATCCTCCATATAGGAGGTGTTGGCCAAAACCGACTCTCGCAATGCTCTCTGTACCATATGCATTGAAGCACATATATAAAGATTTGTGAACTCATCTATGTTAAATTTCTTGATGGAAACATAATTTGAACTGTATTATAGTCTTGCTCATGATCAAATCACCTGAAATGTGCCAGATCTTGACAGAGCTTAGAGCTAAGCCAGGTGAGTCTGGATAATGTTCGGACAGGCAACCACCACCCATGCCAGGTTTTATATGCGGCTGTGGGACTAAGTGGTGTGCAGTAGTAGAGAACAGTGGAGCAAAATCCATTGGACTGTTTTATGCTCCCACATCCATAAACATAGCCTTCAACAACCCTGCCATGACCAGCACGTTGCATTATATATTCAAATAACCCCCACGACCTCAGGATGAGGAGACCGCCATCCAGAAGTGGATTGAGAAACAGGTAGGCAGTACATACAAATTAACTAAATTTGCACATTAAGGATTTACTGCTGTGAAACAGTTCATTACCATGACTCGCACTTTGTATTGCGTGTACTTTTGAAATCACAAGCTATAGCTCACCAGCCTCGGAGGTTCGTCCCCATCCAGAGATGTAGCAGGTCTTCCCAGGCAGTGGGAAGTGGCTGGTGTCCGGCGGCAGACAGATCGGGGATATTTGGCTCGTGAAATCCACAGACCAGCTCAACCGCACCAGTGCAATGTCATAGTCTATGGCTGTGTAGTTGAACCTCTCATGAGTGATGATCTCAGCTACCGCCAAATTCACAGAGCTCCAGCTGTCGTAGATGTATGTGGTACCCAGACGCACTTGCCATGCATTGACATCGTTTCTTCCCCTGCAGACAGAAACATGTATCCATTATTCCTACAATTATGGATGAACAAAGGTTAAATTATGGTTCTTGGTGCAGTAATTGGTTAACGGAACACATGTTAGCATTGTCTAGGTACAGATACTTGCTGACATTTTAGAGAAGCTGCCACAGTTTGATGGTTAACATAATGAATCTGATTTTCTTGCTCAGCAGTTAATTCATGGGAACATTTCTTAAATCCCATCACCTCTGTACACCCAGTAATATAAATGGGTATATAACAGTTGATTGGCAGATTGCATTTTGTGTGGTAAACTATGGGTCCTCTCACCTCTTCGAATGTGTCTGGTCATCATGGAGGATTAGGCCAATTACCCTCTAGAGGGCTCTCTAGAGCTCCCTCGAGTGGAGGCCCTTCTGTCAGCAGTGGCATGAGAAAATAATAGCAGGGCTACACCTGCAGATTTACCTTTCTATAATCTTGCTCTGTTTTGGGTAATAGCCCCCTGAGCTTCATATTTAAACATGTTTGAGCTGACTGATTAAAAAAATAATTAAAGTTGCATTTGCCTGGCATACACATGCCAACAGGATCAACTACATATGTCATTCTGGCAATTCATGCTGAGACAGACCAAACTTAAGATCATTTGAGGCAATGAGAAATACATTTGTACCAGTTTTGAAAAACACAGTATTGTATGTGCCAGACGTTTAATCAGTTTATTTTTCCAATCAGATCCTGAATATTTATATTACATAAGGATAACTTGAATTATTCAACAATAAAGTAAAATCAATATTAACCAGCTTCATGGCAATTTTCATGGACATGCAGTTTGCAAGTAAAATACTTATTCTAATTTTACAATATACTGTCTTTAAATTTAAATGGGTGTAACTGGCCAAACTGTTATTGTTAAAGCGTTAAACATATACGTTTCATTGGTAATTCATAAATGGAAATTTACAGGATATGAAATTAAGAGTGAGACTCTTTTTTTGCTCAGAAATTATGCTGGTGTCGACCAATACACAATGTTTTTATTATTACATTTTAAACATGTGTACTTGTGTGACAGCTTGGATTCATGCGTAAATTTTTACATCCTAGATAACTTAATACTTATATTTTCATATTGTCACATAAGCAAAACATGAACAAACATTGTGTTGTACCTCTCTATGATGAACCACATTTATTTATTTTTAAACGCAAGGCACTCATGAAAAAAGTGTATCCAAGCATCATATAAAAGAACAGTAGAGCAGACAACGTATGTTATGAGAGGATGAGTTTTTAGTAAATGGGCTATATCGTTGATTTAAACATCTGCTTATTTTACAGAACATTAAAAAAGTATATTAAAACGCTAATATGTAAGGTCTACAACAGTGCATTGAAAAATACAACTATGGAATTATAATTTCACTACATTGCTTCGTAAAGAAATCCATAAGGTCTTAATCCACATACTCAAAACAGTGCGCAGCAGATACGAGCCAGTCCTTCGAGATGAGACTCGCTCCGCACATGTGACTATTGTAGTATTGGAGGCTTGCCTGCCACGGCCACTTTCCCACATTGGCAAGACTTCCACCCACAACGCGACTCTTCCCTCCTGTAGGAACTCGGCCACACTCTAAACAAGTGGTATAAAATCAGCTAAGGTGTATACACGCAGAATCAGTTGTTTTTCCAAGCACATTCTTGTCAATAATGTTAGTTGCACATGATTGCTTGTTGATAAGGTGGACTAATGAACGCTCTCCTAGATTTCAATGAGACAACTCATCAACATGACATCAGTAAAGGTCATGTCCCATGGAAACCCAGCTGGGATTGTAGCAAGGATTTGATCAAGTAGCAATAGTGGTGGGAGCTGGTGCTTGATATTGACTGGGTGATGTGACTGGATCAGAAAGTTAATGTGAACGCTCAATATTGTGCAAGTCTCATCAACTGTTTAGCCAGTTCTAATAAACCAATGCACATGTCTAATATTGATAAATCGACATCTTATCAACTAATCTAACAATAATGTCAAGCTCCCTCTAAAAATTGCATTTTTTTGTACGCTGAGAACAGGTTTTCCCCCTTTTTCTGGCAACAAAGAGGTGTTAAGATGTTAAAACACCAAACTGAAGCCTTTTACAAGGAATCATGTTTTAATTAACCACAATACTTGTGGTCAGAATGCAAACAAAAAACATACTCTGATAATATATGCATTGTCTTTGAAACTGATTGGTCCACACCAGAGACAGCTTTATTTTGAGCCTAGTCTCAAAACGGTGTTAGACCAGAGGACGCCAAAAGGCGTCTACTAATCTTACACTCTACAATCTAGTAGTAGCACAGCAGTCACATTGTGCTTATCAATTGGGCAATCTGATATCAATACCTGTGCAAGACACATTTTTACAATGTTTTACAATGTTCACATTTGATGCAATTACCTTCACAACCCACCACTTATTTCCACAACATGTACTCCCTTATGATTCACCATTACAAACTTTAACATTTTATTTCATTACATTGTTACGTTAAAGTGCTTATTTGTTTTTGCGATGCTACACTCACCTTTTTTGACTGTGGGAACAATCTTTGGAACACTGAAATAAGTGAAGGTAAATCTTTTCCCTGAAAATAAAAACATCCAGTTATTATCAAGGTTGATACAAGTATGTATAGGACCATATTTCATATATAAACATTGTAATGAGGTCGCAAAAATAATCTCCATGTCATTGGTATTAATTATTTTACATTCATGCTAATGTTGTACATTGCAGGCAACATTTCTCAGAGTACCATTTTGACGAGGACTCTGGAAAACTGGCGACTTCACTAAATTTTAGGATTGGTCACAAACAGCCATTTGGGCAGAAAGTATAAGCATTACAGTGTGATGAAATAACATCTCGTTCTAAGATCAGCAACCTGATTTTCCCCCAGAAACTACTATGACCACGAAAAGAAGTACAAATGTATTCAAATTCTTTACATCAGTAATAATGGGTGTGCGTTTAGATATAATGTTCATTTTAATACATGATCGTATTTAGTCAATTATAAATTAAATTTGTATTATACTAGCCGTTAAAAAAAGTGTTTCTAAACATTGAAGAAATCGTTTCTACATTGTGGATTTACAAGTATGACCTCCCAATGTATGTTATGCAGCCTGTGTTATGTATTTCGACATACAGGGTTCGTTTGTACGAAGACGAAGTAGCAGGTGGATGCTGTCGGAGTTTGATCGCACGGATAGTGGAATGCTCGAGCCGCAAAAGATGCCCAGGCTGGTGTTCAGAGATCTTACTCCATCATAGACAGTGAGGCTCTCATTCCAGCAGAGAGGGTCATCCTCGAGTCTGTGTGCCCACGATAAATTGATATACATAAGTGTTCGTGATGCGTGCGTTTTCAATAATTCATTCATGAACATATGTCTACATATAAATCATGTAACAAAGATATCAGAAAGATACAAGCGTATGAGAAGGATTATTGCATGTGTAGTGAGCGACTTCCCAGACACAACGTGGAGAGGACTTCTTATTTACTAGCCTTTTGCCTGTCCAAGGACGGGTGTATTGCAGTAAATCTGAAACTTGCAAGCGAAAAGCAGACTGCGACGTGATATGAATTGCATCCATTCGTGTGCAATTTGTAAGGGCGCGGTGACACAGACCTATTTCATTTTACGGTTGTTCATCATGACGTCCTTTTTATTGATGTCTCAATCGCGTGACGTGAGGGTTCTGTCTTTGTAGTGAGGGTTGTGAGTTGACGCTGAGGAGGGGGGAGGGGAGGTGCCTCGGCCCCCCATGTGGAGTGACGTCAGCCGCATATTATTATGAATGAGGGGGGGGGTCCATTTGGAGGACGTCACCTGCTCATGATTATTAATGAGGGAGGGTGCTCCATGTGGAGTGACGTCAGCCACTAATTATTATGAATGGGGGGGGGGGTCCATGTGGAGGACGTCACCTGCTCATGATTATTAATGAGGGGGGCTGTTCGATGTTGAGTGACGTCACCTGCTCATGATTATTAATGAGGAGGGATGGGCGATGTGGAGTGACGTCACGAGCGTTAAGGATATTCCTGGGTTATTATAGTAGGTATTTCTCACACTTTAAACACAATCACTGGGCGACATATATAAAAACACGGCTGCGCATAGCTGACCCATCTACACAGCCCCATCGTCGGTGTATAACTATATAGCTGGCTGACTAACATAGCGACGACAATGATGAGAGCCGTGCAGAGGATCGGCCATGTGGCCAGACGATGAAGAGAGATGACAGCGAAGCCAGCGACGGTAGCCAGGACCCGGACCCCACGACAGCCCCGAACCTTCCATCACGTACCCCTTATATACTCCCCGGCGTGGCCAGGCCCCACCTCCGGCCACGCCTCCTTCTAGAACCTTCGAGCAGGTTACCGAAGCTTCCCGGCTGACCCCGCCTTTTACCTGAAACCCAGTTATGCCCCTCTTCTAGTTGGTTATTATAAAACGTACCCATACTCGTGATTATCCTTCCTGGTCAACAGATGGCACCCTGTCATTACACATGTACAGTAATGATCCAATACATACTATAGCTAGGCTTGATGGCACACAAGTAATCAGGTGTTTTGAAGGATCATGCAGAATTCTTCAAGCACTATGAGATTCCCAAATCTGCTGGGCTGTAAGGTGGTGAGGAGGCAGAAGTAGATTCTATCGCTGTCATGTACTAATATTTCCATCTTGCCATCTCAGAGCTACTATTTGCTTCCATGCTGCCATTGCTTGTTGTGATATCTTCATTATTATTAACAGTGGTCCCCACTTTCAGTGTATTATAAATGATATCTCAATATTTAAATCGGTGACTTATTCAACAATTTTGCTTACATTTATTGCTTATGATCAGTATACATTCTCTCATCTCCAAAGCCAAAGTTGTAATGTTAACAGTCTTTTATTGACCGTAATTAGATGTCATCTCATTGGCAATGTTGAAGTGTAACTTGCTTCATACCAGCTTGCAATCACATCCTGTGTTGAATTTTGGGATGACAGAGATATATTTTACAATCTGGGGTTTATCCGTGATAATCCAGACAGCTTTATTCATAATTTCTAAATTTGGGCTCCTCCATTTCCATCTTTTACCTACTTTTGCATTTCAGGCACCCTATAATGTGCTGTAATGCGTTTTACCTTCATTTAATAGTTAATATGTTCGTACAATTGTTCTACTTCATCTTCATGGCTTGTTGTTGGAGCATATATAATCATTTTAGTTTGTTGTGGATCAAAAACCTCAATGGTAACTGGGCAACTTTATATGAAGCAATCTTGAATTCTACAGCTTTTTCTTGATTCCAGGGAAGGCAAAATCCCACACCATAATTAGTCAACTCTCCCTCAAATTAATACATGTTTGACACTATTTAATTGTATGGACTTTCCTTATTCTCACCATCAACTATGTCCAACCATATCCTAAGTTATGTCTCCAGCAATATTGCATGTAGCAAGGCCATATCCAAAGGCGTCTTGCTTGTAAACAGTGGTTCTTGGCACCCATTGCTCCTTCACTTTCCCACCCATCATTGCTAAGAACTAGCTCACACAAACTACCCAAGTTTGTTTGTATTTACTCACTGCAAGTCAAAAAAGTCGATTTTGACGTTGAACCCTTCCGGTACACGCAGCTCCCACAAGAACAAGAGTATGTTCTGCCTTTGCGAGGTGACATCGAATGATGAAATGCTCTCTGCGTTGTTCTCCAGCACTGATGTGTAGACTTCCATAGCTATTTGGAACACAGCACAGATAGGCTGCCATTACTTTTTGCACATGTACCCAAGCACTTTGAAGGGGGGTTATTGTTGTTATGATTCTAAACATGTTTTCGATTTTCCATCATCGAAGTGCATAGAAGCACGTGTATAAATTGCAAATGCTGCCAATCAATGAAACGGGGCCTGAAAAAAGCAATCTAAAGATGAAAACAATTGTGACTCATTCTGATTGCAGTGCTGGTACAATAAGTACACAACTTTGTGATGAACATGAACAGCTGTGGTAAATGCAATTATAACTGAAATAACAAATAGAAATTGGGACATTTGGAACATTTTAACGGCCTCTAATTTGTATTAATCATAAGTCGTTGGCAGTATCGACAACAGGCTAGGTTAAGGTACAGAGTCTAATTCAAGGAAGAACCTCAATATATGTATATCTACTGGGGGCGCCCCTATAGACACATGAATATGATTCAGTTAAATACAACACACAACTCAAAGACATAGGTCCCTTGTATAGCATTTAACAAATATTTGAGGTAAATGCTGTTAGCGAAGTACCTATCACACAACAAGTAGTGATGGAAATACGTCGAGAAACAGATATACACATATTTTTAAACATTGCCCAGCATTTATAAAATGTATTTAATCTCCACTTCAATTCAATGTTGGAGGCAATACTACAGTTAATCCTTAAAATTTAATTTACTGTGAAATATGAAGAAAAGATCTATTTTTTCCTACTCAACAAAAATGGCAGAAGCATGAAGTTAACAAAATGCTTGATTAATGTTACATCTCCGCCAAATTTTTGCCAATGAGATAATCAATATTCTCTCCATATTTTCCAGTTAAATTTATTTTTGTAGCATTTCCTACAACACAATTATTAGAATAGTGATTCAAGTATATGTGATCAATCATGTGCAACGTTTATTCTTTGCGTTATTGCTTAGTGTGTACATTATATTTACTGTAGTTTAGTTCTTGCAAAAATGCATACACGATAAGCAATAAAACACAGCAATTAAGATTGTAAAACATCTCCGTTTGTCTATTTGCACCTCAGTATGTCAACACATTTCAACTTGTCTCTGCATCTGTTTTTCTCTGTAGCTCTGTCACCATTTTGTGCAAGTTGCAACACAGATAGAGACTTCATTGAAGTAAATCAAACACATCTGTGCTTGCCAATAAACATTGCATATTATACAAAACAATCTAAATTATCAAAACAAAGACATCTCATGTCGCCTAAATTGCAGCCTGCAATCTAGACCAAGCCAACGTTCATTCTTTTGCTCATTTTGAGCAAATCTGACATTTTTTACCGGTTTAAACTCATGTTTAGCAAAATTTAAACCTAAACCGAACCTATCGAAGCTACTTTAAACCCTAACCGATTCAAGCTAATACAGAGAACCCGACCTGCAACTGAAATGATGGTTCCACTGTTTTGTACAAAGTATCATGTAAATATGTACACAGCGTGCCTACATTTACCTTGCAATGTTGCGCTTACCTTCGTAGGTGATTTTAAATGGTAGCTGTGTGTAACTAGGGTTGTAATAGCGGATGTAGAGGGAATTGCCAGTAGATAGGATGGGAGGCGGAACAATGGAGCCACTAAAGCGACCCAGGTATGGGGCGTCTAAAGATTCTCCATCATAGATGTCGAGCATGCTGTAATAGTATATGCTGTTAATAAAGAAAGGAAAACATTTTGTTAAGTCTTGATCTACATGACAGATGCCTCCCAATCATTGATGGGCATGTGGCACTGAGCCAGTGATGTGAATTTCACAATCCTCCATACATCAAACACGGATAACATCTTAAAATATAATATTCATTACTATGATAGGTCCCAGCTGAAGCACATTTATCGCGTGTTGCATAGGTTCACGGTTTTACCCCATGGCTGACCTGGTTAATACTGTGGATGAATTAACTATAAATACATGGCAACTGCTTTACAGTGGACATACAGATCCCATGCCGTTCATTAAAAAAAGAGTAAGCCTTTTATATGGCATCGTGGTCCAAATTTGACAATTACTCACAAGTTACTTAATTAGAAACCATAATTTCCCTGCCTGCAATAGCTTTCTGAAAAATAGTCTTGAGACACGGTAAGGCTTTCATGGGTAAACAAATATAATAATCATATTTGTAATTGGCAGTGTAGTATTTATTGTTTTATATATCTTCACTTTCATAATCTATATATAAAAGGGCAATTTGTGAATATGTGTGTCTGTTCGAAATGTTTAACACACTTCCCAACATGTAACAAACGTTAAATTTGGCATGTGGGTAGCTTCCAGACTGTACACAATGCAAAAAGTATAAAAATATACTTTTGTATTTTGGGGGTGGGCGCAATAATGGATATATTTTGCACGGCAAGTGAGCGGTGACGTCACATCTGTGATGTCACCCACATGCGGCAGCGTCACACAGTGTGCCTGCTGATGTCACGCATCCCCCCCCATACTCTGCGTACTCTGCGTAGGCAGAGTATTAATCCAAGACAAGAATCCAAGCTAGTTTGGAATAAAATGTAACTTATATTTTCTCCTGCATGGTGATAGAATAACTAAAAATAGCCAAGGTTGTAAATACAATTGTTACCTTTTTAAGGCTTGATCTTTGTTTTTGGCAGTAAAAAATATTTGAAAAACTGCAAGTACAATTTGGTGTTGTGCTCATGACTGAATCTAAATCAATTGTATATCCAGTGTTTAGTTTGTGTTCTGCGATAAGTGACCGGTTAATTACGTTTTCATGAACGCTGCATCTTAGTCGTCTTCCTTATCATCAATATATTGCTCCTTACAAGTGTCCTATTTCATGGCATAGATAACACTACTCTTTTCTTTGCATGGCATTGGATCCTAGCATGGAAAAGTAAAGTTCACAATGTTTATGGGTTTATAACATACTTTAATTTTGTGTTAGTGAACTATGTGTTCAGTATCTTTGGCGAGGTATTGTGCACCAGCCAAGGACGAGTTGGGTTGCTCTTGCTTCACATTCCACATTATATATAATGTATATTATATATAATATTTTCTGTAGAATCTTGAACTTTACTGCTTCCATTCTGAGTAACAATTGTCTTTTCAGGGCTGAGTAAAAATAATGGGGGTAACCATTGTTTTTAAGCAAATTTTTCACAGTTCCATTTAATAATTCACTCATTCACCAATTTTCTATTATTCAGACATGTACTTGTTGCTACGAATTTAATAATATATTTACCATTTAAATATTTAATTGTGGACTCGATTGATTTATGTTTTCATGATATATTGAAGAATGAGAAAAATAAATACATAATCAGCTCAACAGCAGTTATGCTTTTGGGCCTCACTCGGCTCATCCTTTGGCTGTCTTTCCTTCAATTGTGCCTGGTCCAATGCACTTACACTTCTTAACAGCGAGTTCGATGTCTCTCTTTTGTTTCCTGATCCGTGTGCTCCTCATTGTGGTTTTAAGCACCCTTCTTCGTGCACTTTACAGATTTATTTCTTATTTTAATCAGTGCTGACGTTGTTTGACATCAACAGTAGTATGCACTAATTGAAACCCTTCTTGAAACCTATGGATATGCTGCTTCTCATTTTTTATTTCAGCTTTAAAAAGTGCTCCACATCAATTTTTCATCCTTGATTTGCCTAGTTATTAATCTATATTTGAAGTAATATAGGTGCTAGGAAATTACAAACAATACAACAACAGTATCGCCATGAGCAGCATATGTGAATATCCTGCTTAATATTGTGATGCAGAGGTGCAGAAATGGCACAATGGTTAGTGCACTGCTATGCACCTGGTGACCCAAGTTCAAATCCTGGTTACCAATCCGTACTGGTCAAAACAACCCCCGTGATTGACATGGCATGGAGAAGCCAACAGCTGTAATTATTATTACTATTTTAACCATTATTTAATTGTGAATCAAGCAACAGGAAAACAATCATAAGTTGAAATACACTACTCACTTCAGTTCTTCAAAGGAGAGTTTGATGATTGTGCCGGCTGGGGTGTTGATGTTCCAACTGCAGCGGTAGTCATAGTCCGTGGCATTGGGGGATAGGATTGACCCTTGCCATCCTGTCAAGTTGCCACTACATGGTGCAAAAACTGACGAGGAGAAAATGTGGGAGGGTTCAATAATTCCAATATAAACAGATATCTAAAATTTAAATTTCAATAAAACAGATGCTATGTCAATTGCATTACATATTAAAAATCTACAACTGAATTTTTAATAACTGAAATATATGCACAAGGTGAAGATATGTTAGTTAGTGTATGCTCTAAATTCAGACACCAAGTGTGTGGTTCACGTATTGGCTGAAGGAAATGAATTTCATCCATCTATGTGCAACTCTCAATTTTGCCCAAGATAATAACAAAAGGCTAATTCAGAGTTCTCTACCAGGTTTACCTGGCCTTCTACCGATATATACTGAGTTATGACGTGGTCTGTATTGAAATTCAACTGTAGTGCTACCTGTGTTAATATCGTCACTCAGGATGTATAACCATGTGAGGTCTGATCAAACTCACAGGATCTGATCCACATTTTTTCATGTATGGTTGTTGAGGCAAAATCAAATCCAGATTAGAAACTCAAATTTGTTTATATATTATGTTTCTAAATTTAATTATAGTATTGTTTACTTCAGAACACGTATGTAAAATGTATAAAACATTTTCAGTAACCTTTAAATAGATAAAAGGGAATTCCTTAAGACATAAATTGTAGTTGGATATGTAGCTCATGGTGTATTATTTAGTAAAAGAAAGTAATTTTAATGATATTGTATATACATTTGTTTCCTGAGCCAGATATTGAACCTTTATATTTTTAGTTTCAAGACATGGTTTTAAACTTTCTTAAACAGCGTTATTGCCCAGGTAACTGTAATTGTAACCAAAATGATTTTATATCTTTATTACTATAGACAGTTTCGAAATGCAATTTTCAGTTAAAGACATATCATGAAGCAAATTGTAGAGGTGACCATAATCATATTTTGTTGTAAAATGAGAGTTAAATTAATGGAGTTAAAGAAACAAATAGGGAGCCCTGAAATCCATATTCGTTTATTAAACACGGATTTAAAAAAATTCACCAGGTGTAAAAAATATATTTAGTCAGAAAATAATACAAAGCAAATTATTAAATGAGCAATATGAGGAAATAGTATGAACAATGCATAGGAGACAAAAAAAGATATGAGAACTTAACAATTATGACAATGCTGCTTGTGGTGGTGATGATGACATGGACACTGTTGATGATGCTGATATTTACAGAAAGCCTTTGAGATAACCCCCCAACGCCTCGAGTAGGACAAATCATCTTATGTCATCATCATCATCACCAAAAGCATAATTATTGTTACTCGTATCATCACACCAACCCCCAATCTACCAAATTGACAAACTCCCATCTCATTGTGACCCACCAATCTCCACTGAATGTTGCTGCATCACCATTCAAAAAGGTCAATACAGTAAAATATTATATTATTATATATATTAAAATCTGCTTTGAGTTTGTACGCTCCGTACACAATACTGCATCTGTATTACATTCATAAATATTGTGTTAATCTTCAAAATAAGTTAAAAGCTTAATTTGGACAATATAAATATGTTTTTTAAATATGATTCACTACTATTTGTATACTTTTCGTTTTAAATCTTGCTACAATAAATGTATAATGCTCTTACTTTGCAATTGTTTACTTTTTTTAGTACCGTGAACTTTTTATCTTTTTAGTGTATTTGTAGGTAGGCCAGATTGGTTGATGTCTCATACTAAGCCCTGTCCAAGCAAATGCACCATCAATAGTAATGTACACAAATACAATATAAATATGTATGTAGTGATTAAAGTAATATGTAAACGAACATACCTCTATAGAAGACATAAAACCATCCATACATGCCTTCGTTCTGCCAATCAGATGTGAACACAATCTTACTCTCACGAGACACAATTGTTTCAGGTGACCAGCTTTGGCATACTTTAGATATGGATGTGCGGCTTCCATTTATAACATCACTAATCTCCAAACTGTCTGCGGTACAGTTTATGGAATTCTGCATTCTGTGAATAAAATGACAAGGAAACATGTATTTTGAATCCTGTAAATTTCTAACATGAGCAACCCACATGTCCTTTGGACGTGTCCGTCCATATATCCCTCCCTTGCCAGCCAACCATTAAAACTTTTATCTTATCTAGAGCCTTGTCTCCCTCTGCCACTCTATTGCCTTTTTGTACCGTATATCCCAATGTATCTCGATGTCTCGAGGTCCCATGATGTTTCTATCTGTTTCTCTATTCCTCTGTCCCCTCTTCGACCTCTCCCTCCCTCTATATCCCTCTCCTCCCTCCACAATATCCCACCCACTTCCCTCCGCCCTATATCTCTCCCTCCTTCGATCTCGCACCTCTCCGTCTCCCATCTCAATCTGCCCTTGCCTCTCCCAAATCCTCCCTCCAACTGCTTGTCGCTTTCCCTTGCTCTCCTCTTTCCGTTTTGCTCTCTTTCCTAACCGTCTCCTGCCCTTCCAATATCTCCCTGCCCCTCTCCTCTCCGTTCCTCTCTCTCTCTCTTCCTCCCTCCGCTAACTCCCTCCCACACCTCCCTCCATCACAATTGCGCGGGATACACGACCAGAGTGGAATGCGGGTGGGGGGAGGCGTGACACCCACCGCCTGGAACCCAGGCAGCCAAGAATCCAGCCAGGCAGGGTTAAACCCAGCCAATGTTTTCTTTTTCAAATATAGTATTATACGGTGGGTTTTATAAATGTAAAACACCTCTAAATTGCAAATAAAAGCAATATACCTGCAATTTATGTCGTCACAAGGTTTATGCTGGTAAAAAAAAAGTACATCGAAAAAACTTTTGGGCACTTGAGATAATTTGAACTGCTAATTTATCACTCCAAGCTGCACTATTTATTTTTAGAAATAATCGTCTGAAATTCAGCAGAACTCCCATAATTCACAGTGATATTCGGGACCATATCACAGATCCTGTAATCTGCAGCACACCAGTGGTAAGTCCTGTAATCCGATTAAAAAAATGTCACGCCAACTTGGTGTACTGCTGATTACAAAAGTAATTAGCCACATAACTCCATTTATCTGCAAAAAAATGGATTTGCAGGGGAATTCCGGGAAAATAATTAGTGGTTAAAGTAATCTGCGATAAATTCACAGTTTACAATATTATGCAATTTTCAAGACACATTGTGCAATTCTGTCATATTGGTCAATGTTAAAGGTTTTATTATTTTTTTTTATTTTGTTTGCATTGACAAGTTTAAAATATGCTGAACAACCGTTTACAAACGTTTACCAAGCAAATTGCATCAGCACAGCAAGTTTGTGACAATTATGACATGGTTGATAAAACATATATTGTACATAAACATACCCATATACGTAGCTGTACAACGCAATTTTCGAATTTTCCTGTAAATCAAAGCTCCATTCGCAGTGTGAGTTGTAGCTGTAGTCATTTGGGTAGTTTGGAGAGAAAACATAGTCATACGAATGACTCTTCAAAACTCCTCCGCAGCCAGGAACGTCATCTTTTGTGGAACAAATATGAATCAGCCAGGTACGACTTAAGATATATCACTACTTTTTCATCAGTGTTAAATTATTTTGAAAAAACTTTTGTTGAATCGAACTTAAACAAATATAATACAATACTTACTTGGACTTATTGCAGTAAAGTTTCCAATGACCAGATTCCCAACGCAGCGATTTGGAACTTTGACAATCAGTGTATTATGGGATGAATAGTATGTATACTGTTCATTAGCTCTGTAATTGGCATTGCTCTGTTTAATTATATCATATTTAATTTCATAAATGGGAAAACAGTAAGCATTGTTGTTTCTGAAACAAAAAAAACATTACATACAGACAACATTGGGATAGGTAGACATTTTAAGTAGACCTACAGATAGGTTTATTATAAAATGGCGTGATTACTTTTTAGAGAATATGGGATTTTAAATTATTCTCACTGGTTGAATTGAGACATAAAAGCTAAGGGGTATAAAGACCAGTACAATTATAATTACCCACTTTAGAAATTATGTGAGTGTACATTAAGTAATAAATATTAATATGCATTCACTTTATGAAACAAAACCAAAAACAGACATGGATGATACAAAGATAGCAACATTAGAAACAGAATATTGAATGGAAATCAGTCATAGGCTTCATCAGACGTACAATTATTGAGATATTCCACAATATTTAGATAATTATTCAATATTTTAAATACTGGACAACTAAATCGGACCTATATCATTATTTTATTTATTTGTATTTACTTGCTTACCCTTTTATCTATTTTGCACTCCTATCGTTTTTTGTATTGTTTGATGTTGTAGCTTGCTGACATCTGTCAAAAAGAGCTTCATAGCTCATCGGTTTCCTATAGTCTAAGTAACAATTCTTATTTTGATCAATCATGAAGCATTTTTTACCGTCATTCTGCCTCATTTTAACACAGTTACAGCCTCGTATGTGGAATTAATGATGGGCCATATACGTCACTGACAAACCACAATCCACTCCGCCTCAAATAAATATGGCTTAAAGTGAGTGTTGGAACCACAACATTCTACACTTGAGGGCTTGGCCACTCACAGGAGTGCAGAATGGGTGTGGCGACCTATTCTGCGCTATTCATATGGTACTTTCTGATGTGTGGTACACGGAAAACATTGCTGAGAACTCGCCAACAAATGGTTTCACAAACAAATTTAGGAGGGTGATGATGCTTCTGTTGCTGTTTAACACACAGGCTTTTGCGACCAACATTATTAATAATATAAGTTTTTGGGTTAGATCGCGTAAATACGTGTCGCAAACACACCACCATCCGACACAGCCAAATTTGTAAGGTTTGTCACGTAAACAAAGCGTGCCAATTTTTAACTACTTCAGAGAGTAAACCCACGACATTTACAATTTGAGTACGTTTCACTGGTGATTACAACCGGTTTCATCAGGCAAATTGCCAGTCGGGTGGTGGTAGGTTAACGACAATAATATTTATGCGATCTAATACATTCCACTACTGGCAGGACCTCTACTGAAGGTATTTGGCCTACTTTTCCATGCTAACAAGACATCTTAGAAGAGGTGACAGTACCCAAAGGTTACTCCCAACACACAACCTTTCATTCTTCTCTAGTTAAAACATGAATGCCTGCCAAGCATGTGTGGTACAGCATGAGATTGCCTTATATCATTCTTTTATTTATTTATATTTACTTGCTTACCCTTTTCTCTATTTTGCACTCCTATTGTTTTTTTATTGTTTGCTGTTGTAACTTGCTGACCCCGTGCCCATACATTTTACAATGTAAAAGTCATGCAATCAGGCGAAAGATTCCGTTTGTTGACTGCAGCGTAAAAGAGGAAAGCATAAGGCAGTAATGCTGGCAGACACCAAGTTTTATTTATGTAACTCTATACAAACAATTTTAATGGCAGCATTTGCCCCTTTAATTTGCATTTGAAAACATGTTTATTTAATTAAGATGTGAATTGCATGATGTGGAAAAATATACATGAAATACAGAAGAATGTTGATCACACTGTATAACTCACCCTTCCGTGTTAAGTTTCAATTTTATGATCTTCCCGAGAGGCGCAGTTATTTCCCAAAAGCAGGAAGCGTCACTGTTCTGAGGAGCCAATTCATACTCAATGGTACCATTCTGACCCTCGAGAGCAAAAACGCACAATTCCGCTGAAAAGCAAGTAATGATTTCAAAAATATATAATTCAGCTCATCATAAACACGCACAAATACCTTTCTTATAGTTATACATTTGTAATACCAACATGAAATGTCAAGTGAAGCTAGCATATATCATAAAATAAACAGAACGATTTCAAATGATATTAGAAAACTTTTCTGGCTGGATTCCTGGATGGATTCCTGTCTGCCTGGCACGTGGGCAAGTGCGTACGCGCCCTGGAGACGTCACCACACACACATCTGCGTGATGACGTCACCCGCATTTCACAGCGTTGAGCCGGGTTCGTGCGTGCTGACATCATGCCTCCCCCCCACCCACCCTCCACACTACGACCATAATGTATCACCACCCAAAGATCATACTCTCCACGAAAAAAATGTAATTCTGTCTGGCTTCCTGCCTGCATTCCTGGCTAGCTGGCGCGCATGTGTAGATCTCGCACAGATACATTTTACCATCGAATACCAGATTTATGGAATGTTATGTGCGAGTTCTTTAATTGTACTCTTAATTGTAGACTTCAGTGGTCTTACTTTCAACGGAATTTCTTGAAATAGAAATAAAAAGAGAAGAAAATGGTCCCGATAAGACTCGACAGTCATTCTATTATTAATTTATTTAGAATATTATTAGAAGTTATGAATCTATTTTATTCACAAATAATCAAGTATTGTTTCAACCACTTTGGTAAATCGGAGGAAGGCCTAATGCTGAATTTAAAATAAACCCACAAAACAGAGCTAAGGGTCTAAAAAATATACAAACCAATTTACTCAAAAACAATATGAACAACTTTGAATGGCAAGTTCAAGAAGTCATTGCCAACACGATTACTACCACCACAGTTGCTAGATTGCGCAACTATTGCACAGTTGACAATACTTCCATGGTCTGTGCTCGCATTATCCCATTACACTGGAATTCAACAATGTGCTCCATTGTATTCCTCTGTGTAAAAAAACGGTCTTCAATCGTTTTTCTTCTCCAGAAGACACTACCACCAATCCCCATCTAACATTACGTAATACGCTCTCAACCAATAACAACCCAAACGACAGGACATACATGCCGAGCTTATTGGTAAAAATGTTTATATCACAATCTGAAAAAAACATTACCTCGCGATAGACAGGCGTTTTCCGAAATGTGGACTTTGTCAATCCCAATGAGAGCACCACGGTTGTAGCTGTGTGCTTGAAATGCTACCTGCAATCAGCGTAAACAAAAATGAAGCTTTTTACTGCATGTAATATTCCAATCTTATGGCAAAAATTGCAAATAAACAAGCATTTGCAGTTCCCTTTAAGTTCGGTAGTACAGTATACTGTAGTAATACACAGGCATACCTTAATTTATTAATGAGATTATAAATAATGAAATTGTTATAATTTGTTGAACAATGGTTCATCTTTTATTGATGCAAAAATAGCAAGCCAAACCATTTCACACTGTTATTCCTTACAATTTTAGTGGTAAAATTTAAAATGTTCCCTTAAGTTAGTGACAGTTCTGCATTCTGAGATTCATGAGTGACATTTTTTCCACTTTACGTTTCAGTCCACTCACCAAAATGGGACATGGTGGGCGGAGTTAATGGCGGAGCCAAACAATTGCATAACATGTTAAGTTAATAGCCAGGGAATCTGTGACTGCAAAGTTTGTGAATGACATTAATTTCCTGGGCGAGGTTTGATACTTGCTATCCAGTCAGCTTTGTGTGAAATGGGAAGGTAAAATTTACTATATCTCTCATTGCCACAGTTATTAAGGTTTTCTCATAATAAATGTTGCGTTTTGACACCTCAAAATGTTTAGCCTATTGCGTATGACCTTATATATTGCCTTTACACTTTGCCTTGTTTAATATGTCTGTGGATGTTTGAACATAATTTAATAAGAAATGAGAGAATGCTGGGTATATGGTTGAATAAGCGTGTATTGTTTATTTACTCTCTAAATGTATAGATTGCTTCCCTTATCTAAAAAAAAGTGTTTTACTATCCCAGAGTGACCTGCGTTGATATGCATGGTGTTCATGTCTGTTATGTTTTTCAGATCATTGCATGATCATTATAAGATATTATATTACCTGTGTGACATTGGCTGGAATACTAATAGCCACGTCTTGCCATTGTTGTCCATAATGGTCAAGTATATCAAACATCGTGGGCTCCCAGAGCACAGGGATGGGGTTTTCTGAGTCTCCCACAGCACTGCCAATGGCAGACACATCCAAGAGTCTCAGGTTTACACTGTTGCCAGCCATGTATTGCAAGTGAAGGCAGCGAGTGCTGTTTGATGGAATAATTTGAGGTCCTAATAGGTAACTGCTCATTTCAGGGGCATCATCTGGGAGATATGAAGTTCTGATAGCAGCAAAAGGTCCTCCATCTGCACAAGAAAATTAATACAATCATTATTTTTATTAATATTCCCATACAAAAAAGCATTGCATTTACTTACGAGATAAAACCAATACGAGAGAATATGCAGTCAATGGCTAGAATTGTAGGGTGCCCGTGTCATGATATGACACTGGCAACACAATTAGGATTACATTGGGGGTAAATTACATAGATTTTAGATTTTTTTTTATCCCATCTGTTGATTCCATCTTTCTTCATTTGAGTTACCATTTGTGAATTTAAAGTCATCAAACTTCTTGCTGCTTTCATGCTTTAATTGCTGCCAATGACATATTCTATAATTTTCGTTTTCTCTGGTTATTTTATTTCTTATATAATTGTTTAACAGAGTTCAGTGCATTGGATTACACCCTTTGTTTTGCATCTCTATCTCTTTAATATTAACCTTCCCCAAAACGTATTTGATTTTTCAGACTGTGCTAGATAATGGATTAAATAAAGTGATGAAATTTATTTCATGAATTGTTCCTCTCGCCATTTCAATCTGTTTGTTTTTGTTTAGCCTAAAATATGATTATTGTTGGTCTATATTTTTGATACTAAAGTAGACTCTCGATTATCCACGCGAATGACGGGGAGGACGGCCACGGATTATAAAAAATCGCAGATAATCCAAAAATAATCAAAACTCTACCCACTGTTGTAAAGATATGCAACTGCTGTACTGTAGAGGTGATCACGTGGATTTCGGATTAACCAGAGCAGATATTTGTTCGGTTTAAGCACGTGACATGTAATACACATTTCCTAGAATAACAATGTATATCTGTTTTTTAGATTATAAATTTGTGCTTACTGTAAAATCCATGAGTTATAAATTTACGTCAAAATCTCAGGTGGGCGGTTAATCCGCAAATTGGATAAACCGCACGTGGATAATAGAAAGTCTACTGTATCTTACATTTTTATTTTTAATAGCTTCACCCTCTCTTTGACTATGTTGGCATGTAACTTGCATTGCATCAGTCTGTGACCACTTCCTGTGTTCAATTTGTTAAGGCCAGAAACATCTCTGACAGTCTGCAGTTTGTTTGATAAAATCAAGTCAACCCTTTCTTAATTTGACCGTTTGGGCTTCTCCACATACAATTTTACTGTAAATACATTTTTTGTGTTTTTTCCCAGCTATGACCTCTCACATTTCTCATCTCTTCAACTTTTCACTACTTTTGCACTAAATTCACCGATACAAGTATAGTGGTTTACACGCGCCAAGGGGGGTAATTGTACACACGTGCGGGTTGGGAACAGTGGGGTCAAATCGGGACATGCTGCTGTTGTGGGGGGGGGGGCAACGAGAGAGTCGAAGACGGCCCATTAGGCAATTATGGTGCAGGGCAGTGATTGGCCGATTGTTGTTGTTGGGTACAAGGTGGCGCCTCCAAGTCTGCGAATAGAGAAAGTTGGCAGGGGGGGACGCCAACTAATTAATTGGAAATGAATAAGGACGGGGATAAATAGAGGGGCGTCAGAGACGGGGGGGGGGGTGTGGAGTTGAGTGGAGTTGTGCCTGGGAGCTGGACGGAGATGGTCGGAGCAGAGGAGAAGAAGATGAGTATAGAGTAGCAGTGGAGTGGAAGAAGCGTATAGAGTAGCAGTGCAGTAGAATAAGAGTATAGGGTAGCAGTAGAGACGGAGAAACTGAAAGAGCGGCTGGAGTGAGACGGAGAAGCCATGAGAGAGCGGCTGTAGTAAGACGGAGAAACCACGAGAGAGCGGCTGGAGTGTGATAGAGAAACCGAGAGGGGAGTCGGGAGAGACGGGGAGAGAGAAGGAGAATCGGGCCGAGCGAGGCCGGCGGAGCGCGGGGAGTGAGCGGAGAACGCGCTGGAGAATGGTGGCGAAATGTGCCGTGTTGGTAAAATAAAAGGACGACAGAAAAGCAAGAAGTTGTCCGTGTAAAGTTCAGCACTACACAAGTATTAGGTGATCTGTCTACTTACCCGAAGAAGGATTGTAGTAGTTGGTGTTGTACAAGTCCCAATTAATTACATCTCCAGATGAGGGTGTCCATCCACAAAAGTTTCCATTGAAATCACAGTCAAATGAATCGTCTTTAACTAAAAGGAGTGGAGAACCAAATGTCATTGTAAAAACAAACATGCTCTTAATGCATAATGTAATGTGGAATTTTGTCAAGGTCACGTAAACAAGATCATATATAAAGAATGTGTAAAGAAATCAAACATAATTCAGATTTGAACCATTAATCATAAACAACACTGGTTAAAATCGATTTGTTAAAGGCAACACAATACACATTTTTTGCCAAAGTAATTCAATAATGTATTGATCCCATTTCATCTCGTGTAATATCATGACAATATTTTATTCTGTATTAATTGTGACAAAGATACGGACCAATTGCCCATATCTTATAGACAGTAATATTGCCTTTGAATAGGAATGCTCTGAAAAAGCATTAGAATGACAGCTAGTTTATATTCATATCCATAGTCCCAGTCTTTTACTCCCAGCTTTACACACTACCATCACTAAGAAATTTGACTCTAAGGCCTGCTTACTCCCATCACTTGGAAATTTGCTGTGCATTGTTTTGAGCGTGCAAGCTTAGTTCCCCCAGCAGCTCCAATTTACTCCCCTGCAGCATAACAAAGGATGTCATTAATCGGCTTAACTTAGCTTTCTTATCAACCAGCTTAACTTATGTCCCCTGCATCATAAAGCTTTAGTTTGAACTCCATGCACACCTCCCAGCCCACACCCCGCCCCCACACCCCCCCCCCCTCCCCGCAGCTATATAATCCCTCATCACAGCCATATCTTAGGCATACTTAAGCGGTTGTTCTTTCGCTGTGTTTGTCTGCAGGACTAACAAACCCGAACACCCCCACGCAGTTATTTACACAGTTGGTTGAGTTTATAAGGACCGGGCCTCAGAGGTTGTTCTAGCTCAGGAGTCGGCAACCAAAATATCAACGAGAGACAATGTTATTAGAATTCGGTGAAAAACGTTCAAGAGCCGCAATTCACGTGAATACGAGACGGTCCTTGATAAACGAAACAGTCCTTAATGCAGACATAATTCCTAGTAAAAAGGTTTCAGTTTTGTTGCCAGAAAAAAGGGGAAACACCTATTCTTATATTTTGGTACTGGCAAAGGAGGTCCCATGATCTAGATGCACACATTTTGACTGTAATGTGAGCACCCTCCCATGTCACACTCTTACCTCCTAAATATGACATTCCTGTAATAAGAGATATATAGCCCCAGTCCCTATGTTATCCATACCTACAGCATTGTAGTCAGCTGAGATATCGGTTCCATAGAAGGAGATAAGCATGCTGTTTCCAGTTGATGCGATAGAAGAGGATGTCTGCTGCCCCAAGTAATATTTTTGTGCAATAATTGATTGCAGTTCAGACTCCCCATCGTAGACCACCAGGTTGCTGTAACTTTGGCTGAAAAAGAACGTTAACTTCATTAGTATTGACAGTTATTATTAAAAGATGCATATATATTTATGGCACAGTATGGATATCATTATCATCTTGAGGAACATTATTGATAAAACGTAACCATTTTGTTGAAATGAGAACATTTCACAATGAAGATCTCATTTCTGCTGCTGTTGCTTTTCTCATTTTTATGACAGTATTCTTTTCGATGTTTTATATATGTAATTTTAACTCTTTGGTGTGATGGATGTTATTTAAATTAAGTGTATTCGTTGTAATACGGTAATACTAGTTATACTAATAATACAAATTAGTAAATATAAAATGGGTATTTCATTCCAATGTGTTTATGTCTTTGTCTTTGGTCTGTTCCAACCTTAACAGGTTCTTGCTAACAATACTTGCCCCAACAACCTATGCAAGCTATATGGGGGACCTTCATCATTCTTTTGTCACCTCCTCTTTGGCTTATTACTAGCGAAAAACATAACTCCTCTTATCTGCTGCCCAATTATCCGTGACTCCTATAATTCACACCAGCTTAAAGGTTAGTGAAAATTTCTATTATCCGTGGGCCCAATTCTTCCTATTATCCGTAATTATCTGGAATTTTTGTCGAAAAATGTAGCAAAATAGCATTGTATTATTTGCTGATTTTCATTGGTAAGAGCAGTCACGTACCAAATACATTCGACTATCTGTGGTTTATTCACTTTTTTCAGTAAAATGTGCTTTGATCAAAGCATTAGGGTGTGAGGTGTACTCAAATATTTGCTAAGAAAGCATACGTCCTTTGGTTGCTGAGCATATTACAGATCAGCCACAGCATTTGGGCACATATGTAATAAAGGACTCTTTCACTGTGTCTGTCTCCGTTGTCCTTTATTTGGGTTCTTACAACTTGTCCGACACGGCCCTCGCTCAGAGCCTCCCCGCTTGGCAGCTCGACAGCTGCCGTCGCTCCCGTAGCCTTTCTCCACTCCGATGCAGCTCCGCTGCAGGCTACCTTGTGCAGTCTTTCAGCTGCTCTCGCTGCAGCTCCACCACTGCTCTCCGTTCCACCCGTGCCCGGTCACCGCTGGCCGACGGTGCCGAGCCTCACCGCGTGGCGATCTCGCCACTCTCCACCCTCTGCCCTGCGTGGCCTCACCCTGTCTATATTCCCACACTCTCTCCCCGTCTCTTCCGGTTCTCGCCCTTAAGAGCTTACCCCTCTCCCCCACGTGACCTAACCCCTCCCCCCGTGACGTCATATCCGCGAGGCCGTTTACGCCCGCATTACACCACCCTCCGCCGTGAAGAAAATTCCAGCCGTCCCTGGCTGAACAACAACAACAACAACAAGTAATGCGAGCAACCAACAACCATCATACATGCGAGGACAACGAAGCATACAATAAATATAACAATAACAACAAGAACACGAACAGTATAAATCAACGAAACGTAAGGGACTTAGACCGCGTGCGGGTCGCCGGCCCGTCCCGGACGGGCGGCGGCCCCCCTGCAGACCGGGAACGCGACGGGGTTTTAAGAGCGACAGGATCAAGCCTTCCTGTCGCTATTGGAGGCCCGCCAACGTCACGGTCCCGTATCCCTGAAGGGCCAGAGTCAGGGGTGTCCCACAATCGTGTCCGCGGCGGGGTCGGAAGGGCGGCGGGGCTCGGTGTCCCCGCAGCCATGGTAGGCACACCCCGAGCAGAGTCCCCTGTCTCCTGCAGTGTCACGGCCGGCTTGTCTGTAAAAGGCACGACAGGCGCTCTTGCAGGGTCAACAGGCACAGGCAAGGGTGTATCGGCAGCAACAGACCCCGGCAAGGCAACATCAGGAGATGACGCATCCGTTCGAGGGGCCACATATGGTTTCAAGCGAGACGTGTGAACGTACCAACGCCGAGATCCAAACCGAACGTGTGCAGACTGTGGGTTGGGAACCTCGATGAGGCGAATAGGCCCTTGCCATGGTTTATGTAATTTAGGGGAGGTCCCTGGCCGCACCTGTGGGCAATGCAGCCAGGCCATGTCCCCCACCTTCCAGGGGCACTTCCCCTTAGAGCGTCGAGCGCACCGTTCGTTCCGGGCCTGGGCTTTGGCCGTAGCCATGCGGGCCCCTTCCCGCGTCTCAGTGACACGGCGAACGGTGTCCTGAATGTAATCAGGAAGAGGCTTAGTAGGTCCCCTCACTCCTGTTCCCAACTGCACATCCATTGGCGGCACGTTTTCGCGACCGTACATAAGGAAAAACGGCGAATATCCTGTAGACGCATGCGGCGTCATACGGTATGCCGAGAGTACCCCAGGGATATGCAAATCCCAATCCGCTTGTTTTTCACTCACCGTGTGACACAGCATGGCGGACAAAGTCTGATTTAGCCGTTCGACCATACCATCCGTCTGCGGGTGGTAGGGAGATGTCCGGATCTTTTTAGTTCCCAGAGCCGCGCACACTTCCCCCAACAATTTAGAAGAAAAATTTCGGCCCTGATCCGTGAGGAGCCTCTCCGGCGCCCCCTTGTCCATAACGTACCCGAATAGAAAGGCGTCTGTAATGGACGCCGCCGACTGGTCGGGCAAGGGCCAGGCCATCGGCCAGCGGGAGAGGTACTCCACCCCAACTAACTATCTAACGCCACCAGCTCATTAACTCGAGACACCTGAATAGACTGTATCGGCGGCACATATGGGTGTTTAGGCGGTTTCCGCCGGGCACAATCGGGACACGCGCGAATGTGCCCGACTACATCCGTTGTCATGCCGTGCCAAAAGTAATCTCGCTGCAACGTCAATAGGGTCTTCTGCACCCCCAGATGTAAGAGCGTGTCGCAATACAGAGTCCTAATCAATTCGTACTGCAAGGATGCCGGTACAACAAGACGCCAGCGTTCCTGTAACCCTTCCCTCCACATCAGCAGACCATCGCGGAGAGCGGTTCCCGGCGTTCCCCCCGAACCCGGTCCCCCACTCTCCTTCGTAGCCCGACTCCGCAGGGTCCCCAATGAATCGTCCAGCATTTGTTCACGAATCCACACAGCCCTTGGAAGATTCAAAACCCCATCAGCCGGTCCCGGCCCCATTGGAGCCTCAGGCACCTCGACCGCCAACGCAACAGGCTGAAGGGGCTGCTGGATCAGCGCACACCTATGCGTCCCAGACGCGCACGCGCAAGGGGATCGCTGCGGCAACCTAGAGAGCGCGTCACGCATTTGCGTGACGCACCCCCTTCCGATGATGAATTTGGAAGAAAAATTCTTGCAGCGTGTCCAACCACCGCGCCAGCTGGCCGGATGGTTGGTCCACCTTCAGGGCATACTGCAAGGCCGCATGATCCGTGCGCACAATAAACGAACGGCCGTAGAGATACGGTCGAAATTGGCGGAGAAAGTAAACAATAGCCAAAAATTCCCGGCGAGTGACGCAGTAGCAGGTTTCGGCGGGAGACAAAACCCGGCTACCATACGCCACCACGCGCTCCCCACCGCCTTTGGACTGAGACAACACGGCCCCAATGCCCGTGTCACTCGCATCCGTATCCAGAATGAAGGGGTGATCAAAATCTGGATAATCCAACGTCGGCGCCGTAGCCAACCGATCGCGCAGGCCTTGAAACGCCGCCTCCTCTGGCGGTCCCCAAGCAAATTTCCGTCCTTTACCCGTAAGAAGGTGCAGAGGCCTCGCGATCGTTGCAAAATTTGGAACAAACCTACGATAATATGAGGCAAACCCCAAAAACCGACGCACATCCCCCACCGTGGCCGGGGTTGGCCAGTCACGGACGCACGCCGTCTTGTCCGGATCCGTGGCAACCCCGTCCGCACTAACGATATGTCCCAAATAGCGCATGGACCGTTGCAGTAGGTGACATTTCTTAGGTTTAAATTTCAATTTTGCGGACAGCATCCTGGCGAACACTGCCTCCAACCTCAGTAAATGTTCAATCCCATCGGAAGACAATTAAATTGAAATATCCCCTGCGGCGTACGGAAAGCAGTCTTTTCCCGCGAGGACTCATCGAGGGGAAGCTGCCAGAATCCCGAAGAGAGATCCAGCGTCGAAAAGAACTTCGCCCCCGACAAGGCATCGAGGGAATCGTCCATACGCGGCAGGGGGTACGCATCTGCCACTGACACTTTATTCAATTTCCGAAAATCCACACAAAATCGCAATTTCCCATCCTTCTTCTTAACCAAGACAACAGGCGCACTCCATGGGCTATTAGATGGAGAGATTATGTCCGCGGCCAACATGTCGTCCACTGCCCCTCGAACATGATCTCGTTCCGCCGGACTCATCCGATGTGAGTTTAACCGAATAGGAGCAGCGTCCCCAGTGTCAATATGATGAGAAAGCAAGGAGGTGCGTCCCAAGTCCAGATCGTCAGAGCTAAACACATCCGAATAATTCAACAATAGCGCGCGAAGCGCGAACCGTTGCTCCCCGGAAAGGGAAGAATTTTCCCCGCACAATTTGGCTATCCAGCGATTATCTGGGGCTGCATAGGCCGAAACACCGGCAACCATCTCTCAGCGGCCCAGATAGTCCTGGGCCGTAAACGCTGTGGTGGCGTGTGCCACCACCGTTCCAGCCGGCACACACACATTTTCCGTACTCCCATTAAGCACTTGCAAAAATGGCTGCTGGTCCGGCCGGATAATAGTTTGTGCCCCTACGAGCGCCGATCTGCCCGTTAAAGTAGCGGACGGCGATAACAAAACCCCAATTGCTCCCTCCCGACCAGGTAGAGGTTTCCGATACCGCAAGGGGATAAGCATCTGTGAGCCCGGTGGAATGTCAACAGATACCTCTGACAGCGCCTGCACCTGGCCGACCGGAGCAGGTCCCCCCAGGGCGACGGCAGAAATGTAAGTTTACGACCCCCCGGTAATTCGATACAGTTTTCATTAATTCTAATTAGAATGGGCATTTTGGCCAGAAAATCAGTTCCCAACAAACAAGGAACCGCAAGGGACCTCGAAATTAACACAATTCCCGAGGCCGACACTCCCCCAATAGATATATTGGCGTCCACCTGGCCCACAATGCCCATACTACCCCCATTCGCCGCAACGCAGGAATCGTAAACTGGACGCACGGCCTCTGGTGGGATGCCCAACAGATGGAAAATTACATCCGATATAATGGTCGCGGACGCCCCGGAGTCCACTAAAATGCGCACGTCAACCCCCTGTATAGAACCCGGTACAGTGGACGAACCAGTAGCGGCCGCGACGACCCGCCGTGCCAATTTACACTACTGCGTTACTGAGCGACATGGCCCAGTCGATGGCCTCCCGTTATTAACAACACCCGGATCGCGCGACAATGGTGATGAATGAGGTGTCAAGCCTTGCCGGGTGTCTGGTGCGCACCGACTTGCCTGTCCTGGAGGATCCTTCCGCGGCACGTCTGTTGTCGAGGCCTCCTGCTGGGGCAGACCTGGGATACGGGCCCAGCAGTCCCTGGCGTAATGGCCCTTACGACCGCAGCGGAAGCAGTCGATGTCGTTGCGCCGCGCCGCAGGCCCCCCCTCCCGACGCTCCCGTGACGGCGGCGCAGATCGCGGCCCCGGTCCACCGCGGGCCGACCACTGAGCAGAGGCGGCTGTCAGCTCCTGCGGGCCCTCCCCCCGTCAGGAACGTACACTGCCTTCTTGGGATCCCAACCCACGGCACCTCCCTCGATGATGGGCCCCCCCGTCCACGCCGTGACTTGCTTCCAGCGGCGTAGGTTAAACTGGGCATCCAGACATTTTGCGGCCGCCCGGGATGTCAGCTTTTCGTGGCCACACACCGGCATAGGGATCCCCAAATCCCGGGACAGCTCGAGCATTTTTCCCAAAATGAGGGGTTCGAGTAGATCAGGCTCCGTCTCCGGGTATGCGGCCATGGCTAACTCCAAGACAGCACCCCTGTATGCCACCGGCGACTCCTCGGGTGCTCGCTGGCGTTGAACAAACCGGCGGTGAGCATCATCCAGCAGCTCGTATGCATCTGCCATCCCGTCGAAAACTCTTCTCAATGTTTTTTTTTTCTCGGCCTTTATAGAACGGAAGAATTGTACCGACTCGTCGTCGAGAAGAGTTGGTAGAACCTCCAATGCCTCTGCGTCAGTCCACCTGGCGGAGCGTACCGCCGCCAAAAATCTGCAGGCGAAAGCACTCCAATCGCTACCGATGGAGAATTCTTTAACGGTTGTCAGATGACGACTGCGACTCCTTGCTGCGCCGTCCTCAGCAGATGACTCATCACGCGGCATATTCAAAATGGCGTCGCATCGCAACGTGTCTAAGATGGCGGCTCCCCGCCGCGGAGAGCGCAAGATGGCAGCTTCCCGCCGTTCTTCCCCTGCCACGCCCAAGATGGCGTCTTCGTGCCGCGTGGCAGATGGCGCTGACAGCGCAGGCAAGGCGGCGGCCTGCAGATCACCACCGGGCCTCCCCGACGCCGTCCTCGGCGTGACGAGCTCGCACAGTTGCGCCAGCACGATTTTCAAGGTCTCCAGCTGCGCCGCCATCTGTCTCCATCGTAAGTCCGCGTCCTCCGGCGCGGACGGGTCCACTGACGCGGCGACATCTTGTACTCCCGGACCCGTACTCGTTCCCGCACGGATCTCCTCCTCCATCGCAGGCAGGTCCACCACCTGAGGAAGGTCATCGTCGTCGGATGATGTAGCAGATGATGGCGCAGGAATATTCTTTCTTCTGAGCTGTTTTAACATGCCGTTTCACTTCTGACACCAGTGTAATAAAGGACTCTTTCACTGTGTCTGTCTCCGTTGTCCTTTATTTGGGTTCTTACAACTTGTCCCACATGGCCCTCGCTCAGAGCCTCCCCGCTTGGCAGCTCGACAGCTGCCGTCGCTCCCGTAGCCTTTCTCCACTCCGATGCAGCTCCGCTGCAGGCTTCCTTGTGCAGTCTTTCAGCTGCTCTCGCTGCAGCTCCACCACTGCTCTCCGTTCCACCCATGCCCGGTCACCGCTGGCCGACGGTGCCGAGCCTCACCGCGTGGCGATCTCGCCACTCTCCACCCTCTGCCCTGCGTGGCCTCACCCTGTCTTTATTCCCAAACTCTCTCCCCGTCTCTTCCGGTTCTCGCTCTTAAGAGCTTACCCCTCTCCCCCACGTGACCTAACCCCTCCCCCCGTGACGTCATATTCGCGAGGCCGTTTACGCCCGCATTACACATATAGTAGGTTTCTAGTCAGCTTCAGTATTAGATCTTGGTTTCAAACTAACTGCATTAATGCAACCATTACACAACTTCAGCCAGTGCAAATTTTTGAATGCACGTTTGTGTTAGTATGTACCACAAAAAACATCGGGAAAATGGCCCCTCCCCAGCATCAACAGGTGGAAGTGTTATTTGCAAAGGGGCGTTACTGCAATTGGAATTGCGGATATTTTCATAAACATGATCTAAATGGGAATGTTATACTTTTCTCTCCTTAAGATTTATCTTCTTCCCCTTATCGTCACATTTGTTAGTTTTTGTTAATCTGATAAATTTTGAGCATTAAAATATGCAGAGCAACCATTTTGACGTAAGTAAATGTTATCAGCTAGTTGATACATTTTGAGCATTAAAATATGCAGAGCAACCATTTTGACGTAAGTAAATGTTATCAGCTAGTTGAGAAAATGATATCAACAGCACAAATGCCTAAACCAGAGGTGATGGCTTTCACAAATCACAACGGCTACAACAACACCAAACATTCCCCAGGGTGGCAAAAGTAACGGTCTTAATAAATAGCTACCAAATCTTATATGATTTCACCCTTTGCCCTTTATAGTTTTAGTAGATTTAACTCAATTTTTTGTTGGCAGTTGCAGATTAACCATGTAGGTTAACTTGTCAGGCATATGTGACTCAGTGGCAATGTGACTGCAAACTTTTCAACAAAAATATATTACTTTACGAAGCAATACAATTTATGACACAAATTCTATGTTTGCAGCAACATTCTGGTTTTACCAGCTGTCTAATTTTGCAACATTGCAAAATCTAAGTTTGTCAAGATCTCAAACAATATGAGATTGTGGCAGTAACAATTCCGCACTTTGTTAAGTTTAAAATGAATTGTCCATCCCTTATCTGGCTATTGCCTATCTCATCTGTAACGTTTTATACGGTCAATTTGATCTGTTCTATCTCGTACTTTCCTGTCTGTATTGTAGATCTCATTTACACCGTCTGGCTCATTCTGACCATTAGTTTAAATGTTGTTACATTCATATCATTGTCGTAAATTGAAAATAATATAAGCTAACGTACCTCATCGGCATAATAACATATTTTCATTGCTGAATGGTTTCATGTGTAATGATTTAGTCAGAAGACAATTTTGCACGAAATCATTAATACGTAAACATGCTTTCACTGAAAATATCCATTATATGCTAAAAATAATAGTTAAAATTATAACCTCTTAAAAGTTAGAGTTTGTAGAGACCCTGACTCTCACCTGGATATAGAAACGTTGATTTGGACAGTACTCCCTTCTGGAACTTTAATTATCCAAATGCAACTCTGCCCACTATATCCACTGTAGCCGAGGTTTCCATGTGAGCTTTCCAGGATTCCTCCGCAGATAGCATTGGGTGAGTTCGCTTTAAACAAATGTACACAAATAGACATACATGGTTATCACATACAAGCCACATAGTACCAATGTATAGAACATACTTTTATGAAATTGTTGTACCCTTGTTGATTTTTTTAAAGTTACTAATACAAATATTTTATTGGAAAAATCCATCAAGTGGAACATTTCATTTTCAAGGGTGTCAAGGACATCAACTGTAACGTATATAAGACACATATACAGTAATGACATGTAAACATTCATTGAAGTGTATAACTTATACAGCATGCAATTATCCAATGAACATTACATCCAGCCAAACACGTAAATAAATACACCAAAACCTTGCCTATTGCGAGGGAAGGGGGGTTACGTTCTTGAAAATAGACTCAATCGGCAAATCCGCGATCCATAAACTCAAAGGCAAATGGGAAAACGTGGGTTTGGTTCCCGGTTCGAAATACGATACCAGTTGATAATTGGTTTTTTACCCTTCTATCTGGCAACAAAACTGACACCTTTATTTACAAGGAGTCATGTTTGCATATACCACAATACCTGCAGTCATAATGCAAACAAAAAACATAACTCTGATAATGTATGCACTGTGCATACATTATCACTGTGCATACATTATCAGAGTTATGTTTTTTGTTAGCATTATGACTGCAGGTATTGTGGTCTATGCAAACATGACTCCTTGTAAAAAAAAGGTGCCAGTTTTGTTGCCAGATAGAAGGGTAAAACAACAATTATCATATTTTTTACTGGCAAATGAGGTTCCAATGGTGTACGATACCAGTTCTTTTGTTTTATGTTACCCTACATGAACCCAAACATGAAACGAGAAGTATGTTATTCCCTCACGTGTTAAATATAATTTGTACATACTCTTTGGTTCTTTCGGTGAAGTCACGTATATACCTACGTGACTTTACCGAAAGAACCAAAGAGTATGGATTCCTGCAGTCACGAACGCTTCATATCATAATTTGTACAGTAAATGTATAAAAGGAATAATAAATGGAGTGTACAGTACATGTATACGTAAACCTGAAAATAAAGACAAGCTTAATGTAATGTACAGTTAAAAAAAGAACAAACTACGAGCCCGTTCCCGCACATTATACCACAATAAAAATCAATATAAAAAAAACTAACTAAAACATTTTTACATGATGAATGATGATTATGTGTAGTGTCATAGCGCCGGCTGGTGACCAGCAACAGCAACTGTGGTGGACGAGCAGTAAACACGCCGGTGAGCATATACACGGGTGTGTCAGCAGGGCTGAGGAACTAGGGCAAGGGTAATGGAGGGCCCAATCTGTAAGCCCCTGGAACCTGCTAGTGGGTTCCAGAAGGGAGGCACGGCCACGGCAGAGCCAGGCCGCGCTGGTAGCATAAAAGGGGCCAAGAGCGGGAGCTCGAGGCTGCCGGTTTTAGGATTGGATCTCGTCGTTGCTGTCATCTCATCGCCAACGTCGCTGTCGTCTTCGCTCGATATTGCGCTACTAGAGAGGTGTTGGCTGTCTCCGTCAGCGCCGTCGGTGTTAGACGGCTAGTGTTGTGTATAGGCTAACGACTGTAGAGTGTGCAGGCGAGATCGTGAGTGTTCAATAAAGAAGGTGCCTCTACAAACCTCGTCTCCAAACTCACTGACACTACATGTGTATTCATCCGCAGCAGCATCATTGCGAGCAAAGTGCAGTTATACTACATGTCTAGTACTGCCTTACGATGTGTATACTGTACAAGGAATATCGTGGTCAAACACGCGAATGGTCAGCCACAGGGGCGCGATCGGCGAACCGTACCTCAATAGATGATGTGCAAATTGTCCAATCTGTGATGGGAAAACTCGCAATGGGCAAGGTTTTTTGTGTATATAAAGAACTCAGTGTCGCACACCACAGGTTTATGTAGAATGCTCTTCTAGCTATAACAGTTGCCAATGTTGTGCAAGTATATTTTTTATGAGTGGTTTATATAATTTGAGACTGGTGGCATACTTTAGTCTGTCTGAAAGATCCTTCCATGTTGAAACAGTTCTGTGTCCGAGTGAGAATGTGTTTGGTACTCTAGGGACGGTTAAATTGTTATAGGAACTGAAGAGCATAGTTATTGTTGAAGTAAAAGGATAGTAGGAGGGGGGCAAAAAATCCTTGGGAAAAAATTGCGGCTCTGGTGATTTAAGAGGTAGCCTAGCACTTTCCGAGCTCCCAAAGATGTGGTTGCCCACCTAAGGGACAACCCTTAGAGGGACAACCCGGAGCGCCAGACACTTTGCCCTTGCTCGAGGGAGAATAGCCAGGCGACATGGTAAATAAAATAAGCAACACTTTGTAATACATCAACGATGTTAAGGGTATGGAGAAATTAGACCATACGATGGTCCGATTAGTACGGTTGTCTATGTATGGTGCGAAAAAAGGTCAACATACATACGAGTTGGAATTTCTACCAGAAACAGAGATGAGTGCCACTATCATTCAAGTAATTGGTCACTTGACAACTAACACTGCCTCTACACAATATGTTTGGTGTGACAAGCGTGGAGATTTTCTTACCGATGTACCCCAATGAAATGTAAAATCCCCTGCCGGTCCCGATGCCATCAGAGGAGAACTGCAAGCTTAGGTTGCCAGTGGATTGAAAATACTGGCGGGGCAGATACCCACAGAGGCGCACTAGCAGTGAGCTCTCGCCCTCAGATTCATCCATAACAGTGAGGCCGTCGTATTTGCACCTTCTGCTGGAGCTGCGAGTGTTTCCTGGCTGATCAAGGACCCTGTGAGACACAAGCAAGTATCGATCCACCGTCTGAATAAGAAAGCCTCAAGGCTTGATAAAGAGGCACAATCACAAATATATAACAGCTTCTGAAAGTAAAACAATTCACACGTACATATTAAAAATAAGTCCTCTATTTACGTTGTTTCACGATAACGTTGCCAACGAATTAGGGAATATAATTTTATTTTAAATGAAATGCTTCACTAAAACGTTTTGAACAATTTTAAGAAAATAACACAGTAGTTGGGCCACGGTGCCCTCAAGCTTCTTAGCGTACATGGCAAGGCAATGTTCAATAATTCTTGCCAGGACCTTTCCTGGCACACTGAGGAGACAATTACTGTGATCCCCTTCTTAATAAAGGGGGACCTACAAGGGTATCTATCCAATGCTACAGAACCCATCCTGTGGTCCAGGCAGATGTAATAACATAGAGGCAGTCTACACACAGTCACCACCCTCCTTGAACGGATCACTTGGAAGGTAATCTCTGCCTGGTACTTTGCCTGGTCTCAGGCGTTGGATCATATTTTACATTTCCTTAGCAGGTGACAGATCTGTTTGCAAAACAATCTCTTTGTACAGGAACTAAACTCTCTCTTGATACTGAAATCTTGGATCACCAGCGCTCAAGCAAGCCTGACCAGGGGTGTGTATATGTACACACGTGTTTGTGTATGCACACGTGCATGTGCACTCGTGTGCGTGTGTGCACTCGTGTGTGTCAGAAGCAGTAGTGTAGCGGTTAGCGAGCTGCTACAAACCCGGCGACCCGAGTTCGATTCCTGCTGATGGCCACCAACACTGGTGACGATTATCTGAACCGGTCTTGGGCCACCCCTAGGTCGACTCAGCCTAAAATTAGTAACTGGTGCCGTGTGAATATCGCCACTGGGGAGACAAAGGCGGCTGTGAGTGGTTCTGGCCACCCACCCCCTCGTGTGCCGTGCCGGCTTTCATACGTGTTACTCGCTAAAAGCACTTGCCCCAACAGTGTTACAGGCTATATGGGAGATCTTTGTATTTGTGTATGTACACACACGTCACTATTTTTCAGGCTCAGCAATCCACGCAGAGTTAACCCTACCTTGTTAAATGCTGTTATCATAGAAATTCTCAGTAAAACTGCAAACCTGTTCTTAACGGGCCAGAGGTCAGGTCACCACTTTCCTGGTAAGAGGTGTGGTGTAGCAAGTAACTTTTTTGATGGAATTAAAGAGCGATTTGTGATCTCGAGCTGCTGAGGTAGTTTCCATCTCTAAATAAACTTGTGACTACCACTCATCATTGCAGCACCGCATGGCTTTCAAAACCTCTGAAAATAGGCTGCAGTAAGTCTCATTCTCAGATGTGGGGTGATGTAGATGGTGACAGCAGGCCTGCCACTTTCAGATAGCGAGAACACTTGCTCCATCAGCCATGGTTTCTGAGGAGGTCTGGACTGCGTACCCAATGCAACCACCACCGCAGTGGAAGAATGCAGGTGTATCTTACAGATTTCAAGCCAATGGTCTGTTTACATATCAGGCCAAGTGGTGTAATCCAGATCTGTGGAGATGAGGGTTGGTGGATCACACAAATGTTGAGAAACTTCCCATGGGTATCAAGGTGCCATACCCTGGCTGGCCAGACGGTGATACAATGTCCAATTTTGGATAGTGTTGCTACCTCTGAGAGCTCTGGATTCATCACATATGTATAAAAATTCATTAATTGGCTGAAAATTTAATATATACGCCTCCATATTTGCATTTGTGATGCAGTTGCATAAACAACGATTTGTAAAAACGAAATATGAATAGCTGCACGGTAGGTCCTGGTATCAAAGGACATGGACCCACATTTGCTGTTCATTACTATCTAGTCCAGCAGATGTTCTTGCTTGCATCCGGCATGGATACATGATGTTGTGTGGATGTGCCAATGCAGGAAAGAGGGTGTTGTTAATTTTAATTCCATGAACTGTACAGAAGTTTACCAGCCTCCTACCACTGTTATTGAGCTATTCTGGCCTAAGCATTCTAATCACTTCCACCCAAGTGCTTGATTCATGACTCACTCTGGCATTAAAGTCACCCAACAAGATAACTCTATCCCAAGGGGTCACTTTATCCAGCCAACAATCCCTCCACTTATGCTCATCTTTGGTGGGAGCATAAGCCACCACCACTATTCCTTTCCTCCTGCTGATGGGGAGGTGAGCCCACGATAACTTGGGACTCACGGCTTCCCACACCTCACCGTCACGCTCCCATGCCCCCTTTATCATTTATTAATCAGAGCCACTCCTTGTTCTTTAATATGTCCCTTTCCCGAATAGAGGACTGTTTGCCCACTGAGGTGACTGGAGCCAGAACCAGTCCAATGAACCTCCTACAAGCAGCCTCTCCACCCCAGGCAGCCTTAGAACATTCAATATGGCCAACTACAATGACCTGTTGTTTTTGGAGGAAACCAAAGTGGTTTTCAGTCTACTTGCTCTACCATATGGGGTTTGGCCAGACAATGTCATAGATGCCAGTTGTCTTGGGGACTCTGACGCATGCTTATTTTGGTGTTTTCAAAGGCAAAGATACCCCAATATAGCCTTCAACAGACTGTTGGTATAAGTTATGTTAGGGTGCACCTATAGAGGCTGGGTGACCAACACCACACCCAGCCACATTTGTCTTCCCACTGATGATATTTACACACTGCATTCGGTACTCATTTGAGGCTGAGTCGACCCTGGGAAGGCCCAGGACCAGTTCAAATATTTGTAAATATTATTTTTTGTGAGCACAAATCATACTCGGGTGACCAGTCCACCAAGTTTGTAGCGCAATTCGATAAACACTGCATTACTGCTCCACAACACACCACAGACAAAGATCCCCACTATAGCCTTTAAAAGACTGTTGAGACAAGTGCTGTTAGCAAGCACCAATGAAGGCCGGCATGCACACAAGGGAGTGGATGGCCAGAACGATGCTTGGCCATCTTTGTCTCCGCAGTGCTGATGTGAACACATCATACCAGGTACCCATTTAAGGCTGAGTCAACCTAGACACATACCCAATCTTCTATATGTATAAAAGTCTAACATTCTGGCGGGGTATGTGGGTTTGTGTGTGGTGGCGCGCTTGGTTCTCCAACGGGGTGGTTCACGTAAAAAAAATAGCCAGGCACCACGCCGTAAGCCCCGCTGTGAGCAACTGCTATTCTTTTTCACATCCGTCAACTTTTAATTAGTTTAATTAGCGTTTTTGTGCGATTTTTGTGCGCTTCCCTTTTATTTATTTATTTATGACGCATGCACGACCATACCAACTCACGCGCCTTTGGTGGGGGGGACGGCCCATACCAAGTCGCACGCCTTCGGTGGGAGTGAGGGGGACATTTTCTTTCGCGTTAAAAATGCTATAAAAATACACTACATGCTTAGGTAAATTCTTCACTGTGTGACGTCCCCCCACCCCGATGCGTGCAGTTACTACTATATACAGTCGCTAGATGCTACCACTATAGGCCGTAGATATTACTGCAGATCGGCCGGGGAGATCGTGGCTTCAGGGTGGGTAGGGGTAGCAGCCCAGTCCCAGCCTGCCAAGGTGCCACCTAGGCCGGTTGGACAATCTCGGCGAAGCCGGAGACTCTGCACGGGACTAGGCCTCACCACGCCACTCTGTCAGGTGAGTACTTTGTGCTATACAGTCAATAAATACTGCTATAGAGTCAGCATGTACTACTGAAATGATAGCAGGTACCACCACAGTCGGTATGCACTGCTGTAATCATAGCACGTACCACCACAGTATGCACTGCTGCAGTGAAAGCAGGTACCACCACAGTATGCACTGCTGTAATCATAGCAGGTACCACCACAGTATGCACTGCTGTAATCATAGCAGGTACCACCACAGTCAGTACGCACTGCTGTTAGATTTTTAAGAGTAGCGGGAACGCTAGTATTACATAAAAGCCAAATACCCCTGTGAGCTTTTAACAGACATCCAGCAGTGACTAGACAATAGCTGTTGATGACATTAAAAGGTACAATTATGCAAAAATGGTTATTCAAGTATTAGAAATGTTTGTACATGTCTAAAAATTCCAGTGCAATACTCACTGAAAATCATAAATGTTGAGCGAAATCTTGTATCCAGGTGGGGCATATGCTTCCCAGGTGCAGCTGGCATTGTTGCTGTAGTTGTTTGGATAGTTTGGAGATGTCACAATCTGATTAGCGCTGAGCCTCCCACCACACCCAGAAGAAGCTGTGTAAGGAATGTGCAAATTTATACCAATCAATACAGAAAATTTTACTACAATATATATTTAACAGAAATTTGTTTGTTGTAAAATATTTATAATATCACTTTTTAAAGTCAATTCGATAAGGCCTACCACTATTTGGTTAACAGGCCTTCAGGTTCAATAGTATGTTATTAAAACAAAACATTTTAAATACCGATATCACATTACTGCATTCCTATGTTACAACCTGTGGAGCTAACATGGAATGGAATGTTAGCTCTCATTAACTCTCTCTCGTTAACTCTTGGCTGTAACCTCCAGGAATGAACTGTTGTGAATTAATACAACTTTTTTTTTGCTTTAATGTAAAATGGGACCAGTTGTATTACATTTACTACTAGAAAATATTAATCATCAAAAGCATAACAGAGCAATATAGTACTATATTATTCATGTTGTCTTTCCGCCAGTTGGCTATATATGGTGAGAAAGAAGTTCAACATACAGCTTTGAACTTTAACACGTTAAATATTTTCTCTATGATTTACAATAAAATATTGTTTGAATTAATAAGTTAGATGGTACGTTCTCACCGGGGGATGCAAAGAATGACACGTAGATATAAGAGTATGAGCTGGAAGGGTACTTGAAGTATAGTGACAGGGAGGAGTTTGTTGAAATGAAGTTTGTGGTAGATCTGCAGGAGTAGGTGCCCAGGATTGGTGCCTGGGCGTTCGCTCCATCATACACAACCACCATGGTGTCATTTCCCCCGCAGTAGGAATAGCTGAGGACAACAACACAAAAAAGGAATTAGATATCATGGACTCTCTATTTACACAACAGCCTGAGTATTGCTGTGTCTCCGTCTTAATTATACTGGTCACATTTATTTATTTTTTTTGGCCTGGACTTTTGCAGCTGTTTTAGACTAAGTTCAGGGTGCTGATTCCAAATCTGGTCTCAGATATGCTCTATCACATCTCATTTTTATGCTATCAGCATACCCCATTTTCATTGATTTTACCCGAAATTAACTCTGTCACTTATGATTGCAAGTTGTTGCGAGTCAGTGACTGCTTTAGTGTTAAAGTATGGTGCTATATTTTTAAGAAAGTGTGTTTATAATATCATTTTATGTAGATATCCACATTTATTTAATATTTTTCTTCTGTAGGGCGTGATCTAACAATGGCTACAACATCCGAAAGAAGGAAATGCAGTAATGACCAAGATATATTCTGCTACATCTGTGGCAGCTTCACTTTGCAGGATCAAAGGCGCAACATCAATACCTTTGTCAAGAAGGTTTATCTTGCCTACTTTAAAGTACGACTTGGAGACCAAGACAAAAATTGGGCTCCTCACAAAGTGTGTAAAACCTGTGTTGAAACTTTGCGATCATGGTCTAAAGGAAAGAATGCTAAGCTGAAGTTTGGTGTGCCAATGGTTTGGAGAGAACCTACAAACCATTTGGATAACTGCTACTTCTGCCTTGTCAGACGACCATTTGAGCACTGTGAGGAAATACCTGTGCTTGTATTTACTGAGCTACCAGAGATTTATGTTGAATCCCTCAGTTTACCTGCTTCTACAGATGATGATGGTGATGCTCAGATCTAATATACGCCATCTGATGCAGATTGTGATCAAATTTCTCTGTTTAGTCAGCCTGAATTGAATGATCTTGTAATAGATTTGTATTTGCCAAAGCAGTCTGCTGAATTGTTGGCTTCCAGGCTGCAAGAGAAAGGACTACTCAGACCTGGCACTAGTGTCCCCTTTTATCGTAACAGAGAAGCAGCACTGCGAAAGTACTTCCATTCAGATGGTCAACTTGTTTATTGGAATGATGTTGAAGGGCTTCTTCTCAATATGGGACTGCCCGCATATGATTCAAGTGAATGTAAACTTTTTATTGACAGTAGTAAAAGGAGTTTGAAATGTGTGTTACTTCACAACAGAAATATATATATGGTTCAATCCCAATACGACACTCTGTAAAAATGAATGAAGAGTATGCCAACATCAAGATTGTTCTGGATAGATTGGAATACCATGTTCATGGATGGATAATTTGTGTTGATTTGAAAATGGTTAATTTTCTGCTGGTTCTCAAGGAGGTCACACCAAATACCCTTGTTTCCTGTGCTACTGGGACAGTAGGGCTACATTAGAACACTGGGTTAAGAAGAACTGGCCACCAAGAATCAGTTTGACGCCTGGTGACAAGAACATCAAGAATGAGCCTCTGGTTGATAGGAATAAAATTGTATTTCCCCCACTGCACATAAAACTTGGGTTAATGAAGCAATTCGTCAAAGCTCTTGATCACACTGGAGACTGCTTCAGCTATATATGTTCAACCTTTTCAAGTCTCAGTGCCGAGAAGAAAAAGGCAGGAATATTTGATGGCCCTCAAATAAGAACACTCATCAGGGATCCACACTTTGTTACAACAATGATTGCGGCAGGCAGAGGCTAGAGCTTGGAATGCATTCTCTGATGTGGTGCGGAATTTCCTTGGGAACAGGAAAGCGGACAACTATCAAGAGATTGTGGAGGAGCTGCTCTTGAGTTTCCAAGCACTTGGACGTAGAATGAGCATCAAGGTTCACTACTTACATAGTCACTTGGCCCAGTTTCCAGAGAACATGGGTCACGTGAGCGAAGAGCAAGGTGAACGCTTTCATCAAGACATTAAAGTTATGGAAGAACGTTACCAAGGCCGATGGGACTCAAACATGATGGCAGATTACTGCTGGTCCTTGATGAGAGACATTCCACAAGCTGTGCATCGGAGATCGTCAAAGAAGCAGTCGTTTATGCAGATGTAACATCACTATTGTGAATGACCTTTTTGTACATATTTTTCTTATCTTCACAATTCAATTCTCACATGGTAATATGCATTCACTCACATTGATATGCAGTCACTCTCACAACTTTGTGCTACGGCTCATTAAATGTTTGTTTCATTATTATTGTATATTGTATCTTATCTTATTCTTGTATGGATGTCTGTTTAGCTATTCGTATATGAGCATACATTTTATGTTTTTTATTGAAAATGCAATATTTAATATCTCAAAAACTTGATGTGATAGACAAAAACTGATGCCAGATTTGGAACCGGCACCCCAAAATTACCTTAAAACCGTTGGAATACCTTATGCCAGAAAAAGTGTGTTGACCAGTGTTATTAACCACTGTACCAAATTAAAATGGCTTAGTATAAATAATTGCATGTGTCCCGTGGAGCCCCTCGAGGTGGCCTGATCTAAGTGTATTTCGTGTGATGCTTGGGGTCATGATTAGTGCACAAGCACGGTTTCAAGCTTGCGCCACAATGAGGTGAAGGAGGGCCGCTCATGTTGCACACTAACTAGTCTAGGTTGCCCATCACTGAGCTAGGTGGATTGTAACATTAGTAGACATTGAAAGACAGCTATGTTGTGGGGAGGCCTTCAACCAGCAGTGGATAAATATTGGCTGATGATAACAGGGGTACATTCCATCATCGTTATAACTATAGCATACATTATTTCACATATCCTGCCTATCTTAGTCTGATTTACTTACGAGTTACTCATGTAAAGGCTGACCACCTCATCGTCTTCCACAACAAATGTATGCAGGCAGTTTTGGGACAGGGAAATCCAGTTCCCACTTCCACGGAAGGAGTATCTGCAGGAGTCGGCGCTGTAGAACTCCGATCCTGGCTCCAACCAAATGCATTCTCCACCAGCTGAAATACATCCACAAAGCCCATTTCAATGTGGTTCTCATAGTAATCTTATGAAGAAAGTTTGATAGCTGTACATTATGTGTGACATGATCGCTGAAGATATGGTTGCTGGGCTATTCTCTTCCTACTTTTTTTTCAACAAGTTGTTTTGTATGTACGTTGAACGTCTAATCGGAGATACGAGATATGATTGAGAATGTTAGACATTTGTAGAGCTGTCTAAATAAATTCTGGTTTTGAGCAGCACCGCATGGATGGGATTGATGTGTATTGTGTGAAAAAGTTGCTACTGAAAACACTGAAAAAATAACACTGCAAAGAGACAACTTGGACCAGGAATTGCACACAATGCACATCACCCCAATCTATGCAGTGCTGTTCAATGCCAGGAATTATTTTGACAGCTGTACATGTTTTGTTAAAATAGGACAAAAGCTGAAACTGAAGACACTGTGTAAATAAATGATGTGCCCGGTTGTACGTGCGTTCTCTACGAGCACTGCGTGAGAAGGGTGCTTAGCGGTGGTGTTTACATTGTGCTTTCACCGTTCGAGTCATTTTTGGCAAAACATATTTTCACGTTTACAGATTAGCATGGTTGGCTGCATACGGTGCGAAAGAGGTGCAGCATAACACATACATACATACATGAACCTTGTTATCACAGTGCATTTAGTGGAAGATTCGTTCAAAGTAAATTCAATTTTAAAGCCTTGTAAACTGAATTAAACTAAACTTTTATTTTACAATGTATGGCCCACTGAGATATGTTGCTCTTTTTCAGAAGCGGCCTAGCCAAAAATGATAGCTCAACAAAGTGGCTTATCATCGTGTAGAAATGTATAGCAGTCAAATACTCTAAACGTATGTTAATTCTAAATGTGGAGAAAAAAACCGGAGGACCCGGAGAAAAATCCAGTTTTCCCATAGGGTGCAATGAGTACCCTTGCGGCCATTGGTCCATCATTTATGTGAATATCCTCAGTGATTGTACCGTTTTGCTAAATTTTAGGTATTCTTTCTTCATTACAAATGTGACAGCAATCCGTTGGGTGTTCTTTAATACCTGATTGTCGATCTTGGTAATGACGTTCATGAGTCCTTTTGAAGACGGACTTAAAACACTGTTGTGTCTATTCAAATATTAATTCAGTTTTTGACAATAAGCGTACATTTATGTAAGTATATTATTAAATAAAAGTACCATCTTTATCAAATATTTATTATGACAAAAAATCTATTCCATGTCACATTTGTCACGGAAATGGTGAATTTGAAGTCCATGACATTTAGAAACACATTTGATTGTGCATTTAGTTTCAGGTGGGGTATCACCCCACCTCATTTTCTTTTGTGATCTTGCCATAAATTTTCAGCCTTTCACACCCAGTGAACGACAGCCTTCCACCTCTGCATCACGACGGTAACTCAAATTGCACTGTACAGTGGTGATTTTTAAGCGTTATTAAAATATACAAATTAAATTGTAAACATTTAGTTAAGTATTCTTTGGTCCTTTCGGTAAAGTCACGTAGGTATAAAATAAATCACGACGTTTCGGGCGCAACACAAAAAAGCATGGTCTGCTGCTGAGGCAGACTGCTGAGGCAGACCATGCTTTTTTGTGTTGAGAGTCTGACTGTCTCTCGACAGACCTGTTCTCCACCTGAAGACGGCTGCTTGCGTTGTGGCCGAAACGTCGTGAGAATTGTTTTGTTGTGTTTTATTTTTATTATTTTATTATTTTCCTTCTACGTGACTTTACCGAAAGAACCAAGAAGACCAATTACATTGTACGTTATTTTAGTTATGGGAGGAAACCAGATAACTTGGAGGAAACCCGTGCAGAACAGGCGGGTAAACATACACACTCCGCACGGAAAGGCACCCAAGTAAAACATCAAATCCAGGCCCTTCTTAGGGGCCATCCATTTAGTACGTACGCAAAAATCTGTCAAAACCTGACCCCCTCCCCTGTACGCACGCGTACTTTTTTACACCCCCCCCCCCCACCTGCGTACGTTCGCTTGACGCCCCCCCCCCCCCCTCCGAATCCTATCGAACGGCCGATATTTAATCCACGCAGAAACGATCAAGGATTAATAATATTAACGTGTTTAAACAGATAGTCCACCGCCGGCTGCATTATCGAGGCATCACCCCCCCCCCCCTCCCCCGTTCCCTATGCGTGCGCACATTGTCAGTAGACCCCCCCCCCCCCCCATACGCAAGCGTACGCATTTGGGTTAACCTCTACCCCTTCCATGCGTACGTGCTAAATGGATGGCCCCTTACTGTGAGGCACAAGTGTGACCCACTGCGCCACTGTGCCGCCCACGTCGGTATGAGGAACTCCCCATGCCCTGCTTATCATGGGGGTTGTTTTACCATACTTCACCATGCTTTGTCCATGTAGATTGGTGAATGCAAAGACCATCGCCATGGGGCCTTAATAATACAGTACAATGAAATTTGCACTGCCCTCTGCTGCTCACCACGTAGCCCGCAGCCTACAACAACCAGTGCACGATGGTTGCCCACCTAATCATCGAGACCCAAGCCTGCTTAGCTTCTAGAGATCTGATATTGGATGCATGCTGGGTGATTTGTTGAATGCATGAAGCTTACCAGTGAAGAGGTAGAGCAACAGAACGCCACTGAGAAGTTTCATGATGCTGCCCTGTGTCCTTGCTCAAGTGGTTAATGCAGCTCGTGAGTGCTAATTTATACGGAAAAAAATGGGTGGGGGCGAGCATGCCTCTCATATCTGCAATCTTTCGCAAAGTCATCTTTCCTTAGTGTTTTATGTACTAAACAGTTTTAGAAATGTCAGCTTTCAATCATGGTAACCCCTCCTGCATGCCATGCAAGTCAAATAATGTTATTCAACCAACAGCATTCTATTCTTACTCCCGGCAGTATGTTTAGGAGCAAAATGACAATGTCAAGGTATGCTAGCCATGAAAGGACTTCAGGAGAGAATGTGTGTTGTTTTGCTATTCCGTCGTTGAATGAGCATACACTACAATGGTTTACTATATAGTCAATTGTTTGTGTGGCGTGGCCACAGTCGCACTGTGAGTCTGTGAATCGTTCTTAACTCCATTTTTGAAGGAGATGTTCGCATCAGCCTATTTATGCTCCAATACCATTGATAGTACACCAGCGTCTTTAAGGAATATCAAAGCCAGTAGATGTGATGTTTGGGTCTCAAATGAGGTGTTTATTCTGGACGTCCGCATTGCTCTACTCTGTTCGCCAGCGTTCTTCCAGAAATTATAGAAAGATAACAGAACGATCCCAGAAGGGTGATTGGTTGATGGGTAGGTGGTTGTCGGCATGAACACGTGTAAGCTTCTTTGCAGTTTGCATGTCTCTGCAAATATTTGGTGGCAGAATGTTCGCCAGAACAGGGAGCCAATGTTGCGGTTATGATGTGCATTGCATTATTTAATTATGCACTTGCCAGTTTTGTGTAAGATCTCTCGGACCAGGATGGAGCACAATACTTTGCCACTGAGTAGATTAATGAGAGAGTGGCAGTTGGCAGCACATCAGCTGCGGCGCCCCAGATCATTCCTGCAAATGTCTGAAGCAAGATGATCTTGATTTGATCTTTTCACGGATTTGTTATATGTGAGGCTTGAAGGTCAGGCTTCTGTGCATGATAACCCCTAGATATCTTGGTGTGGGGTCATCGCACACTGGACTATCGTAGAAAGACAAATCGATGGTGGCATCTGCTGTATGATTGTTCAAGCGGAAAGTGCTTGTGGTTTTAGAATGCTTTGGTTAGTCTCCAACGATGGAAATACACTTCAAATGAAGCTAGATCAACTGTTAGAGCGCTGTATTTACCAGCGATGTTTGCCCTGAAGTACAGTTACTGAGCATTGCCAATGCAGTGTCACAAAAAAACTGTACTATAATGGTGCTATATTCTATCGGCATATTTACAAACTGCTCACATATCAGCATAATTGTTCAATGTGAATTTCAGAAATGTTTATAACCTTTCTCTGAAAAACGTTGGTATCTGACAATAACCACATGGGAAGCTGTAGTAGTGTAATGTATAGCACACTGGGGTAGCAATACAAAGGTTGCCATTGCATTTGGATCTCCAACTGCGGCAGATTAAATAATGGACAGGTTTATAAAATCCCCCGATCCACCCAGCAGTATAAATCGGTACACCGCAGGTAGTCAATCAGCAGGTTGTGTGGTGGGGTAAACTGTGGCTACTCCCACCTCTTGCATGTCTGACTAGCAGAGAGGCGTAGGAAAAAATAACATTTAGAGCGCTCTCTCGAGCTCCCTCCAGTGGAGGCCCTTCCACCAGAAGCAGTTTGAGTGACAATTGCAAGCATACAACGTTACCACCTTTGCCTAATGTGGCATTTCGAGTGTGCAACACTAAGAACCACTTAGAGACCAGAGAGAGAGCAGTACTTTGCAAAAGGTGCGCCGATGCAAAGTCCCAGGTGGCCTGTGGTATTTTTAAATTGATCAACACAGACAATGAAATTTAAAAAATAACAGAGAGAAGAGCATCCCCCGAAGGTTCCAGAAAGAATACACTCCCTGCTGGACAAAAGAGGACCTGCTTCAACAGTACAACCGGTTGGGCAGCCCACAGGTTGGAAAGGCTCTGCTAGAGTCTTTGTAGACTCAGCCAGAAGTTAGTGGTGGATTGAGTGTGATGAAAGCCTGGACTTTACACACTCCAGGAGCTGTGCCTGGGCCCTACTACGACATCTGGGTGATACTAACCCAGCAATACCGGATTGCGACAGTCCTGCCCAACTCTATAGCCTCCAAACTAGTGGAGAACACAAAACGACCGCTTAACAAAAACACCAAGAGACATATCCGTAGTCAATTACACCACCGCCAGAGGAAGTGAGGGAGGATTTGACTGAAATGAAGAAAGGCAAGGCTGCTGGCAGAGATGGTAATTACTCTATCACTTAGGCCCTAGGAGACTCCAATGGCTGACAAACCTGTAAAACCAAAACCATGAAAACCGGATGCATTCCAAAAGCATGGCGGGAGGTGATAGTCATTGCAATACCCAAACTGGGCAAGCCAACTGACAAACTGGGAAGCTATCGGCCAATATCACTTCTGTGCATGAGCTATAAACTCCTGGAATGCATCATCATCCGGAGAATCAGCCACCTCGTCGAGGCAGTGATCCCTGAAGAAGCTGGATTCTGACCTGGACGCAGCTGCTGTGACCAAATGTTGGCCCTTACAACACACATCAAGGCAGGATTCCATAAGAAATCCAATACCGGCGCAGCCTTTGTGGACTTTCTTCATCGTTTTTACGCCACAGTCTGGATTAAGAGCTTGATGTTAAAGCTCGCAAGGACCATTCCTTGCCTCAAAACAATACACCTGCTGTGGATGATGCTGAGCAATTGGCAACTGCATACTCTTTGGTTCTTTCGGTAAAGTCACAAAGGTATAAAATAAAATAAATCACGTCGTTTCGGGTGCAACATAAGCGTCCGTCATCAGGTGGGAAAGCATGGTCTGATGCTGAGACAGACTGCATGTCTATATGGATGACAAAGCCAACTCACCCCAATTCTTCAACAATGGATTGCCATAAGGTTCAGTACTCGCACAAACGCTCTTTAATGTCTACACGAGCGACATACCACCAACCAGGTTGTGAAAATGTGTATATGGTGATGACCTTGCCCTGGCAACGCAAACAGCCACTTTCAACGACATCGACACGACTAAACCAAGACCTAAAAACCATGGGGGAATATTTCCGTAAATGGAGGCTCAAGCCAAATTCCCATAAGACAACAGTCACTGTATTTCATCTTGATAATAGGAGCACCAAGTACATTCTGAAATTACCTGCGGCAACACTGTGCGACACACCCCACTCCAACCTATCTCAGAGTGAAGCTGGACCATACACTAACCTTCCATGGCCGCCTGAAAAAGGTAGCCGCCAAGACCAAAACAAGGGTCAACCTGGTCCAGAAACTGACAAGCACAGGCCAGGTAGCATCAGCACCAGAGCTACGGATATCAACGATGGCATTTGTGTACTCTGTAGCCGAATACTGTGCACCAGAAGTAATCACATTCGAATTGTTGATGTCCAAATGAACACTGCAATGCGGTATATCCCTGAAACCCTCAAGTTGACCCAAATACTCTGGCTGCTCGTGTTGTCACATCTCTCCCCCACCCATCCACCACAATGTTGCAACCCTCCAGGAAGTTTTACAAATCGAGGGAAACAGTCACCTTCCCATTCATCAGGACGTCAATAACGTCCCTTGTCATCGCTTGAAGTCACGCAAGCCCTTTTGGACCCAAGCGCTTAACCTTAAACAATGCGAATTCAACCCTGATGAAGGTTGGAGAGCTGAATGGAGTAGAAAAGAACTCACAAACACATTGGGAAAGACCCAACAGAAAAGTTCACAGGGTTTGAACTTCCATAAAGCCGCACAAACCATGGCAGATTTGGATACCTGATGCACAAATGGGAAATTTAAAACTCTCCAGTGTGCGACTATGGTCACCCAAAACAGACCATATAACATATAATAACACATGGCCCAATTCACAATTATGAAGGAGACATTATAGCGAGACACTGCTACTCCTGACGTGGTTATCTGGCTTGACCACCTGAATGTGAATTTGTAGTTGTTACTCTGCATGTACATCAGCCATACGAAAGAGGAATATTAACATTAAACAATGAAATGGACTTATTGATATTAAATAAAAGACATATGTATATACAGTTAAATGAAACAACACACAAACGGTGAAAGTAAATAATGAACAAAGACAGATGCAATGCCTTGCTCTATGTACTTCCCTTTACATGGTTGCCTTTAAGCAACCGTTTTCTATGCAAAACCCTGTCAATGTATTGCTCTTGTACCTCTCTTTACATGCCTGCCTTTAAGCAAACTAAGTCTTTCATGCAAAACCCTGTCAATATTTTGCTCAATGCTTTACACGCCTACCTTATGCAACCTAACTTCTGTATGCGAAACTGTGCCAATGTCTACTCAATTTAAGGTCACTCAGCATCACTTAATTTATATGGTGGGGAAAACCACCGCTGTTTATAATTGTCTCGCCTTGGGACGTCACCTTAGCAACGAACGCCTTCTATTCACAAATCTTTCAAACATCATTTGGTTGAAGGTCACTACATATTCAACATATATATTCTACCAAAAACATTTTATATTCACCATGGCACATTTAACGCAGTTTGTGAATTATGCCACGGACTTCTCACATGGTGTAACTCCTCGTGTACGCTAGTTATAATTTGTAGACCTGGAGGGTGGGAGTATGGGGATGGCATCAGAAAGCGAGATGACTGCAGTTTCTATATTCCCTCTTTACCTCTGCATTAATGGACATATGGGGTCTCCAAGGGCTCTCATCCCAACTTCACCCACGTACCACTGCCCCGCGGGAGCTGCACACTGGAGAGCACCTCCAGCATGGAAATCTTCCCTGAGGTCTAGCCGCTGGTGACGGGCCACAGTCGGTAGCCCCACGTCCTGCTCCACCTCAAGGCAGCACAGGGGCATCGATCAGGTTGATGTATTAACACACCTTATGGTCAAAAAAGTTAACCAGGGACCTGCCCTGGGGGCATGAGACCAACTTTTCTGCGAGTTACCGAGATGGGACGAGAAGAAAGTGATCAGTACCTGCAATAAATGTGCGGAATTTCTGCCATCAGAGATGAGCACCATACAAGGTTTGTTTTTGATTGAGTGCCCTTCAAGCGAGGGCTTCAGAGAGAGCTTACCATGTGCCATAAAACGTAATTGATATGGATAAATATATGCTTGGTTCTGTCGGTAAAATCACGTCGATAGAAAATAAAAATAATAAATTGAAAATAATAAAAGCCAAAAACCCACGACATTTCGATCGCAACACAAGCAGTCTTCATCAGGCTAAGAGAAAAGAGGGGGCAAGCCTCCAAATGCAACTGCTTATAAGGACTTCGAAAGTGAGTGGGCGGGGGACGAGATGGGAGGAGGAGGGCTGTGCAGCGCAAACAACATGGGCGGGGCATATTCTTAGGTTTTTTCGGTAAAGTCACGTAGGTAAAACATCAAAATTAATAAAAATAAAATAAAACAAAAATCACGACGTTTCGGAGGCAACACAAGTCTCCGTCATCAGGTGGGACCGTCACAGCCAGATTAGCTGCATCAAGTGAGGCAATGATTCAAGATGCAATCCCTTAAAAGCAAGTTGAGGGGGGAGGAGAGGGGGCTCATCAGAATGTGGTAGCCAATGAATGGAACGTATCGGGAGGGAGGGGGGCGGGGCTCAAAGACAGCACGGGGCGCCAGGCACAACGCATCGGGAGGGGGAGGGGGGGTCGGGGCCAAAAGGATGTGCTCGACGGCGCGAACGTGGCCGCGCCGCACACGTCAACGCATTGGACAGAGAGGGGGAGGGGAGGCCCAATACACATGATTGAAAGGCACGAAAATGCCCATGTTTATACCAATGCTGGCTGAACAACGAAGAGAGAGCACTGTTAAACACTGGGGATGTTAACACTCGGTAAAGTAAAGTAAAATAGTGTCTGTCAGATAAGATGGTCCAAAAAAGTGTAACTAAGTCTTTTTTGCGTGGTTGATAACATCTTTCCAATGATTACTAAGTAAGAACCAGGCTACAGTCTGCATAAGTGTTTTTTAAGTATTTTTTTTATTATTTTTTTATTTGTATTCACAATATTTTTATTATCATTTTTCTATCTAGGTGACTTTACCGAAAGAACCAAAGAATAGTGGTAACATCGTAACATGATGTCGATCTTATCCTTACGGAATCTATATAGCGTCCTAAACGAGGGGCTTTAGAAAGAATTCACAACATTGGAGACGAGGTGAATGAAATAGATGATAGGAAGCAATGGGCTCATCTGTGATGCGTGAATTCTGTGAAATGCGAAATTGTTGATGGTAAATGATGGTGAATGGATTGAATGAATGGGGAACGAGTGAAAGTCATGAGAATATGAAGAGGGAAAAGTAACGATGGCGGTGGTTATGAGGGGGAGATTAAGTGGGGTCGTGGCGTGAGCTCGGGAACAAGAAGTGAGTTTTGAGTGAGGAGCGGAAACTAGTGAGCGAAGGTGACTGCTTAATGTAGCGGTGGAAGTTTGCTCGAGTGAAGGGGAGAGAGAAGAAATAGAGAGAGAACGAAAGCGTGAATTGAGCACACGGAGAAGGAGGAACAAAGAGAGGGACAGCCATGATTAAGAAAGTAGAAGGCGAGAAGGCGACACGTAGAAAGATACAAAAGTGGCAAGATGTGGTGGGGCGAGATGAGGACAATGATAGTGAGTGGAGGCACACGACGTTGCGATAACAAAATCTTCACGAGATTTATACTATGAGACCTCCTTTACCAGTGGCAAAATATAGTAATAGGTTTTTACCCTTTCAACCGGTACAAAAACCGACACCCCCGCACAAGAGATCATGTCGGCAACAACCACAACACAAGCAGTCAAAATGCAAACAAAAATATCTCTGATAATGATAACAGTGCATATCATTATCAGAATTGTTTCTTTTTGTTTGCATTTTGACCGCTTGCCCTGTGGCTACCGCAAACATGATCCCCTGTACAAAGGTGTCAGTCCCTGTACCAGCCGAAAGGGCAAAAACCCATCACCATCTTCACGAGAGCTGAGCTTGGCGACGCGCAAAGTTGTCACATTTTTTGGCGTGGGCTTTTCAACGTTCTTCCGATGTAGTGAAAAACTAAATCAATTGGCACATTTGCCTCCACGTGGCAACTTGACTAGATTGGCTCCGTCGGGTGGTGGAAGGTTGTGCATTAGCTTCAAATCTAGAATAAATGGGCGGGGCAGCCAGTCAGCCAGTGCCAATTTAGGAGTAGACAATAGGGGAGATGGGAGGAGGATAGATGCATGGCGTAAGTCAGCCAGTGCTAATGTAGGAGTAGACAATGGGGGGAGGAAGGGGGTTAGAGATGGGGGGGGGCATTGCACCTCCCTACACACATCTACACTTCTGACGGTAGAGGTTGACAAAAAACACAAATCAAGTCATGACCCAAAGTGGTTGATGACATCTTTCCAATGATTGCTGAGTTTAAAACCGTCGTCTCGGTTGAAATTGTGTCTGTGTCTGTATATATGTGTAGAGGAGTAGTATGGGGACGTGACATCATACGCGCGGGCAAGTGCAATGACGTCATGTAACCTAGGGGTACCTAGGGGGAGCCTGTGACGAAAGCGGGGTCGTTTGGGGAGCCCGGGATGGAGAGCGGTTGAAGAGACAGCCAGCGGTAGAGTTCAAGCGGTCTGGAGAAGCCGGCTGTAGTTACGGAAGGTGCTGCTCTCCTCGGTCGGTGTTGGCTGAACCCCCGATCCGACTTGAGTGAGAGAGCCCAAGAGATAGCCGAGGCTAGGGACAGACGGAGCCGAGAGTCCACGTGAAGGACCGTGTAGGGCACCTACCTCTGGTGGAAGTTGTTTCCCAACCCTTGTTAATAAACCGGCGCAAGCCCTAACTTGAAGACCTGCCTCAGCGTCGTCATTTACCACACAACATCTGGTGCCAGGAGTGGTTCCTACCTTCGCCGCAATGTCAAAGTCGGGAGCGAGACGGAAGAACCCACCTGTTGTGGAATCCGACGGCGAGGACAGCATGGAGGAGGTCCCCACAACGTCTACCCTGATCTGTTAGAAGTTTTTCAGGGTCACCTTTTCTATTACGTATCCTTATATAAAAACCTGCTACTGACTGAGAAAGTTGATCCGCCAGGGGCCACGCTACCAGCGATCGCATGAAATACTTGATACCTACTAGCAGAAACGTGTGACCTCTCTTAGTATGAGGCAAGGGTCCCAATATATTTAGGGCCACCAGCTCATTGACCTGTGAAACCTCGATCGACTTTAGGGGTACTTTAATAAGGTGTGCTGGCAGTATTCGCCGTGCACATTCTACACTTGAGGCCATCCATGAGCGAATATCCGCCATCATGCCCAGCCAGAAATAATGATTTTTTAATCCTTGAGAGTGTTTTCTGCTACCCCAAATGTAGGAGGCGGCAGCCATGCACCTCCGCTACCAACTTTTGCATATGGAAGTCAGCACGACGACACAGTATGACTTGTGTCGATCTCCCAACGCATTAGCAGACCTTCCTAGTCTAAGAATATCGTAGCCATTGGAGGTCGGTCCAGTTCTAGGCTGGACTTAGCGATGGCCCGAATGGGGTGATGCATCTTATCTTCCAATTGTAATCACTTCCATTCCTCCTGACCTAGTCTTAAGTCACGGTCAGCCAGGGAAGGGTCTAGGTTGCCTTCCCCCATGTGCACAGGTGCTCTTAGGCCCATCGTGTTGGGCGAGAGTGGTTTACACCTGGGTGAGCACTGAGTACAGGCACAAGTACCTGCCTCGGACAGACGCGACAAAGCATCCATATTAGTGTGGCATACCCCCTTTCTATGGATCACTTCATAGGATAATTCCTGCAGCCTCTCAATCCACCTGGCCATTCGACCTGAAGGTTGGTCGATGCATAGCGAATATTGCAGTGCTGCGTGGTCAGTTTGCACTGCACATTTTTGTCCATATAGGTGTAATAATCCTTCAGGAGACGGCTTCGGAATCGGTCCTTTTTATTTTCACTTCACGATACACCTTGCTCACTCACTCTCCGTTGCTGGCAGACAACGGAGAGAGGACAGACCACCCACTAAGTCCCCGCCGCGCACGTGACAACCCCCGGCCCCGTCCGCGCGTGACCCTGCTCTCCTCCTGCTCCAGTCTGCTCCCGATCGTTCTCCTCCCCTCGCTCTTAACACCTTCGTCACGTGGTTTCCCCAGCCAATCATCCATGGACAGCTCCGACCATTCTCGATGGTTCCCTGTCAATCCTGGGACCACGCCCCTCATCTGGCTCCCCATTAGCTGGGGCCCCGAATGGCTAAGCCCATCCCCCTGATGGCCTGTCATGATGACGCATGGGCCATGGTCCCTAACTCAACCCTTATTGGCTACAAGCAGGACCGGCAAGCCAATCCCCACGTGAACCCTCTGTGGCTGTTATTACATCACCCCCCCCCCCCCCCCCCCCCCCGGTGAAAACAATTTAGCCGTCTCGGCTGGAAAAGGGGTGAAGAACCAATTCCGCAAAATCTTATTAGGGCACCAAGGTGCATTTAACAATTTGAGGGTGAACCAGCGTTTCCGCGCCTAACAACATTCAACAGTCACCCATAATAATAAAAAAAATCACAACATACATTAGGGCGCCCCTGCAGCGCGGTAACGACAGGGAATTAGCAAAACGATCAGACGTTAACGAAACGGAAGAGATCTCGACTGCGTACGCGACGCGGGACCCTCTCCGCTCCCAGCGCAAGGTCGCTTTGCCTCCGGATGGACAGGTGGCAGGCTCAAAGAAGAAGTCGGTTGTTGGTGCTCGGTCGCGTCCAGGGCGGGCCCCGTTGGAGGGGGGGCAGCGGGGGCTTCCTCAGCCCTCAGAACCTGTTCATCTGCAGGAGGCACAACACAATCCCCCCTGGGATCAACGGGCGTATCACGCGGCATAGTCGGCCCAGCAGAACCCGGCAGGTCAGCTATTGGGGATGAAGGACCGACGCGCGCATCAACATAGGGTTTAAGTCGCGAGGAATGAACGTACCACCGACGTTTGCCGTATTGAACACGGATACTTTGCGAGTTCCGAATATCTACGAGCGTCACAGGCCCCCGCCATGGCCTGTGCAGTTTAGGTACTTGGGGGCAGTGGAGCCACGCCAGGTCTCCCACCGACCAAAGCATGCGAGTGTGCGATCGACGCGCGTACCGTTCGTTCCTTGCCTGAGCATGGCCCGTCGCACACCGGGCGGCCTCTCGCGCCGCCGTTACTCGTTCAAGCGAGTCACGCACGTGGTCAGGCAGGGAGCGGGACGGTTGTTTAGCCGGCATACCCAGTTGCACATCGATGGGTGGAACATTTTCACGGCCATACATCAAAAAAAACGGTGAGTATCCCATGGACGTGTGCGGAACCATGCGGTATGCCGCCAAGACGCCTGGTATGTGCAAGTCCCAATCGGTTTGCTTTTCACTGACCGTGTGACAAAGCATAGCGGAAAGGGTACGGTTGAATCGTTCCACCATACCATCTGTTTGTGGATGGTATGGGGAAGTGCGAACTTTCTTTGTACCCAGCGCGTCACAAACTTCCCTAAGCAATTTAGAGGAGAAATTCCGGCCTTGATCTGTGAGCAGCCTTTCAGGTGCCCCCTTGTCCATGACATACCCGTTCAAGAAAGCGTCGGTGATGGACGCCGCCGTTTGGTCGGGCAGAGGCCAGGCCATCGGCCATCGAGAAAAATTTTCGACCCCGACCAGAAGGTACTTATTGCCCCTAGCCGACGGGGGAAACGGCCCCAGAATGTTGAGAGCCACTAATTCGTTAATATGGGACACTTCAATGGAACGCAACGGTGGTACATAGTGGTTCCGAGGCGGTTTCCTTTTCGCACAGTCATGGCACGAGCGGACACAATCATTGATGTCCGCCGTCATACCGGCCCAGAAAAAATCCTTTTGCATCGCGGCCACAGTCTTTTGGACACCGAGGTGCATCAATTTGTCAGCGTGCAGAGCACGGAGCAGGTCGTAGCGAAGCGAAGTAGGCACCACCAAGCGTGGTCGGTCAGACACCCCGTCGGTGCACATTAGCAATCCCGACTTACCCCGAAACATCTGCCACTTCCAGCCTCCCAATCGCGATTTCTGTTTCCCAACCAATTTACGTAGTGGAGACAGCGAGGCGTCGGCCTCCTGCTCGCGCAACCAGACCGCGTGCGGCAACCGTAAGGTGTCATCGGTGTCCACCGATCCTTCTCTTTCTCTTTCGCCCCTGCGTCGTCCTCATTCACTATCGCCCCCATAACCGGGCAGGGCGACGTGGGCGGTACAGCGCAGCGGTGCGTGCCCGTCAGGCAAGTGAAAGGAGGAGCGGGCGGCAGCCTTGAGAGCGCATCAGCATTCGCATGACAGGCTCCCTTTCGGTACGTTATATCGAAGGAGAATTCCTGTAACGATTCCAACCACCGGGCCAATTGGCCTGACGGCTGATCTAATTTGAGGGAATATTGCAAAGCCGCATGATCAGTGCGGACTAAGAATTTCCGTCCATACAGGTACGGTCGGTACAATCGAACAAAATGAACAATTGCCAAAAGTTCCCGCCTTGTCACGCAATATCGCGTTTCCGCAGGGGACAGAACCCTGCTGCCATACGCCACCACCCTCTCAACCCCGTCTTTGCGCTGCGACAAAACGGCCCCTATGCCGATATCACTAGCATCCGTATCAAGGATGAACGGCTGTGAAAAATCAGGGTAATCTAACGTAGGTGCCGTGGCGAGGTGTTCCCGAAGTGCCTTAAAGGAATTTTCTTCCTCCGCCCCCCATTTAAACCTTTGATTTTTGCCAGTCAGAACGTGTAATGGTTTTGCCAACGTCGCAAAGTTCTTAACGAAGCGGCGATAATAGGAAGCGAATCCAATAAACCGCCGAACATCACCCACTGAAGTGGGTGTGGGCCACTCACGTACACACTTCGTTTTCAGAGGGTCAGTAGATACACCGTCCGAGCTGACAATATGACCCAGGTAACGGACGGAGTGTTGCAAGATGTGGCACTTCCTCGGTTTAAACTTAAGGTCAGCCGCACGCATTCTTTGAAAAACTGTCTCAAGTCTTTGGAGATGTTCCTCGAACATGCGGCTAAAGACAATTATATCGTCCAGATATATGAGGCACGTTTCCCACTGCAGTCCCGCCAACACCAGTTCCATTAGCCGCTGAAACGTGGCCGGGGCCACGTTCAGGCCCATCGGCAGCCGATTAAATTCAAAGAGGCCTTGCGGTGTGCGGAATGCCGTTTTGGGTTTTGACTCGTCATCGAGGGGAAGCTGCCAAAAGCCCGAGGACAGGTCAAGGGTGGAAAAGAATTTAGCACCCGATAACGCATCCAATGAGTCATCCATCCTCGGTAAGGGGTATGCGTCCGCCACCGAGATTTTATTCAACCGGCGGAAATCAACGCAAAACCTCGTACTATCATCTTTCTTCTTAACCAAGACGACGGGCGCGCCCCAAGGGCTATTGGATGGCGAGATAATATCCGCCGCCAGTAATTCATCTACCGCCCCACGCACGTGTTCCCTTTCCGCGGGGCTCATGCGGTGAGGGTGCATACAGACAGGTGGCGATGCACCGGTTTCAATATGGTGCGACAAAAGCGATGTGCGTCCGAGGTCCAAATCATTCCTGCTGAACACATCAGCGTACTGCAGCAACAGCGAACGCAAGGCGTTCCTCTGTTCATTAGACAAGGACGAATTCTCTCCGCATAAATCCGCGATCCAGCGTTCTTGTGAACGATCATGCGAAGATCCATGAGCAGGCATCCGCACGCGCGGCGGTTTCTCACAAGAGGCGAAATCGGTAGTGGCGTGAGCCAGCACCGATCCCTCTGGAACAACAACGCGATCAGGTCCCCCATTCAAGACTTGCATGAAAGGTGCCTGACCCGGGCGCACAATCGTTTGTGCCGCCGCCAAAGAAAAAGATTTCGATACGGAATTCGATGGGGATAACAGCACGCCTTTCGCACCCCTTCCCATTTGAAGCGGTTTTCGGTAACGTAGCGGAATGAGCATTTGCGCTCCCGATGGAACTTCCACGGTAGCCGCAACTACAGCAGTAACTGCGTTACCTGTAGGCGCCTTGGCCAGCAGGGAAGGCAGGAACGCTATCCTACGACCCCCCGGCATTTCCAAACAGTCCTGGTCGACCCGTATTCGCAACGGCATCCGGCGCAGGAAATCCGTCCCCAACAAGCATGGAACAGCTAGCGAGCGAGAAATCAATACAGGTCCTGCGGCGGTGATATTTCCAATAGCTATGCTCACATCCACCTGTCCGCAGATACCCATACTCCCATCATTGGCGGCAACACACGCATCATTAACCTTGCGTATTCTCGACGCAGGAATGGACAAGAAATGGAAAATCACATCCGAAATGATGATAGCCGACGCGCCAGTGTCCACCAAGATACAGACGTCAACGCCGTCGATGGTACCACGTACCGTCGACGAGCCCGACGCCGCAGCCACAATCATGTGAGCCAATTTCTTCCACTGTGTCGCAGAGCGTGTCAATGGAGCAGAAGTAAAATTGGCTCTAGGAGTGTACGAATGAGTGCAAGTGGATGAATGATGTGACACGACCTGCCTGGTGTCCATATTGTGCCGACTCGCCCGAGGTTGTTGCAGCTCCGCGGCAGGTAGAGGAGATGGAGGTCCCCTTGGCAGAGGAGGCGATAGCAGAGGTCGGCAGCGGCAATCACGGGCCCCGTCTACCACACTTGAAACACGCGGCCGACGTCGGCCGGCGGTCGGACGACCCGGCCTTCGCACGCGGTCGGCCCATGTAGTCGCCCCGCTGGTCGCGCAGCCGGCGGCCTGGAATCCTACGCGGAACAGCCGCTGCCAACATGTCGTCGTCGCCCGATTCGTCGGAGCAGTGGACCACCAGTCGCGGAGACCACCCCAGCGGCGGCCCGTCGATCTCGGGTTTCCCCGTCCACGCCGCCATCTGGTCCCATCGCTTGATATTAAACTTAGCGTCCAGGCAGCGCGCCACCCACTGCGATGAAAGCGGTTCGTGGCCACACACTGGTAGCGAGATGTTGAGCTCCTGAGACAACTCCAGCATGCGGGAAAGGATGAGTGGATCCAAATGCTCGGCCGTTGCGTCGGGGTAGGCGGCCATGGCCATCGCCATCAACGCCCCCCGATAGGCCAACGGCGATTCCTCCGGTGCCCGGCGACGCGACATGAATTTCCTGGTGGCCAATGTCGGCGGGTCGTAAAATTCTGCCATCTCTGTGAACGCATCCCACAGTGTCTTCTTCTTGGACGCCGGGATGGCGCGGAAGACCCCCAGAGACACATCATCGAGCAGCGTAGGTAGCGCTGCCAGCGTTTCTTCCTCCGTCCAGTTGACAGATCTAAAAGCCGACTCGAAGCGCCACGTAAAAGCACTCCAATCACCTCCGGCGGTGAATTATTTTATGTGTGGAAGGTGATGTCCACGGTGGCAGGCGCGTGCCGCGGGTGTCTCCGGCCGCCGTTCCCGCTCTCCGCTCGGTGCAGGCAAAATGGCGTCCGGCGGCCGCGTGGTAGCAGGCGCGCCTAAAATGGCGGCTGACGACTCCGACGCAGCCGCCCCACCCAAGACGACGGTGTCCTCCCGCGTGGCAGGAGCAATGGCGGGGCCAGATTCCTTAGTAGGACCCTTTCCCGCGGCGTCCAGTTGATCAGCGATCTGGCGACCAACGGCTGGTGAGGACGCCACCGCGGTCACCAAACTGAGCAGAATTGCGCGCAGCGACTCAATCTGCTCCGCCATCAGCCGCCATTCGTCTCTCAATCCCGCAGTAGCCGCATCTTCTCCCAGTCGGCGCTGAGAGGCGTCGAGGCGAGCATCGTCGGCCGGCGGCACCAGGGCTGTAGCTCCCAACAGCTCATCTTCGTCCGTCTCCGCCTCTTCCTCCGACAGAGGCACGGGCAGGTTCTTTTTTCTGAGGTGTTTAGACATCTTGACGATCGTCCAAACAGTCACAGAATCACTTCTGACACCAATGTAATAATCCTTCAGGAGACGGCTTCGGAATCGGTCCTTTTTATTTTCACTTCACGATACACCTTGCTCACTCACTCTCCGTTGCTGGCAAACAACGGAGAGAGGACAGACCACCCACTAAGTCCCCGCCGCGCACGTGGCAACCCCCGGCCCCGTCCGCGCGTGATCCTGCTCTCCTCCTGCTCCAGTCTGCTCCCGATCGTTCTCCTCCCCTCGCTCTTAACACCTTCGTCACGTGGTTCCCCCAGCCAATCATCCATGGACAGCTCCGACCATTCTCGATGGTTCCCTGTCAATCCCGGGACCACGCCCCTCATCCGGCTCCCCATTAGCTGGGGCCCCGAATGGCTAAGCCCATCCCCCTGATGGCCTGTCATGATGACGCATGGGCCATGGTCCCTATCTCAACCCTTATTGGCTACAAGCAGGACCGGCAAGCCAATCCCCACGTGAACCCTCTGTGGCTGTTATTACATAGGTATGGGCAAAATCAATGTACAGAATGTTTATTTAATTTTGGCCGATGACAGTACCCGGCTGCCATACGCTATAACTACCTCTCTGCCCAACTGCACATGGGATAGGATGGCCCCTATTCCCACATTGCTCACATCTGTGTCTAGCGTGAAGAGCAATAAAAAATCTAGGTATAAGGAGTATTTGCAGGTTTTTAAAGCCCTGTCCTCTTTCGTAACCCATAGGAATGTTTGCTCCTTAGCTGTAAGTGATTGTAGAGGTTTCACAATCGCTGCAAAATACTGTACAAATTTCGATTTAAAGCTTTCGTGACTGCAGGGATTCATCTTCTTGGTTCTTTCGGTAAAGTCACGTAGAAGGGAAGTAATAAAATAATAAAAATAAAACATAATAAAACAATTCTCACGACGTTTCGGCCACAACGCAAGCAGCCGTCCTCAGGCGAAGAATGAAGCACCTCCAAGCTTGGAGCGTATATTTAAGCTGGGTTAGAGGGGGGGAGGTGGGAAGAAGAGCGCCTAAACAAAATAATTTGCATATCAAGAGGAATTCAGCATATGGAAAATGCGTAGGAGGTGGGCGGGGGGGGGTTCCAAATCAATATTATGCCCGTGCATTATGCAGGATTAGCAGCATCAAAGGGGGGGAGGGGGGTAGCATTAACAAAGGAAAGGAATGTTAATAGTATGTAGCTGCAGTTACTAAACAACCACGTAAAAAACTAAAGTAAAAACTGCATAACAAACTAAAGTATAAACTACATAGCATCATCAGTATACTTACTATACTCTACAATAAGCTGAGTTACTAACAGTAAGTAATACATAAAAAATTCTACGTAGTAAAAAATTATATAATATGCTTCCATCTAAACTTTATTCTCTTACATCACACGCGTCTATACCGTACTATATACTGCCATAGGCCAACCCAACATTAAATTACATACTGTATTGCTATAAACCACCTTATACATTTTAATATAACACTATGTATTATTCTACCCACCGTAATGTGTATCGAAATGGTTTATTACGTCCTTCCAGTGATTGCTAAGCCAGAATCCATCTTCTCGGTTAAAATTGTCTCTGTGTTTGTATATGTGGATCGCCTCATGAACGAATCTCTCATGATAGCCAGATGGCTTGCAGAGAACCTCTGTCTTGGAGAAGTCAATGTCATGTGAGCCCACTGAGTTGTAACAGTGATCTGCCACGGCTGAGGTGTTTGTCCTACCGTGTTTCAGGTCAGCTTTGTGTTCACGGATGCGGTCTGAGACATGTCGTTTGGTTTCCCCAATGTAACTGCTACCACAGAGGCAACTTAGTTTGTAGACACCAGGGTACTGTATGTCTGGAACCACATCTTTTACAGACGGTACCAGATCACGGATTTTATGTACTGTGTTGAATCGGACCTGGATCTTGTGTTTAATCAGGATTTTGGAGATCTTTTTTGTGACCCCAGCAATGTAGGGTAAGGTGATGGTCTTGAAAGGCTCCTCAACAGGATGCTTCTTGATGGTTGGAGTGATGGCTTTGCGGATTGTGTAGTCGGAGTAACCATTAGCCTTAAGAGCTTGGCGTACGTGTTTGAGTTCACTGGAAATGTGTTCATGGTCGGAGATGCATTGGGCTCTATGATATAGAGTCTTGATGAGGGAATTCTTCTGGGATGGATGGTGGTGGGAATCTGGTTTTAGATAAGCATCCGTGTGGGTGGCTTTCCTGTAGACAGAGTGGCTCATTGAACCATCAGGTCTCCTTTTGATTAGGACATCCAAAAAGGGTAGCTTGCCATCATTTTCGACTTCCATGGTGAATCTGATGGCTGGGTGTATGGAATTGATGTGGTCGAAAAATTGGTCTAGAGCAGGCCGGCCATGTGGCCAGATGACAAAAGTATCGTCTACGTACCTCTTCCATAAGGTCGGGCGTAGAGTGGCAGTCTGGATGGCGTCCGTCTCAAATTTCTCCATGAAGATGTTGGCTACAACCGGAGATAGGGGGGAGCCCATTGGGGTGCCCTCAATTTGCTTGTAGAAGGTTCCATTCCAGGTGAAGTATGTATTGGTTAAGCAGTGTCTCACCAGGGGGGGTACCCCAGCATTCAGTCCTTGATGAACCAAGTCTTCAATGATTGCGATGGTGTCAGGCACAGGCACCTTGGTGAACAAGGAAACCACATCAAAACTAACAAGTAGGTCGTCTGGGGACAGGGCAATCCCCTTGATTGTCGATACCAGGTCAGTAGAGTTTAGTACTGCAGAAGTGGTTTTTCCAGTGAAAGGCCGTAGGATTTCGGACAAAAAACGAGCCAGTTTGTAAGTGGGGGAGTTGATAGTAGAGACAATGGGACGAAGAGGTGTATCTTCTTTATGTATATTTGGCAAGCCGTACAATCTTGGTGGCCTGGCTGCAGAAGGTTTCAACGAGAACTGTTTGGTCTGATCAATTAATGCGGTTGAAGCAGAAATGATGTTGTTGGTTTTGGAGACGAGGCTGTTGGTGGGGTCTCTTTTTATTTTTGTATAGCTGCCATCGTTGAGTGATTCTGGCTTAGCAATCACTGGAAGGACGTAATAAACCATTTCGATACACATTACGGTGGGTAGAATAATACATAGTGTTATATTAAAATGTATAAGGTGGTTTATAGCAATACAGTATGTAATTTAATGTTGGGTTGGCCTATGGCAGTATATAGTACGGTATAGACGCGTGTGATATAAGAGAATAAAGTTTAGATGGAAGCATATTATATAATTTTTTACTACGTAGAATTTTTTATGTATTACTTGCTGTTAGTAACTCAGCTTATTGTAGAGTATAGTAAGTATACTGATGATGCTATGTAGTTTATACTTTAGTTTGTTATGCAGTTTTTACTTTAGTTTTTTACGTGGTTGTTTAGTAACTGCAGCTACATACTATTAACATTCCTTTCCTTTGTTAATGCTACCCCCCTCCCCCCCTTTGATGCTGCTAATCCTGCATAATGCACGGGCATAGTATTGATTTGGAACCCCCCCCCGCCCACCTCCTACGCATTTTCCATATGCTGAATTCCTCTTGATATGCAAATTATTTTGTTTAGGCGCTCTTCTTCCCACCTCCCCCCCTCTAACCCAGCTTAAATATACGCTCCAAGCTTGGAGGTGCTTCATTCTTCGCCTGAGGACGGCTGCTTGCGTTGTGGCCGAAACGTCGTGAGAATTGTTTTATTATGTTTTATTTTTATTATTTTATTACTTCCCTTCTACGTGACTTTACCGAAAGAACCAAGAAGACTGTACGCGGTCGAAGTCTCTCCCATTTCGCTAATACTGTTGTCCTTGCGGTCTGTCGCCCTGGTGTTACTGCGCTACAGGGGCGCCCTAATGTATGTCGGTTGTTTTAATGTTTTAATTCCTCTGCGCGTTGGCGCCTACTCCCCTTACCTTGTTAATGCATCATGGATGCTCTAAGATGTTATTCAAAAGGATACGGGCTGTCACTCTTTTCCCAGCCGAGACGGCTGACTTTTTACACCGGGGGGGGGGGGGGGTGTAATGTGAGGATATATCCGGGTTGCTGATGGATCACACCTCGTTACGATGATTGGCTCTACCGGTCCTGGCCCATAGTCAATGGGGGGAAGTCTAGGGGCGTGGCCCTGACGTAATGGGAAGGTGACATCTGTAAGTAGAGGATTGGATATGCTGGCTTTAGCCACAGCCAATGGGGGGACGAGTCAGGGGCGCGGTCCTGGGAATGTACGATGGAGTCTAGAAGATTCCATAGAGGTTAACCAGGATTGGTGGAAAGGTACCACGTGACCCGGGTATTAAAAGGGGTGGAGACGGACAACACGTGGTCAGATCTGGAACGAACGGAGGGTGAGGCCACGCTGGAGCGGGGTCCAGGCTGCCACGTGGCCGCGCGTGTCTCTCTCTCTCTCCCTCTCACGCTGTCTGTCAGCAGCGTGAAGGAGTAAGATAGGAGTGTTGTGAATGAAAGACAAATAAAGACCGGATTCCAAAAGTCGCTTCCACGACCTTTATTACAAATGCACCCCTGGTCCGTTACAATCTTGATAGGGAGTTGGTTCAAATAGTCTGTCCCCGGCAAACGGAAACCATCAACGTGCTGGAGACAAGTACATGGCCTGATATGACTAGTTCTTCCATACAAATGTGGGTCTTTAGTTGTCCAAAAATCTCCATGCTGTTACGTATGATGATTGCACGGGGCGCAACCACTGGACTCTGTATGGGAGCATGTCAAAAGGGCACAGGGATATAATAGTCGCAGATGCTTTTGTATCGACGAGCATCCAAATATTAATTCCCCCCACCGAGCCTACCGCCACCGACATCCCAGCTGCGGCTGCCACTACCTTCCTAGCCAACTTGCGCCATTGTGTGCCCGAAGATGGCCACCATTGTGATGAAAAATCGCGTGCGTACGAGGGTGGCTGTGATCGTCGGGAAGTGGCAGGTGGACCGACTGTTGGTGCATATGAGAAGTCTGTGATGAGGACTGCCGAAGTGTTTGGTGTGTCGCGACTTGCCTGCTGGTTGTACGTAGGGGTGGAGAGCAGCTGTTGGCACGAGGGTGCTCCCGGTAGAGCAGCATCTGTGCGGCACCCGCATGTGATGTGACCTGTCCGGCCACATCAGTGGCAGGTAACCGGGGTTCGGGTCCGGCTGGATGCCCCGAGTCGACGGGGTGTCCAACAAAATGTCCTCTAGGTAGGTCCCCATAATGTCCCCACCACCGCCACCAACATCCCTCCCCCAGGCAGCCCGGCGTTCATCTCCACTTCAGTGTCTTCCCCTATGCTCAATTTTCCCTGAACCTCCTCCGTCCTTGATGAGGTGATGGTTCTACCACTTTCATGGCCATACATTGCGGTCTCATCACCTCCTCGTGGGCTCTTATACTATTTGCAATCCACAGGGAAGTCTGCTTGTCTTCGTCTGTGACTGGCAAACTATTGTCAAAGCATCTGCTTAATGTATTGTCTTCTACTGGCCACCTTGCTGCCCAGTGGGTTTTGAAGTTTTATAATCTCTACATGATCCACCAAATTTTGATTCTAAAGGTTGGGGGTGTAGAGGTGTAATGGTTAGCATACTGTGCTGTGAACGTAGTGACGTGAATTTGATTGCAGATAAATCACCTATACTGAGCCTCACCTAGGTCGACTCAGCCTCAAATGGCTGCCTGGTCAGTGTTCATATCAGCATTTGTGCACAGATGTAACTCAGCGAATCGGAGGCAAGTATTGGTGAATCACGAGATGTGGGTTGGTGAATATCCAGGCGATGGTTGTTGTTAAGGTTCTTCTTGAACAATTGGGGATTGATAGAGTTTGTGGATTATGAAGAAATAAGAGTTGGTGGGTAGTTATGTCACTGGAAGTTGGTATCATGTGCTTGAATAGCATCACTCATTGCCATCATTTTAATTGTGGTGATGTTAATAGTGACAAATGTGTTTAGACCGTATGTGAAGTGGCCTGGCGCCAGTGACAAGAAGTTGTGGGAAACAGTGAATACTGACCTTACCTTGACCCTCGAGAAACTTCGAGGCACAGTGGAGAAGAAGTTGGAGAGGATGGGGGACATCATCTATGAGTACGGGGCAGAAAGCTTTGGAGTGCAAGAGGCAAAAGGCGGGAGAAAGGTTCCAACGCCACCAGTTTCCAGGAGGCAACAAGAAATCAAGCGCCTCGTTCAAGAAAGGAGACAGCTTAAGAAACAGTGGAAGAAAGCCTCGGAAGTGGAAAAGGAGGGCATAGAGGCACTTCAGGCTGACATCAAAACCCGGTTGGCATCCCTCCGTAGAGCAGAGAACCTACGGAAACGCAGAAGGAAAAAAGAACAAACTAGAACTCGATTCTATAAAGATCCCTTCAAGTTCCTTAAAAGTCTCTTCACGAAGGAAAAAAGTGGAGTTCTAAAAACAACAAAGAAAGACCTAGAAGAGCACCTGAGAACAACAAACTTTGACTCAAAGCGACATGAACATCTGGCCATCCCATCAGATATCCCACCCATTGAACCCCCGGAACATCATATTGAGACCAGCCCTCCGACATGGAAAGCGGTGGAAAACACAGTTCGAAGGGCAAGAACAGCATCAGCCCCGGGGCCAAATGGAGTCCCGTACAAAGTGTATAAGAACGCACCAGACGTCCTGAGGTTCCTCTGGAGGCTTATGGGAACAGCTTGGCAAAAAAAGATAATACCCAAAGTGTGGCGTAGGGCAGGCGGGGTCCTGATCCCTAAGGAGAAGGATGCAGTGAACATCAGCCAATTCCGCCCAATCTCCTTACTGAATGTCGAGGGTAAAATCTTCTTTAGGGTCATTGCCCAGAGGATGGCCGAGTACCTGCAAAGGAATGCGTACGTCGATACATCTGTACAGAAGGCAGGAATATCAGGGTTCTCTGGCTGCTTGGAACATTCCAGCATGATCTGGCACCAGATCCAAATGGCCAAGGTGGAGAAAAGGGACCTCCATGTAGTCTTCCTCGACCTCGCCAATGCATTTGGCTCTGTGCCCCATGAACTCCTGTGGTCTGCCTTCAGATTTTTCCACATACCGGACACCATCACAACCCTGGTGAAGTCGTACTTTCAGGATCTGCAGTTCTGCTTCACCACCTCAGAGTTCACCACCTCATGGCAATGCCTGAATGTAGGTATAATGGCGGGATGTACAATTTCTCCATTGGCATTCATAATGGCAATGGAGGTTATCATCAGATCCTCAAAATGAGTTGCTGGTGGACAGCGAGTCGACTCTGGTTTTCGCCTCCCTCCACTCAGAGCCTACATGGACGACATTACAACATTGACCACCACTGTCCCATGCACCAGGAGACTGCTCAGAAAACTCGAGGAGAACATCAGCTGGGCCCGTATGAAGATTAAACCATCCAAGTCACGCAGCATCTCGATTGTGAAGGGAGTACTCTGTGACCTGAAATTCTTCATCGGAGATGACCAAATCCCAACAGTGTCTGAGCAGCCGGTAAAAAGCCTTGGAAGGTGGTATGATGCAAGCCTGAAGGACAAAGACCAGGTGCAACAGCTGCGCAAAGACATCTGTAGTAGCCTACAGTCCATCGACAACACCCAGCTACCTGGAAAGTTAAAGGCCTGGTGTCTGCAGTTTGGTCTCCTACCCTGGGTGTTGTGGCCCCTAGCAGTGTATGAGGTTCCAATCTCAACAGTGGAGAAGATTGGAAAGAGGAGTCACGAGCTACTTAAAGAAGTGGCTCGGAGTTCCACGATGCCTTACCACCATAGGCCTCTATGGAGATGGTGTTCTCAAGCTGCCCCTCACCAGTCTAACTGAAGAATTCAAGTGTGCAAAAACCAGGCTCCAGATGACACTGAATGAATCTCGAGACCCAGTGGTGAGCAACAACGCGCCGACCTTGGCAACTGGGCGCAAATGGAGGCCAGGAAAAGCAGTCCAGGAGGCAACAGCAGCCCTCAGACATGCTGACATTGTGGGTCATGTTCAGCAAGGGAGAGGAGGCCTTGGGCTAACTAGCCGTGCTGCTTGGAGTAAGGTCACTGCACCAGAGCGGCGGAAGATGGTAGTGCAGGAAGTACGCCATCAGGGGGAGGCTGCAAGGTGGGCCAAGGCAGTCTCTCTTGCCAAACAGGGACAGTGGACTCGATGAGACAGTGTGGAGAAGAGGAAGATCAGCTGGAAGGATCTGTGGGCCATGGAAGCGAGGCGGTTGAGCTTTTCCATCAGAGCAACATATGACGTCCTTCCAACACCAGTTAATCTTCACCAATGGTATGGTGAAGATCCGGACTGTGCCCTCTGTTCCATGCCAGCCAACCTCAGGCACATTCTCACAGGGTGTAAAACAAGCCTCACCCAAGGACGCTACACTTGGCGTCACAACCAAGTCCTTAAAAACCTTGCGTCCGCCCTGGAGGACAAGCAAGCTGCCACCAACTCCCTACCACCCCCAGCAGCATCACACCCCTTACGGACGACCTTTGTCCGCGAAGGGGCTAAACCACCGGAGAGCGGCTCTACACCAATAGAGCGAGACCAGCTGCGCTTGGCCCGCGACTGGAAAATTCTAGCTGACATTGGCCGGCAACTTGTGTTTCCTCCGGAGATCGCAACCACCACCCTAAGACCTGACATGGTGCTCTGGTCCCGTTCGCTCAAGAAGGTCTTCATCATTGAGCTCACAGTACCCTGGGAGGACTCAGTAGATGAGGCTTATGAGCGAAAACATCTGCGCTATGCCGATCTAGCTGCCGAAGCACGGCATCATGGCTGGAACACAGAAGTCCGACCAGTGGAGGTGGGCTGCAGAGGTTTTGTGGCAACATCTACAACCAGACTGCTTAGAGACCTGGGAATTAAGGGCCAGAGCCAGCGTTCTGCAATCAGAGCTGTATCGGAGGCGGCAGAAGGCAGCAGTCAGTGGCTCTGGATGAAGAGGAAAGACCCCAGCTGGGCCCCAAAGTGAGAGGGCCAGGAGGTATGCAGTCAACAATGCTTGACTCAGGGAGGAGGACGCCCCTGCCATGCATAGTCCCATGGGATGTTGGCTATCAACAACAAGGCAACTCCTATGACTAATTGGGAATGGGACGCAAGCGTAGGATTGATCACCCTGTCGCTGGCCGCTTTTGGGGAGGGTGTATAGTATGAAAGGCCGAAACACCCTAGGACCCAAAGGTTCACTACTGACGATGCACTCCCCAAATTTCACCAGGCTCACTGTTCATGAACTCTTGGAAGTGCTTGCACAAAGGATAGTAACATCTCATCCTGTGTTCTTTGGAATCAGAATGTAATGATTTATCGATAAATATTAAATATTATGGACTCCCAAAATATACCGCAAAATGCATGTGTAAGAATTGTTATTCATTAAAAGAATGATGTATGTGCACGTACATTTCTGATAATGTAGCAAACAAGATTGTACAGAGAACATAAACAACCATCACAATACATGGTAAATTGAGAGAAAATGTTGATACAAATATATGCAAAGCTAGGAAAAAAATGCCCCCTTATCTGAAACTGGTTTTGCAAAGGTATTTCCTTCTTGGTCTATATTTGTTCAACCTTGCTCTGCTGCTTTTTACACGCCTTGGCTTAAAGCAACTCAACGTTTTTATGCAAAACTCTTCATAGTCACTATTAAAAATTTTGAGAAAATGTCACCACAAAAATACAGTATATGGTGGGGAAAACCACCACTCTACGTTATTTTCTCGCCTTGAGACATCAATTTAGCAACCAACGCCTCTTCTTCACAACTCTGTCAATCATTATTTAATACAATATATATAGTCCACCACCAAACCATTAATATTCACAATGGCAGATTTCGCTCCGTTTGCGAATTACGCCACGGACTTTTCCAGAGGTGGGACAAAGTCATTGTTATGCAAGTCCAAGTCGAGTCGCAAGTCATCAAATTCATGACTCGAGTCTGACTCGAGTCCAAGTCACATGACTCGAGTCCACATCTCATAGGTGGGACAAAGTCATTGTTATGCAAGTCCAAGTCGAGTCGCAAGTCATCAAATTTATGACTCGAGTCTGACTCGAGTCCAAGTCACATGACTCGAGTCCACACCTCTGGACTTTTCACATGGTATTGGTCCTCCTGTGCAGCAGTTTTAGTTTGTTGATCTGGAGGGTGGGAGTATGCGGAACCTGCAGTTTCTACATTGCCTCTCCACCTGCACACTCATGGACACACGGGGTCTCCGAGGGCTCGCGTTTCACCCCAGCCTCAGCCACGCACCGCTACCCCGCGGGAGCTGCACACTGGAGAGCCCCTCTAGCACGGAGCTCTTCCCCGAGCTCTGGTCACCGATGACGAGCCACGACCGGTAGGTAACCTTACGTCCTGCTCCACCTCAAAGTCAGCGCAGCACGTCGATCAGGTATTAATGCACCTTGCCGTTGAAGCAGTTAACCAGGGACCTGCCCTGTGGGCATACGACCGACTTTTCTGCGAGTGACCCCAATGGAACGAGGATGAAGTGAGGGTGTGAATTCGTATTTGCATCATCAAACACCGACAAGGAAAGGGAAAGATAATGGTAATTGAGGTCGACTAAGTCCTTCATCCCTCCAGCACAATGAAATAGCTATCACTTTATGTACAGAATAATGAGCAATAGTGTCCATGCCTTACCCTTTGCGTGAACAACAGTAATTGGTTATCCTGTGACCAGCATCTGCAAAAGAAATGCAGCATTTCTGCCATCGGCTCCAGGCTACCAACAAAGATGAGCACAATACAATGCTCGTTTTTGATAGATTGGCTGTCAAGAAAGGACTTCTCAGGGCGCTTTACACGCGTTATAAAGCGTAATTGAGATGAAAATGTTCATTTGTAGTGACTGACTCAGAGACACTAATAGTTGGAGGCACTGGTTTATTAACACGGCCTGACAGTGACACTTAGAAACTAATGTTCCCAGTCAGGACAGCTGGTAGACTGCCTGATTGGCGACGCCGAGATGGTGAAGATGGAGACGATGGTGGTGACTCCAGCAGCACGACGGGATCCCACTCCAAACGACAGCTCCAAAGTCCCCTCCCGGGGCCCCTCTTATACTGTCAGCGTGGCCTGGCTCCGCCCCCGGCCACGCCCTCCTTCTGGAACCTACTAGCGGGTTCTCGATGTGCCCCTTCCGTGACCTTTCCCATATATCCATCTCTGGTCTATCACGTGACCTGCCGTCAGGGCTGCTGTAAGCTGCAGATCCCTTATCTGCCAACAGCTAGCGCTATGCTGCTACGTGACCGATTCTATGTCACTACACATTTATGAATGGGTTACAATAGCTGAAAAGACTTGATTAAAACACCTGGAAGTGATGTACGCCAGTGTTGCACGCAAACGATTACTACCAACCTATTTCAGTATTTAGCGCATTTCTGCTTCAGGGGGAGCGCACGTGTCTACTAGGTCAGACCTGGCTCCAGTTCCTCTCGGATTAGGAGGCAGAACTGCTGTGTGGGGGGGCCACCATTATAGGGATACACACCGCTGGGGAGATTGGACTCGGGTGAACTTGGCGGAGCAGGCCCACTAAAGCGGACCTCAAGCCCCAGCAAGCCCTTTGTCACAGGCCGACCTTCCCTCCTATTATACTGGTAACATGGCAAAGTTGGCCCCAACTGTCCCCACCTTCATCTGTCACTGACACTAGAAATATTTTGCCATACACCACCATCTTTTAAAGTCTGGATGAGTCTACAGCCATTAATTGCTTACATGAGCACCAGCGCTGGCCCAGATGCAACGCTCCATTAATCAATTCATCGATTAATATAACGTCTTGATTTGCGATACGGGTATCTAATTGTATTTGCTTATACAGGTTCATGTGACTATCCAGCTACATGGACCAAATTGTTTAAAAAAAGAATATATTTGAATTCAATCCAAATTTTGAAATCGCAATGGGCTACTCATGACACCTTTCACTCCGGCGCTTCTCCCATGACCTCTGCCAGACTCTTCTGACCTCTACTGACACAAGTGTTCCCAGCCAGGCTACAGTCGACAATTCAAAAGCCTGTTGCACTTAACAAATACTACGCAATTTAGAGATGTATTGAGACACCTGGAGTGTCTAATTGGTCACATCGGAATCGTGAGTCGTCCTTGTACTAGTGTAGTGCCATAGAATGGGTCACTACAGCGCGTAGCGCCGGTTTTTGGCAGTGAAGGGCATTTGAGGATACAGTGGCCGGTCTGCCAGTAGGGCACGTGATAGGCACGGCTGTAGCGTTACGGTGACAGAGGACACGTGGGGCAGAGCCCAGAAGGGGGCGTGGCCAAGGGCGGAGCCAGGCCACGCTGGGTCGGGGCTGCTGCGGTTTGGGAATGGCACCCGTCTTCACAAGTCTTCATCCCCCTCTTCACCTCCTCGTCGGTGTTGGGTCAGTCAGTGTGCCGGCTGTCCTGACCCATATATAGTTATCCCCTATACTGTGGAAAATGTAGAATAAACGTGTATGCCTCCTTCTATTAGTGTCTGAAGTGACTCACTGCCCTAGGATGCCAGAACATTAATTCCAGCTAAAAATAAACTTTGACAACTAATGGTATTCAAATAGTTATAATCTGTTCAGAACGTATTTAATTCATTAAAAAAGTTATTGAAATGATAAGTTAAAACTGCAAGCTGATTTTGATTCACTCAGATGCAGCCAGAATCTGCACTGTTTGAAATAAGCACTTCTCAGTCCCCTTGAAGCTGTTTTACGCTCTCAGAAAACCAGACGCCACACCCCGCAATTCGATTATCAGGATTCGAGGTCATGATTACATTTTTTAAATCTATTTGTTTAGCCAGGTGAGAACTCACGAGATCAGAATGTAATCTCTAGCTCCACGTAAAAGAAATCTCACCACATAAATTTAAACAGAAGCCTTCACTAAGATCACGGAATTCCTGGAGCTCTTCTCTGATAATGACCCGGATTGGGAGCGCAGCAGCTTCAGCCTCGTCTCCCACCTTGGACGACTACAGTAGAATGAGTACAGTATACAATACTGATGTTTCAAATTATTTGTATTTATGAAATGTTTACCACCTGCATTATTATTACCAATACCCCAATGGTGCCCTCATATACTGCTCATGAGAGAAGAAATCACCCTGTTTGGAACGCATCCCCATATATATTTCTCCAGGAACGCATCTTGAGCACTAAGCGAGGTCTACCTGTATATCCACGTGGCTAGATTAAGGCATCTGCTTAATGTATTGTCTTCTACTGGCCACCTTGCTGCCCAGTGGGTTTTGGAGTTTAATAATATCTACATGATCCACCAAATTTTTATTCTAAAGGGTGGGGGTGTAGAGGTGTAATGGTTAGCATACTGTGCTGTGAACGTAGTGACGTGAATTTGATTGCAGCTAAAGCACCTATACTGAGCCTCACCTAGGTCGACTCAGCCTCAATGGCTGCCTGGTCAGTGTGTTCATATCAGCATTGGTGCACAGATGTAACTCAGCGAATCGGAGGCAAGTATTGGTGGATCACGAGATGTGGGTTGGTGAATATCCAGGCGATGGTTGTTCTTTAAGGTTATTCTTGAACAATTGGGGATTGATAGAGTTTGTGGATTATGAAGAGATAAAAGTTGGTGGGTTGTTATGTCACTGGAAGTTGGTATCATGTGCTTCAATAGCATCACTCATTGCCATCATTTCAATTGTGGTGATGTTATTAGTGACAAATGTGTTTCGAATGTAATGATTTATCGATGAATATTTAAGATTGCGGACTCCCAAAATCTACCGCAAAATGCATGTGTAAGAATTGTAATTTATTAAAAGAATGATGTATATGCACGTATATTTAGAATAATGTAGCTAACAAGATTGTACAGAGAACAGTGAGAACCATCAGAAGTAAAGGTAAATTTTGAAAAAAATGTCGATACAAATACGTGCAAAGCTAGACAATAATGCCCCATTATCTGAAACTGGTCTTGCTCAAGTATTTTCTTCTTGGTCTATATTTGTTCAACCTTGCACTGCTTCCTTCTACACGGCTTTGCTTGAAGCAACTGCACTTTTCTATGCAAAACTCTGTCATTTTTTGTTCCCTTCATGTTCACTTTTAAAAAATTGCACAAAATGTCACCACAAATATGCAGTATATGGGGAAAAACCACCACTTTTCGTAATTGTCTCGCCTTGAGACCTCACTTTAGCAACAAACGCCTCTTTTTCACAACTCTGAAAATCATTATTTAATACAATATTTATTCCACCACCAAACATTTTATATTCACCATGGCAGATTTCACTAAGTTGGTGAATTACACCACCGACTTTTCAAATATACCGCAAAATGCATTTGTAAGAAGTGTTATTCATACAAAGAATAATATACATGCACATACATTTAGGATAATGTAGCTAACAAGATTGTACAGAGAACAGTGTGAACCATCACAAGTAAAGGTAAATTTAGAAAAAAGTGTCGATATAAATACATCCAAAGCTAGAAACAAGTAAACCCGTAAAAACAAAGTTTTTCACTCTAAATCCTTTATATGCGTGGCGGCTAGAGTCCTCTCGTCCTCTGGCTTGAGATGGCTGCAATCTATGGGTCAGATGATTGTCTGCCAGTATTAAGCAATTGGTAATTAAATATTTAAATTGTTTTCCCTAAACAGTGTAAAATTTTGGAACAAAAATTTTCACAAAAATTAATTGTCACACACAACGAGTCTGTGTGGAAAATGTCAGCTCGATTGGATCACGGGAAGTGGGTTAAAAAATGAGCGAAAGATTTGCACGGTCCTAAGCAAGCAAGCGAACTTAATATAAAGGATTTAAAATATTTTCGCCTGTGGAGGACGCAGGGATCGATCCCGCGACCTTTGGCATGGGAAGCGAGGGCGCTACCAACTGCGCTACTCCGCCACGGCCTGTGGAGGGGTTACGCTCTGGGCTCTTATACTGTGACGTTCAGCCAAAGCCAAGAATGAGTTCTATTTGAATATATGTCAAATAATTTTTTTTTGCCTAAAAAGTGTAAAATGTTGGGAATTTTTTTTCACGAACATTAATTGTCTGTCACAACGAGTCTGTGTGGAAAATGTCAGCTCGATTGGATCACGGGAAGTGGGTTAAAAAACGACCGAAAGATTTGCACGGTCGTAAGCAAGCAAGCACGCAAGCAAGCAAGCACGCAAGCAAGCAAGAATGCGAACTTAATATAAAGGATTTAACAAGTGAAGTACCGGTGAAGACGCTGGACACCCAGGTTGAGGCACACGTATATTTATTTCAGCTTATCGGTACAGGACAACACTAGAGGGGGTAGCGGCCCCCTCACCCGGATAACTGGGGATACCCCCTAGCTAATCTCACCTATCCCCAAGTCCTCCTCTAACGAGCTAGGGGAGGCTAACTGGCCCGACACTGGTGAGTCGGGCTACGGTCTCCGGAGTCCCAGGGTCTAACCCTGGTTCACGGAACCACGCCTCTGGCTCGCTCCTCTGCAGCCCTGACAAGGGCGGCGTCGAGGGGAGTCCAGGGCTCTAGCTAGAGGATCTTCACTCTTCCTCCTTCGTTCCCAGACTGAGCCCCGAGCTCTCTTTGTCCTCCCCCTTTATACCCCCCATCAGGATCACAACCCCCCAGGCTGCCTGATGCGGACGTCGCTGCGGGCACCCCCCCCGTGTACTCCCGTAACTCCGCCCACTGTGTTTGTTACCCATTGGATCGTATGCACTTACAGCCCTCCCGTAACAGCCCTACATCACCCCCCCCATTACAGCTCGCAGCCGTCCCGGCTGCAACAATTCCAAATAAAGGAACAATTACCCCTCGACCCCGTGTGTGCCTCATTTTTTCAACAAAATGCAAATAGCAGAACAACAACAAGAACAACAACCATACCCCCGAAGGGAATGTCCGACGCACCCCCCCCCCCGCATAAATACGAAATCCGTAAGCACGTATGTACAACTAGCCAGGAACTCCCCCATCACACACAGCACACCCACGACACACAACGCACCCACAACACACACCGCGCCCACACAACACAACACACTCAGTGTGCAAGGAGCACACCACCGACGCAGCATACAGTAACCATGACACGTGAAGGAAAATAAATAAGAAAAGTTTTTTTTTTTTTTCTTTTTCTTCCTGCTGTATATTATAAGAGTCTGCGCATTTTAGCGCGCGTCCTTGCCGCAGGCCCGTCACACGGGGCAACCCCGGACGGCGGACCATCCGGTGGCGGCTGTCCCATTCGAGGTGAGGTCGCGATTGAAGTCGCGCGACTGTCGGCATCACCTGTGGGGGTTCCAGGGCGTGAGCCCGTCATTCCCGGTACACCTGTGGGTGGGACAGCCGGCAACACATCAGGCGAGAGCAGCGACGGACCCTCCGAGTCGGTCGACCCCCCACATGCTTGGCCTCGCGTGCGTGGCGTGGGCCCCCGCACCGCAACAAACGGCTTCAGCCTAGAGGGGTGTACAAACCACCGGCGCCTCCCCCATTGGATTCGAACGCACTGAGGCCTCAAAACCTCAATAACCTCGACGGGGCCCCGCCACGGGCGTACGAGTTTAGAGGAGGTCGCGAGTGGTACCTGGGGACAGTGCAGCCATGCCCTGTCCCCCGGCTTCCACTGCAGCACGTGCGCGCGAGCCAGTCTGAGGCGCTCGTTCGCCTTCTGACGCCTGTCAGAATTTAGCCTCGCCGCATCCCGCGCCTCAGTCAGTTTGTCAAGGTTAAATTTAACGTGATCGTCCAATTTAGATTTGCCCAGCGGCACGTGGATCTGCAACTGTGCCCGAACAGGTGGGTCGGGTTCGCGGCCATACATAAGAAAGAAAGGTGAAAACCCCGTCGCAGCATGGGGAGCCAATCTGTATGCCGCTAGAACCCCTTGAATTTGTAAGTCCCAATCAGCCTGTGAGTCCGAAACTTGCTGCGACAACATAGACGTGATGGTGCGATGCAGACGCTCGACCATCCCGTCCGTTTGCGGGTGATAGGGGGAGGTTCGAATTTTTTTCGTTCCCAGGAGATCACAGACTTGTTTTAGGAGTTTCCCCGAAAAATTTCTACCCTGGTCGGTCAACAACCGCTCCGGGGCACCTTTGTCCATGACATAACCTTGGACAAAGGCGTCGACGATGGCTGCTGCCGACTGATTCGCCAGGGGCCAGGCCATAGGCCAGCGCGTAAAATATTCGACCCCAGTAAGCAAATATTTATTTCCCCTGGAGGTGGCGGGGAATGGCCCCAGAATATCCAGTGCGACCAGTTCATTTATTCTGGAGACCTGGATGGATTGTAAGGGCGGGTTCGACTCCCGTGCCGGTGGTTTGCGCTGCGCACACTGAGGGCATGCCGCCAACAGATCAGCAACATCCCTTGTCATACCCGGCCAAAAAAAATTCAGCTGAAGCAAGGCGAGTGTTTTCTGGGTACCTAGGTGGAGGAGGCGCTCATGAGCAGCCCACACCACCTTACCTCGTAGGCCAGAAGGGACCACCAGCCGGTGACGCTGGGATTTCCCGTCCCAATGCATAAGCAAGCCCGCATGGGTTTCCCATGCGTCGGCATGACCCGTCACACGCCCCCTCTCCCCGGCGCGACGACGCAACGCGAGGAGGGAGGCATCCTCCAACTGGAGGCGCCCCCATTCATCAACGGGCAATCCAAGCAGGGAATCTCTCCCCTGTTCGGCGATATCAATGGGGACTACCGTTTCATCGTCGGCGGCCGCCGCCAGGACCGGAACCATCACGTCCCCCACTGGCTTGCAACGCCCCGACCCCAGGAGACATGCGCATTCGGAGGCGGTTGGCATCCGTGACAGAGCGTCAGCGTTGGTGTGGCGAACGCCCTTACGATAAGTGGTTTCAAAACTGAAATCCTGGAGGACCTCCAGCCATCGGGACAATTGTCCCGATGGCTGTTGAACCTTCAGGGCGTACTGCAGTGCCGCATGATCTGTGCGGACGGTGAAATGCCGACCGTACAGATATGGGCGATACTGTTGGATGAAATAGACAATTGCCAACAGTTCCCTACGGGTGACACAATATCTTTGCTCCGTTGGAGACAACACCCGACTGCCGTACGCGACCACCCGTTCCACGCCGTCAACCACCTGGGAAAGCACGCCTCCAATACCCGTGTTGCTCGCGTCGGTGTCGAGCAAAAACGGCCTCGAAAAATCTGGGTAAATCAAGGGAGGAGCCTTCACCAGCGCGTCCCGAAGGGAGCAGAAAGCAGCTTCCTCATCCTGACCCCAGTGGAACCGAACCCCTTTAGATGTTAACGCGTGTAGGGGTTTGGCAATTGTTGCAAAATTAGCGACGAAGCGTCGGTAATATGATGCGAAGCCAATAAAACTCCTGACCTCTCCCACCGAGGTGGGAGTCGGCCAGGAGCTGACACACTGCGTTTTGGCGGGATCGGTAGCAATACCCGAGCGCCCTACGATGTGCCCCAAATAACGCACCGACTCGCGTAACAAATGGCATTTTTGGGGCTTAAATTTCAAATTAGCAGCCCGCATCTTTAGGAAAACCGCCCGCAACCTCTGGAGATGTTCATCAAAAGTTTTACCAAAGACAATAACGTCATCCAAATAAATCAGGCACGATTCCCATTGCAATCCAGCCAAAACCAATTCCATCAATCGCTGGAAAGTTGCCGGCGCTGAGTGTAAGCCCATCGGCAACCGGTTGAATTGGAACAGGCCGTGCGGTGTACGGAAAGCAGTTTTAGGCTTAGAATCATCGTCCAGAGGAAGCTGCCAGAATCCCGAAAGTAAATCTAGTGTGGAGAAGAATCGCGCTCCCGCCAAAGCGTCCAGCGATTCGTCCATCCGTGGGAGCGGGTATGCGTCGGCAACCGAAATTTTATTAAGGCGCCGAAAATCCACGCAAAACCGCAACGAGCCGTCCTGCTTTTTAACCAGGACGATCGGCGCTCCCCACGGGCTGGTGGAGGGAGAAATGATGTCGGCGGCTAACATGTCATCAACAGCCGATTTGACATGGTCCTTTTCGGCGGGACTTAACCGAAACGGATTTTGGCGAATTGGCGCGCTGTCACCCGTGTCAATATGGTGACGCAGCAGGTGAGTGCAACCCAAATCATATTTATCACGACTGAAAACGTCGGAAAATTCCCTCAGTAGCGTTCTAAGCTGTTGGCGCTCTGAATTTGTCAGGTCCGTCGATCCCGCACAAAGCGCGTCGATCCACCCTTCATCGCTGTCCGAATGTGGGAGCATCCGGGAAGCAGTGCCAACGTGGTTCGCGACAGGTTCCTCGCAGGGCATTGGCGTCGCGTGAGCGAGCACCGTCCCTTGAGGAACCACCACCGTCTGCGATCCCACATTTAGGACCGCGATGAAAGGGTCCCCGTCCCCTCTTACGACGGTCTGGGCCGGAATCAAATGAGGCCCATTAACCCCGGCCCTAGACGGTCCCAGCAAAACACCCTGATCCCCTATACCCTTAGCGAAGGGCTTACGAAGTTTCAGAGGCACTAGCATTTGAGCTCCCGGCGGCACACGAACAGTTTCAACGACGAACGCCGGTACCGTCGCGAACGCCGACCGAGCCGCCGCAGGGGATGGCAGGAACGCCATGCGCCGCCCCGATGGAAGCTCAATGCATCCTTGGTCGATCAAAATACGAATGGGCATTTTACCTAAGAAATCCGTCCCCAGCAGGCACGGAACCGCCAGCGAGGAGGAAACGAAAATCGGCCCCGACAATTTGATGTCCCCAATAGAAATTTGCGCTCGAATCTGTCCCATGATGCCGAGAGAGCCCCCGTTAGCGGCATAGAATGGGACGTTAACCGGCAGTAAAGGCCGGCTTTGTACGGGCAGAATATTGTAAATTAATTCCGAAATGATTGTCGCCGATGCCCCCGTATCGACCAAGATGCGTACTTCTACCCCGTCAATGTGTCCGACTACGGCCGACGACCCTGACGACGCGGCTACCACGCGATGGGCCAACACGGACCACTGTTTGGGCTCGATTTGAGTCCCCGCAGTGATCCGCGTTGGCCCCTCGCAACGCGACATCGGCCCCCCGTTTGTTGTGGTGCGAGAGCGTGCAACGGGTAGGTGCTTTGGCCAAACATGTGTGGTGCCGCGACTCGCCGGGTCATGTTGCTGGAGCTTGGGAGGAGGAGGCCCGGCGTCCCGTCGAGCCGTCGTCCCGCGCTGTCGAGGAGAGCGGCACCCCGAGGCGACGTGGCCCCGGACGCCGCAGTTGAAACACCGCGGGAGCCCCGGTGGAGACGACGGGCGGTTGAAACGGCTTGACCCGTCCCGGGCCGACCGTACTTCTTGCGCCTGTTGCCGTCGATGGTCGACGGCGAAGAGCTCCTCCGTCGGAAGGGTGGCTGCAGCCACCGCACGCCCTGCCGATGCCCTGCTGGCTTTCCGCCGCAGGGACAGAAGGTTGGCGTGAAGGAGGCGCGCCGCCTGAAGAGAGGTCATCTCGGCGTCCTCCTGTGCGACGACAGCGATGTCCAGGTCGTCTGCCAGGAGGAGTATTTTCTCCGTGACCATCGCGTCCACGCCATCGTCGTCCATACGGGGAAAAGCCGTCTTAGCCAGCGCTAGGAGGCTCGTCCTGTATGCCAGGGGCGACTCCTTCTCACCCCGCTTGCGCTCGTAGAACCGCTCTCTGCATTCCGCTGAAGGTCCATAGACCCCGGCCAGCAGCTGTAGTGCCTTCGGCAGAGTAGACCGCTTCTCTTTCGGCGCCGATGTGAGGGCGGCGAGCGCGTCTGCGTCGAGGAGCGCCGGCAGCGCGCAGAGGGCTTCATCGTCGGACCACCTTGCCATTTCTTGGTGGGCGATGAAGCGTCGCTGGAAGCCGCCCCAGTCGCCCTCTGCACCAACAAATTCTTTCAGCGGAGGCAGCCGTTGTTGTAGCGCAGCGTTCGCCTTGGACGTCTGTAGGCTGCTATCCCCGGGACTCGGCTGTGCGTCGGCGCGAATGGCAGATGGAATCGCCTGTCGCGGATGTGATGACGCTCCCTCCGCTGGAGATGACGCAGCTGTCCCAGCGAGAGCGGTGTCGGACCCAAGGTTGAGCCCGGCCACGCCCTCCGCAGCTGCCGTGACGATGGCGGGAATTTCAAAGTTTGAGTTTTCAGAAATGGCGGGAAGGCGCTCAGGTTGACGACTCCCCTCGCCCCGTGGTGGACCACCAGCCCCCAGCCGCGTGATGTTTTCCAGCGTGGCGGCAGCGGCGTACAGTAGCTCCGCCAGTCTCTCGTGAGCCAGCCGTAGCGCGTCTGGCTGCGGCCCCTCTTCATGCCGATGCCCCGGTAGGAACGCGTCGGCCCCCGGCTGCGCCATGTCTTGGTGAGCCGCCTCGGGCTCAACGACTTCAGCAGTGTCCTCCTCCGGTACTCTGGCTCGAGCTGTCTGACGTGTTTCCATGTCCGTAGTACTTCTGACACCAGATGAAGTACCGGTGAAGACGCTGGACACCCAGGTTGAGGCACACGTATATTTATTTCAGCTTATCGGTACAGGACAACACTAGAGGGGGTAGCGGCCCCCTCACCCGGATAACTGGGGATACCCCCTAGCTAATCTCACCTATCCCCAAGTCCTCCTCTAACGAGCTAGGGGAGGCTAACTGGCCCGACACTGGTGAGTCGGGCTACGGTCTCCGGAGTCCCAGGGTCTAACCCTGGTTCACGGAACCACGCCTCTGGCTCGCTCCTCTGCAGCCCTGACAAGGGCGGCGTCGAGGGGAGTCCAGGGCTCTAGCTAGAGGATCTTCACTCTTCCTCCTTCGTTCCCAGACTGAGCCCCGAGCTCTCTTTGTCCTCCCCCTTTATACCCCCCATCAGGATCACAACCCCCCAGGCTGCCTGATGCGGACGTCGCTGCGGGCACCCCCCCCCGTGTACTCCCGTAACTCCGCCCACTGTGTTTGTTACCCATTGGATCGTATGCACTTACAGCCCTCCCGTAACAGCCCTACACAAGTAAACCCGTAAAAACAAAGTTTTTCATTATAAATCCTTTATATGCGTGGCGGCTAGAGTCTTCTCGTCCTCTGGCTTGAGATGGCTGCCACCTATGGGTCAGATGATTGTCTGCCAGTATTAAGCAATTGGTAATTAAATATTTAATTTGTTTTCCCTAAACGGTGTAAAAGTTTGGGAACTTTTTTTCACGAACATTAATTGTCTCGCACAACGAGTCTGTGTGGAAAATGTCAGCTCGATTGGATCACGGGAAGTGGGTGAAAAAACGACCGAAATATTTGCACGGTCGTAAGCAAGCAAGCAAGCAAGCGAACTTAATATAAAGGATTTTAAAATATATTCGCTTGTGGAGGACGCAGGGATCGATCCCGCGACCTTTGGCATGGGACGCGAGGGCGCTACCAACTGCGCTACTCCGCCACGGCCTGTGGAGGGGTTACGCTCTGGGCTCTTACACTCTGACGTTCAGCCAAAGCCATGAATGCGTTCTATTTGAAAATATGTAAAATATTTTTTTTTGCCTAAAAAGTGTAAAATTTTGGGAATTTTTTTTCACGAACAATAATTGTCTGGCACAACGAGTCTGTGTTGAAAATGTCAGCTCGATTGGATCACGGGAAGTGGGTTAAAAAACGACCGAAAGATTTGCACGGTCCTAAGCAAGCAAGCAAGCACGCAAGCAAGCAAGCACGCGAACTTAATATAAAGGATTTAAAAATGCACAAAATGTCACAACAAATATGCAGTATATGGGGAAAAACCACCACTCTTTGTAATTTTCTCGCCTTGAGACCTCACTTTAGCAACAAACGCCTCTTTTTCACAACCTTGAAAAGCCTTATTTAATACAATATTAATTCCACCACCAAACCTTTTAATTTCATCATGGCAGATTTCACTCCGTTTGTGAATTACGCCACGGACTTTTCACATGGTCTTGGTCCTAATGTGCAGCAGTTTTATAGTTTGTAGATCTGGAGGGTGGGGGTATGGGGATAGCATCATAAAACGAGGAACCTGCGGATTCTACATTGCCTCTCCACCTGCACACTCATGGATACACGGGGTCTCCGAGGGCTCGCGTTTCACCCCAGCCTCAGCCACGCACCGCTACCCCGCGGGAGCTGCACACTGGAGAGCCTCTCCAGCACGGAGCTCTTCCCAAAGCTCTGGTCACCGATAACAAGCCACGACCGGTAGGTAACCTTACGGCCTGCTCCACCTCAAAGTCATCGCAGCACGTCGATCAGGTATTAATACAATTTTCCGTCGAAGGAGTTAACCAGGAATCTGCCCTAGGGGCTCGCGACCGACTTTTCTGCGAGTGACCCCAATGGAACGAGAATGAAGTGAGGGTGCAAATTCGTATTTGCATCATCAAACAGAATGGGAAAAATTATGTTAATTGGGGTCGACCAAGTCCTTCATCCTTTCAGCACAATGAAGTAACTACCACTTTATGTACACAATACTGAGCAATAGTGTGCATGCCTTACCTTTGTGTGAATAACAGTAGTTGGTTATCCTATGATCAATATCTGACAAAGAAATGCGACATTTCTGCCATTAGCTCCAGGCTACCAACAAAGATGAGCACAATACAAGACTTGTTTTTGATAGATTGCCTGTCAAGCAAGGACTTCTCAGGGCGCTTTACACGCGTGATCAAACGTAATTGTTATGACAAATTCACATTTAATAACGGGATACAAGAGCTCAAAAGATTTGAGGTAAAAAAACTGTTAGCGATGTCCGCGGGTGTTGTACACACCCGCTTACTACCAACCTATTGCAGTATTTAGCGAATTTCTACTTGTCCATCAGTGAGAACGTACGTATATACAGACAAGACCTGGCTCCAGCTCATCTCGGATTGGGAGGCAGTATAGGTGTAGTGTAATTGCGCCGGCTGGTGGACAGCAGCGACAACAGTGTTGGACAGACAGTACACACGCTGGTGTGGGTGTGTACGGTGTGTGGGCAAAGGGTAGGAACTAGGGTAAGGGTTTCGGAGGGCCCCATCTGGAGGCCACTGGAACCTGCTAGCGGGCTCGAGAAGGGAGGCGCGGTCAGAGCGGAGCCAGGCCATGCTGGTAGCATAAAAGGAGCCAAGAGCAGGGGCTCAAGTCTGTCGGTTCTCGTTGCTTTCGTCTCGTCGCCGTCATCGCTAAACGTCTCCTCTAGATATTGCGCGACAAAGGATAGTAATTGGCTATCTCAGTCAGCGCCGTCAGTGTACAGGCTAGGCTAAGTTACTATGAAGAGTGTGCGGACGAGACCGTGAAAGTTGTTAATAAAGAAAGTGCCTCCTAAAAACGCTGTCTCTGCATCATTCCCACTACACAGGGATAGACACCGCAAGGGAGAATGGACTCGGGTGAACTCGGGTGGCCCAAAGGGACACTTGGCGGAGCAGGCCCAACAAAGCGAACCTCTAGCCGCACCCGGCCCTGTGTCACAGGCTGACCTTCCCTCTTTATTACACTGGTAACATGGCAAAATTGGCCCCAACTATCCCCACCATCATCCGTCACTGAGACTAGAAATTACTTTGCAATACACCACCATCTTTTACACGTCTGAATGAGTATACAGCCATTAATTTCTTAATTTATCGATTCATATATTTTCTTGATTTGCGATACGGGTTTATATTTGTATTTGTTGATACAGGTTCACGTGACCATCCAGCTGCAAGTGGCAGCTACATGGACCAAATTGTTTAAAAAATTGAAAAAAATATTAGAATTTTATCCCAATTTTGAAATCACAAGGGGTTGCTCGTGACACCTTTCACTCCGGTGCTTCTCTCATGACCTCTGTCAGACTCTTCTGACCTCTACTGACATCAGTGTTCCCAGCCAGGCCACAGTCGCCAATTAAAGAGACCGTTGCACGGGTAACCTGTGTGGTTATGTATTTGTTAAATGGTGCATATTTTTGCGCTTCAGTATTATAAGGATAACCTCTCTATTTTCTTTGGAACATATTTTTTACAAAGTGCTTAGGTGATGACCAGTGTGATGGAGAGACTTCACGTGAACAAGATCACTGATCGATTCGGTGTGATCGAGTCGGCGTGTTACGTCACCAATTTTAGAATTGGCTCTGCGTGGCGCAGGTGAGATGCTGAATGAGGGAGCTACGTCAACAAATAACTTGTGACCGTAAAATTAACACTCGAATCTAAATTAATTGATGAGGATGAAGTAATAATTCGTTTTCAAGTGCGTACTACCCAAACACCTTTACAATTAAGGTTTTGGATATTCCATTTGGTTGTAAGAGTTTAAAAAGGTTCATTTTGGTGTAAGTAAAAATAATTTAAACCCTGCAATTAATCCCATATGCGCAGGGATTTGATCAGTGAGGCGGGGGCGTGAAGTTGACAGCACGTTTGATTGTTTCAGGTATGAGATTAGTTTATTTTGAATATTGTGTAAACGGGTGGGGTTTGTGCGGGAATCTTAATGGACGTTACTCGCGTGAGGCACATTGTATCATTATTTTTACGAGTATTTGTAGCATGTTTGAGTGCACACGGGAGTCATCCGTTACAACAATCAATGGCTGACTGGAATACTGCCGATAAAACAAAAATAGTTATTTTGTGATAAGTTGCTTTAAGTTCGTATCGTTTAACTATATCAAGTGGTCAAGCGGAGGGCTCAAAATGGCCGCTAGGGAACTTCTGGGTCAAAAGTAGAGATTCGCATGTAGTTTTGGATTTGAAAATCGGCTCGGCGTGGCGCAGGGATTTGATCAGTGAGGCGTGGGGCGTGAAGTTGACAGCACAATTTAGTCGTTTCAGATGGTCCGACATAGTCGTGTGCTAGAGTGGCTGGTTCAATAAACCCAACGTGTGTGAACGGAGTCTCCTCCTGGGTTCCTTGTGTCCAAGCGTGGAGAACAAGAAGATCACGCCAGAGAACTATCGGTTTTTATTTTGTTAATCATTGTTGACCACCACCACTGTGCCCAAGAGGACGATCACGGCCAGGAAAAACCGAGGCACAGTGGGCGCGGGTCACTCAACAAATACGACGCAATTTGGAGATGTATCGAGACACCTGGGGTATCTGATTGCTCAGCTCAGAACTGCGATTCCTTCTTGTAGAAGGATGTCAGACCATTAATTACAGCAAAACGTTTACTTTGGCAGCTAATGGTATTCAAATAGTAATAATCTGTTTATAACTTATTTGATTAATTAAAACAAGTTAGTGGAATGATAAAACAAACTGCAAGCTGACTTATATTTTGATTTACCCAGATGCGACCAGAATCTGCACTGTGTTGAAATAAGCGCTTCTCTGCGCACTTGAGGCTGTTTTACGCTCTCAGAAAACCAGACCCCACACCCCGAAATTCGATTATCACGTTTCGAGGTAATGATTAAGTTTTTTAATCTATTTGTTTATCCAGGTGAGAACTCACGAGACAAGGATGGAATCTCTGGCTCCAATTAAAATCAACCTCACCACAGAAGTTTAGACAGATGCCATCACTAAGATCACAGTTCCTGGAGCACTTCTCTGATAATGGCCCGGATTGGGAGTACAGCAGCTCCAGCCTCGTCTCCCACCTTGGAAGATTACAGTCGACTGAGTACAGTATATAATATTGACTGTTGTTTTTTTATTTTTTTACCACCTGTATTATTATTCGGGCTATTACCAATACCCCAATGATGCCCTCCGTCGTATATTATTCATGACAGAAGAAACAACGCTATTGGGAACACATCCCCATATATACAATGGTATAATGACCCTTTTTAACATGGATTCGATGAGTGCTCACTTCTCCAGGAACGCATCTTGAGCGCTAAGCGAGGTCTACCTGTATATCAACGTGGCGAGATTCAGGAATCTGCTTCATGTAATTTCTTCTACTGGCCACGTTGCTGCTCAGTGTGTTTGGGAATTTTATAATCTCTACATGATCCACCGATCTTTGATTCTAAAGGGGGGGGGTGTAGAGGTGTAATGTTCACATCCAATGCTGTAGCGACGTGAATTTCATTACAGCTGAAGTAATCATCAAAGGCACTTATACTGAGCCGTCCCTAGGTCGCCTCAGCCTTAAATAGCTGCCTGGTCAGTGTGTTCATATCAGTATTGGTGCACAGATGTAACTCAGCGAATCGAAGGCAAGTATTGGTGGATCACGAGATGTGGGTTGGTGAATATCCAGGCGATGGTTGTTGTTAAAGGTTTTTAAGTTAGTGGATTATGAAGAAATAGAGTTGGTGGGATGTTATGTCACTGGAAGTTGGTATCATGTGCTTCAATAGCATCACTCATTGCCATAATTTTAATTGTGGTGATGTAAATTGTGACAAATGTGTTTCGAATGTAATGATTTATCGATAAATATTTAAGATTACGGACTCCCAAAATCTACCTCAAAATGCATGTGTAAGAATTGTTATTCATACAAATAATAATGTATATGCACGTACATTTACGATAATGTAGCTAACAAGATTGTACAGAGAACAGTGAGAACCATCACGAATAAAGGTAAATTTTGAAAAAAGTGTTGATACAAATACGTGCAAAGCTAGAACAAAATGCCCCATTATCTGAAACTGGTCTTGCACAAGTATTTTCTTCTTGGTCTGTATTTGTTCAAACTTGCACTTTTACACGCCTTGGCTTGAAGCAACTGAACTTTTGTATGCAAAACTCTGTAAGTTTTTGTTCCCTTCAAGGTCATAGTAAAAAAAATGCAGAAAATGTCACCACAAATATGCAGTATATGGGGAAAAACCACCACTCTTTGTAATTTTTTTGCCTTGAGACCTCACTTTAGCAACTAACGCCTCTTTTTCACAACCTTGAAAATCATTATTTAATACAATATTTATTCCACCACCAAACCTTTTAATTTCACCATGGCAGATTTCACTCAGTTGGTGAATTACAACACCGACTTTTTAAATATACCGCAAAATGCATTTGTAAGAATTGTTATTTATTAAAAGAATAATGTATATGCACATACATTTCGGATAATGTAGCAAACAAGATTGTACAGAGAACAGGAACAACCATCACAATACATGGTAAATTGAGAAAAAAATGTTGATACAAATTTGTGCAAAGCTAGGAAAAAAATGCCCCCTTATATGAAAGTGGTTTTGCAAAGGTATTTCCTTCTTAATGTTAAGCTTTCGTGACTGCATGGATCCATACTCTTTGGTTCTGTCGGTAAAGTCACGTAGTTAGACATAAAATAAAATAAAACAAATCACGACGTTTCGATCGCAACACAAGCGGTCGTCATCAGGCCTGATAACGCCCGCCGTCAGATTTCCTCCTTGGTCTGTGTTTGTTCAACCTTGCTCTGCTGCCTTTAAAATGCATTGGCTTTAAGCAACTGGACGTTTTTTATGCAAAACTCTGTGAGTGTCTGTTCCCTTCATAGTCACTATTAAAAACATTTAAGAAAATGTCACCACAAACATGCAGTATATGGTGGGGGAAACCACCACTCTTCGTTATTGTCTCGCCTTGAGACCTCAATTTAGAACCAACGCCTCTTTTTCACAATTCTGTCTATCATTATTGAATACGCTATATATATTACACCACCAAACCTTTCATATTCAGAATGGCAGATTTCACTCCGTTTGTGAATTACGCCACGAACTTTTCACATGGTCTTGGTCCTAATGTGCAGCAGTTTTAGTTTGTAAATCTGGAGGGTGGGAGTATGGGGATAGCATCATAAAACGAAAATCCTGCAGTTTCTACATTGCCTCTCCACCTGCACACTCATGGACACACGGGGTCTCCGAGGGCTCGCGTTTCACCCCAGCCTCAGCCACGCACCGCTACCCCGCGGGAGCTGCACACTGGAGAGCCCCTCTAGCACGGAGCTCTTCCCCGAGCTCTGGTCACCGATGACGAGCCACGGCCGGTAGGTAACCTTACGTCCTGCTCCACCTCAAAGTCAGCGCAGCACGTCGATCAGGTATTAATGCACCTTGCCGTTGAAGCAGTTAACCAGGGACCTGCCTTGTGGGCATACGACCGACTTTTCTGCGAGTGATCCCAATGGAACGAGGATGAAGTGAGGGTGTGAATTCGTATTTGCATCATCAAACACCGACAAGGAAAGGGAAAGATAATGGTAATTGAAGTCGACTAAGTCCTTCATCCCTCCAGCACAATGAAATAGCTATCACTTTATGTACAGAATAATGAGCAATAGTGTCCATGCCTTACCCTTTGCGTGAACAACAGTAATTGGTTATCCTGTGACCAGCATCTGCAAAAGAAATGCAGCATTTCTGCCATCGGCTCCAGGCTACCAACAAAGATGAGCACAATACAATGCTCGTTTTTGATAGATTGGCTGTCAAGCAAGGACTTCTCAGGGCGCTTTACACGCGTTATAAAGCGTAATTGAGATGAAAATGTTCATTTGTAGTGACTTACTCAGAGACACTAATAGTTGGAGGCACTGGTTTATTAACACGGCCTGACAGTGACACTTAGAAACTAATGTTCCCAGTCAGGACAGCTGGTAGACTGCCTGACTGGCGACGCCGAGATGGTGAAGATGGAGACGATGGTGGTGACTCCAGCAGCACGACGGGATCCCACTCCAAACGACAGCTCCAAAGTCCCCTCCCGGGGCCCCTCTTATACTGTCAGCGTGGCCTGGCTCCGCCCCCGGCCACGCCCTCCTTCTGGAACCTACTAGCGGGTTCTCGATGTGCCCCTTCCGTGACCTTTCCCATATATCCATCTCTGGTCTATCACGTGACCTGCCGTCAGGGCTGCTGTAAGCTGCAGATCCCTTATCTGCCAACAGCTAGCGCTATGCTGCTACGTGACCGATTATATGTCACTACACATTTATGAATGGGTTACAATAGCTGAAAAGACTTGATTAAAAACACCTGGAAGTGATGTACGCCAGTGTTGCACGCAAACGATTACTACCAACCTATTTCAGTATTTAGCGCATTTCTGCTTCAGGGGGAGCGCACGTGTCTACTAGGTCAGACCTGGCTCCAGTTCCTCTCGGATTAGGAGGCAGAACTGCTGTGTGGGGGGGCCACCATTATAGGGATACACACCGCTGGGGAGATTGGACTCGGGTGAACTTGGCGGAGCAGGCCCACTAAAGCGGACCTCAAGCCCCAGCAAGCCCTTTGTCACAGGCCGACCTTCCCTCCTATTATACTGGTAACATGGCAAAGTTGGCCCCAACTGTCCCCACCTTCATCTGTCACTGACACTAGAAATATTTTGCCATACACCACCATCTTTTAAAGTCTGGATGAGTCTACAGCCATTAATTTCTTACATGAGCACCAGCGCTGGCCCAGATGCAATGCTCCATTAATCAATTCATCGATTAATATAACGTCTTGATTTGCGATACGGGTATCTAATTGTATTTGCTTATACAGGTTCATGTGACTATCCAGCTACATGGACCAAATTGTTTAAAAAAAGAATATATTTGAATTCAATCCAAATTTTGAAATCGCAATGGGCTACTCATGACACCTTTCACTCCGGCGCTTCTCCCATGACCTCTGCCAGACTCTTCTGACCTCTACTGACACAAGTGTTCCCAGCCAGGCTACAGTCGACAATTCAAAAGCCTGTTGCACTTAACAAATACTACGCAATTTAGAGATGTATTGAGACACCTGGAGTGTCTAATTGGTCACATCGGAATCGTGAGTCGTCCTTGTACTAGTGTAGTGCCATAGAATGGGTCACTACAGCGCGTAGCGCCGGTTTTTGGCAGTGAAGGGCATTTGAGGATACAGTGGCCGGTCTGCCAGTAGGGCACGTGATAGGCACGGCTGTAGCGTTACGGTGACAGAGGACACGTGGGGCAGAGCCCAGAAGGGGGCGTGGCCAAGGGCGGAGCCAGGCCACGCTGGGTCGGGGCTGCTGCGGTTTGGGAATGGCACCCGTCTTCACAAGTCTTCATCCCCCTCTTCACCTCCTCGTCGGTGTTGGGTCAGTCAGTGTGCCGGCTTTCCTGACCCATATATAGTTATCCCCTATACTGTGGAAAGTGTAGAATGAACGTGTATGCCTCCTTCTATTAGTGTCTGAAGTGACTCACTGCCCTAGGATGCCAGAACATTAATTCCAGCTAAAAATAAACTTTGACAACTAATGGTATTCAAATAGTTATAATCTGTTCAGAACGTATTTAATTCATTAAAAAAGTTATTGAAATGATAAGTTAAAACTGCAAGCTGATTTTGATTCACTCAGATGCAGCCAGAATCTGCACTGTTTGAAATAAGCACTTCTCAGTCCCCTTGAAGCTGTTTTACGCTCTCAGAAAACCAGACGCCACACCCCGCAATTCGATTATCAGGATTCGAGGTCATGATTACATTTTTTAAATCTATTTGTTTAGCCAGGTGAGAACTCACGAGATCAGAATGTAATCTCTAGCTCCACGTAAAAGAAATCTCACCACATAAATTTAAACAGAAGCCTTCACTAAGATCACGGAATTCCTGGAGCTCTTCTCTGATAATGACCCGGATTGGGAGCGCAGCAGCTTCAGCCTCGTCTCCCACCTTGGACGACTACAGTAGAATGAGTACAGTATACAATACTGATGTTTTAAATTATTTGTATTTATGAAATGTTTACCACCTGCATTATTATTACCAATACCCCAATGGTGCCCTCATATACTGCTCATGAGAGAAGAAATCACCCTGTTTGGAACGCATCCCCATTATTTATTTCTCCAGGAACGCATCTTGAGCACTAAGCGAGGTCTACCTGTATATCCACGTGGCTAGATTAAGGCATCTGCTTAATGTATTGTCTTCTACTGGCCACCTTGCTGCCCAGTGGGTTTTGGAGTTTAATAATATCTACATGATCCACCAAATTTTGATTCTAAAGGGTGGGGGTGTAGATGTGTAATGGTTAGCATACTGTGCTGTGAACGTAGTGACGTGAATTTGATTGCAGCTAAAGCACCTATACTGAGCCTCACCTAGGTCGACTCAGCCTCAATGGCTGCCTGGTCAGTGTGTTCATATCAGCATTGGTGCACAGATGTAACTCAGCGAATCGGAGGCAAGTATTGGTGGATCACGAGATGTGGGTTGGTGAATATCCAGGCGATGGTTGTTCTTTAAGGTTATTCTTGAACAATTGGGGATTGATAGAGTTTGTGGATTATGAAGAGATAAAAGTTGGTGGGTTGTTATGTCACTGGAAGTTGGTATCATGTGCTTCAATAGCATCACTCATTGCCATCATTTTAATTGTGGTGATGTTATTAGTGACAAATGTGTTTCGAATGTAATGATTTATCGATAAATATTTAAGATTGCGGACTCCCAAAATCTACCGCAAAATGCATGTGTAAGAATTGTAATTTATTAAAAGAATGATGTATATGCAGGTATATTTATAATAATGTAGCTAACAAGATTGTACAGAGAACAGTGAGAACCATCAGAAGTAAAGGTAAATTTTGAAAAAAATGTCGATACAAATACGTGCAAAGCTAGACAATAATGCCCCATTATCTGAAACTGGTCTTGCTCAAGTATTTTCTTCTTGGTCTATATTTGTTCAACCTTGCACTGCTTCCTTCTACACGGCTTTGCTTGAAGCAACTGCACTTTTCTATGCAAAACTCTGTCATTTTTTGTTCCCTTCATGTTCACTTTTAAAAAATTGCACAAAATGTCACCACAAATATGCAGTATATGGGGAAAAACCACCACTTTTCGTAATTGTCTCGCCTTGAGACCTCACTTTAGCAACAAACGCCTCTTTTTCACACCTCTGAAAATCATTATTTAATACAATATTTATTCCACCACCAAACATTTTATATTCACCATGGCAGATTTCACTAAGTTGGTGAATTACACCACCGACTTTTCAAATATACCGCAAAATGCATTTGTAAGAAGTGTTATTCATACAAGAATAATGTACATGTACATACATTTAGGATAATGTAGCTAACAAGATTGTACAGAGAACAGTGTGAACCATCACAAGTAAAGGTAAATTTAGAAAAAAGTGTCGATATAAATACATCCAAAGCTAGAAAAAATGCCCCATTATCTGAAACTGATCTTGCACAAGTATTTTCTTCTTGGTCTGTATTTGTTCAACTTTGCACTACTGCCTTTTACACGCCTTGGCTTGAGGCAACTGAACTTTTCTATGTTCCCTTCATGGTCACTATAGAAAAATGCACAAAAGGTCACCACAAATATGCAGTATATGGGGAAAAACCACCACTCTTTGTAATTTTCACGCCTTGAGACCTCACTTTAGCAACAAACGCCTCTTTTTCACAACCTTGAAAATCCTTATTTAATACAATATTTATTCCACCACCAAACCTTTTAATTTCACCATGGCAGATTTCACTCCGTTTGTGAATTACGCCACGGACTTTTCACATGGTCTTTGTCCTAATGTGCAGCAGTTTTATAGTTTGTAGATCTGGAGGGTGGGGGTATGGGGATAGCATCATAAAACGAGAAACCTGCAGTTTCTACATTGCCTCTCCACCTGCACACTCATGGATACACGGGGTCTCCGAGGGCTCGCGTTTAACCCCAGCCTCAGCCACGCACCGCTACCCCGCGGGAGCTGCACACTGGAGAGCCTCTCCAGCACGGAGCTCTTCCCAAAGCTCTGGTCACCGATGACAAGCCACGACCGGTAGGTAACCTTACGGCCTGCTCCACCTCAAAGTCATCGCAGCACGTCGATCAGGTATTAATACAGTTTGCCGTCGAAGCAGTTAACCAGGAATCTGCCCTAGGGGCTCGCGACCGACTTTTCTGCGAGTGACCCCAATGGAACGAGAATGAAGTGAGGGTGTAAATTCGTATTTGCATCATCAAACAGAAGGGGAAAAATTATGTTAATTGGGGTCGACCAAGTCCTTCATCCTTTCAGCACAATGAAGTAACTACCACTTTATGTACACAATACTGAGCAATAGTGTGCATGTCTTACCTTTGTGTGAATAACAGTAGTTGGTTATCCTGTGATCAATATCTGACAAAGAAATGCGACATTTCTACCATTAGCTCCAGGCTACCAACAAAGATGAGTACAATACAAGACTTGTTTTTGATAGATTGCCTGTCAAGCAAGGACTTCTCAGGGTGCTTTACACGCGTGATCAAACGTAATTGTTATGACAAATTCACATTTAATAACGGGATACAAGAGCTCAAAAGATTTGAGGTAAAAAAAACTGTTAGCGATGTCCGCGGGTGTTGTACACACCCGCTTACTACCAACCTATTGCAGTATTTAGCGCATTTCTACTTGTCCATCAGTGAGAACGTACGTATATACAGGCAAGACCTGGCTCCAGCTCATCTCGGATTGGGAGGCAGTATAGGTGTAGTGTAATTGCGCCGGCTGGTGGACAGCAGCGACAACAGTGTTGGACAGACAGTACACACGCTGGTGTGGGTGTGTACGGTGTGTGGGCAAAGGGTAGGAACTAGGGTAAGGGTTTTCGGAGGGCCCCATCTGGAGGCCACTGGAACCTGCTAGCGGGCTCGAGAAGGGAGGCGCGGTCAGAGCGGAGCCAGACCATGCTGGTAGCATAAAAGGAGCCAAGAGTGGGGGTTCAAGGCTGCCGGTTCTCGTTGTTGCTTTCGTCTCGTCGCCGTCATCACTAAACGTCTCCTCTAGATATTGCGCGACAAAGGATAGTAATTTGCTATCTTAGTCAGCGCCGTCAGTGTACAGGCTAGGCTAAGTTACTCTGAAGAGTGTGCGGACGAGACCGTGAAAGTTGTTAATAAAGAAAGTGCCTCCTAAAAACTTTGTCTCTGCATCATTGACACTACACAGGGATAGACACCGCGAGGGAGAATGGACTCGGGTGAACTCGGGTGGCCCAAAGGGACACTTGGCGGAGCAGGCCCAATAAAGCGGACCTCTAGCCGCACCCGGCCCTGTGTTACAGGCTGACCTTCCCTCTTTATTACACTGGTAACATGGCAAAATTGGCCCCAACTATCCCCACCATCATCCGTCACTGAGACTAGAAATTACTTTGCAATACACCACCATCTTTTACACGTCTGAATGAGTATACAGCCATTAATTTCTTAATTTATCGATTCATATATTTTCTTGATTTGCGATACGGGTTTATATTTGTATTTGTTGATACAGGTTCACGTGACCATCCAGCTGCAAGTGGCAGCTACATGGACCAAATTGTTTAAAAAATTGAAAAAAATATTAGAATTTTATCCCAATTTTGAAATCGCAAGGGGTTGCTCGTGACACCTTTCACTCCGGTGCTTCTCTCATGACCTCTGTCAGACTCTTCTGACCTCTACTGACATCAGTGTTCCCAGCCAGGCCACAGTCGCCAATTAAAAAGACCGTTGCACGTGTAACCTGTGTGGTTATGTATTTGTTAAATGGTGCATATTTCTGCTCTTCAGTATTATAAGGATAACCTCTCTATTTTTTTTGGAACATATTTTTTTACAAAGTGCTTAGGTGATGACCAGTGTGATGGAGAGACTTCACGTGAACAAGATCACTGATCGATTCGGTGTGATCGAGTCGGCGTGTTACGTCACCAATTTTAGAATTGGCTCTGCGTGGCGCAGGTGAGATGCTGAATGAGGGAGCTACGTCAACAAATAACTTGTGACCGTAAAATTAACACTCGAATCTAAATTAATTGATGAGGATGAAGTAATAATTCGTTTTCAAGTGCGTACTACCCAAACACCTTTACAATTAAGGTTTTGGATATTCCATTTGGTTGTAAGAGTTTAAAAAGGTTCATTTTGGTGTAAGTAAAAATAATTTAAAACCTGCAATTAATCCCATATGCGCAGGGATTTGATCAGTGAGGCGGGGGCGTGAAGTTGACAGCACGTTTGATTGTTTCAGGTATGAGATTAGTTTATTTTGAATATTGTGTAAACGGGTGGGGTTTGTGCGGGAATCTTAATGGACGTTACTCGCGTGAGGCACATTGTATCATTATTTTTACGAGTATTTGTAGCATGTTTGAGTGCACACGGGAGTCATCCGTTACAACAATCAATGGCTGACTGGAATACTGGCGATAGAACAAAAATAGTTATTTTGTGATAAGTTGCTTTAAGTTCGTATCGTTTAACTATATCAAGTGGTCAAGCGGAGGGCTCAAAATGGCCGCTAGGGAACTTCTGGGTCAAAAGTAGAGATTCGCATGTAGTTTTGGATTTGAAAATCGGCTCGGCGTGGCGCAGGGATTTGATCAGTGAGGCGTGGGGCGTGAAGTTGACAGCACAATTTAGTCGTTTCAGATGGTCCGACATAGTCGTGTGCTAGAGTGGCTGGTTCAATAAACCCAACGTGTGTGAACGGAGTCTCCTCCTGGGTTCCTTGTGTCCAAGCGTGGAGAACAAGAAGATCACGCCAGAGAACTATCGGTTTTTATTTTGTTAATCATTGTTGACCACCACCACTGTGCCCAAGAGGACGATCACGGCCAGGAAAAACCGAGGCACAGTGGGCGCGGGTCACTCAACAAATACGACGCAATTTGGAGATGTATCGAGACACCTGGGGTATCTGATTGGTCAGCTCAGAACTGCGATTCCTTCTTGTAGAAGGATGTCAGACCATTAATTACAGCAAAAAGTTTACTTTGGCAGCTAATGGTATTCAAATAGTAATAATCTGTTTATAACTTATTTGATTAATTAAAACAAGTTAGTGGAATGAGAAAACAAACTGCAAGCTGACTTATATTTTGATTTACCCAGATGCGAACAGAATCTGCACTGTGTTGAAATAAGCGCTTCTCTGCGCACTTGAGGCTGTTTTACGCTCTCAGAAAACCAGACCCCACACCCCGAAATTCGATTATCACGTTTCGAGGTAATGATTAAGTTTTTTAATCTATTTGTTTATCCAGGTGAGAAGTCACGAGACAAGGATGGAATCTCTGGCTCCAATTAAAATCAACCTCACCACAGAAGTTTAGACAGATGCCATCACTAAGATCACAGTTCCCGGAGCACTTCTCTGATAATGGCCCGGATTGGGAGTACAGCAGCTCCAGCCTCGTCTCCCACTTTGGAAGATTACAGTTGACTGAGTACAGTATATAATATTGACTGATGTTTTTTTATTTTTTTACCACCTGTATTATTATTCGGGCTATTACCAATACCCCAATGATGCCCTCCGTCGTATATTATTCATGACAGAAGAAACAACGCTATTGGGAACACATCCCCATATATACAATGGTATAATGACCCTTTTTAACATGGATTCGATGAGTGCTCACTTCTCCAGGAACGCATCTTGAGCGCTAAGCGAGGTCTACCTGTATATCCACGTGGCGAGATTCAGGAATCTGCTTCATGTAATGTCTTCTACTGGCCACGTTGCTGCTCAGTGTGTTTGGGAATTTTATAATCTCTACATGATCCATCGATCTTTGATTCTAAAGGGGGGGGGGGTGTAGAGGTGTAATGGTTCACATCCAATGCTGTAGCGACGTGAATTTCATTACAGCTGAAGTAATCATCAAAGGCACTTATACTGAGCCGTCCCTAGGTCGCCTCAGCCTTAAATAGCTGCCTGGTAAGTGTGTTCATATCAGTATTGGTGCACAGATGTAACTCAGCGAATCGAAGGCAAGTATTGGTGGATCACGAGATGTGGGTTGGTGAATATCCAGGCGATGGTTGTTGTTAAAGGTTTTTAAGTTAGTGGATTATGAAGAAATAGAGTTGGTGGGATGTTATGTCACTGGAAGTTGGTATCATGTGCTTCAATCGCATCACTCATTGCCATAATTTTAATTGTGGTGATGTAAATTGTGACAAATGTGTTTCGAATGTAATGATTTATCGATAAATATTTAAGATTACGGACTCCCAAAATCTACCTCAAAATGCATGTGTAAGAATTGTTATTCATACAAATAATAATGTATATGCACGTACATTTACGATGATGTAGCTAACAAGATTGTACAGAGAACAGTGAGAACCATCACGAATAAAGGTAAATTTTGAAAAAAGTGTTGATACAAATACGTGCAAAGCTAGAAAAAAATGCCCCATTATCTGAAACTGGTCTTGGACAAATATTTTCTTCTTGGTCTGTATTTGTTCAAACTTGCACTTTTACACGCCTTGGCTTGAAGCAACTGAACTTTTCTATGCAAAACTCTGTAAGTTTTTGTTCCCTTCAAGGTCATAGTAAAAAAAAATGCACAAAATGTCACCACAAATATGCAGTATATGGGGAAAAACCACCACTCTTTGTAATTGTCTTGCCTTGAGACCTCACTTTAGCAACAAACGCCTCTTTTTCACAACCTTGAAAATCATTATTTAATACAATATTTATTCCACCACCAAACCTTTTAATTTCACCATGGCAGATTTCACTCAGTTGGTGAATTACACCACCGACTGTTTAAATATACCGCAAAATGCATTTGTAAGAATTGTTATTTATTAAAAGAATAATGTATATGCACATACATTTCGGATAATGTAGCAAACAAGATTGTACAGAGAACAGGAACAACCATCACAATACATGGTAAATTGAGAAAAAAAATGTTGATACAAATTTGTGCAAAGCTAGGAAAAAAATGCCCCCTTATCTGAAACTGGTTTTGCAAAGGTATTTGCTTCTTGATTTGAAGCTTTCGTGACTGCAGGAATCCATACTCTTTGGTTCTTTCGGTAAAGTCACGTAGTTAGAAATAAAATAAAATAAATCACGACGTTTCGATCGCAACACAAGCGGTCGTCATCAGGCCTGATAACGACCGCCGTCATATTTCCTTCTTGGTCTGTGTTTGTTCAACCTTGCTCTGCTGCCTTTAAAATGCCTTGGCTTTAAGCAACTGAAGTTTTTATGCAAAACTCTGTGAGTGTCTGTTCCCTTCATAGTCACTATTAAAAACATTTAAGAAAATTTCAACACAAATATACTGTATATGGTGGGGGAAACCACCACTCTTCGTTATTGTCTCGCCTTGAGACCTCAATTTAGAACCAACGCCTCTTTTTCACAACTCTGTCCATCATTATTTAATACACTATATATATTGCACCACCAAACTTTTTATATTCATAATGGAAGATTTAACTCCGTTTGTGGTCTTGGTCCTCCTGTGCAGCAGTTTTAGTTTGTAGATCTGGAGGGTGGGAGTATGGGGATGGCATCATAAAACGAGGAACCTGCAGTTTCTATATTGCCTCTCCACCTGCACACTCATAGACACACGGGGCCTCCGAGGGCTGGCGTTTCCCCCCAGCCTCAGCCACGCACCGCTACCCCGCGGGAGCTGCACACTGGAGAGCCCCTCCAGCACTGAGCTCTGGTCACCGATGACGAGCCACGACCGGGAGTTAACCTTATGTCCTGCTCCACCTCAAAGTCATCGCAGCACGTCATCAGGTATTAACACAACTTGCCATCGAAACAGTTAACCAGGGACCTGCCCTGGGGGCACGCGACCGACTTTTCTGCGAGTGACCCCAATGGAACGAGAATGAAGTAAGCGTGTAAATTCGTATTTACATTATCAAACACCGACAAGGAAAAATAATGTTAACTGGGGTCGACTAAGTCCACTTTATGTACACAATACGTGTGCATGCCTTACCCTTTGTGTGAATAACAGTAGTTGGTTATCCTTTGATCAGCATCTTCCAAAAAAAAAATACTTTTCTGCCATCAGCTCCAGCCTACCAAGAAATATGAACACAATACAAGACTTGTTTTGATACGATTGTTTGTCAAGCAAAGACTTCTCAGAGCGTTTTACACGCGTGATAAAACGTAATTGTTATGACAAATTTACATTCAAGAATGGAATACAAGAGCTAAAAAAAACTTGAGGTAAAAAACTGATAGCGATGTACGCGGGTGTTTTACAAAACCGCTTACTACCAACCTATTGCAGTATTTAATGCATTTCTACTTGTCTCTCAGGGGGGACGTACGTGTATACTATGCCAGACCTGGCTCCAACTCCTCTCGGATTTGGAGGCAGTATAGTTGTGTGGGCGGCCACCATTACAGGTGCAGTGTAATAGCGCCGGCTGGTGGACAGCAGCGGCAACAGTGGTGGACAGATAGTACACACGCCGGTGAGGATGTGCACGGAGTGTGGGCAGAGGGGAGGAACTCGGGTAAGTGTCACAGAGGACCCCATCTGGAGGCCACTGGAACCTGCTACTGGGTTCGAGAAGGGAGGTGCGGTCAGGGCGGAGCCAGGCCGCACTGGGAGCATAAAAGGAGCCAAGAGCGGGGGCTCGAGGCTGCCGGTTCTAGGAATGGACTCGTCTTGTTGTTGCTTTCATCTCATCGCCGTCGTCGCTTAACGTTTCCTCTAGATATTGCGCTATAAAGGATAGTAGTTGGCTATCTCAGCCAGCGCCATCAGTGTTAGACGGCTAGTGATATGTACAGGCTAGGCTAAGCTACTGTGAAGAGTGTGCAGATGAGACCGTGAAAGTTGTTCATGAAGAAAGTGCCTCCTAAAAACTCTTTCTCTGCATCATTGACACTACACAGGGATAGACACCGTGAGGGAGAATGGACTCAGGTGGCCCAAAGGGACACTTGGCGGAACAGGCCCAACAAAGCGGACCTCTAGCCGCAGCCTGCCCTGTGTCACAGGCTGACCTTCCCTCTTTATTACACTGGTAACCTGGCAAAATTGGCCCCAACTGTCCCCACCATCATCCATCACTGAGACTAGAAATTACTTTGCAATACACCACCATCTTTCATAAGTCTGGATGAATTCTGCAGCCATTAACTTTTTTAATTCACCGATTACTATAATTTCTTCATTTTACTATAATTTCTTGATACGGGTATATATTTGTATTTATTTATACAGGCTCACGTGACCATCGATCTAATAGTGGCAGCTACATGGACCAAATTGTTTCAAAAAGAAAAAAATATTTGAATTTAATCCCAATTTTGAAATCGCAAGAGGCTGCTCGTGACACCTTTCACTCCGGCGCTTCCCTCATGACCTCTGCCAGACTCTTCTGACCTCTACTGACATCAGTGTTTCCAGCCAGGCTACAGTCGCCAAATCAAACGCCTGTTGCACTCAAAATATAGTACGCAATTTAGAGATGTATCGAGACACCTGGGGTGTCCGTGCACGGTGCCATCCTGGTATGCTGACAAATTAGACTGTCCTGATCTCCTGAGCTCTCACCTCCGTTTAACGAAATCAAATGTTACTTTTTTCATGGACTCCTCTAGTTCTCAGCGATAATCACAATATACAGTACCACTGATAAAACACACAAAGCTTAGCACTAAAACTGTTACACCATATGTAATTTGTATATCCAGCACTGTATACTCATTTTCCCACTGATAGAGCGATGAACGTTTGCCGTTCTCTTCTCATTACCTGAACTCTTTGTCTCCACGTCAGCATGTTACGTCACACAGCACGAAGCAATGTGGGCATGGTGCCCCTGGTGAGTGAGTATTGCTTTTGGTTAGCCGCCTGTGTCCCATGATCTTGACGATCCGTTGGAGTAGAGATTAGTTTACAGGTGGATTGATCACTATTTTTTTTACAAAGGGTTCCTCATTGTATTGGTTAATCTCAACTCTCCGATTGAGAGGCGAGATCTCCACGAACCTCCTTTCCCGGTTGGATTTTATCACCTTCAATTAATCAGGAAAGAGTATTCCAGACTAAATATTATTGTCTGCCGGAAGCACTGGCTCTCTTGTCATTACTTTAACGCGAATTCTAGGCATCACGTGATGTCACACGACTTATTATTATGATTGTTCCTATTACTATTGGTATTCTCCATTGGTTGTCACAGTTAATATATCGACAATAAATTTGAAATGGTTAAAACTTTCGTTATTTATCATTGTGCCTTTATTTCTCCAATCCATTTTTGAAAACATCTTCTAGCATTGCTGTGCGTTACCGCCCTTATATACTGCTCAAGAGAGAAGAAATCACCCTGTTTGGAACGCATCCACATATATACTTCTCCAGGAACGCATATTAAGCACTAAGCGAGGTCTACCTGTATATCCACGTGGCTACATTAAGTCATCTGCTTAAAGTATTGTCTTCTACTGGCCACCTTGCTGCCCAGTGGGTTTGGGAGTTTTATAATCTCTACATGATCCACCAAATTTTTATTCTAAAGGGTGGAGGTGTAGAGGTGTAATGGTTAGCATACTGTGCTGTGCACGTAGTGACGTGGATTTTATTGCAGCTAAAGCACCTATACTGAGCCTCACCTATGATTTATCGATAAATATTAAATATTATAGACTCCCAAAATATACCGCAAAATGCATGTGTAAGAATTGTTATTTATTAAAAGAATGGTGTATATGCACATACATTTCGGATAATGTAGCAAACAAGATTGTAAAGAGAAGAGGAACAACCATCACAATACATGGTGAATTGAGAAAAAAAATGTTGATACAAATTTGTGCAAAGCTAGGAAAAAAATGCCCCCTTATCTGAAACTGGTTTTGCAAAGGTATTTGCTTCTTGATTTGAAGCTTTCGTGACTGCAGGAATCCATACTCTTTGGTTCTTTCGGTAAAGTCACGTAGTTAGAAATAAAATAAAATAAATCACGACGTTTCGATCGCAACACAAGCGGTCGTCATCAGGCCTGATAACGACAGCCGTCATATTTCCTTCTTGGTCTGTGTTTGTTCAACCTTGCTCTGCTGCCTTTAAAATGCCTTGGCTTTAAGCAACTGAAGTTTTTATGCAAAACTCTGTGAGTGTCTGTTCCCTTCATAGTCACTATTAAAAACATTTAAGAAAATTTCAACACAAATATACTGTATATGGTGGGGGAAACCACCACTCTTCGTTATTGTCTCGCCTTGAGACCTCAATTTAGAACCAACGCCTCTTTTTCACAACTCTGTCCATCATTATTTAATACACTATATATATTGCACTACCAAACTTTTTATATTCATAATGGAAGATTTAACACCGTTTGTGAATTACACCACGGACTTTTAACATGGTCTTGGTCCTCCTGTGCAGCAGTTTTAGTTTGTAGATCTGGAGGGTGGGAGTATGGGGATGGCATCATAAAACGAGGAACCTGCAGTTTCTACATTGCCTCTCCACCTGCACACTCATAGACACACGGGGCCTCCGAGGGCTGGCGTTTCCCCCCAGCCTCAGCCACGCACCGCTACCCCGCGGGAGCTGCACACTGGAGAGCCCCTCCAGCACTGAGCTCTGGTCACCGATGACGAGCCACGACCGGGAGTTAACCTTATGTCCTGCTCCACCTCAAAGTCATCGCAGCACGTCATCAGGTATTAACACAACTTGCTGTCGAAGCAGTTAACCAGGGACCTGCCCTGGGGGCACGCGACCGACTTTTCTGCGAGTGACCCCAATGGAACGAGAATGAAGTAAGCGTGTAAATTCGTATTTACATTATCAAACACCGACAAGGAAAAATAATGTTAACTGGGGTCGACTAAGTCCACTTTATGTACACAATACGTGTGCATGCCTTACCCTTTGTGTGAATAACAGTAGTTGGTTATCCTTTGATCAGCATCTTCCAAAAAAAAATACTTTTCTGCCATCAGCTCCAGCCTACCAAGAAATATGAACACAATACAAGACTTGTTTTGATACGATTGTTTGTCAAGCAAAGACTTCTCAGAGCGTTTTACACGCGTGATAAAACGTAATTGTTATGACAAATTTACATTCAAGAATGGAATACAAGAGCTAAAAAAAACTTGAGGTAAAAAACTGATAGCGATGTACGCGGGTGTTTTACAAAACCGCTTACTACCAACCTATTGCAGTATATAATGCATTTCTACTTGTCTCTCAGGGGGGACGTACGTGTATACTATGCCAGACCTGGCTCCAACTCCTCTCGGATTTGGAGGCAGTATAGCTGTGTGGGCGGCCACCATTACAGGTGCAGTGTAATAGCGCCGGCTGGTGGACAGCAGCGGCAACAGTGGTGGACAGATAGTACACACGCCGGTGAGGATGTGCACGGAGTGTGGGCAGAGGGGAGGAACTCGGGTAAGTGTCACAGAGGACCCCATCTGGAGGCCACTGGAACCTGCTACTGGGTTCGAGAAGGGAGGTGCGGTCAGGGCGGAGCCAGGCCGCACTGGGAGCATAAAAGGAGCCAAGAGCGGGGGCTCGAGGCTGCCGGTTCTAGGAATGGACTCGTCTTGTTGTTGCTTTCATCTCATCGCCGTCGTCGCTTAACGTTTCCTCTAGATATTGCGCTATAAAGGATAGTAGTTGGCTATCTCAGCCAGCGCCATCAGTGTTAGACGGCTAGTGATATGTACAGGCTAGGCTAAGCTACTGTGAAGAGTGTGCAGATGAGACCGTGAAAGTTGTTCATGAAGAAAGTGCCTCCTAAAAACTCTTTCTCTGCATCATTGACACTACACAGGGATAGACACCGTGAGGGAGAATGGACTCAGGTGGCCCAAAGGGACACTTGGCGGAACAGGCCCAACAAAGCGGACCTCTAGCCGCAGCCTGCCCTGTGTCACAGGCTGACCTTCCCTCTTTATTACACTGGTAACCTGACAAAATTGGCCCCAACTGTCCCCACCATCATCCATCACTGAGACTAGAAATTACTTTGCAATACACCACCATCTTTCATAAGTCTGGATGAATTCTGCAGCCATTAACTTTTTTAATTCACCGATTACTATAATTTCTTCATTTTACTATAATTTCTTGATACGGGTATATATTTGTATTTATTTATACAGGCTCACGTGACCATCGATCTAATAGTGGCAGCTACATGGACCAAATTGTTTCAAAAAGAAAAAAATATTTGAATTTAATCCCAATTTTGAAATCGCAAGAGGCTGCTCGTGACACCTTTCACTCCGGCGCTTCCCTCATGACCTCTGCCAGACTCTTCTGACCTCTACTGACATCAGTGTTTCCAGCCAGGCTACAGTCGCCAAATCAAACGCCTGTTGCACTCAAAATATAGTACGCAATTTAGAGATGTATCGAGACACCTGGGGTGTCCGTGCACGGTGCCATCCTGGTATGCTGACAAATTAGACTGTCCTGATCTCCTGAGCTCTCACCTCCGTTTAACGAAATCAAATGTTACTTTTTTCATGGACTCCTCTAGTTCTCAGCGATAATCACAATATACAGTACCACTGATAAAACACACAAAGCTTAGCACTAAAACTGTTACACCATATGTAATTTGTATATCCAGCACTGTATACTCATTTTCCCACTGATAGAGCGATGAACGTTTGCCGTTCTCTTCTCATTACCTGAACTCTTTGTCTCCACGTCAGCATGTTACGTCACACAGCACGAAGCAATGTGGGCATGGTGCCCCTGGTGAGTGAGTATTGCTTTTGGTTAGCCGCCTGTGTCCCATGATCTTGACGATCCGTTGGAGTAGAGATTAGTTTACAGGTGGATTGATCACTATTTTTTTTACAAAGGGTTCCTCATTGTATTGGTTAATCTCAACTCTCCGATTGAGAGGCGAGATCTCCACGAACCTCCTTTCCCGGTTGGATTTTATCACCTTCAATTAATCAGGAAAGAGTATTCCAGACTAAATATTATTGTCTGCCGGAAGCACTGGCTCTCTTGTCATTACTTTAACGCGAATTCTAGGCATCACGTGATGTCACACGACTTATTATTATGATTGTTCCTATTACTATTGGTATTCTCCATTGGTTGTCACAGTTAATATATCGACAATAAATTTGAAATGGTTAAAACTTTCGTTATTTATCATTGTGCCTTTATTTCTCCAATCCATTTTTGAAAACATCTTCTAGCATTGCTGTGCGTTACCGCCCTTATATACTGCTCAAGAGAGAAGAAATCACCCTGTTTGGAACGCATCCACATATATACTTCTCCAGGAACGCATATTAAGCACTAAGCGAGGTCTACCTGTATATCCACGTGGCTACATTAAGTCATCTGCTTAAAGTATTGTCTTCTACTGGCCACCTTGCTGCCCAGTGGGTTTGGGAGTTTTATAATCTCTACATGATCCACCAAATTTTTATTCTAAAGGGTGGAGGTGTAGAGGTGTAATGGTTAGCATACTGTGCTGTGCACGTAGTGACGTGGATTTTATTGCAGCTAAAGCACCTATACTGAGCCTCACCTATGATTTATCGATAAATATTAAATATTATAGACTCCCAAAATATACCGCAAAATGCATGTGTAAGAATTGTTATTTATTAAAAGAATGGTGTATATGCACATACATTTCGGATAATGTAGCAAACAAGATTGTAAAGAGAAGAGGAACAACCATCACAATACATGGTGAATTGAGAAAAAAAATGTTGATACAAATTTGTGCAAAGCTAGGAAAAAAATGCCCCCTTATCTGAAACTGGTTTTGCAAAGGTATTTGCTTCTTGATTTGAAGCTTTCGTGACTGCAGGAATCCATACTCTTTGGTTCTTTCGGTAAAGTCACGTAGTTAGAAATAAAATAAAATAAATCACGACGTTTTGATCGCAACACAAGCGGTCGTCATCAGGCCTGATAACGACAGCCGTCATATTTCCTTCTTGGTCTGTGTTTGTTCAACCTTGCTCTGCTGCCTTTAAAATGCCTTGGCTTTAAGCAACTGAAGTTTTTATGCAAAACTCTGTGAGTGTCTGTTCCCTTCATAGTCACTATTAAAAACATTTAAGAAAATTTCAACACAAATATACTGTATATGGTGGGGGAAACCACCACTCTTCGTTATTGTCTCGCCTTGAGACCTCAATTTAGAACCAACGCCTCTTTTTCACAACTCTGTCCATCATTATTTAATACACTATATATATTGCACTACCAAACTTTTTATATTCATAATGGAAGATTTAACACCGTTTGTGAATTACACCACGGACTTTTAACATGGTCTTGGTCCTCCTGTGCAGCAGTTTTAGTTTGTAGATCTGGAGGGTGGGAGTATGGGGATGGCATCATAAAACGAGGAACCTGCAGTTTCTACATTGCCTCTCCACCTGCACACTCATAGACACACGGGGCCTCCGAGGGCTGGCGTTTCCCCCCAGCCTCAGCCACGCACCGCTACCCCGCGGGAGCTGCACACTGGAGAGCCCCTCCAGCACTGAGCTCTGGTCACCGATGACGAGCCACGACCGGGAGTTAACCTTATGTCCTGCTCCACCTCAAAGTCATCGCAGCACGTCATCAGGTATTAACACAACTTGCTGTCGAAGCAGTTAACCAGGGACCTGCCCTGGGGGCACGCGACCGACTTTTCTGCGAGTGACCCCAATGGAACGAGAATGAAGTAAGCGTGTAAATTCGTATTTACATTATCAAACACCGACAAGGAAAAACAATGTTAACTGGGGTCGACTAAGTCCACTTTATGTACACAATACGTGTGCATGCCTTACCCTTTGTGTGAATAACAGTAGTTGGTTATCCTTTGATCAGCATCTTCCAAAAAAAAATACTTTTCTGCCATCAGCTCCAGCCTACCAAGAAATATGAACACAATACAAGACTTGTTTTGATACGATTGTTTGTCAAGCAAAGACTTCTCAGAGCGTTTTACACGCGTGATAAAACGTAATTGTTATGACAAATTTACATTCAAGAATGGAATACAAGAGCTAAAAAAAACTTGAGGTAAAAAACTGATAGCGATGTACGCGGGTGTTTTACAAAACCGCTTACTACCAACCTATTGCAGTATATAATGCATTTTTACTTGTCTCTCAGGGGGGACGTACGTGTATACTATGCCAGACCTGGCTCCAACTCCTCTCGGATTTGGAGGCAGTATAGCTGTGTGGGCGGCCACCATTACAGGTGCAGTGTAATAGCGCCGGCTGGTGGACAGCAGCGGCAACAGTGGTGGACAGATAGTACACACGCCGGTGAGGATGTGCACGGAGTGTGGGCAGAGGGGAGGAACTCGGGTAAGTGTCACAGAGGACCCCATCTGGAGGCCACTGGAACCTGCTACTGGGTTCGAGAAGGGAGGTGCGGTCAGGGCGGAGCCAGGCCGCACTGGGAGCATAAAAGGAGCCAAGAGCGGGGGCTCGAGGCTGCCGGTTCTAGGAATGGACTCGTCTTGTTGTTGCTTTCATCTCATCGCCGTCGTCGCTTAACATTTCCTCTAGATATTGCGCTATAAAGGATAGTAGTTGGCTATCTCAGCCAGCGCCATCAGTGTTAGACGGCTAGTGATATGTACAGGCTAGGCTAAGCTACTGTGAAGAGTGTGCAGATGAGACCGTGAAAGTTGTTCATGAAGAAAGTGCCTCCTAAAAACTCTTTCTCTGCATCATTGACACTACACAGGGATAGACACCGTGAGGGAGAATGGACTCAGGTGGCCCAAAGGGACACTTGGCGGAACAGGCCCAACAAAGCGGACCTCTAGCCGCAGCCTGCCCTGTGTCACAGGCTGACCTTCCCTCTTTATTACACTGGTAACCTGACAAAATTGGCCCCAACTGTCCCCACCATCATCCATCACTGAGACTAGAAATTATTTTGCAATACACCACCATCTTTCATAAGTCTGGATGAATTCTGCAGCCATTAACTTTTTTAATTCACCGATTACTATAATTTCTTCATTTTACTATAATTTCTTGATACGGGTATATATTTGTATTTATTTATACAGGCTCACGTGACCATCGATCTAATAGTGGCAGCTACATGGACCAAATTGTTTCAAAAAGAAAAAAATATTTGAATTTAATCCCAATTTTGAAATCGCAAGAGGCTGCTCGTGACACCTTTCACTCCGGCGCTTCCCTCATGACCTCTGCCAGACTCTTCTGACCTCTACTGACATCAGTGTTTCCAGCCAGGCTACAGTCGCCAAATCAAACGCCTGTTGCACTCAAAATATAGTACGCAATTTAGAGATGTATCGAGACACCTGGGGTGTCCGTGCACGGTGCCATCCTGGTATGCTGACAAATTAGACTGTCCTGATCTCCTGAGCTCTCACCTCCGTTTAACGAAATCAAATGTTACTTTTTTCATGGACTCCTCTAGTTCTCAGCGATAATCACAATATACAGTACCACTGATAAAACACACAAAGCTTAGCACTAAAACTGTTACACCATATGTAATTTGTATATCCAGCACTGTATACTCATTTTCCCACTGATAGAGCGATGAACGTTTGCCGTTCTCTTCTCATTACCTGAACTCTTTGTCTCCACGTCAGCATGTTACGTCACACAGCACGAAGCAATGTGGGCATGGTGCCCCTGGTGAGTGAGTATTGCTTTTGGTTAGCCGCCTGTGTCCCATGATCTTGACGATCCGTTGGAGTAGAGATTAGTTTACAGGTGGATTGATCACTATTTTTTTTACAAAGGGTTCCTCATTGTATTGGTTAATCTCAACTCTCCGATTGAGAGGCGAGATCTCCACTAACCTCCTTTCCCGGTTGGATTTTATCACCTTCAATTAATCAGGAAAGAGTATTCCAGACTAAATATTATTGTCTGCCGGAAGCACTGGCTCTCTTGTCATTACTTTAACGCGAATTCTAGGCATCACGTGATGTCACACGACTTATTATTATGATTGTTCCTATTACTATTGGTATTCTCCATTGGTTGTCACAGTTAATATATCGACAATAAATTTGAAATGGTTAAAACTTTCGTTATTTATCATTGTGCCTTTATTTCTCCAATCCATTTTTGAAAACATCTTCTAGCATTGCTGTGCGTTACCGCCCTTATATACTGCTCAAGAGAGAAGAAATCACCCTGTTTGGAACGCATCCACATATATACTTCTCCAGGAACGCATATTAAGCACTAAGCGAGGTCTACCTGTATATCCACGTGGCTACATTAAGTCATCTGCTTAAAGTATTGTCTTCTACTGGCCACCTTGCTGCCCAGTGGGTTTGGGAGTTTTATAATCTCTACATGATCCACCAAATTTTTATTCTAAAGGGTGGAGGTGTAGAGGTGTAATGGTTAGCATACTGTGCTGTGCACGTAGTGACGTGGATTTTATTGCAGCTAAAGCACCTATACTGAGCCTCACCTATGATTTATCGATAAATATTAAATATTATAGACTCCCAAAATATACCGCAAAATGCATGTGTAAGAATTGTTATTTATTAAAAGAATGGTGTATATGCACATACATTTCGGATAATGTAGCAAACAAGATTGTAAAGAGAAGAGGAACAACCATCACAATACATGGTGAATTGAGAAAAAAAATGTTGATACAAATTTGTGCAAAGCTAGGAAAAAAATGCCCCCTTATCTGAAACTGGTTTTGCAAAGGTATTTGCTTCTTGATTTGAAGCTTTCGTGACTGCAGGAATCCATACTCTTTGGTTCTTTCGGTAAAGTCACGTAGTTAGAAATAAAATAAAATAAATCACGACGTTTCGATCGCAACACAAGCGGTCGTCATCAGGCCTGATAACGACAGCCGTCATATTTCCTTCTTGGTCTGTGTTTGTTCAACCTTGCTCTGCTGCCTTTAAAATGCCTTGGCTTTAAGCAACTGAAGTTTTTATGCAAAACTCTGTGAGTGTCTGTTCCCTTCATAGTCACTATTAAAAACATTTAAGAAAATTTCAACACAAATATACTGTATATGGTGGGGGAAACCACCACTCTTCGTTATTGTCTCGCCTTGAGACCTCAATTTAGAACCAACGCCTCTTTTTCACAACTCTGTCCATCATTATTTAATACACTATATATATTGCACTACCAAACTTTTTATATTCATAATGGAAGATTTAACACCGTTTGTGAATTACACCACGGACTTTTAACATGGTCTTGGTCCTCCTGTGCAGCAGTTTTAGTTTGTAGATCTGGAGGGTGGGAGTATGGGGATGGCATCATAAAACGAGGAACCTGCAGTTTCTACATTGCCTCTCCACCTGCACACTCATAGACACACGGGGCCTCCGAGGGCTGGCGTTTCCCCCCAGCCTCAGCCACGCACCGCTACCCCGCGGGAGCTGCACACTGGAGAGCCCCTTCAGCACTGAGCTCTGGTCACCGATGACGAGCCACGACCGGGAGTTAACCTTATGTCCTGCTCCACCTCAAAGTCATCGCAGCACGTCATCAGGTATTAACACAACTTGCTGTCGAAGCAGTTAACCAGGGACCTGCCCTGGGGGCACGCGACCGACTTTTCTGCGAGTGACCCCAATGGAACGAGAATGAAGTAAGCGTGTAAATTCGTATTTACATTATCAAACACCGACAAGGAAAAATAATGTTAACTGGGGTCGACTAAGTCCACTTTATGTACACAATACGTGTGCATGCCTTACCCTTTGTGTGAATAACAGTAGTTGGTTATCCTTTGATCAGCATCTTCCAAAAAAAAATACTTTTCTGCCATCAGCTCCAGCCTACCAAGAAATATGAACACAATACAAGACTTGTTTTGATACGATTGTTTGTCAAGCAAAGACTTCTCAGAGCGTTTTACACGCGTGATAAAACGTAATTGTTATGACAAATTTACATTCAAGAATGGAATACAAGAGCTAAAAAAAACTTGAGGTAAAAAACTGATAGCGATGTACGCGGGTGTTTTACAAAACCGCTTACTACCAACCTATTGCAGTATATAATGCATTTCTACTTGTCTCTCAGGGGGGACGTACGTGTATACTATGCCAGACCTGGCTCCAACTCCTCTCGGATTTGGAGGCAGTATAGCTGTGTGGGCGGCCACCATTACAGGTGCAGTGTAATAGCGCCGGCTGGTGGACAGCAGCGGCAACAGTGGTGGACAGATAGTACACACGCCGGTGAGGATGTGCACGGAGTGTGGGCAGAGGGGAGGAACTCGGGTAAGTGTCACAGAGGACCCCATCTGGAGGCCACTGGAACCTGCTACTGGGTTCGAGAAGGGAGGTGCGGTCAGGGCGGAGCCAGGCCGCACTGGGAGCATAAAAGGAGCCAAGAGCGGGGGCTCGAGGCTGCCGGTTCTAGGAATGGACTCGTTTTGTTGTTGCTTTCATCTCATCGCCGTCGTCGCTTAACATTTCCTCTAGATATTGCGCTATAAAGGATAGTAGTTGGCTATCTCAGCCAGCGCCATCAGTGTTAGACGGCTAGTGATATGTACAGGCTAGGCTAAGCTACTGTGAAGAGTGTGCAGATGAGACCGTGAAAGTTGTTCATGAAGAAAGTGCCTCCTAAAAACTCTTTCTCTGCATCATTGACACTACACAGGGATAGACACCGTGAGGGAGAATGGACTCAGGTGGCCCAAAGGGACACTTGGCGGAACAGGCCCAACAAAGCGGACCTCTAGCCGCAGCCTGCCCTGTGTCACAGGCTGACCTTCCCTCTTTATTACACTGGTAACCTGACAAAATTGGCCCCAACTGTCCCCACCATCATCCATCACTGAGACTAGAAATTATTTTGCAATACACCACCATCTTTCATAAGTCTGGATGAATTCTGCAGCCATTAACTTTTTTAATTCACCGATTACTATAATTTCTTCATTTTACTATAATTTCTTGATACGGGTATATATTTATATTTATTTATACAGGCTCACGTGACCATCGATCTAATAGTGGCAGCTACATGGACCAAATTGTTTCAAAAAGAAAAAAATATTTGAATTTAATCCCAATTTTGAAATCGCAAGAGGCTGCTCGTGACACCTTTCACTCCGGCGCTTCCCTCATGACCTCTGCCAGACTCTTCTGACCTCTACTGACATCAGTGTTTCCAGCCAGGCTACAGTCGCCAAATCAAACGCCTGTTGCACTCAAAATATAGTACGCAATTTAGAGATGTATCGAGACACCTGGGGTGTCCGTGCACGGTGCCATCCTGGTATGCTGACAAATTAGACTGTCCTGATCTCCTGAGCTCTCACCTCCGTTTAACGAAATCAAATGTTACTTTTTTCATGGACTCCTCTAGTTCTCAGCGATAATCACAATATACAGTACCACTGATAAAACACACAAAGCTTAGCACTAAAACTGTTACACCATATGTAATTTGTATATCCAGCACTGTATACTCATTTTCCCACTGATAGAGCGATGAACGTTTGCCGTTCTCTTCTCATTACCTGAACTCTTTGTCTCCACGTCAGCATGTTACGTCACACAGCACGAAGCAATGTGGGCATGGTGCCCCTGGTGAGTGAGTATTGCTTTTGGTTAGCCGCCTGTGTCCGATGATCTTGACGATCCGTTGGAGTAGAGATTAGTTTACAGGTGGATTGATCACTATTTTTTTTACAAAGGGTTCCTCATTGTATTGGTTAATCTCAACTCTCCGATTGAGAGGCGAGATCTCCACTAACCTCCTTTCCCGGTTGGATTTTATCACCTTCAATTAATCAGGAAAGAGTATTCCAGACTAAATATTATTGTCTGCCGGAAGCACTGGCTCTCTTGTCATTACTTTAACGCGAATTCTAGGCATCACGTGATGTCACACGACTTATTATTATGATTGTTCCTATTACTATTGGTATTCTCCATTGGTTGTCACAGTTAATATATCAACAATAAATTTGAAATGGTTAAAACTTTCGTTATTTATCATTGTGCCTTTATTTCTCCAATCCATTTTTGAAAACATCTTCTAGCATTGCTGTGCGTTACCGCCCTTATATACTGCTCAAGAGAGAAGAAATCACCCTGTTTGGAACGCATCCACATATATACTTCTCCAGGAACGCATATTAAGCACTAAGCGAGGTCTACCTGTATATCCACGTGGCTACATTAAGTCATCTGCTTAAAGTATTGTCTTCTACTGGCCACCTTGCTGCCCAGTGGGTTTGGGAGTTTTATAATCTCTACATGATCCACCAAATTTTTATTCTAAAGGGTGGAGGTGTAGAGGTGTAATGGTTAGCATACTGTGCTGTGCACGTAGTGACGTGGATTTTATTGCAGCTAAAGCACCTATACTGAGCCTCACCTATGATTTATCGATAAATATTAAATATTATAGACTCCCAAAATATACCGCAAAATGCATGTGTAAGAATTGTTATTTATTAAAAGAATGGTGTATATGCACATACATTTCGGATAATGTAGCAAACAAGATTGTAAAGAGAAGAGGAACAACCATCACAATACATGGTGAATTGAGAAAAAAAATGTTGATACAAATTTGTGCAAAGCTAGGAAAAAAATGCCCCCTTATCTGAAACTGGTTTTGCAAAGGTATTTGCTTCTTGATTTGAAGCTTTCGTGACTGCAGGAATCCATACTCTTTGGTTCTTTCGGTAAAGTCACGTAGTTAGAAATAAAATAAAATAAATCACGACGTTTCGATCGCAACACAAGCGGTCGTCATCAGGCCTGATAACGACAGCCGTCATATTTCCTTCTTGGTCTGTGTTTGTTCAACCTTGCTCTGCTGCCTTTAAAATGCCTTGGCTTTAAGCAACTGAAGTTTTTATGCAAAACTCTGTGAGTGTCTGTTCCCTTCATAGTCACTATTAAAAACATTTAAGAAAATTTCAACACAAATATACTGTATATGGTGGGGGAAACCACCACTCTTCGTTATTGTCTCGCCTTGAGACCTCAATTTAGAACCAACGCCTCTTTTTCACAACTCTGTCCATCATTATTTAATACACTATATATATTGCACTACCAAACTTTTTATATTCATAATGGAAGATTTAACACCGTTTGTGAATTACACCACGGACTTTTAACATGGTCTTGGTCCTCCTGTGCAGCAGTTTTAGTTTGTAGATCTGGAGGGTGGGAGTATGGGGATGGCATCATAAAACGAGGAACCTGCAGTTTCTACATTGCCTCTCCACCTGCACACTCATAGACACACGGGGCCTCCGAGGGCTGGCGTTTCCCCCCAGCCTCAGCCACGCACCGCTACCCCGCGGGAGCTGCACACTGGAGAGCCCCTTCAGCACTGAGCTCTGGTCACCGATGACGAGCCACGACCGGGAGTTAACCTTATGTCCTGCTCCACCTCAAAGTCATCGCAGCACGTCATCAGGTATTAACACAACTTGCTGTCGAAGCAGTTAACCAGGGACCTGCCCTGGGGGCACGCGACCGACTTTTCTGCGAGTGACCCCAATGGAACGAGAATGAAGTAAGCGTGTAAATTCGTATTTACATTATCAAACACCGACAAGGAAAAATAATGTTAACTGGGGTCGACTAAGTCCACTTTATGTACACAATACGTGTGCATGCCTTACCCTTTGTGTGAATAACAGTAGTTGGTTATCCTTTGATCAGCATCTTCCAAAAAAAAATACTTTTCTGCCATCAGCTCCAGCCTACCAAGAAATATGAACACAATACAAGACTTGTTTTGATACGATTGTTTGTCAAGCAAAGACTTCTCAGAGCGTTTTACACGCGTGATAAAACGTAATTGTTATGACAAATTTACATTCAAGAATGGAATACAAGAGCTAAAAAAAACTTGAGGTAAAAAACTGATAGCGATGTACGCGGGTGTTTTACAAAACCGCTTACTACCAACCTATTGCAGTATATAATGCATTTCTACTTGTCTCTCAGGGGGGACGTACGTGTATACTATGCCAGACCTGGCTCCAACTCCTCTCGGATTTGGAGGCAGTATAGCTGTGTGGGCGGCCACCATTACAGGTGCAGTGTAATAGCGCCGGCTGGTGGACAGCAGCGGCAACAGTGGTGGACAGATAGTACACACGCCGGTGAGGATGTGCACGGAGTGTGGGCAGAGGGGAGGAACTCGGGTAAGTGTCACAGAGGACCCCATCTGGAGGCCACTGGAACCTGCTACTGGGTTCGAGAAGGGAGGTGCGGTCAGGGCGGAGCCAGGCCGCACTGGGAGCATAAAAGGAGCCAAGAGCGGGGGCTCGAGGCTGCCGGTTCTAGGAATGGACTCGTCTTGTTGTTGCTTTCATCTCATCGCCGTCGTCGCTTAACATTTCCTCTAGATATTGCGCTATAAAGGATAGTAGTTGGCTATCTCAGCCAGCGCCATCAGTGTTAGACGGCTAGTGATATGTACAGGCTAGGCTAAGCTACTGTGAAGAGTGTGCAGATGAGACCGTGAAAGTTGTTCATGAAGAAAGTGCCTCCTAAAAACTCTTTCTCTGCATCATTGACACTACACAGGGATAGACACCGTGAGGGAGAATGGACTCAGGTGGCCCAAAGGGACACTTGGCGGAACAGGCCCAACAAAGCGGACCTCTAGCCGCAGCCTGCCCTGTGTCACAGGCTGACCTTCCCTCTTTATTACACTGGTAACCTGACAAAATTGGCCCCAACTGTCCCCACCATCATCCATCACTGAGACTAGAAATTACTTTGCAATACACCACCATCTTTCATAAGTCTGGATGAATTCTGCAGCCATTAACTTTTTTAATTCACTGATTACTATAATTTCTTCATTTTACTATAATTTCTTGATACGGGTATATATTTGTATTTATTTATATAGGCTCACGTGACCATCGATCTAATAGTGGCAGCTACATGGACCAAATTGTTTCAAAAAGAAAAAAATATTTGAATTTAATCCCAATTTTGAAATCGCAAGAGGCTGCTCGTGACACCTTTCACTCCGGCGCTTCCCTCATGACCTCTGCCAGACTCTTCTGACCTCTACTGACATCAGTGTTTCCAGCCAGGCTACAGTCGCCAAATCAAACGCCTGTTGCACTCAAAATATAGTACGCAATTTAGAGATGTATCGAGACACCTGGGGTGTCCGTGCACGGTGCCATCCTGGTATGCTGACAAATTAGACTGTCCTGATCTCCTGAGCTCTCACCTCCGTTTAACGAAATCAAATGTTACTTTTTTCATGGACTCCTCTAGTTCTCAGCGATAATCACAATATACAGTACCACTGATAAAACACACAAAGCTTAGCACTAAAACTGTTACACCATATGTAATTTGTATATCCAGCACTGTATACTCATTTTCCCACTGATAGAGCGATGAACGTTTGCCGTTCTCTTCTCATTACCTGAACTCTTTGTCTCCACGTCAGCATGTTACGTCACACAGCACGAAGCAATGTGGGCATGGTGCCCCTGGTGAGTGAGTATTGCTTTTGGTTAGCCGCCTGTGTCCGATGATCTTGACGATCCGTTGGAGTAGAGATTAGTTTACAGGTGGATTGATCACTATTTTTTTTACAAAGGGTTCTTCATTGTATTGGTTAATCTCAACTCTCCGATTGAGAGGCGAGATCTCCACTAACCTCCTTTCCCGGTTGGATTTTATCACCTTCAATTAATCAGGAAAGAGTATTCCAGACTAAATATTATTGTCTGCCGGAAGCACTGGCTCTCTTGTCATTACTTTAACGCGAATTCTAGGCATCACGTGATGTCACACGACTTATTATTATGATTGTTCCTATTACTATTGGTATTCTCCATTGGTTGTCACAGTTAATATATCAACAATAAATTTGAAATGGTTAAAACTTTCGTTATTTATCATTGTGCCTTTATTTCTCCAATCCATTTTTGAAAACATCTTCTAGCATTGCTGTGCGTTACCGCCCTTATATACTGCTCAAGAGAGAAGAAATCACCCTGTTTGGAACGCATCCACATATATACTTCTCCAGGAACGCATATTAAGCACTAAGCGAGGTCTACCTGTATATCCACGTGGCTACATTAAGTCATCTGCTTAAAGTATTGTCTTCTACTGGCCACCTTGCTGCCCAGTGGGTTTGGGAGTTTTATAATCTCTACATGATCCACCAAATTTTTATTCTAAAGGGTGGAGGTGTAGAGGTGTAATGGTTAGCATACTGTGCTGTGCACGTAGTGACGTGGATTTTATTGCAGCTAAAGCACCTATACTGAGCCTCACCTATGATTTATCGATAAATATTAAATATTATAGACTCCCAAAATATACCGCAAAATGCATGTGTAAGAATTGTTATTTATTAAAAGAATGGTGTATATGCACATACATTTCGGATAATGTAGCAAACAAGATTGTAAAGAGAAGAGGAACAACCATCACAATACATGGTGAATTGAGAAAAAAAATGTTGATACAAATTTGTGCAAAGCTAGGAAAAAAATGCCCCCTTATCTGAAACTGGTTTTGCAAAGGTATTTGCTTCTTGATTTGAAGCTTTCGTGACTGCAGGAATCCATACTCTTTGGTTCTTTCGGTAAAGTCACGTAGTTAGAAATAAAATAAAATAAATCACGACGTTTCGATCGCAACACAAGCGGTCGTCATCAGGCCTGATAACGACAGCCGTCATATTTCCTTCTTGGTCTGTGTTTGTTCAACCTTGCTCTGCTGCCTTTAAAATGCCTTGGCTTTAAGCAACTGAAGTTTTTATGCAAAACTCTGTGAGTGTCTGTTCCCTTCATAGTCACTATTAAAAACATTTAAGAAAATTTCAACACAAATATACTGTATATGGTGGGGGAAACCACCACTCTTCGTTATTGTCTCGCCTTGAGACCTCAATTTAGAACCAACGCCTCTTTTTCACAACTCTGTCCATCATTATTTAATACACTATATATATTGCACTACCAAACTTTTTATATTCATAATGGAAGATTTAACACCGTTTGTGAATTACACCACGGACTTTTAACATGGTCTTGGTCCTCCTGTGCAGCAGTTTTAGTTTGTAGATCTGGAGGGTGGGAGTATGGGGATGGCATCATAAAACGAGGAACCTGCAGTTTCTACATTGCCTCTCCACCTGCACACTCATAGACACACGGGGCCTCCGAGGGCTGGCGTTTCCCCCCAGCCTCAGCCACGCACCGCTACCCCGCGGGAGCTGCACACTGGAGAGCCCCTCCAGCACTGAGCTCTGGTCACCGATGACGAGCCACGACCGGGAGTTAACCTTATGTCCTGCTCCACCTCAAAGTCATCGCAGCACGTCATCAGGTATTAACACAACTTGCTGTCGAAGCAGTTAACCAGGGACCTGCCCTGGGGGCACGCGACCGACTTTTCTGCGAGTGACCCCAATGGAACGAGAATGAAGTAAGCGTGTAAATTCGTATTTACATTATCAAACACCGACAAGGAAAAATAATGTTAACTGGGGTCGACTAAGTCCACTTTATGTACACAATACGTGTGCATGCCTTACCCTTTGTGTGAATAACAGTAGTTGGTTATCCTTTGATCAGCATCTTCCAAAAAAAAATACTTTTCTGCCATCAGCTCCAGCCTACCAAGAAATATGAACACAATACAAGACTTGTTTTGATACGATTGTTTGTCAAGCAAAGACTTCTCAGAGCGTTTTACACGCGTGATAAAACGTAATTGTTATGACAAATTTACATTCAAGAATGGAATACAAGAGCTAAAAAAAACTTGAGGTAAAAAACTGATAGCGATGTACGCGGGTGTTTTACAAAACCGCTTACTACCAACCTATTGCAGTATATAATGCATTTCTACTTGTCTCTCAGGGGGGACGTACGTGTATACTATGCCAGACCTGGCTCCAACTCCTCTCGGATTTGGAGGCAGTATAGCTGTGTGGGCGGCCACCATTACAGGTGCAGTGTAATAGCGCCGGCTGGTGGACAGCAGCGGCAACAGTGGTGGACAGAGAGTACACACGCCGGTGAGGATGTGCACGGAGTGTGGGCAGAGGGGAGGAACTCGGGTAAGTGTCACAGAGGACCCCATCTGGAGGCCACTGGAACCTGCTAGTGGGTTCGAGAAGGGAGGTGCGGTCAGGGCGGAGCCAGGCCGCACTGGGAGCATAAAAGGAGCCAAGAGCGGGGGCTCGAGGCTGCCGGTTCTAGGAATGGACTCGTCTTGTTGTTGCTTTCATCTCATCGCCGTCGTCGCTTAACGTTTCCTCTAGATATTGCGCTACAAAGGATAGTAGTTGGCTATCTCAGCCAGCGCCATCAGTGTTAGACGGCTAGTGATATGTACAGGCTAGGCTAAGCTACTGTGAAGAGTGTGCAGATGAGACCGTGAAAGTTGTTCATGAAGAAAGTGCCTCCTAAAAACTCTTTCTCTGCATCATTGACACTACACAGGGATAGACACCGTGAGGGAGAATGGACTCAGGTGGCCCAAAGGGACACTTGGCGGAACAGGCCCAACAAAGCGGACCTCTAGCCGCAGCCTGCCCTGTGTCACAGGCTGACCTTCCCTCTTTATTACACTGGTAACCTGACAAAATTGGCCCCAACTGTCCCCACCATCATCCATCACTGAGACTAGAAATTACTTTGCAATACACCACCATCTTTCATAAGTCTGGATGAATTCTGCAGCCATTAACTTTTTTAATTCACCGATTACTATAATTTCTTCATTTTACTATAATTTTTTGATACGGGTATATATTTGTATTTATTTATACAGGCTCACGTGACCATCGATCTAATAGTGGCAGCTACATGGACCAAATTGTTTCAAAAAGAAAAAAATATTTGAATTTAATCCCAATTTTGAAATCGCAAGAGGCTGCTCGTGACACCTTTCACTCCGGCGCTTCTCTCATGACCTCTGCCAGACTCTTCTGACCTCTACTGACATCAGTGTTTCCAGCCAGGCTACAGTCGCCAAATCAAACGCCTGTTGCACTCAAAATATAGTACGCAATTTAGAGATGTATCGAGACACCTGGGGTGTCCGGGCACGGTGCCATCCTGGTATGCTGACAAATTAGACTGTCCTGATCTCCTGAGCTCTCACCTCCGTTTAACAAAATCAAATTTTACTTTTTTCATGGACTCCTCTAGTTCTCAGCAATAATCACAATATACAGTACCACTGATAAAACACACAAAGCTTAGCACTAAAACTGTTACACCATATGTAATTTGTATATCCAGCACTGTATACTCATTTTCCCACTGGTAGAGCGATGAACGTTTGCCGTTCTCTTCTCATTACCTGAACTCTTTGTCTCCACGTCAGCATGTTACGTCACACAGCACGAAGCAATGTGGGCATGGTGCCCCTGGTGAGTGAGTATTGCTTTTGGTTAGCCGCCTGTGTCCCATGATCTTGACGATCCGTTGGAGTAGAGATTAGTTTACAGGTGGATTGATCACTATTTTTTTTACAAAGGGTTCCTCATTGTATTGGTTAATCTCAACTCTCCGATTGAGAGGCGAGATCTCCACTAACCTCCTTTCCCGGTTGGATTTTATCACCTTCAATTAATCAGGAAAGAGTAATCCAGACTAAATATTACTGTCTGCCGGAAGCACTGGCTCTCTTGTCATTACTTTAACGCGAATTCTAGGCATCACGTGATGTCACACGACTTATTATTATTATGATTGTTCCTATTACTATTGGTATTCTCCATTGGTTGTCACAGTTAATATATCGACAATAAATTTGAAATGGTTAAAACTTTCGTTATTTATCATTGTGCCTTTATTTCTCCAATCCATTTTTGAAAACATCTTCTAGCATTGCTATTTTAATTTCAATCGGTGCTAATTTCTTCATGTATTTGCCGTGCAGTTCCTGTCGTTATAAATGGCAATGATAAAACAAATATATATTTTATTAAAGGTTCTTCACCTTTTTCAGTCACAACGGACTTCTAGAATAAAACATGTTTTAATTGTAAAATGTATTGCCTGTTAATATATTGACACTTTAAATAAACAAGACGGACACACACAACATTTATTTTTTTCATTGCTTTTATATTGTTCAGCTTTTATTTGTGTCAACTACTTCCACAAATATCTTGCATTGAAGCATATCAATACATTTTCATTTCTATTATTTCCTCTACACCATCTTGATAAAATAGTATTGTTAATCTTTAGCTCACTACATGGACTGCAAGTACATATGGTATTGTTGCTATATCAAATCAACTTGCACAGTAACAGTCTAAGCAAAAATAACAAACGGTAACTTTTTTTATTCCCGAAATCTAAAATTAGATCATTATTTAGATCGTATTCTTTCTAGAAAATTACAGAAAACGTTCCCCTTGTTTTTATTTGTCTCTTACTCTATTATTTATACTCAGAGTATCTGTTTGGTTGTTGTTGCTGGTGTATGGTATCCGGGTTGGTTTGAGGCTATATGACTTGTTTCGGGCAAAGACACTGTGCAGGACACATTAGTTTTATCGTCTTTCCAGCAGCATCATCCCCACATCCATAACGGTCGGCCATTACTTCACAATTGCTGTATTTGTCTTTGTAGAGGCATGGATTTGCTGTTAATTAAAAAGAAACGAAAAAGAAAGTAAAAATGGCAGACGTTTGTACTTTACCACTGCATCTTGTACGTGCCCAAACAAAATACAGCATGCATGTAATCACTGTAATTGTAAGATTTAACAGCATAGCAAAAGCTGTCACTGCCCCTTCAATCAGTGCAAGGGAAGACGCAATAAAGTTTAATTACTCACCTGTTCTCTTTTGCCCATTCTCCCCTCGCCCCTCCATTCGTTCCCGTCCCTCCCCTACCCTGTCGTGACCCCTAAGTTCCCCCTATCGTGGTCACTCATTCCTCAATCCTTGCACGCCCCTGCCATCTAAATCATTATATTATCTCAGCGTTTATTAAACTATGTCAAGCACCTTGACTGAGGCGCTCTATAAGTATAACATTATATGAGTAGATATCAAATAAACGCAGCTAATACTTGCTGAATTCATGGTCCACGTTTCTGTCGACCATTGCTGAGCACAGCAGGAACACAACTTTCTAGATAGCCTCGCAAAACGTCAGTGTCACTCTGGGCTCATATGGCAAACAATTAGGCCTTAGGGTATGCTTTACAAAAAAAAAACTTACTGGCAGCATGTAAAAATGAGGCTCATACAGCTTTATAACAGATGTCAGTAGGCAGTGAAAGGTAGTAAATGACTTTCTTATATAGATAATGTGTATAATACGTGGAAGCATGGGATGGAGGTCGATAGCAGCAGAGGTCTTGATGGACTATATTAAATAGTTCTGAGAATAGAGGTCAATGTTTATGAAAAATGTACAGATTCTAACACGTAAGATATTAAATAAAATTAGTTTTTATATATGGAGGATGTAGGTAGTTTTATAGCAAGACAGTGCTACCATATTTGATAGAACATAAGAAGAAAACATTGTGGATTTAATCAGGAAGATGAACTTGTGATTGGTGGAACGCGTGTAGAATGAACAGTGGCTATTTCCTGAAATGAGCACTGGAGTGAAACCTTGGAGGATGTTACACCAGGGTGTCAACTTTTATATAATTTTGCAATACAGCTGAAAAAATGGTTACATATGGTGTTATCTACAGTATTGGTTTTTGACCTTGATTTATCATGCTGCATGAAAAGGTGTCTGGGTAACTTACTGCACAAGTTGTTTACACAACTGTCAGGACAAGCTTCACATGGTTTCCCTAAGTCATATGGATAGTTCAACCTGGAGTTCTGGTTTCCACTGTAGAAAAGAACAGAAACATGCAAGGGCTTGTTAATGAAACAATACGTATTTTGTAGGCAGGACATTGCATGAACTGGCTGGAGTGCTATCCACGCCTGTATAAGGGGGGAAACACAGTACTTGTTCCATACATGCGAACCATAATTGGGATCTGGGCGAGGGGATTGTCACATCGTGGCCACGGCTGGAATCGGCCAATGAAGCTCTGATTCCACTTACAGACGCATGGACACGCGTTTTAACTATTTTTTATTTTTCCAGGTAATACCCACTTGAGCTATGTAGCTGTTTTTCAAAAGAGACCATAATAGCTCAACGAAGTGGCTTATCACATGGAAATGTATATTCTTGGTTCTTTCGGTAAAGTTACGCAGAAGGGTAATAATAATAAAAATATAACAATTCAACAATACAATTCTCACGACGTTTCCATTTCAACACAAGCAATCATCATCAGGTGTAAAAACCACAGCAAGAAAATTTGAAAAAAGTGGCGGGTTTAAAAAAAAAAATCTAATTCTCTTGCTGTGGTTTTCACACTTTATGATGATTGCTTGTGTTGCAATCGAAACGTCGTGAGAATTTTATTGTTTTATTTCTTCTTATTTTATTATTTCCCTTCTATGTGACTTCACCGAAAGAACCAAGAATATGAATCCCTGCAGTCACGAAAGCTTTAAATCGAAATGGAAATGTATTGCAGCTAAATACTCTAAACGCGTGTTTCTAAATGTGGAGAAAAAAAAACGGAGGACCCGTAAAAAATCCACACAACCACGGGAAGAATATGCACACTCCAAATATACGGGCGTCAGGGTCGAGATCGAACCCACGACTTCCTGAATAACAGGCGAGGCAGTTAACATATCGCCATCGTGGCGCCCCACCTTGTGTGTGTGTGTACCGCAAACCAGTCCAGTGTGCCCCCTGGTGATCATTTACGTAATGCAAGGTTCTATGGCAGGAGTCAGTCTAACCATTAAAAAGTATTAATTTATATCAAGTCAACCTCTCATGACTTCATATAAACTAGTACTTTTTAAATTACATTGGTAAACAAATAGCCCCAATCGCACGTTTTCTCATTGAAAATAGGTACATTTCTAAATATCACTGTCCTGATCACAAAAGCAAAGTTTGTGGGGAATAATAGCCATTTTCTATACTTTTTAGGCATAAGCAATTACGAAATAACACTTACTACCCATGAACAAAAATTGTGATACATAGTGTAATCAATCAATCTGACTGCTTTATATTGAATTATGTCAAGTGGAGCGAAGTAGGAACAGGGTACTCCACCCCAGATATGATAACAGTATTTATAACTACAAAGAAAGAAAAAACATATGTAAAGCATGAGGAGGTGCATGCTCAACAGTGACACAATAAGGACACATGCTAGTGCTCACGTAATGCACTGCAATTCAGATAACTATCTGAAGAACACCACCTACTTTTGCCCACCATTAGCTTTCTCTCCTAGAGATATAATTATCTGGAAACTGTTGTTGTACATTACCAGCATTATTCTTTAACATTTGACATTCTAACAAAACACAATCCACGTATTGAGCATACTTACGCTGGGCAATATTGGCAGACATAGAGGTACTTGAGATCCCCAGGGATATTTGGGCAGTAGTTGATCGCACACCCAACCTGATGAGACTTATACCACACCAGCTGCAGGAGACAGTGAACACAGTGGATAGATATAAAAATAGGTGTTACTATTTCTGGCAATAGAACGGGTGTCTGCATTAACCACATATACTTGTGGTGAACATGCAAAAAATGCTCTGATAGTACAGGCATTGTTTTTAAACTGATTGGTCCACATCAGAGACGGCGACATCATTGAGGTCCCATGGGAGATCCCATGATGTAGCTGCTCACCCCGAGCTCTCAATGTCCTGATAGTGCATTGTCTTTGTGCTGTTCACCTTTTGACGTCCTCTGGTCTAACAATGGTTGAGACTATACTCTAAAGAAAGCTGTCTCTGGTGTGTACCAATCGGTTTCAAAGACAATGTATATACTATCAGAGCATGTTTTTTTTTGCATGTTCACCACAGGCATATTTGGTTAATGCAGACATGATTCCTTGCAAAAAGTTTCAGTTTGGTGTTTTAACACCTGTTTTATTGCCAGAAAGGGCAAAACCTATTCTTATATTTTGATACGCGCAAGGGAGGTCCCATGATACAGTGGATAGACATTGTACTTTTGCATACGAATGTATCTTAAACACATCTACAAGAGTTCATGCAGGTTGCATATCACTCCAATAAGTGAAACTTGAAATACTATTTTAGACATTGTATTGGCAGTCGTGTTAAAGCACATTCTAAAAATGTCTTACTTCCACTACCGTTTAAAAACACTGACAAATACGTAAGTCCTTGAAAGAAGAGCAACTGTAGGAAATTATAGGTAAATGTTAGGTTATTACCTATGCTACGTAGCTGCACATAACTCAGCACCTGGCCTGAAAACCGACATTAGTCAGTCAGTAGGCGGTGATCCCAATTAGTAATTTGCGGGTAACTTTTTAAGTTGAAAAATTGTCACCATTATGCCACACAATGGCCTACTCATGCCCAAAGACGTCACGGGATCTTTAATGTCCGCCGTGGAGCGGATGGGACGTATTTTGCAGTGAATGCACCCATAATATTAACCAGGGCAGCCACTGGGGGTTCAACCGTGAAGCTGTGCAACAAGCGGCCAACGCACTGGGTCATGTCACCCGTCCAGAGTGTGCTCTTTACAAACCTGAGTGAAGTGTCCCACGGCCCCTGGGTGCTTGGCACCTTTCCCGTACTCAAACCCTGGAGAAATGACTTCGCTGTACCAGCTAAACACCACAGAGTCCCATGGGCGAGGATTCCCCGACAGGAAAATGTTCTCACCGCAGTTCCACTCTGCAGAGTAAATTGAACTTAAAATCAGCACACAGATCATGTCTCTCACCAAGCACGTGTTGATATGAATGTGTTACCAACGTAATGTAAGTATACCATAACGAGGTGTCTTATTTGTCTTTAGTGATGTAAAATAATTTTATTTTTGCACGCACATCCCTGAACGATTGATGAAAATTATAATATTATTTTTGTGATCGCACGCCATTACAAGGACGATGAAGATACTGGCTCCCACCATAGTGATGTTGGATTTTCCACACCTATCTCAAAGCTAACAAAAAAAATTAACGACAGTGGTTCATCATCAGGACCTCCTTTGCCAGTACCAAAATATACTAATAGGGTTTTTCCCCTTTTTTCTGGCAACAAAACTGACACCTTTTGCAAGGAATCATGCTTACATTAACCACAATACTTGCAGTCAAATGCAAACAAAAAACAATACTCTGAGAAAGCTGTCTCTGGTGTGGACCAATCAGTTTCAAAGACAATGCATAAATTATCAGAGTATTGTTTTTTGTTTGCATTTGACTGCAAGTATTGTGGTTAATGTAAGCATGATTCCTTGCAAAAGGTGTCAGTTTTGTTGCCAGAAAAAAGGGGAAAAACCCTATTAGTAGACAGTGGTTCACTTCGCCCTTTCCAGAACGCACTTTCACGTGCACACACAAGCACAGGTGTGTGTTGTGTCATAAGAGTCTGATTGGTCAGCTCGGACCTGTGAGTCGTTCTTGTACCAGGATGTCAGAACATTAATTTCAGCTAAAAATACACTTGGATTACTAATGGTATGCATTAGTTATTATTTAACGGCAAGTTTGTAGAATAATAAAACTGCAAGCTTACTAATATTATCATTCACCCAGATGCGGTCAGCATCTGTACTGTGTTGAAATAAGCACTTCTCTGCCCACTTGAGGCTGTTTTTGGCCACGTCTGTATTGTATTCCTGCGAAGAGAGCACCGTCACATCCATTAGGACTCCATTGGAGGTATAATCAGTAGTATTAGTTTGTAAACAAAAAACTGCGACTTACGTCTTATTAATGACCACATCACGCATCAGTATATTGAGAATTAAGATAGCTATCAGGAGATAGCACACCAAAGGGGTCTTGAATCCGTCTGTGTTGGCATTTTTATGCTATCTGGGCTCTTTTTCCATTCCTCATATGTTCGCAACATGCCATGTTACAGTGTAAAGGTAGCTGCGTCAGTTTTGAAAGGACGCTGAGCATTTCGCGAAGGATCTTGTTTATAAGGTGTTCGTTTCATGCGCTGTAATGGAGAAAAGTCACTCCTGTGTTTTACCATTTTGAGCATGTTATCAGCCCTCGGGGTGACAGAACGACGCAGCATGTTGTGTATTTCCTCAATTATTTTTTGATTTTCTACGAGGCTTGTGTCAAGTTTTTTCCAGGCATTGTTGTCGGCCATCACTCGTGTGGTGCACTCCAGGATTGACAGGGCCACTGCCACCAAAATCGCCTTGGTTCTGTGCAAGAGCAAGCGCACACATGCACAAGGGCACAATCTAACACAGAAGGCTCAAATACATTGAACATTTCATACAGCTTGTTTCTACAGCACAATTTTTGGCAGCTCACTACAATGGCTTACATGTTCACCCGTTTAAGCATTGTTATGTAAATAGACGGTAATATATGTTTTATTGTTGATAGATACAGTACGTGAGTTATGACTAGTCATGAACTGATCCGAGGGATTATGAACTTAAGAGAACAAATATTTACGTAAGAGATAAATGGATATGGACTCATCCACAATTGTGAAAAATTGTGGTCTATGGGAAAGTACTTCTATCCTCAGTGATGGGTCAAGGTGGGGGCAGTTGAGGTCAATTCTGCCGTATTACTCGTGTAGTACAGGGGAAGTCAGTCTGGGACACAGAGCCGGCACTCGGGGGCTGCTGGAGTTGCCCCTGCATTGTCAAGCATCCCTTTTGGCCACCCGAATGTATCCCCATTATGGTGGGCCCCCCACACAACAGCTCTAGTGCCCCCCCCCAATCCGTGAGGAGCTGGAGCCGAGTCTGCTGGAGATGTGAAAAGGTCTCTAAAGCTTTGCTTTGCGGATAAATGTACCGGTGGGATGGCGGAGGGGAACACACAATTCCAATGGTGTTTGCACACAAAAAGGTATATAAAGAGTAGGTAGCCACATCGACAACAGTCAACTTATTTCTACGCCGAAACCCGTCCTGGTGAGGAATGTGCTCATCTCCATTGACGATACTGAGTCAGGGGTGGAAATTCCACTTTTCTGTGATGGGAGACAGTATATCATAGTTTTTCTTAACAGTGGGACTAATTTAATGAATCACTGAGTGATGCTGAACTCTTGCTCACATCGAGTTATATACTTATGTATTTTTTGTGTTAAGCTTCACAACTGTGTAGATTCATACCGGTAGTATATTCCAGTTAGCTGTGTGAGGATAGAGCCCAAATTGGCTCATCAGGCCTGCCTCCACCTGGTACAAACAGTACCACTTATATGACTGAAGCCATTTATTAATTATCAACCATTTCTGGTTGATACTTTGCTTCAGTCACGTAAATGGCAATGTGTGTATCAGGTTGGAGGATGAGCTTATTAATCATTTACATAGCTAACCCGAATATATTAATGATACGTATTGTACTGCATTTGATTACTGAGGCCTTCTGAGGTTGATGTCCCCCAGTAATGATTCCACGACATGAATTGTCACTGAAGCAGAACTCTCCCTTTGGTTCGCAATGTCACGGATCAGTGTCAGTTACAAAAGTTCAACGCTTAGGTCAATGAGCCCCTTTGCTCAGATGATGTCATCATCATGATCAGCCGAGGTCAATCCACTGCTGGGTGAAGGCCTCCAAAAGCCGCCACCACCTCCGACAATCCCGCAACACAACAATCCACCTCGGGCCTGCACATTTAACTGACTTAATCACCCCATCACATCAGTAGACAAGGATGTCTCGGGACCCCCAAATAATTGACCCCTAACATTGTTTTTCCTTTACAGATTCATTTGTTTTAAATAAACGTTACTTCAAAAAATATTACGTTTTCGTGAATTTAATGGGGCAACAAGGCATCTGGACCACCCTGTACATTGTTACAAACATAACAAAATAACATGCATTATAAATATAAATATATTCAACCTCTGCATTTGTAGGTACTTTACAACACAATACTGTGATATATATATGAATATAAAGGCTGAATTTCAACTATTTATTATTCAAAGAATGTTTAACTTTGACGAAGAATTACACGTTTTATACTGTACTTACGCGAACATTTCTGCGAAGGGATAAAGAAAACGCTTTGGTCCAGCAAGGTCTTATATAGCAGCAGCCAAGACAAACACATGATGTCACTCACAGAGATTAAAAAACACGTAATAAACGTGACGCACTTTGAAATGTAGTATTAGCCAAACATTTTATTTAAAAAAACACAGTGTAAAGGTGATCGATATTAATAACTTCACAGCAGAGGTGGGACAAAGTCATTGTTATGCAAGTCCAAGTCGAGTCGCAAGTCATCAAATTCATGACTCGAGTCTGACTCGAGTCCAAGTCACATGACTCGAGTCCACATCTCATAGGTGGGACAAAGTCATTGTTATGCAAGTCCAAGTCGAGTCGCAAGTCATCAAATTCATGACTCGAGTCTGACTCGAGTCCAAGTCACATGACTCGAGTCCACACCTCTGCTTCACAGCCTCTCAGACATAACCATAACCCCTCTAATGATACACTATCTCGCTAAGAGGCAGACTAAAAAACTTAAACTATTTTTATTTTTCCAGGTAAGACCCACTTGAGCTATGTAGCTCTTTCTCAGAAGAGATCTGGCCACACATGATAGCTCAACGAAGTGGCTTATCAAGTGGAAATGTCTTGCAACCAAATACTAAATGTGGAGGGAAAAACCGGCGTGTGGGTCGGGATCGAACCAACGACCTCTTGCATACCAGGCGAGGCTTCAGGCGAGGCTTGAAGCTCGGTGCCAACAAGAATCCTGGTCTCAATGCGAGACTTCACATACACGAGCTGGCTGTCCAGGTGATGTCTTACGGACACCATTTCTAAGCACAGGGCCCAAATGCCAAAACGTCAAGCCGCCAGCAACAAACAGCACCATCAAAATTGTGATACAGCATATAAGAGTTAAGGCATTTCTTGAATTGAGCGAGGTTATGAGAACTTAGGGGGGGGGAAAGACAATGGGAGAGAATTCCAGAGTTGAACAGTGCGAGGGAAAAAAGCAGTGAAATGTTGCGACCTTCAGTGTAGTGGTTGAACATGGTATGATGAGATGAAACAGTCAGTCTGGAAAAATGAGACCTCAACATGGGTGGAGAAATCAATGAGTGAAGTCACAGAAACAGAAACCACCCAGAATAGAGGTTTTTGGGCTAGATTGCTGAAATATAAATGTGTCGTTAAAACCGCCACCACACGACACAGCCAATTAGTAAGGTTTGTCACGTAAACAAAACGTGTCAATTTGTTACTAGCTCATCACACCGGTGTGTTGGAGAGTAAACCCACAATATTTACAATTTACTATCCAATACACCGATGTGCTGACATACTTGGCTGTTGGGCGGTGGTGGGTTTAACGACACATTTCTACTTACGCATTCTAACCTCAAAATCTCTATTATGGATAATATTGGTTGTGAAGGTCTAACATGTTCAACAAACAGAAACCATGATAGTAGCGATAAAAGGGTGGTAAGGAGGCAACTGGCCACTAGTGAGCATGTGACTTGAGTGAATAAGTAAGTGCAGGATCAATCACCCTCACTGCTTTACATTCAATTATATCAGGGACAGGGATCTAGGAACTGGGTGCACCACTCCCGATATCACAACTTTGGCCGAATGTGTGCTTTATATATCAGCAGTAATAATTGCACAGAGTTAGAGAGGCATCGACCCGGATAAGAAAGCCAAGCTTCTTTGATGCCTCCTTAGCCAGATTAATACTACAGCCATTCCATGACAGGTCAGATGAGATTGTTGTGCCAAGCAGATTTATGATTTTACGAGGGATAAAAATATATTTTTTATATATGCAAGGAGGAACTGTGGCATCGACAGTTTTGTGTGATATTATCAATGACTGGGGTTTTTTTAGTTGAACAGAATTAAAATGTGCGCAAGAAAATGTGTAGACTGGGCCAACTTTTTGAAACGTACACATTTCTCACATAAATGAACACGCTGTAATGATTAGCTTCACTTTCACCTCAAAGAGCGGATTAAATGTAGATCCTTAATAAACAAGTTGTTTGGATTGCATATCGCATTTCCATGAGCCACAGAATTCGAAAACCTACTCGAGTTGCTACCCTGTCGCTGTGTGTCCACACTTGCGAATAATTCAAGTGAGCAGCCATTTCATTGGGCATACATTCTCCACGCCGATTTCGCTGGACTGGCTGGCCTTAATTCTCCATATTATAATGTGGGCAAAGCAGAAGTGCATGATTAAGTCTGATAACCAACTGGAGTTCACTTCAATGGACTTGAGTTGTCCGTACGTGGAACGTAGGTACAAGTGCACATTCTCTCCTGAGCAAGATATTGTCTAGTTCAGATAAAGAAAAGAACAAACAAATTAACACCAATGTATAACTACTGGACATCATCATTGTACTAAATCTAAAATAAAACTAAAAAAACCTCAGAGCTTCAAAAATGTCAGATCTGTGATTAATCACGGGCTTACTTGGTAGTACTATACACACACACCATATTTGGATAATTTCTGTTAATATTTACTTATACTTTAGCTAACACTTATGATGTTTAACCCTGTCATGTTTGAGCGGGTTTTTAGATTTTCCAAAATACTTTGGCACTGATATATAAAACCAAACTGTAGTGAAAAGCAGAACTTGCCTTTGATAATAACGCAAAAAATAAATCGCATTGTGCTACATGCCAACCATTTTATTTGCGCAACAGAAAAAACATTGTATTGTTGTCAAATGTGGTCAAGCTACGTGTCAGGTTTCTGAGGCAAAGACGCCCACCTATTGCAATCATATTCAACCTGCAATAGAGAGTGGATATTAATAATTCAAAACACTTCTTCAGGCCCATTTTGTCATCTGACCTAGACCTAGAATCACAACCACCCTGCACCACGAGCACCACCACCACCTAGGGCATGTACATTTCTGAGCTGCCAAGACTTGGCACCAGGCAGTGGCTGACAGGATGTGGTGATGGTAGTGTGGTGGCACAAGTACTGTGGACTGCACACGCTTAGCACACGGACATAGCCGCCCATACCACGCTACTCCCGCTCGGCCCACAGCGCACAACACCGCAAACCATGGTGTGTTTCTGCTGCCATGTAAAAAAAAACATTCATTATGACAGCTGGGATTTAGGCGTATTATCTTAACAATTATAGGTGAGGAAAGATGCGCCCATCAATTAGTTTTAGACCAACAAATGTCGTCATATATTTACTGTTACCGTTACTAATGCGTTAGCAAATACAGAAAGGGCTTCTCTTTAATTCTGACGATGAATACATTTCTCAACTCTTTTTTTCAGGCAGAAATTTCACGCCTCAGGATTGGCTGTCGAGATTACTTGACCGCGGTTGGAGAATCATCTTCTCGGTGAGATCTTTCCTTTGCGAAGATTGTTTAGATATTAAGTGCTGCTGCTGCTGCTGCCACACGGCAGCTGCACCTGCCATGATGCCACCTGCTGGGGATGGCAGGGAGCCGCTTGCAACTGCGTTCTCTGTGCTCAACAACAGAATCCGGTACAGGCTGGAAAACCGTAAGTTTTAAACAAGGTGCAGAAATGTATATAAAACAACAACCATTGGGTCAAAAGCGGCCTGGTCAGAAATGATAGCTCAACGAAGTGGCTTATGTGGACATTTATAGCAGCCAAATAGTCTAAACGCATGTTTCTAAATGTGGAGGGAAAAAACGAAGGACCCGGAGAAAAATCCACACGATCATAAGGAGAACATGCAAACTCCAAATATACAGGCATCAGGTTCGGGATCAAACCAACGACTTCCTGCATACTAGGCGAGGTGGTTAACATATCGCCACCATGCACCTTTCGCGCAGTGTGACTCCGTATTGTGCAGCGTATCGTTTTCGCCTATTCAGGGTGATGAAAAGGGACTCCATCCCTCATTGTATTGACCATCAAGACACCGACTAAAATTACACAAAATGTAAAGTAATGTAGTGTTTTATCGTTTTAGAAAAGCCAAAGCATCTTAATAAATACCTTTGGGAAATGTATTGATCTTCAGAATTAGGAAATCGCTGCATATTTGCTAATGCTTTTGCAAATGACAACAGTAAATAGAAGACAATTGGTTGCTTAAAACTAATTGATGGGAGCAATGACGCACGTGAGAGACGGGACTTCGGGTCAAAATACAAATACAGCATTGTTTGCTCAATGGACATATTTGAACATGTCTACTAATATATTAGGGTGCCCATTGCTTAAGGGAGGAGCAGTGGCATATGTGCAGAATTAACAGTGATCTGATATGTATTCCCATGCTGTTCGATCGTATTGGAAAACTTAAATAGAAGTCTCTGTGCCAGACAGTTTCACAGACCGAGTATACTTCGATGAATGTCGAAGTTGCTTGAGGTTACACTGGCAGCATGCATCAATGTGTGCCGTAAGTACATGCATGTCTAGTGTTGTAAATATTGACGAATAAACTTCTTTATGAGGCACACGTTGTTTATTGACTTTCACTACAGGGTCCCTAGCATGAAGGGTATATCAGTCCCTTCACCCGATACCTAGGCATTATGGCCTCCGAACTATACGGGACCTAACTCTGGTCACCCGTTCCCTATCGTCCTCCGGCTGGGACCTAGGGGAGGCTAACTGACCCCGACCTCCTGGTCTGTGGGTCCTGACCACTGGCCTCACTGAGCTCCAGCCCTTAGAAGGGCTGCAGAGCTTGGGGTCCAGGGTCCTATTCTCCAGCCCGGTATTCTGTCTCCGGCGTGTAGATAAATGAGCCAGAGCTCTGAGAGCACTGGGTTATATACCCGTTCGTGGCCGGCTCCGCCCTGGCCACGCCTTCCTTCTGGAACCTTCTGGGCCATCCTGGAAGGTTTACATCATTCCCCTGGTTTCCCCCCCAGCTGGGGGCCCAGGGAATGTGTTCTAGGATCCGTTAACCAGGATCCACCGTTGGCCTCTATCTGGCCCATGGCATTTGCCTTGGTGAGGTAACGCCTCTGCACCCTATTGACAGTAAGTGGAACTGCAGGGCTATTGAACGGTGAGTGAGAATCACTCCTACATCACCCCCCCTGGCTGTAACAATTTAACGAATATTTCAAAACCGTGAACATGTAAAAATAACGCGTGTGCCTCGCAAAACGTAACAAGACCATTCCGACATAAATACCCCCTCAACAAGAACACACAATATATACATATGTAACACGAGAGAACCGAACGAACACACACCCATGAACACGCGCGACGCGGTAATAACAAGCCAACGGGCAACGAGAAAAAAAACTGAATTTTGAAAGGACCTCTATGCTGCAAAGGTACGAACACTCCACAGACCTGCAGTAGAACGCGGTGCACGGCATCAACCAACCAGACCGCGTATGTGTGAGGAAATGAACGAGGCCCTCATGAAAACCCCCAAGTTTTAGCGCGAGTGCGTGTTGCTGGCCCGTCGTAGGGAGCGGGTGGCTTCCTTGGTGGTACAGGCGGGGAGGGTGAGTTGGCAGGCACACCCGGGGAGGCCCATGATGACTCGGCGTCCGCAACGGGCGACCTTGTATTGCACGGCCCCATCACTCCTGCGTCATCTGCAGGAATGGCGACACGACTGCAAAGTGGGTTAGGCACCAACAAGGCATCACTTGTCTCGTTGGACGCGTCGCACGCTCGGCCCCCGTGATGTGTGTGTGACGCGGGAATGCGTGGCGCGACAAAAGACTTCAACCGGGAGGGGTGAATGAACCAGCGACGCTTTCCCCATCGAATCTTAATGCACTGGGGCCAAACAACCTCAACAATTTCGACCGGACCCCGCCATGGCTTAAGAAGTTTGGCCGATGTGGATACCGGCACCTGGGGACAATGAAGCCAGGCTTTGTCCCCCGCTGCCCACGCGTGTGTGGATGTCTTAGGGGCATGCAGCCGCAAATTAGCACGCTGGCGAGAGGCCGAATTCTTAATGGCGGCCTCGTGCGCCTCTGACAGTTTACGAAGGTTGAACCGCAGATAGTCTGCGAGTTTTGATGTTTGCAGCGGCTGGTCGATGCGCAAGCATTCTTCCGCCGGGGGGACTGCATCCCTACCATACATTAAGAAAAACGGCGAGAAGCCTGTCACTGTGTGCGGCGCCATTCGATATTCGGCGAGAACCCCAGGAATTTGCAAGTCCCAGTCGAGCTGGGATTCATCAACCTGGTGGCACAGCATAGAGGTGAGAGTTCTATGCAGGTGCTCTACCATGCCGTCAGTTTGAGGGTGGTAGGATGAATTGCGCACCTTCTTTGTGCCCAACAGGCTGCACACTTCGCGCAAAAGGGCACCCGAGAAATTCCTTCCCTGGTCGGTCAGCAGCCGTTCGGGAGCACCCTTGTTCAGGACGTAGCCCTGAACCAAGGCATCCACGACGGCTGCTGCCGACTGGTTGAGGAGAGCCCAGGCCATGGGCCAACGAGTGAAATACTCCACCCCAACCAGAAGGTACTTATTACCTCTCGGCGTAGTAGGGAGAGGCCCCAGGATGTCTAAAGCCACCAGCTCATTCACGCGAGACACGGAAATGGGCTGCAAGGGCGGACACGCAGGCCGCGCTGGCGGTTTCCGGCGTGCGCACTGGGTACAGCCCTATAGGATGTCGGTTATGTCACGCAACATACCCGGCCAAAAAAATTGCAGGTGCAGCATACCAAGGGTTTTGTAGCAACCGTTCATGTGCTGCCCACATGGCCTTACCCTGTAGCACAGAGGTTACGACAATCTTATACTGACAGGAATCACTGTCCCAATGCATGAGAAGACCCTGTCGCAAAATGACGGAAACAAACCAGCTCTGGCACTTGGCCGGATCACTGACACGACGTCGTAAAGCCAGCAGAGACACGTCTTCCAACTGGTGGTAACCCCATTCCGCTAGCGTCAGACCAAGCAGGTCATCACAGACCGTCACCTCAACGGGGTCATCAAGCGGAACCGGGTCAATGGGAAGAGTGACAGCCACCATTGTAGGGGGCGCGACAGACTCCGTCAGCGGAGGCTTGCAACGGCACGACCCAAAAAAACAAGCGCATTTTTGAACCGGCGGAAGACGAGACAACGCATCGGCATTAGTGTGTCGGGTACCTTTACGGTAAGTGACGGTGAAATCGTAGTCCTGAAGAATTTCGAGCCACCGGGAAAGCTGGCCGGATGGTTGGTCTACCTGCAAAGCATATTGCAATGCGGGGTGGTCGGATCGACCGTATAGGTACGGCCTGTACTGCTGAATAAAGAAAACAATAGCCAGCAACTTGCGGCAGGTTACACAGTAGCGTTGCTCGGCAGGAGACAACACTCTGCTACCATACGCGACGACTTTTTCGACGCCGTCAACAATCTGGGAGAGCACCCCGCCAATCCCAGTGTTGCTGGTGTTAGTGTCCAGAATGAATAGCTCCGAGAAGTCGGGGTAGGCCAAGGGCGGTGCCTTCACGAGGGCATCGCGTAAGGAATCGAATGCGGCCTGCTCAGCTTCCCCCCACTGAAATTTCACCCCTTTGGATGTGACGGCGTGGAGTGGCTTGGCGATGGTCAGCGAAAGTAGGACGCGAAGCCAATAAAACTGCGAACGTCCCCCACAAAGGTGGGGGTCGGCCACGAGCTGACACATTTTGTCTTCTCAGGATCGGTGGAAATTCCCAAGCGGCTGACTATATGGCCCAAGTACTGCACAGACTCGTGCAGAAGATGGAATTTCTGCGGCTTGAACTTCAAGTTAGCAGCGCGCATTTTCAGAAAAACAGCTTGCAGATGCTCAAGGTGCTCATTGAACGTGCGGCTAAAGACGATCACATCGTCAAGGTAAATGAGGCATGAGTCCCACTGGAGCCCAGCGAGGACAATTTTCATGAGGCATTGGAACGTCGCTGGGGCCGAGTGGAGACCCATGGGCAAACGATTAAATTCAAAAAGGCCCTGCGGTGTCCGAAAGGTGGTCTTATGTTTCGATGCTGCGTCGAGGGGGAGTTGCCAGAACCCCGACAGGAGGTCCAGCGTGGAGAAGTAACGAGGATCGGCAAGCGTTGTTGGAGGGTGGCCGCCGGCGCTGAGGCGAGCTGGTCGGAGTCTATACGAAAATCGGCGATCGCTTGTCCGATGGCGTCCACTGTAGCGGGTCGCTGCCGTGATGACGCAGCGTCCGTTGATTGGCTGGAGCTGTATGCCTCGCCCGCCAATGACGCGGCGTGCTGTGATTGGACCACAACGTTCCCAAGATGTATCTGGCTTCCGTGTCTGGCGGAAGCACATGGTCCCTAGGGGGAAATTTCAAAATGCGCGGGCTGTCCGATGGCGGGAACTGCCGTTGGCGGCTGCTCCGTTTCGCCTGCAGCCTCCAGCACCGTCCCGCCTTGGTTAATTTCTTCAAGAATAGAGGCCGCAGCATGAAGTAGTTGGGCGAGGCGGGAGTGCGCAGCGCGGACCCCGTTGCCTGCGCCAGGAGGGGCGATCGGTGGCCGGGCTGGTGGTTGGGCGGCCGGCAGCACGCCGGCATCTTCTGCACAGTTTTCAGCCCCCGCAGGTAAGTCTGAGTTATCTTCATCCAGGCTTCGCACGCGGGTCGTTCGTCTTGTTTCCATATTTTAACCACTTCTGACTCCAGTTGTAGTGTTGTAAATATTGACGAATAAACTTCTTTATGAGGCACACGATGTTTTTTGTCTTTCACTACAGGGTCCTTAGCATGAAGGGTATATCGGTCCCATCACCCGATACCTAGGCGTTATGGCCTCCGAACTATACGGGGCCTAACTCTGGTCACCCGTCCCCTATCGTCCTCCGGCTGGGACCTAAGGGAGGCTAACTGACCCCGACCTCCTGGTCTGTGGGTCCTGACCACTCGCCTCACTGAGCTCCAGCCCTTAGAAGGGCTGCAGAGCTTGGGGTCCAGGGTCCTATTCTCCAGCCCGGTCTCCTGTCTTCGGCGTATAGATAACTGAGCCAGAGCTCTGAGAGCTCTGCCTTATATACCCGTTCGTGGCCAGCTCCGCCCTGGCCACACCTTCCTTCTGGAACCTTCTGGGCCATCCTGGAAGGTGACATCATTCCCCCAGTTCCCCCCCACCCGGGGGCCCAGGGAATGTGTCCTAGGATCCGTTTACCAGGATCCACCATTGGCCTCTCTCTGGCCCATGGCATTTGCCCTGGCGAGGTAATGCCTCTGCACCCTATTGACAGTAAGTGGAACTGCAGGGCTGTTGAATGGTGAGTGACAATCACTCCTACACATGCATCACTGTGTGCCGTAAGTGCAAGTTATGTAGGGCAGAGGCAATAGCATGACATTCAGTGATACAAAAAGAAATTGGCAGGCAGTATTTTTTTTATTGTTTTGGTAGAGTTACATCCAAGTAAATATACAGCATTGGATAATGAAGCAAAAGAAGCAGCTACTACCCCATACTAAAATTGTGCATATGCAGTCTTGCTTTATACGTTGTAATGTTGTATGATAGTTCACTTTAAATAGACACTAATTCTAAGTCATAAAGTCAAAGTGATGTCTACTCAAATAAGCTTTGAGATGGTGCTCTTCTCCACTTTACAGCCCTGAACAAGTGGTGAAAAAAATCCACATTCATATGGCAGTGGAGGGTGTCTCCATAGGATAACCACTGTTGGCTTTTCCACAGAGTAGTAGGTATTTTATCAACCCAATAAGGATGATGGACGGAGTCACCCTCAAAAAGGATTTGTACTCGCAACCCTATTCTGAGTCCATTCTTTAGGCCTCATAACGAATTGGAATTTTATGGCAGCAGCCTCTACCTTTCCTGATATTCTGACTTGATTATATTACACTAAATTACCTAACATGGTCGCTTGCTTATTTGTAGGTTTACATATGTAATTATTTTGAATGTGAGTATTATTGCCATGCATTTTCTTTTTTAACATGAACCTAGAACATATAAAAGCAGCCTTTTAACCGTTATCTTAATCCAACAACTTCAGTATCCTGGTCAAGTTGTATTAATAGTATTTAAAAAGTGACGCATTGCAAATAACAGCAACAAGCGCTTGTGCATTGCAAATGCACAATTTAGAATACAATCTGTTTATAAAAGGCCTTCTTGTGCAGGGCTGGGAGGTTCATCTGCTGACTTCAGGCTCGTCAGAGACTTGTAGCTTGTAAGCGATGACAGTGATCCGCACAATCCCAGCAAAGAGGGAGTTTCATCTGCACAAATAGCATAAAGTTACAATGATCGCTAATAACAACCGTACAGTCAATAGGAAGATAATTTCACTTATTCTGTGCATGGCTCATGTTGATGTAGAGTAGCACCTATAATTTTACATTGAGGTGGTTGAGACAGATAATTGTATCATGCGTAGCTAATTTCACTGTTTGGAAACAACTGATAAGAGTGTACCTATTTTTAATCAACATTTTACCATTTAAAATATATCTCATACTTATTTTAGAGATAATTTATTGTATGTGTTACGTTATGCATTAAGAGCTTTAAACAGACATGAATTACTTGAAATACAGCATAACAATTAGCTAGACAAACAAATGTTCTTTACGTATTTTAAACTGGTTTCATGTGAACTTTTATACAAAACTGTTTAAACATGGGTCATATATCAAATTTCCACAATATTATGCTTGTTTACAAAAAAAAGCCTCACCGAGTCTCATCACTCTTATTCCGGAGGATTCTGACAAGTTTTCACAGGGGATGCCGATGATTGATATGTATTTCCCAAACGAGTTATTTGTGAGAGTATGGTTTTTCCTTTCTCATATTTGGACCAAGATGCCAGCACACAATGGCCTGCTCTTGCAAACCACGTCACAGGATCTTAAATTACCACTGTGTAGCAGATAGCGCATATATTTACGGCTAATACCCGCAGTAATAACCCAAAAATACAAAGCTATTAAAATGCAATGCCATTAACCAGGACAACCACATGCAATGCCCATCAGCACTACAATGTTCTGATGTGATTAATCTGTGTTACGTGACTTTGGCGATGACGTGTACAGTCATCCCGAACGGCGACCCATTTTCCTTACTCTCTGATCCCATTTTCTCGGGTCAGATCATTTAAACATTTGTATGGCTCAGTGTTGGTTTTGACAAGGCTGAATTCTATTTTAAGCATGTCCAAGTGGGGTAAACAACCTCCAACACCTGGATTTAGTCATGTAAGGTCACATTGTGCACGTCTGCACAATTTGCAGATACACACACAAACTGTCTACGTCAGTCTTGGCAATGTCGGAAAAACTATATAGTATTTGGCATTTCCCTACACTGCAAGTGTGGGAGTGGTCATAAGGTAGTTATGCATGAGACTGTGCTCAAAAGTGTGCACTGCACAGCATGGGTTGACTTAACACGTTCGGGAATTGGGTTTGGCACTGTGGAATATGTTTATTCCAGAATTGTTCAAATGAATCCATCACAGTTGGACTACACGAAGCCTCTGGGAGCATAGAGAGGTCAGCTTTAGCATTGAGGGCTGAGAGTTGAATACGATAGTAATGTCGGAGTAATCGTATTGGTTGGGAGAGCCCTTACACACAAAGTGCATGTGCAGGATGCTATTAACTACGGTAAGGTGAGCTCGTTCGTTTAGACATTGAATAAAGCGTACCAAAACAATTGTGATTCTAATTGATAAAGGGAAGTTTAAATGTGCAGAATAGAGGATACCAAGCGACTTGAGACAATGAGAAGACATGAAGCCTCATGATGGGACTGTTATGGTGGACATCAGAGGTTTCTGTAAACTGCGTGCGGTGGCATCAAACGGAATTAGCCGTCACCAACCCTTTGACAGTAACCTTGATTGAGATGTGGATCTGTCTGGGGATATATCTATTGATGCACGGCTGCTTTACTTTTTTTTACAACTCTCAAATCCGCCTTGGCACGCTGCCGAGTGAGTTGAGCAACAAGCGAGGCAATGGCACACTTTTGGAATATCTCTGCTGGAAGCGAATCCATTAGAAGCAAATGTACGTGTGCATGCATTTCAGATGACTCAGTCTTTCCTGATCAGCTCTGTCCATGGGCGGGGATTACATTGTGATGTCACGATTCCCTGGTAGAATCCCAGCGCCCTGCCGCTAACTTGCGATTGGCTACCATTGATTTGTGGCACGGATTGGTGCCCCACAGAGCCCATGGCATTTCTGACAAACACCACCTGACCGGTGAATTAAGACATGTACATCGGGCCCTCAGGATGAACGGATACTCTGACCATACTATCCGCCAAGCTGTCTCTCCCACCACACAGAAACAGCCACATGAAACTCCGACCAAAACCATCACGTTACCATACATAGCAGGCGTGACCAAAAATATCTCCAAAATTCTAAACAAACATAAGATCCAAGTCCGATTCAGTACAGTGCATAAAATCCGTGATCTGATTCCATCTGTGAAGGATGTCGTTCCTGACTTACAGTATCCTGGAGTCTACAAATTGAGTTGCATTTGTCGTGATTGCTACATTGGAGAAACGAAACGTCATGTTTCTGATCGTGTCTGCGAGCACAAGTCAGATCTGAAACACGGCAGAACTGATTCTTCTGCCGTTGCCGATCATTGCTACAACTCGGTGGGCTCTCATGAAATTGTCTTTTCCGAGACCAAGGTTCTCTGCAAACCTCCCGGCTACAATCAAAGGTTTGTACACGAAGCCATACAAATATACAAACACAGACATAATTTCAACCGTGATGATGGGTACAAACTTAGTAATCATTGGAAAGATGTTATCAACCACGCAAAAAAGACTTAATTACACTTTTTTGGACCATCTTATCTGACAGGCACTATTTTACTTTACTTTACCGAGTGTTAACAACCCCAGTTATTTTTTAACAGTACTCTCTTCATTGTTCAGCCAGCATTGGTATAAACATGGGCATTTTCGTTCTTTTGTCTATCATGTGTATCAGACCTCCCCTCCCCCTCTCTGTCCATTGTGTTGGCGTGTGCAGCAGCAACCGCGTCCAAGCCGTCGTCCATTTTTTTGGCCCCCCCTCCCCTTCCCGATGCGTTGTACTTAGCACTCCGTGCTGTCTTTGAGCCCCACCCCCCTCCCTCCCGATACGTTCCATTCATTGGCTACCACATTTTGATGAGCTCCCCCCCCCTCTCCTCCCCCCTTCAACTTGCTTATAAGGGATTACATCTTGAATCATTGCCTCACTTGATGCAGCTAATTCGGCTGTGACGGTCCCACCTGATGACGGAGACTTGTGTTGCCTCCGAAACGTTGTGATTTTGTTTTATTTTATTTTATTTTCATTAATTTTGATGTTTTACCTACGTGACTTTACCGACAAAACCTAAGAATATGATTCCTTGCAGTCACGAAAGCTTCAAATCTAGAATTGGTGCCCCACCCTCCCACTTGGCAAACTGGCAAAAAATTATGCTCATGAAACGTAGAAATGAAAGCATTTCTTTTGCAATTCAAAAAGAGTAACACTTGTGAGACATTAATGCATGAACATGTTAGATTCAGTGGGACTCAAACAATATAAATTAAAATAGTCCAGTTACATTATTTTGCAGTAGAAGGGTTATGCGATTTACATACAACTGATATAATATATAATATACAAAGTAATCCCTTCCCCCACCACAATCTTAACTTACCCATTTGCTTCCAGTTCGCAGCAGAATTTGCTTCGGAATCCAGTTGCGAGTGGGAGGTGTCCCCGTGAAGAGAGAAGGGGCTACTATCTCCTGAGAGATTCTCCAGACTCGGAAGACTTCTGCAATGACATGTACAGGCAGTCCTTGACTTACGAACACCCGACTTACAAACGGTTTTACTTACGAACGGGTCTCAGGAACGAAAATCGTTAATAAGTCGAGGACTGCCCGTATACATAAATATATAATTCACGGATCTCTAATGCTTCATGTAAATTGCTATTTGCAGAGCTAATTTTTGGGATGTTTGGGGTTTATTGAGTATAGGAATCACACTTTATATTTGTAATAACCTCACTGCATTCACTTATTCGCAACCCACCCACTGTAGATGCATTGTGTAATGTCGCTGTTGCATTGCAAGACAAATTATGAGATACATATACCCTCAATGCGAATGAAAACTCCAACCTAAGCAAGACCTGTTTTAATTGCTCATATTCGTTCAGTGTATTTTTCCACCAATCAACCCACGTTTTGCTATAAGCAATCCAGGTCACATTAATAAGAAACAATATAACTAAATTATAAGAATTCAATAGAGATATTTGACTCTTATGAATGCTTCCCCAGGAAAGCTTCACTGAATCTCAAGACTCTTATTTCAGGGGGATCCTGCCAAGTTTTTGCAGTCGGGGGCGATGTTGCTGCTGTGTATTCTTAATAAAGTAATGTACAGGTAATTTGTTTGTACTTTTTCAGTTGCATTGTTTTGTTTAGCTGCAGTTCCTGGAGAAACCCCGTTTAGACCATACAAACTCCACACGGAAAGGCGCCTAAATCGGGAATCGAACTAAGGACCTTCTTGCTGTGAGGCACAAAGTGTTCCTACTGCTCCACTGTGTTTAGATGCCAAATACATTTTGGAAGATAGTGTTACATTTAGAGATTACCCTGTCATCTATTTCAGGTTACATAATGAAGAACAGTCCTTTGTCAAACCACTGCTGTAGGAAGCCCTTCCCATGCCATGTTGTCATGGGGGTTGTTTCACCATACCATACTTTACTATTCTGATCAATGGAGGCTGGTGAAAAGGTGGCCCAAGACCAGTTCACACATTGCTCACTAGTCACCACCGATATCAGCCACGGACAAGAATCAAACTCAGGTCGCCCAGTTCGTAATGCTATACACTACACCAGGTTATTCAGAATGCATTCGGAGGCTTTCAGGTCATTTTATGCGTGCATTTATAGTTACATCTTACAATGAGTATGTATAAGTATGTAAAACAAAAACTGCATTGCTGGCAGCAATAATTACTGGATTACCAGATGGAAATGCAAAGAACACTCCATACGCAAATGTATTATGGATTGCCGTGGATCATTGGGTAAAAGCAAATAACAGAATATTTAACATCTGGTGATCCAGCCGCAGCGTTTGTGTCATAAGCCTAACTCTCCTGATGAGACCCACGGGGTCTACACCAGTCCACGGTATCCGTTCTTAAACAAGTTACACTTGATAATGTTGGTGTGGAAAGCCAATAGACTCATGGACTCAGATATGTTTTGCTTTGTATATGAAGAGAGAGCAGACTTCCGTTTATATTAGATTTTTTCCCACAATGCTCCACAGCAACGCATAATACCTCGGTTTACTTGCTGCCAATTTAGTTGATGACGTAATCAGTGACTCAATCTGTTTGTGTTAGAGAATTCCCAACTGCCTTTACTACACTATTCACTTTTTCTCATCACCTCACCTTGTATGCTCTCTTTGAAAAATCATGGTGTTCATCGCCACATTTTCCACAGTCCAGGAGGGGGGGGAAAAACACTGAGATGTAAAGAAGTTGGTGAGATCTTGTCTCGAACACTGATCCTGGAGCTTCACTTTGGCCCTACAACAAAATAACAACAGAAAACAGCTTCTGTGCACCTTGGTGGTTTACAGTATGATGGCTCAGTGTGTGCCACAGTTATACACTGTGTATTTATTATAAAGCTTATTTACCCAGGTAAGTCTGAATACGGTGGCTAAATGTTAACTACTTCGCCTGGTATACAGGAAGTCGTGGGTTAGATTCCGACCCCGACGCCTGTATATTTAGAGTTTGCATGTTCTCCCTGCAATCGCGTCGGTTTTCTCCGGGTCCTCCAGTTTTTCTCTCCACATTTATAAAGATACATTTAGAGCATTTGGCTGCTATAAATTTCCACATGATAAGCCACTTCGTTGAGCTATAATTTGTGGCCAGGGCGCTTCTAAAATAGCTATATAGCTCAGTGGGCCTTACCTGGTAAAAAGGTTTAGTTTTTAGTTAAGTTTTAGCCTTACTGAGTTCACAAGACTCTTTTTCAGAAGGGCCCTGACAAGTATTCGCAAGAGGCACACTGTTGATATGTGTAATTCCAAAATAGTAAATTACAAATAATTTTTCAGAATTGGGATATTATGACAAGAATAGTGAAACACGGAAAAGTGTATTTAATGTGTGGTGCATTCACACAAGAGAGACATGGATACTTGTCCCACGTTGACGCTTTTATAAAGGTCACGGTGTGTACACTCGGCCTCAAATAATGTCTGGGTCTTGACGGGTCACCGTGAGCAAAAAGCATCAGAACATTAGAACATGTATGCTTTCATGAGACAGTCCAAATGGGTCATTGCTGATCCCGATGGTTTAGACGGAGTAGAGTTCAGCTGGACAAATATAAAAACCAAATAACTCCGTGGCGCTCGCCTTACATCACCCACTTATATCCATAGAAGCGAGAAGGAGGGCGCGACCCCTTGCCGGGGCAACGTAGCCTTGCTGCGGGTGGCGGTTACCCCCATGTGCATTTTCATTATTTTGGGCACAATCTTGTGTCACGGGCAGCACGACGGCGGGTGTGGAGCAACGCACATCTCGGCATAAACACCGCTCGCAGTACGCTCGGTATGACCCAAAGTTTGAACTCGGCTGTACATTCCCTCAGCCGTGACAGACTCTGCACACTCCATAACGGGCGGTTAAGGGAAGTCGAGTGCATGCCATACTGGACGGCAGGGTTACACAGTCGTAACACTTTGTGTCTCGTGGAAAAAAGGGCTTGGGTTCGATTCTCGACTCCGTGTGGAGCGTGCATGGTGCTCCCCCTGTTCCGCATTGCTTTTCTCCAGGTTTCTGCGGTCTCCTCCCTTATATGTATGTTACAAAAACCGTACATCACTGGAATTGGTAAAAACATCCCAATACTAAAAACGTACCTGCAAATTACATAGCAACATCGCCCTCTACTGATAAAAAAAAACCATGGCAGGACCCTGATAATACAGTCGAGATTCAGTGAGCCTTTCAGGAAACAAGCACAATCACAGCAAATAATGATGAAGGCATGAGTCAAAAGAAGAGGGTTTCCATATATATGGAAAAAACATGTGGTGCCCATGATGCATATGCCACTCTCATATTTTACGGTCATCCTCGCAGCAGCTTTGGGATAGCCATCGAACAAAGACGATCACTGCATCGTTTCTGCGGCCGTTTGGAACACTCTTCCTTCCGATAGTAGGAAGTCACTGGAGCTATGAACTTTTAATTCTAGGTTAGAAAACTGATTTCTTTAGAATTGCTTTTTGTGTTTAGTTTGTTGTCCATCCCCCGCACCTCCGATATGTGAACATACATACAGGTACATACATATACCACGCTGTCACTGCTAGGCACAATTTCCCACCAACTCAGAGCTAATGGCCTTTGCAAATGCACAAAATACTGGTAGGCAGGTGTATTCCTTGGCATGTCCACAGATAATTACCATAGCCATACCAATTCTAGTGGCAGTGCCATTGACAACATTAGCTGATGATTACCAGCCACATGTGAATATGATTATTCTTTTTTTTTGTAAACGAGGGAAAATGTTAATTAGCTGCTAGTTCCTGTCAAAAATAGCCATAAATGACATTGCTATAAAACGTGTACTCTTACATTGACCCTGGAGATAATTTAGGTCAACTATACACATATTTATATGAGGTTATCTGGGATTAGAGCAACACCATGCTTCATTCAATGTAGTTGAGCCCATACAGAATGGAACGTGTGTGTGTGTACAGGTTGAGAATGTAAACAGTGTCCAATGGTGAAATTTGCTTTATTTTCAATCTGCTTAATGTGGATTAAAACACTTGAGGTGTATACGATTCACCTGACCCATCGACTTTACAGGGGATTTTCTCCCTGTTTTGTCGCAGTGTTCACACAGAGAACAGGACAGCCGTATGGTATCGTGTTTGAGTCATTGTGAGCATAAACAGCGAAGGAAAACAGTAAATAAGACATTAATAATTTGCGCTCGTTACTGTATCGCCATTTGCAGACTAAAGTCACATCGAAGTGGGGATGTGCTCCATTGAAGGCTTAGAGCCAGCGGTGGAAACTGAACATGCTTAGCGTGCTACCCCACTGGCCACATTTGGTTAAACTGAGACAGTACCTGACGGATTGTATTCGTTAACACTTATGCGACTCTTGGACTCTGCGAACTCACTCGATTCACTGTGCGATGTCGTGATTGCTCTTGATGCATGGGCATCGCATCGTATAGCATTCATGATTATTGTTCTCAATGCACGGTGCGGCTCGTTCATTGCAGGGTACCCGTTGTGTTCGAAGACGTAATAGTTTTGCATTGGTGTTTAATAGCGCAAGTCAAATACGAGCCCCAGCAAAGGCAGCTGTTACCCTCAGACATTCGATGCGTCATGATCCACACTAAACTAAAACTAAATGTGTGTTTATTGCAACAGGTAAGGCCCACTGAGCTATATACAGTAGCTCTTTTTCAGAAACGACCTGGCCACAAATGATAGCTTAACAAAGTGGCTTATCACGTGGGCATTTATAGCAGCCAAATACTATAAACGCATGTTTCTAAACGTGGAGGGAAAAACTGGAGGACCCTTAGAAAAATACACGTGACCAAGGGGAGAAAGAGAGAGACACACAAACTCCGTATATACAGACGTCAGGGTCAGGATAGAACCGACAACCTACTGTATAACAGGTGATGTAGTTAACAACTCGCCATCACGGCGCCCCACACAAGGCGTGCGCATGCTTACAGCTGTTGCTGGAGCTCCCGCGTGATGACCTGCAGCTGCTGCTCCTCCACACGAGTCGTTAAGCACATTTCCTCCATGAGAAATAGGTTATTTTGGTGTCGAATGGAAAGATCTTCTATCTGGGCCTCTCGCAGGTGCACAAGCTCCTCAAGGTATGCCTGTAACAAGACCGAGGCCATGAGTACATGACAGCAGACTACGTGAGCAGTAGACGAGAGAAGCATCACGTGTTATTTGTGCATGCATTCACTTGAGCTAAGCAAGTCCTCTGTTTCAGCAAAGCGAGTCTGTGGTTTTCCGTGGTAATCACTCTTATAAGTTGCATGACAGTTTTGCCACTTGTATGCGTATGAAGTTTGTAGATAGACAACTAAAAAACAACCAGATGCAACATGGAAAGAGTGTTGTGACTGACAGACATCTTGAGTGTGTTGAACACAGCACCGTGATGCACTTGAGTATGTGGCGAGGAGAATGTAAGGATAGATCTATGTGAACACTGAGATAGAATTGCAATCGGCACAAGTGAACGTTAGCTACAGTAGTTGTTGAGCTTTCAGGAATAAGTTAGAATTTATAAAAGAAAGCACAGCTGGGGGAAATTCGTCAATTCCGCTGATTAACTGACAAAAAATTATAATCGACTACTTTTTTTGCGACTGCCCACACTATCCTGCCACCTACTGTCAGACTAATGCCCACCCAAAGACACCTTGTGCCGCACAGGGACAGTTGCCAATGGGGGTACCCTCCAAATGGTTGAGATGAGACATGATGTAGGGCGCTTTGAGATGCTGAGGAATAAAAATGCCCTATGAATGCGAAGATTGTTACTTTTATGAAGTTAACACTATGAGGTCTCCTTTACCAGTGGCAAAAAATAGTAATAGGTTTTTACCCTTTCAACAGCTCTCAATACTCTGATAGTGCGCTGTTTTTGAGTTGTACGCCTTTTGGCGTCATCTGGTCCAACACTAATGGAGACTAGGATCTAAGAAAAGCTGTCTCGGGTGTGGACCAATCAACTTCAAGGACAGTGCATACATTATCATTATCAGAGTTGTTCCTTTTTGTTGCATTTTGACTGCTTGTGTTGTAGTTATTGCAAACATGATCCCTTGTATAAAGGTGTCAGTTTTGTACCAGTTGAAAGGGTAAAAACCTATTACTATTTTATGAAATTGTTAGAACTAAATTATATTTATGATCACTATCATTCAAAAAAATAATTAGTTCAAGAAAGAATGATTTGGCTACCATGTTACCCATCGCGTGTTTGTAGTATTAATGACGGGCCAAGATGCAGGAGAACCTAGTGTGACCCCAGGTGAGAGTCCAGTACATGCACCCACAGTAGTCATGTTTACTTGATGCCCTAAATTCTGCGCACGTGTTCAGATTAACTCTCAAAGATCAATTCCATTAAATTATATTTACTTTTACTCGGTCATAGTATATTTGACCTTTTATAAGCCAGATCTCACAAACTTTCCACCGCGCACGTTTGAAGGACACACTCGAGTTTGCCTGCATCCACTCAGTGGTGGGGTCACCAACCCCAAAGGGATCAATTTTCATTGACGTTTTTTTTTCCTGGTTATAAACGTACTGGATACCAAAACGGCAAAGCGACAAACGATTATTGCTACTACGGTCACACATGTAAATACAACGATCTGTCTCTATCCATGTCATACATTTAAATTGTGTGTGGATTACGTGAGTGTACCAGTAATTTGGTCTCAACTCACGATTAACTCAAGACAACTACCCAGAGTTCATCGCTGCCAATGATGCAAAGCTTTTGATTGGACTGCAGAATTGAAATGTTTTGATTATGTTGTTTGCCCACTTCCTGGCATTGACAGTATTGAGTGTGAAATAAAACTGGAACGTTTTGGGGAAATCAAAGCGAAAACCAGTACAGATATTTTTCAGCATTGGGATGTTTGGCCAATACCAGTTATGAGTGCTACTACTTAATTCCAATGAATATTCTCTCTGGTTCTTTCGGTGAAGTCACGTATATAGAAAAAATAATAGAATAAAAGAAAACACGACGTTTCGGTCGCAACACAAGCGTCCGTCTTCAGGTGTGAGAAAATGGTCTGCTGTTCTGGCCTTATATAGGCACTGAAGGGGAGAGGGAAGGGGGGGAGTTTGGCTGTGGGAGTTTACAAGGGAAAGGGAAGAGGGTTTGTGGTGTGCAGAGACGGGAGGCACGGGGGGAGAGGGGGGAGGGTTTGTGGTGTGCAGGGACGGGAAGCACGGGGGGGGGGGAGGGTTTGTGGCGTGCATGGACGGGTGGGGCACGAGCAATTAGCAAGTAAATGGACTTGTAGTACAAGTCGTGATCGGACGACGACAACCGGTTAGGTGAGAGGACGACGACAACCGGGTGGGTGAGTGAAAATCATAGCAGTTAAAACTTGACGCGGTTTATCACATCCTTCCAATGATGGCTCAATCTGAATAAATTTTCTCGATGAAAGTTTTGTCTGTGTTTGTATATCTGGATGGCTTCATGAACAAATCTCTGAAGGTGGCCCGAGGGTTTGCAGAGCACCTTGGTCTCGGAGAAAACAATGTAATGTGTACCCACAGCGTTGAAACAATGGTCCGCCAATGAATATTATGACTTGAATGTTGTTATATGCATGCATAGTGAATGTAAACTGTACTGTGGTTACCTTTTGCTCACAAATAACATTGATTTTTTTTTCCATTTTTTGATACTTCATACACCAGGCTTTCTCCTCTTTACAGACGTCAGAGAAAATTTCATTTTCAAGAGACGTGCTTCCACTGCCACTTCCCAATGTCGTCAGGTCCTCATCACTGCAGACACTGTCACAACAACACGCGCCATCGTCATGCAAGTTCATTTGCACAGGGGACTGCTTTGGAATGCAAAGGTGAGTTTGCATCATGCACAGTGCCAAGTACAATGTGTGACCGCAGTCACCTGACCAACAGGTGGCTGTTGCATGTCGACATTCCGATTAAAACGTTCATGCAGAACTACACTTTGCATCTCAATTCCGTTCAGTGAGACCCCGACGAGAGAAAGAAATGCACGTGGCAATGTGCACATCCACGTGAGTGTATGCTAACTGACACTCACCTTTGTTTAAAGCTCAAGTAAGGGGTGTAGTCGATCGAGGCTGGCTTACTAGTTTTCATTGCATCACCTTTCAAACAAAAGCTTTAAAGAAAGACAAAAACCACACTGACATTTGTAAACATCGTTTAAGTTCCAATAGACTAAACGTGCCACCATAATATATGTATTAAACAGAGTAGCAGCTTCTTAATAAGGATGGGTGGTTATTGTAATATATTGAGCTAAACTTTAAGAAAAAATAAAAATACAATTATTTGCCACAGTCACTTTGTCAATCCACAAATTATTATTCAATGAAGTTCAGAAATGTTTATATTAAATCAGACAACCTATTTCATGTTTAGACGCTCTTATTGAGGTTTTGTTCCCCAACTGGCACTTTACAAAACACAGAAGGACTATGGTCAATGAAACGTTCACCATGGGGAATGATCTGTGTTGATGCCTTTTCCCTACCGCACACAACCTGCTAATAGCCTAACTGTGGTGTACACATTTAAACTGGTGTGCATGCACAGAGGCGGCGAGGGACATTCTAAGTAACTTTCCTCATTTAATCAACTGGCGCACAGTGAGGTGCAATCCAGCCGGGGAACTTTGGATTGCAAGTCCAGTGTGCTAACCATTACACCAGAATACACCGGAAAGCAATGTACAGGGTGGTCCATTAGAATCAGTGAATGTTTTTAAACGACATCTTCAAACATACCTTTTGAGATTGGCTTTTAATCAGTATGCCCAGATTGTGTGCTTATTATGCTTTTTATTATACTTTAAGTTCATTATAATGTTACGTCTTTTTTACATATTAATCTCATTGTTGTTTAAATTGTGTCAGTCGCTTTTAATTTATCTTGTAAAGCACTTTGTATTGCATTTTATGAACGAATTATGCTATATAAGCAAAGTTTTATTTGATATATTATGACCGCCAATTATTTGACCCCTAAGATGTTTTTACGTTGTATATACATTTCTGTTTAAAAATAAACGTTACTTTTTAAAAAATAAAAAGTTTTAGAGATTTAAATGGGGGCCACAAGACATCTGGATCACCCTATAGAATGTGTGTAAGATGAAGGACGTGAAGAGAAGGGATTGAACAATTTTATTCTCTACTTGACCCGTCTGAATGTCCTAAACGACTCCCATCCCATCATATAAAGGAATAATGAATGAAAAGCCATTGGTACACATATTTTACTGTATTAAAAGACGTGCATGTATATTCCCTACAAAAAAGAAAGCGTGTTGGGCCAAGCTGGCTGATGGAGAATACTCTATAATAGAGGTTTTTTTGGGTTAGATCGCGTAATTATCAATGTGTCGTCAAACCTGCCACTACCTGACACAGCCAATTAGTAAGGTTTGTCACATTAACAAAACATGTCAATTCGTTATTCGTGTAGTGTATCAGCGCCGACTGGCGGCCAGGGGTAGCAACTACGGGCATATCCACCCAAAAGGGAAGATCTGGGGCAAGGGTTGTCAAAGGGAAAATAACTGGACCAATGGTCGTGGAAGGGATCCATCTTGCGACACCCCGAACCAGCTAGATGGTTCCAGAAGGGGGGCGTGGCCAGGGCCTGGCCGGGCTCCGCTGGCAGGATAAAAGGAGGTGAGAGAGGGAGCTTGGGGCTGTCCGTGGGAATCGGGGTCGTCTCGTCGTTGTTGTCCTCGTCGTCGCCGTCATCGCTGCCGTCTTGGTCATCGCTCGACGTCGCCACTGCTCAATAGTTAGCCAACTATCTAGTCCGCCAGCGCCATCGTTGCTACGGCGGTCAGGGTTGTGTTAGCGAAGTGTAAGAGTGTAAATTTACGTGAAATAAATACGAAGGTGCCTCTACAGTTACTGTCTTCGGAGTCGTACACTGCACGAGTACAGCACACTGGTGTATTGTCGAGTAAACCCACAGCATTTACAATTCGAGTACGACGTTTAGCCAGTAATTGCAACCAGTCTAAATCAGGTGACAGCCAGAGTTGTATGACACATTTATATCTATGCGATCTAACCCAAAATACCTCTATTATGGATCATATTGGTCGCCAAAGCCTACGTGTTAAACAGAGAATACTGTCGGGCCCAACAACGGCAATAGTGACGAACAAATACCTAAAATCAATCGAGTTGAGGCCGAGAAGCATGCCTGCCAGCACGACCCCCTCCTCCCCAAGCAGAAATGCCCCTTCCCGATAGAACTTCCTGTAAATAAAAGGAATCACATTTTTATCACAATAATAAACCATGTTTGCCAGTTGTGCCATTCGTATAGCACAAGGCTATTAGAAAGGAAAGCGCTGATATGTTTCACACAGTCCGCAGTAATTTCACAGTAGGAGGCAATGTTGCAATGTGTAATCCCAAATTAGTATTTTGCAGTGTAATTTTGCAGCATTGGCATGTTGTTCCAAAATACCAGTTATAATGTGTGTGTGGGGGGGGGTTAGCACTAACTTCCAATAAAACTAAAATGCAACTATGTCAGGTGGTATTTTCTAACAGTGGTTAACCTGGCCATAGGGGCTGGCTATAGGAATGTGCAATTTCCACTCATGGTTCAGGCCACCAGGTGGGAGGAGCACTTCTGCAATCCTCACATGAGCAGGGAGACACAGTGGCTCCAGCGGCTCGTTGTCTACCTTGTAATGTGCACCTCCCTCAGCGCCGCCGACACGTACTCGGAGAGACGCTTTTCCATGAGGGCCACCCGGATCCACGCTCGCCCCTGCACCAAGGACATGCGCGGTTGAACCCAATCGATCGTTCGGCCGACTGTGGCCAATCGAATCTACCAAACATGCTTTCAGATTCAACAAAATAACTACCACTTTTCGATGTAAAGCTTTCGTGACTGCAGGGATTCATCTTCTTGGTTCTTTCCCTTCTACGTGACTTCTTCTTGGTTCTTTCCCTTCTACGTGACTTCACCGAAAGAACCAAGAAGATGAACTACCACTTTGTGTGCAATCAACAGTGGTTGCTCAATCTTAATTTTAGAACTTTCGTGACTGCAGGAATTATTATTTGGTTCTTTCGGTTAAGTCACGTCTAAAGATAAAATAATAAATTAAATTAAATAATAGAATACGACGTTTCGATTGCAACACAAGCAATCATCATCAGGTATAATGAAATAGCGACATAAAATCTAACCAGAAAACTATAGACAGACATATTGGCAGACAGATATCACCAAGATACATAGCGGGAGCAACATAGGTAACAGAGAGGGGTGATCGTCTCTGTGGTTGCTCAATTGTTGTTGTCATCCCCGCCATATGAATGTGTGATTTCCACCATCGGTTCTGGGCTAGCAACAGGCGGCGAGCCCCACCCCATGTTTGTTTGAGGATGGAGACATTTATTGGCTTTTCTGAATTAACTGAAGAATGTGCCGCTTTGTTCTGATGATTTATCCCGTGAGTTCCCCCACACAGGGGATGCAGTGGTATGCTTGCGCCCCCTGGGGGCCAGCGATGTGAGAGACATCCTAAGCTCAACATCGGGGGCGAAGCATCTGCCTCTCCAGCAATTGTTGGCGCCGGTTTTGCTTGGTAAACATCGAACACTGGGCCAACGTTGGGAAAACGTTGATCCATACGTTGAATGTTTACCGGGTGGCTTCCTTTCCGCTTGTCTGTAGCTTCCTGTGCCTCTGATCTCAGTACATTGCATGACAAATGTGTAAGGTTATTAAAAGGTGTACATAGTAAATGTGATATGAAGAGTTTGTAAAAGGGCGAGGAGAGTATCACTAGCCTTGGCAGCTGACAGTGCGAGCTGCTCCATGCTCTGCACGCTGCTGATGCAGTTGTTTGGGACATGCCAGCACGCTTCTCGTATGTAATCCCAAAAATGTCTCGTGTTCTCAACGCCGAACCACGTCACGTGACCTACATACACACACAAAAATAACCCTTTCATTACATACACGTTCGTCCAGGCCTGTAGCTATGCTGTGGTGCTGTTAACAAGTTGTTCATGGTAAACGAGACGTTCATGTTTCATTATACTTCTGTAATTAAAATGAAACTCAACAAACGTCCAATTTTTTATTTGCTCAAAAACGCGCTGGTCATGAATTAAATATGCTCTAAGCGGTATCTTCCGGGTTAGGCCGCGTGTTGAGAAGTTCTTTTCTCAAGTGGAAGTCCACACGCAGATTATGATTTACTCTTTGCTTTTTTTTAAATAAATGCATTTAAGTCACAGTCAACGAGAGAGAAAATATTTACGAAAATGTAATAATTTATCGAAAGTCTAATTGGAAAACGATAATGCGGATAAGATGTGTACAAATTCCAAAGTCAGGTACATACTTTCTCAAGTCATACTATCTCTGTTTAAAGTAGCAATGGAGCGCTACTTTTCTTCACTGCTAGTCTAAAGCCAGTGGCGTTAATTCGACATTCCCATAAATGGGGGCCAGGGTACAGGATCACTGTTGATATCCCCTGACTGGGATTTGAACCCAAAACCTTACCATCGAGCCACCGTGCAGCCTAAGCTGAAGGACATTTTCCCAATGAACCTTTTTTTCAATTGATGCCATTTTTCCAAAGTATTAATTGCGATACGTTTGTTTTTAACACAATAACTAAGCAGTGTAGATGCAGTACGTGTAACAATTACCTCTCAAGTTGTGATTTAGTGACTGTTCCAGTACAGCTGCAAAATTGATAAACTCTTCAACGCTCTCGTCTACTGGTTCAAAATTCGATCTCTCGATCAGAGTTTTCACAGTAAACCTAAAAAAACACACATTTACGTTGGTCATATTCAGTATATAATCAGTAAACCTAAAAAAACACACATTGACGTTGGTTATATTCAGTATATAATCAGTAAACCTAAAAAAAACACACATTGACGTTGGTCATATTCAGTATATAATCAGTAAACCTAAAAAAACACAATGACGTTGGTCATATACGGTATACAATACTAAAACGTATCATGGGACAACAGCTGCTTTTGGTGACTTCAAGCATACCACACAACTGCACACTGAAATGCACTTGCCACGTTTAACTGGGTTTCCACATACAGTCGTTGTTTTTTTTTCTCTCGAAGAAATGTTGTGTGAGTTAAAAGAGTTTTCATTTTTTTCATAAAACCAATAATGTCTCTGTTATCAGGCATCTCCCATCGCAGCTCCATCATCGCCCATCATTCCCTATCACCGCTCATCATCGTCTCCCATCGTCATCAGGCATTGTCCCCCATCCTTGCCAATCAATTCCATCATTACCCATTTTCCATCACCTAGTATTACTCTTCACTGTCCCATCTCATTCTGTCTCATCAACTCGCGCTAGTCAACCGTTATCAACCAACCCATCACAGCCGATCGGCACCCATCAGCCGCCCGGAGGTAACGCGAGTCGCTGTCCGTGGTGCTAGTTACTCCCCGACGCCGCCGTGCCGCCTGGCTTACCCGAGCACGGCGAGGAGGTTGCGGCCCCGCACGGCCCCCGCCGCACGGCCCCGGGTCCCCGTGCCGCTCGGTGCCCGGGCTCCGCGCGGCCGCGACCCCGAGGCCATGGCAGAGCGCGGCGCCTTGATCGTCTCCACGGGAACGTAATCGACGATATCGCTCGCGTGTACAGGCTAAAGACCCGCACGGCCCAGCACTTTATTCGCCGCGAGTCAATCACTGATTGCCGGAATCGACGGTGATCGCGCAAACCGCGGCGTTCAGAACGGCGATCGGCAGCAGAAATGTTCAATTGGGTGACGCGAACTGGGCTGAATCGGCGGTGGCCGAGAATCGTTAGGCAAGAGGCCCGCACTGATGTCACGAATCGCGTTTCGAGTGGCATTACAGTGCGAACGCCGTGTAACGCGCTGGGTAGAGTAGTGCAAACAGCGCTTGAATCGTGAATCCCAGACGCACGATTCGAGGCATGCATCGTCAACGTCATCATCGGCAGTCATGATCTTACCACTGCTGGATGAAGGTCTCCCCAATTCTTCGCCATTTCTCACGTTCCGACGATGTAGTCATCATCCACCTCGCACCTGCACATGAACTGATTTAATCGCTCCATCTCCATGGTAGAGGTGTTCCTGGGAGTGCTTTCTCCTTTTGCTGCCATTCCGTCGTTAGTCTCGATCACCGGCCAAAAGTCGACGTGATTTCTCCGTAGTGGAACACGATCCTTAAATACAGTAGAGATCCCTGGACCGTAACATGGAAATAGAAATGTAAAGAGAGCGAAACGAGAAAAACAAGCCATGACTACACATACAATGGGGGTTGGGGTGAGGAATGAACATCATCAACGCGCTATAACGACTTTGTAACTCAAATTAATTCAAGAAGTTAATGGGTTCCGGGACGGAACCTAAATATGACGGGGTTAGTGTAGTAGTACACAATCCGCATGAATACATTGCCTCATTTTATGCAATCGTGGGGCTATACGGTAAAGTATGTGGCCCCACAACAGGGACTCCTGACTCGACTCGTGATGCTGCATTTAAATACGAACAGCACCACTGAACAGCTCGTTGTTTGTTAACAACGGACAGTCACGAGGCTATCATTTAACGGCAGTTAACGGAGTTGAAGGGCAGGTAAAATGGATGAAAGGGAAGATAAAGGACAAAATTGTCGGAGTCTTCTCTTACTCTTTGTATATAGTAACGATTAGGCTACATTATATCTCTAACTTGCGTGTGTTCTCTAATCCAGGTTTGCCTCTTTCAGTGTATTTCCAAGCATGTCCCACCTCTCCACATGGACTTTATGAAAATGGGTTTTGGCAGGACAGATCACTATAAGGAATGGTGGTTCAAATTCATGATGGCGTGGCAACCAAACGGAGAGAATTTCCCCTAGAGGACACCAATGGCAGAGATTGAGTGATGAAATCTGTCCGTGTACGCAGGATTTCAATGGATTGTGCATTGCAGGACAATGAGGGATGGTCACGGAGTGAGGAGGCCTTCATCCAATAGCGATTCAATAATGACTGGGCAAATATACACACTTATATATTTTTGGTAAATTAATCATTGAAAGAGCATACATATTACTTAGTACCACACACCTGCATCAACTCAAGCCATTGTTTTGACCCATTGCAACACATGGACGTTAAAAGTTTCCGATTATCAAAACGGAGCAACAGAGCTGGGTTTGAGATGTGGTGCCACAGATGACTACTACGGGTATAATGAGGGATGGTGACGTGTTGGTGTTAATTTCTTTACCGATTGTCGGTTCGATGATTCAACAAATCGGATGACATTTAAAAATATAATTAGGGAAAAAGGCTAATCTCTGTTCACGTGTGTGCCGCTAGACGAGAGGTGACGGGCAAGATTTGGTGACGTCCACATCAGTCACGCACTTTAGGGGAGGAGGGGTCCCACCTTCGGGGGGGGGCAGAAATTCGGGACAGCCTGCCATTTATAAAGGGGCCAGAGCAATGGACCACAAAAAGTAGTTGATTACAATTTTTCGTCTATTAATAAACTTAATCTACAAAATGCCGTTCATTAAAGTGGTGTGGGTTTGAAATAAGCTTTAAAGTTGCATTCAGACATGGAGATTATTTTTAACCAATCCTTTTGGTCATCTGAGCATCTTCAATGGGAAGCAGATAGCAGTTTCTTTGCTGGCATCTCCATTAGATGACAAGTACATCGGCAGTGGTCGTGAAGGTGGAAGTTGTTTCCAGCACAATGCTGACCAGGTCACCCAGATCAACTCTATCGAGTTCTGTCTGCAACGCACAGAAATTTGATGCAAACGTTGAGCGTGATTCAAGTCGTAGCAATGCCTTGCGAAAAATGGCTGAGTGACTCGGTTGCAGCACGACAATAGAGTTCTTGAAATTGCTCAGAAAATTTTGTTTTTATCTTTACAGCTTGTACGTACATTGTAGTATTATCTCATAAATACAGTACAAAGGTGAACTAACGCAAGTCATGCATGCTGTCTCCAAATTTGGTCAACATACGTAAAACAAATCCCCATGCAACTTTGGATAAAGGTAGCTTATTCTGGATATCTAATCTCTAGCTATACAATGGCTTCTTCAGCACCGTAGTCGTGGGGTTACATTAACAGATTGACATGCTAATCTCGAGCAATACAATGGGCGAGGCATATTACTTGTAAATTCCATCTCTAGCCCCGCCCACTTACCCTTGAGTTGTGCCCATCTCAAACCTATAAAACCTCTTGCTGCAGTAGTTCTCTCGCTATATTTCTACTGCCTCAGCAGTTCGCCTGCTGTATTTTTTCACCTGAAGACGATTGCTTGTGTTGCGATCGAAACGTCGTGATTTGTTTTTATTTTTATATCTATGTGACTTTACCGAAAGACCCAAAGAGTATGAATTCCTGCAGTCACGAAAGCTTTAAGTCAAGATTTAAGTCAAGAATCATTCTGGATACCTCTATATTCTGGAAGATATTTTGAAATACTCTATATATGAGATGAGTCATTTCTAAAATGTTCAGAGTTCATTAAAAATAACGTATTGTGTGTTCAGCTCACTCGTGAAACATGGCATATGTGGTTGTCTTTGAGAATAATATGTTATCAATTCGTTAATTATAATATTATTTTCCAGGGTAACTGTTGTTTTCCTCCATGAGGTGTATATTTAAAATATCAGCATATTGGTTGTTCACAGAAGCACCAGATTACATGAACACACATTGATTGACTTGCACCGTCAAAGCACACTGTTTCGTGTGTCATGTAACTCAGCCAACACAAAACATTCTATGCATAGTAACAAAATCCCACTTACAGAAAAACACATACTCACACACACACAAACATATCTGAATTTTCACCGTGTTCTGCCAGACATCACTTTCAATCCATTCAAAAGGTTGCGGTAATGTAACCTCTCCTTCGCGCAATGTCACCGCGTGTAATATAATGCTTTCCTGGGTCTCCCAAGTAGCAATACCATTTCTTGTAACAATGCCCTTATCAATAATGTAAACTGCTACAACAACATGCTGAAGAGCATCACATTGTCAATACTGGAAATAACCATTCGTTTATATACATCATCATTTAGGGTAATTAGTATATGTCTATTTTAAACGCAAGGATGCAACAGATACAAAGGAATATCACGTTTAACATGCTTTGTAACCGTTTTGAGACCGTGCATACTATACATAGTAATGCGTGGCAAAGAATTGTGAATAAAATTAGAACATACTTTGGGTTGGTGGTGGTCACAGATAACATAATTTCGCCGGGTGTGGTGGCACATGCTTCTGGTATAGCCAGGACTTTTTAGAAGTGGGTGCTGAGATATGTTCCAGTGTCTCTTGTGATGTGTGCATAGCCGATGCTTCAGTAAACCAAAGAAGTAACTATTGGGAAAAAATATTAACTGTATTTGCTGAAGGAAAACAATAAAAGCCAAATTAACCTTTTCGTCCAGAGGGTAAAAAGGCAAGTTTAATAGTATTTTCAAAAATCCATGAGCATATTTGTAACACAGCAAAACTGTGGCAGTTTACACCCTTCGCACTCATCAGTAAACCATAGCATAAGGGCAGGAGGCCATGTACGGGGAACGTGGGGTCATCTCGGCATATAAGGGCGTTTGCTTTTTATCTTTACCTGCATCAGTCCGTATTCCAGCTCTGTATCTTTCGATAAAGTCACGTAGTTAGAAAAATAAAATAAAAATATATCATAAGTGACATATTACTCACACACAAGCGTAAGTGATATATTACTTATGATATATAAAATATATATATAAGTGATATATTATGTTTTATTTTATTTTATCTTTCTACCTACGTGACTTTACCGAAAGAACCAAAGAGTTTGGATTCCTGCAGTCACGAAAGCTTCGAATCGTGCTGGTATTTAACTCGATTGCATGTTATCGATTTTATGTAATATTTATTTTGTGAAATTACCTTATCTCTTTAAATGTACATGTGGTATATAAAAATGTACTGATTTAATACAAATGTAATATGGTATTTAGTTATTATTTAACTCACCCTCATATCATATACCACTTTGTGGGAAGTTGTTATCTTGTTAAGAGACTGGAAATCCACCATCATCGCTATTATCCATGATCGATCCACTGCTGGATGATGGCCTCTCCAAGTTGCCATTCTTCTTCATGGTCTTGCGATGCAAGGATTCACCTAAAACCTCCATGCTAGTCGATGTCATCGTTCATTCTCTTTGGTTTTTTCATGTCTCTGAATAGCTCTCTTCATACGCTACATCAATTTTACTGGAGCAGTTACACCTGATGATGGAGGCTTGTGTTGCTTCCGAAACGTCGTGAGTAAATTAATTTAATTTTTTTACCTACGTGACTTTACCGAAAAATCCAAAGAGAATGAATCCTTGCAGTCACGAAAACTTCAAATCTAGAATTAATCGTTCATTCTCCGCAGTGGACATACTGTTGGGTACTTTCCTCCTTTGGCTGACACTGAGTAGTTATTCTTGTCTGCTAGCCACGTGTCTTGCTCAAGCCCACTTATCTTAACAATCAAAATTACGTCCTTAAATAATGTATGCTCCCGAATCCTAAGTTACGTCTTTAACCTGTGTTATCTTTCTCCGTGTATTCCCAAACAAACATCTCCCAATGCTTCTTTGTGCACTTTTTTGCTTTTGTTCCATTCTGTTCGTCAGCGTCCATGCTTCTCGACAACAAGTTTGCTGAACAATCAAAGATAGGATGACAGTTGGGCCCATGAATGCATCACTAAGTCGATTATGATAATTACGTCACATGTTTTACAAAATTAGCATTGCCTTATGGTTAAAACTACAAAACACTATATTATTACTGCCAATTCCACAACTGTTTAGATTATCCAATTAAACGCGAGATAATGGTACTTCAGGGTTTTTTTTAACTCATTACTATTTTGCAACGTTTTTTAGAGTAGTTTTAACATAGAAAAAATGTTTGAGGGTTGACATTGGTCAACAAATCCTGAAAGTTTGGGAACCACTGCTAGAGAGTGCTCCCTAGCACATGCGCCAGACCACTCAACAGATTCATTTTCATACAAACTAATAACACAAATAAAACACTGCATATTCAGTAATTAGACAGCCCAAGTAATGTATGCACTATTACGAGCATTTACCGAAGGTCTATTCAGTTCACAAAGTGGGATCGCTGAGTGCTGCATTATTCAATGCTATTACCAACCTAAGAGAATGTGAAGATATAGTTTATAGAACGGTGTTGTCTGTCAGCAAGGGCTTGCCAACTTGTAGGATGCGAGGAGGGGACACGAGGGTGCTCGGCAAATTGGCCACCGGATACCTCGACTTGAATAAATAATACGGTGTGCCACACACTGATACATTCTCAGACGTCAGCCTCATATCGCATTGTATAGCGGTGGACACCACGAGGCTAGAGGCACACCAACGTGCACGTCTGCTGGTAAAGGTGTCTCCTCGAGGCACAGGTTATGTGGCATATTGCAGTAAAATGGAGCACATAAGGATAGACTTAGGAAAGTAAACACCGAGGTGCGCCGTGAGGAACGCAGGATAGTTACATTAGGATCACGCGATGGCGCAGTGGGACCGTGTGGAGCTGACAATCAATCAGACCATACAGTGCATCACTAGCCCACGGAGGAAGTCATCTCATGGGCAAGCAGGTACGAGCCTTATTATTCCTACTCCGACTACGCGTGTTTGCTCAGGAAATACTCACTAATCTCAATACTTATTTTCAGAAGGGTTTTGATTAGTGTTTCACAGTTAAGTAATTTGCCGTGTCATTTTTTTAAAGTCAAATTTGGACCATGACGCAGGCAAACAATGGCCTACTTTTATTCGAACGACGACACTACACGTGTATGGTAAATACACACCGCAGTACTAACCAGGGCAGCCTGTTGAATTCGAACCCCTGCAACTAGCGGCACACGCGCTACCACGGGGGGCATGTCAACGCCCCCATGCACTCGGGGCAGTGCCACGACAAAGCACAGGTGCATGCTTTAAAATACTGAGCGTCACACCATCATACTCACATTGATAAAAGCGTCTCATTATAACCGTATCTCAAGACACGATACGAGATTGGCAGAACTGTCGGGGGACAGAACTAAACCATAATGCAGTAAAACAAAACTTTAGGAGAATAGAACGTTTTCATTGTCAAAGTGGACAAGGGGAAGGAGTAAATGTACAGCAAACCGAGGCAACACCTCCATATAGGCCTAGGCAGAGTTGTGCAGAAACAACAATCCAGCGTTCGGTTAAAATATACTGTGTTCATTGTACGGCTATTAGGTGAAAACATTCCCGTTATCAAATCTTATATACAATTATGGAATCTCATTTATATTATGGAATATATATAATTTTAACGAAGCACTGTGCTATGTACAAAACAGTCGACCCATGAAATAAAGAAACCGTATACAATACAATAAGCTCAACACATCTGTCAATAACACTGCCTTTAAAGAAGACGAAATATACTAGCTGACGTTTCGTTCAATTGCCATTTTTCATAGTACATAATTATTATTTTTTTATATGTACTATAAAGAAACGCCATTGCCTAACATGTCGCCTATACTGTCCTTTTAATGTAGTGTTATTAACGAATGTGTAGAGTATTTTGTGTATTGTGCTTATTCACCACTGCCAACGCAGTAGCATCACAAAATTATTACCTTAGTTGAAACAGTATACTATGGAGTGCTGGGTGGTGGTGTTGAGGAGGGCAGATATTTCTCAATACAAAACTTCCTTGAGTTGACTTTGAGCAATGATACATTGATATAAACAAAACCATAACCCCTAACCGTAAATCATAACGACTAAACCCTCATTCTAAGGCCAAATCCTAAACCATAAAACTTTTGACAAAAACCAGAAGAGGTGCCATGAATATATCATCGAATGAAACCCAAGCAAGTTCTGTGATTGGATATCTGCAGGGGCAATAAATGGGAATGGCAGTAACTTCGGTTCTGTTTAATGACACATTTATATTTACGTGATCGAACCCTAAGCCCTTTATTATGAACACTTCGATTATGTTTCTCATTTCCAACACTGACAGTGTCTACATTAGTTTAGGAGACACCGGGTTTAACCACCACAGAACCTTAACAGTGACGTTGATGCCACACGCAATGAACGAGTCGAAACGTGTGTAGAGGACGCGGTGATGCCGTAACCTTATAGTGTACTGACTGGCGTTACGCGCAATTAATGCTTCATTAGCCTGGCCCCTGGTTTTGCTTGGCTCCGAGCCAGATTCGGATATCTCTCGAGATCAAGTGTATGACGATTTGGTTCGGGCTCGGCAGTGGAAATCCACCCACACCGTGAGTGGGCTACGCTTGCTCGGCTCGGATGTGTGAGTGGAAAAGGGGGTATTTTAACAGAAATAGTGGATGTTGCTTCGATGTCATGGTGGTTCTGCAATATTCGTTCTACCAATTCCAAATCGTACCCACAGTCATATGCAAAGCAGGAGTTACTCGTGCTAACCTACGGTACACCCGAATTTTGGTTAAAACATTCTAAATGCAACCACATTTCAAGTAAACTGCAAAACAGTGGGATATGTTCATCATGGGGAAGAAGGGGGCATATATAATGTACGAGGGTGGTTGAAGTCAACCCGGACTTTAGCTCACACAAAAAGTTTTAATTCCAGGATCGTTCACTCATGTCTTAAGTCTCCATCCACAGTGAAGCACTTCTCTCAACCATGCACAAGTGCCCTGAATGCCCAATGCAGCGTTCAGGTCAAGCGTCTTCACATGCAATCGATGCGACCCAGAATATCGAAACCGGTTCAGTTTTCTTGCTTAAACATTTGATTTTGGATAACATAAGGTGCGGGATTCTTCACAGTGCGGCATCTCCTTTATCTCCCAGCCTCCACCCATCATCATTCATCGCCCCCCAACTTGCTCCGTCCTGACTCTTCAGTGGCTTCCTCCCACGAAGTCTCGTGGCTCGCTCCGTCATTCCTCGTGGCCTCTCCCATCATCTTGTGGCTCTTCTCAACATCTCCCGTGGCTTTCTCCCACGATGTCTCGTTGCTCCTGCAAACCATATCTTTGGAGTTCCCTCCCACTATACTGTGGCTCCTCCCATAATCAGATGGCCCCTCCCATGCCACCGTGGCCCCTCCCACGATCACGTGGCCCTCCCATCATCCCATGACTCCTCCCCATATCTCTCGTGGCTCCTCCCATGACTTCTCGGCGCTGGCGTCCTTTTTATTTGCTCGCTTCTGAATGGCCGCGGCCGCGCTCGAACGGACCAATCGGCTGCTCGCACATTAACGGACGCGTCGGCTCGCGCGCTCGGGCCAATCGGCGCACGCGACACGAGACGACTGGGGAAGTGGGCGGGGCGGGGCGGGGGGGAAGTGTGCGGGGCGATGGGAAAAAGTGGGCGGGGCGGGGTGAAGTGGGCGGGGCGATATGGAAAGTGGGCGGGGCGGGCGGAAGTGGGCGGGGCGAGGGGGGAAGTGGGCGGGGCGTGGGCGGGGTTAGCGGCTGCACGGTGTCCGGCGGCGCAGAGCGCGCGGGGTGGCGCGGGCTCCCCCTCACCGAGCCGCCGAGCGAACGGAGAGGAGGGCAATCTGCGTGCTCCGCCTTCTCCACAGAGGCCGCAGCCGTCGCCGCGATGGAGGACGAGAAGGAGCGGCAGAGGCTCCTACAAGCCGGGAAGGCGCGGGTGAGGAAAGGGGCGTAACACACCGGGACACATTCGGAAAGGGACGCGAGCGAGAAAAGTCGGCGCTCGGCATGAGTGAGGATGAAGTGTTGTTCTGTGAGGGACGGCGGCGACGTGGAGAGGGCCCCGATGAGAGGGTGAGTGGTGATGGTGAGTGGTGATGATGATGGTGAGTGGTGGGTGGTGATGAAGTGAGTGGTGATGGTGAGTGGTGATGGTGAGTGGTGATGAAGTGAGCGGTGATGGTGAGTGGTGATGATGATGGTGAGTGGTGGTGAGTGGTGGTGAGTGGTGATTATGGTGAGTGGTGATGAAGTGAGTGGTGATGCGGAGTGGTGATGGTGAGTGGTGATGGTGAGTGGAGATGATGGTGAGTGGTGATGATGATGGTGAGTGGTGATGGTGAGTGGTGGGTAGTGAGTGGTGATGGTGAGTGGTGATGAAGTGAGTGGTGAGTGGTAATGGTGAGTGGTGATGGTGAGTGGTGATGATTGTGAGTGGTGATGGTGGGTGGTGATGGTGAGTGGTGATGGTGATGAAGTGAGTGGTAATGGTGAGTGGTGATGGTGAGTGGTGATGGTGGGTGGTGATGGTGAGTGGTGATGGTGAGTGGTGATGGTGAATGGTGAGTGGTGATGGTGATGAAGTGAGTGGTTAGGAGAGTGATGGGTCAGTGAGAGGGTGATGAGTGCAAGTGAGTGGTGAGTTGTGATGGAGAGTGGTGAGTGGTGATGGTGAATGGTTAGGAGAGTGATGGGTCAGTGAGGAGAGTGATGAGTGCAAGTGAGGGGTGAGTTGTGATGGAGAGTGATACGCTGAGGGTGTGTGGGGAGAGTGGGGTGGTGAGTTTGAATGCTGCTGGTGAAGTTACTGTTAGTGGTGAGGTGATGGTGAGGATGAGTAGCGATGTGAAGTTTGGGCGAGGGTGTCGATGTCTGTCAGCGTGTGTCAAATTGCCCGGCCTCTGTGTGTGTCAGTCATTGTGTTCTGTCCGTGTGCAGCAATGTCTCAATTGCATTTGTGTGGCATTGTGTGTTATTGTTGTGGATGTGTGTTTGGCTGTTGACACAGTGGACAACACAGGTGGTGCATCTGCCTGTCATCTTAGTTCTTTCACCCGTAAGACCTAGGCCTGTCTCTTCGACACTTTTACGTGGCCTCAAAGTGCACCTAGCCTGGCACAATCGCTGTGGTCACGTCACCGTCACTTAGTGGTGAAAGGCAGCTGCTGTTGTATCACAGACGGACAGTGTGCGTTGGTATGCATGGTCATTGTGTCAAGTGTGTGTCACTCAGTATTGCAATGCAGAAGGTCAGTGTGTATCAGCATGTGTGTGCGAGCACATGGTTATTATGTAAATGATCATGGTCATTTTGTGTGAGCGTGTGCATGGTCAGTGTGTCAGTGTATGTGTCAGTGCATGTGTCAGTGCGTGTGTCCCCCAACTAGCTACCTGTAAGTGATGGGGCAGTTGTGGAGACAGTGGAGAAGTTTCCGTACCTTGGCAGTGTGCTTATGACCAGCTCCGGTTTTGCAGCAGAGGTTCTCACTCCGAATGCGTAGAGAGGCATCATCTTTTATTGAATCATCTGCGTAACGCTGTATAGAAGTGACCTTTCCTGTCCGCTCCACACGAAGTTCCGGGTCTTCTCGGCCACAGTTATGCCCTCCCTCTGAAGGAACATCTGCGCCGGTTTATAACATTCAGGCTGGCCTGCCGACGATCCATTCTGGTTTTAATCATGATAGATTGTGTGAGTAGCTCACCAATCCTTGAAAGATCTGTGCACAGTCTCATCAATTATCTCCTCCGGCAAGCTAGGCTGCGATGGCTGGATCATTTAGCCCATATGCCCAGCCACCGCATGCCCCAAGCAGTTTCAGTTTGGCAGGATAGATTTGGCTTAACTGGTGTGGCACGGGCTACAGAAGAAGATATGGACGGATGTGGCACAGAAGGATGTGGAGCTAATTGGACTTGCCGATGATTGGTACCAGCAGTGTCAAGATCGGCCTCTGTGGAGGAGGTTCATGAAGGAATACGACTGGTGAGTTGGAAGCAGTCGCCCTCCAGCAACAACGGAGGGTCGAGTAGCGATCCTCACAGCAACGAGCAGAGTGCCAGGCGGCTAAAACGCAGAAAGTTGGCACAGTGGAGAGCACAGTTGGTGCATCTACTAGTCACATTAGTCAGTCATTTCAGTCAGTCAACCTGACTGGCTGAGATGACTTGCCAGCGGACCTTTGACACTTGACTTGACCTCAAAGTGCACAGAGCATGACGCAAACGCCGTGGTAAAAAAAAGTTTAGTTTTAGTTTATCTTAATGGTGAACAGCGGTTGTTCTTGTGCATGGTCAGTGTGCATAAGTGTGTATCAGTGTGTGAGTGAGCGTGCCAGTGAGGATGATCAGTTTGTACCAGTGTGTGGCCGTGTTCGAGTGTGTTTGGTCAGTATAGGTTCCACTGTGAGTGCCGGTGTCTGGTGGGATGTGGTTCGCTCTGCTCGTGGTGTCCAGAGCTCCAGGGGTGGTAGAGCCCACCTGGAGACCAGCACCTGGTACCACAGTCACCTGTCAGTGTGGTTTGATCAGTGGTGGTGTTTCTAACAGCTGTCGGGGGTTCGGATATTATGTGAGTAGCTTAGTAGTTGTGGATTATTAGGACTCGCCACCCAGACTGCACTGCAGTGATAGTTGCTGCCTCTACTCGCATAGCCTCATGGTAAGGAAGCAGTTGGTGCCTTGAGGCTGTGTGCTGGGAGTGATTATAGCCATGCGTGAGGTGGTTGTGGTGGAGTGTTTGGTGTGGGGAAGGAGCGTATGTGGGAAGGGAGAGTATGTGAGGATCCCTCTCAGGCTGGGGAGATGTCAGTGCATCCTGCGAGGAGTAAGGATATCCCTTTGGGACGGAGGGGTTATTATCGAATGTGGGGAGGGAGTGTTTGTGGGCTCAGAGGGGAGGGCGTGTGAGTGTGTTCCCGCCTCGGGCTGCAGTGCCCGCGCCCGATGGGACTGCGTATGGCCAGGTGCCAGTCAGCTGTTTGTGTCTGTCTGCCCTTGTTGCAAGGAGTCGTCCTATGCCTATTCACTGGCTGCACTTCCATGAGTTCTTAGGTAGTGTTTTCATTAACATGTTAATTCGACTTGTGCTGGCATATATTTCGAATCAAATTAAAATGTCGTCGCAGAATTTGTGCCTCGTTGCAAAATCCCTGAACACGTTTTTTACTAAATATAATTTTTTTATTCCATTTTTCTCAATCCGGCTAGGACCAATGAGCGATTTTCAGGTAATAATAACTAGGGGGTTGCACTCTCTGACCTCCCATGTGACAGTATATAGGACTGTACTGAGAAGCAAGTGGCACTATGTTTGGTTACAGTGCCAGCCAATCATAGTGAAGATGTGACTCTTTATCCACTTCTAGCCTAGCAATCCTGGAGAGCCTTATGTACCCCGAATCAGGATTTAAGCTTGCAAATTGGTCAGTAGCACCTCGAGACTGGTTCAAAAACAGAAGAGAATAAAAGCATGGAAATGTATATGCAATGTATTTTGCAGTCTGTATACAGCACTGCGTTTTGCTCAATGTACAATGTATGAGAACTATATCGGGTACAGTGCAGTTTGTTACATTGTGTGATTTGACATGTGCCATATTGAAGGGTTAGGGATGGGTCATGGGGCACACTGGCATTTAAACATAAATGAAGATGATCAGCTGAACCAGTTGCAATACATTGGCTTGTGGCTTCACACCTGAGAGGCAGCAGGTGCTGGTTGGTTGGGAGTTTTTATATTTAGCACTCATAGTAGTTTGACCTCCCATGTGACAAAGCAACTTTCCTTTTACGTCAGATAGCTGTGTGAACTTTGATCAGGGCGTGATTGTCTGCAAATTTCTCATTTTCACGTTGCTAAATTCGAAATGCATTGAATTGTACATTTTTTTGCTGTGAATTATTTTTATGTTGACTTGTAAGTATCATGTTTGCATTTTAATAATCTCCTAGTGTCTCTTAAATTCTGGTTATCATCTATTGTCAGGTGTTTGCTGGAGGCTTATGACTGGTGATTTAGCCATGATTGTGAGTTATGTTACGTGCTTAGTTACATGTTTATGATGATTACGTCTAATCATATCTCATTACCGTACAGTGGGGATAAGAAATGAAGGGCAATTGAGGGAGGTGTGTGGGGAAATTATCTCCAGCCCTGTCACAGAGGTATTATACAGTATGGTGGTCAGGTGAAAGCATAAACAGCTGTGTGTCATCGGCACAAGCTCAGTCATAAGTAGTAAAGAAGCCCTCAGGTACAGAAGAAGGAAACATTTGCCTTGGACAGAGAGTGAACAGTGTGAACATTCATGGGGTCACTTTTGTGTAGAGCACAGTGAGGTGAGTAGAGTGACATTTTGGGGATTAGTTTGTTGTCCTTCCCCCGCATCTCCGATTATCATGGTTGGCTACGTACGGTGCGAAAGAAGTTCAACATACACACAAATTAAGTGAGAGGCGTAGGCATGATGGGGCTTGCAGACACAGAGGAAGTTACAGCTGGCTTTGTGCCTATGAGCACAGGCGACAATTGAGGTAGTGACATTTTGCATGATCGGAGCATGGAGGTGAGGGGCCTTGTATACATTTGCACATATGCAATGTGTACAGTGCAATGTGTCAGTCCCGTGTGACTGAAATGTTTTCTATGAAATTGATTAGAAATGACATTGGTGTGAACGTTTTATTCTCTCATGAGCACATTGTAATGTTCAATAGATAGTGTATAATAGATGCTGTGGGAATATTGTTTGATTCACATTTAGAATTGTGCTCGTTCAAATCTCAATTCGGGCTCTTCCCTGCCCAGGGTGGAATAAAGTGAGTACTAAATTTAGGGAAGCCAAGAGTGGTCGACCTCTGGAATATTGGTTTCTACAATAAAAATGTGAAATGTCTAACACTGGTTTAGATCAGCCAAAGGAGACGCTGAATTTGTTTATAAATTCTTAACTTTCAGAATTACTAAATGTGTTAATGAATATCTAGGTAGATGCTGTATGTAGTTGTGAGTGAGAAAAAGTATTACTGCTGAAAAATGTTAGGCGGTGACGATAAAAAACAATTTTAGCTCCACTCAATCAGGTCAATAGGACTTTTACACTTATAAACCAACAAAATAAAACAGTAACCTCTTGAAGGCAGTGGATGTCTGTTTAGTGGTTTGTCCTGTTAATAATATGTACTTCATGGTATTTTTCTATCAAGCTTAAATTGCATGTTTTATCATGAAACTCTCCACACGGTACTCACTGTTTTGCGTTATATTGTAAAAATATGGTCATTTATTTTATTTCGCTCATATCGTAGGCATGCTTTACTTACGTTTTTTTGTCTTGATATTTATGTCAAAAACACTGTAAACATTTCCACTGCAACATTCCTTTTTTTTACCTTGTTACAGCATTGATAAGTATAATATTATGGATGACTTGGAATTGTATATAACATTGTAATTTCATATATTTTATCAACATTTATTTATAGCTTGAAAATTTTAGCACTGCCATTGAGAATGCAGATCGCCATTCCTGAGATGTTTTCACTCCATTGTGGGTGGTGAGCACTGCGTAAGACCAGAAAAACCAGAACCTCAAATTCATTGTAAGTCAAATATTCTTTAGCAGTGATTTATCTCCATATATAAAAAAAACGGCAAAGTTGTGATTACGTGTGTCTGTTCAAAATGTTTAGCGTACTTCCCGACATGCAACAAACTTGAAATTTGCCATGTGGGTACTTTCCAGACTGTACACCATGCAAAAATTATTAAAATACACTTTTGTGTTTTTTTTGGGGGGGGGGGCTCAATAATGCTTATATTTTTTGCATGGCAAGCGAGCTGTGATGTCACAAAAAAATATATCTTCAGCTTATGTTAAGCATTATGTTTGTTTGTAAACTTTTCTCCACTTATTTACAACTAGCTTTACTACCCGTCTTCGCCCGGGACTTGGATTCACCACGCCCGGCCGCATTTGTCTCCCCAGTGGCGATGTTCACACACCACAGCAGTTTCTCGTTTGAGGCTGAGTCGACCTAGGGGAGGCCCAGGAGCGGTTAAAATAATCCTTACCGGTGGTGGACGTTAGCGGGAATCGAACTCGGGTAGCAGGGTTCGTAGCGCGCTAACCACTACACTACAACGTGTTACGCTTCCACGTGCGCGGGTCACGTGACAGATGTGACGTCACAGCTCCCTTGCCGTGCAAAAAATATCTGCATTATTGAGCTCCCCCCCAAAAAAACCACAAAAGTGTATTTTTATAATTTTTGCATGGTGTGCAGTCTGGAAAGTACCCACATGGCAAATTTCAAGTTTGTTGCATGTCGGGAAGTACGCTAAACATTTTGAACAGACACACATAATCACAACTTTGCCTTTTATATATATGGAGATAACATTTGGCAATTGTTCATTCAGCAGACTCAACATTCACCTGCAATCCTGAAAATCAAATCATGGCTTATGGTTCGACAAGGCCCTTCATCCCTCTGAATTTGATAAAGTACCACTTTATTGGAAGTCAACACCAGTTGTTGGAGAGACTGTACTCTGCATTGATATGGAATTTCCACCACTTGCTCAGAGCCACCAATGGAGATAAACCCTGTCCATCATTTTAAGCTGGGAGATGCTTTGACTATTTTGATGCAGAATTATATTGCATGCAATATTTTTACCCACAACCTGGATCGCATATTGTAATGGCATAAAACACTGTACAGTACTGCAAACCAATTAGTATCAGTTACATTGCCTGCAGCAACACGGCTTGCCTTTGTCAATTACAGTTATGCTGAAATTCACAGCCACCATGTAAAACATCGAGCGAGCAAAGGCAAGACAAAGAAGAGCTTCAACAGACCCTGTAGCACATGGCCAGACATGATAAGAGATAGAGGACACTGTCTGCTCACAGCCATACATAACAATGGTATAGCGTACAGCTGGCCCAATGTATTTTGGGACAAAAGCCCAGCACAACGGCATTAATTTAATATGAACACCAGGGACAATTTAGCTGTGGAGCTTGGCATGGACCGTAGTCCTTCCACTGCAGTGATCAAGCGGATTACACCTTGTGCTGTGAGACTCTTAATTTGCCACCAGCAATTTGGATGGGAGATGGGGCACAGCAAGTGGGTTCCTGACCCATCTGCAGATTTCATTATCATCCCTTCATAATATGTGAAGGTTTTCTCCAGCTACTCTCATTCCATTGGCACAGGCAAAACACAAAAAAAATAACCTGACCTCGCATTCCAATTCAGCATCCAGCTGAAGAGTCTTGAGGCTAGCCTAAATAAAGTTTAGTCAAAATACAATGTCTTTGCTGAATTGAGTGTGGTAGCTGTAGCAGAAATTCCACATTGCTATGGTAAGCCAACCTCTTTACAAGACACGAATTATTGACTTATCGCAAAGTTGTCGTTTTATCAACCGTGGAACGATGATGGGTTAAACTGATACCTGACTAGGAGTGGCACTTGCAACCTATGATTGTGAATCAAGTGTTCTCCAACAGCGTCACCCAACTAGCTCGCTAATAAAGAGACGTGATACTAGTGGTGGGAATTTCAAACTAAGCTCACAAACGGTAGGCTTCTTTGTTTGGGAACATAAGCACCTGCGTATTGAATTAAAACTGCTTGCTATGCAGATTTGTCATACTTTAGAGTGCATTTCTGGATTGTGAAACCTAAATTCCATTGTTTATAGAAACTAAGTACAGTGGTACCTCGGTATACGTCATTAATTCGTTCCAGAAGGGTAGGACTTATGCCGAAAATGACGTATACCAAACTAATTTTTCCCATAAGAAATAAAGGGAAAGGAAATAATCTGTTCCAGAGTATAAGAAATTATATTTTATATGGCATATTATACATTAATGGGGTTGTATAAAATAATTAAGACACTACTTATTACTAAAATGCATACATAAATTAAAATAAATAAATTGAAATAAAAAAAACATTTAACATCACTTTACCTTGCTGAGAGGAGTTGATAGCCTACGAGGATGGTGGTGAGGAAGGGGAGGAGGAAGAGATGTTATTTTTTTGGAAGGAGAGTCCCCTTCCATTAAATCTTCAGGAAGCTGAAATTTTGGGGTTTTTTCTCTTTCTCTTTGCTGTCTTTTTTCTTGACTTGGACCTGGTTGAGGCTCACCAGGTTTGAGTTTTACTAAAAACCTGTCCATTGAAGTTTGTTGTCTAAGAATTTCCTGAAGTGTGACATTGCCTGGTCACTCCACACAATACTGTTACGGCTTGTTAGCGCCGTAACAGTATTGTGTACGCGGGTACTGTACGCGGTGACTCATCCCGACCCATATAAGTTCTAGCAAGCGTGTCGTATCCCAAGCAAGACGTCGTATCCCAAGACATTTTTTTCTCGTCAAAACACGACGTATACCAAATTCGACATATTCCAAAGCGGTCGTATACCGAGGTATGACTATACCAACTTTTCCCAGTTGCAATTGTGAAATATTTATTGTGTGCCCTCCAAATCTCTGGGTACTTCTCGACAGTTGAAGGCACATATCTTTCTCCAATAGCTACATGTAATATAATGTGTAAACACTTTTTGGAAGTAAGTTGAAGTTTGTCAATTCCCTTGTCCTCATCAAGTCCAGGCTCAAGACCTTCCTTTTTTTCTCTACCTATGTCTGATCCTCTCCATCAACAAAATATAAAGCCTCATGTTTTTCTACAGCATCTTGAGATGCAATCACATTTAGGTGCTATATGAATCCACTTTGAATTGTATTTAGAGTGTCCCAGAGACTACACAAAGTCCTTTCTTGACCATAAGCTTGCACTAAAATAGAAAATAAAGCCTAGTGTTTGGTGCAGTGGATGGACGAAGGGATTATGAATATAGTCATATGTTGTGTAGGTGCAAGATAATGCATTATGGGAAATACTTGACTGTAAAATGTCTTACCTCTAATCTAACTAACCCTCCCACCTCAGCTCAAACAGCTGTCAGGGAGGTCACCTAATTGTAAAGGATATCAAAATCAGCTCTAAAGGGCCATGACACTGAAGTGCCTGGGAGCTGACACCGTAATCTCTGTATAGTTTAACATGTAGGCTTTCGCGACCAATATCATCCATAATAGAAGTTTCTTTGGGTTAGATCACGTAAATATATAAATGTGTCGTTAAACCCGCCACCACCTGACACAGCCAACTAGTAAGGGTTGTCACGTAAACAGAACATACCAATTCGTCACTAGTACAGCACACCGGTGTGTTTGAGAGCCAAGCCACAACATTTACAAACTTAGTACGACGTTTCGCCAGTAATTACAACTAATTTCATCAGGCGACAGCCAGATTTGTGGATAAGTCTCACTGTTTCGCTTTTTATATAGAGGCCTCTATATAAGGAACGAAACAGTAAGACTTCTCCACAAATCTACTAGTTGGCTGTGTCGGGTAGTGACGGGTTTTAACGACACATTTATATATAGTTCCTTCTGCTCAGTGTATTTTATAACATGCAAATACTTTTTAAACCCAATTTTATAAGCTGTATGACTTTTTATTATTAAAAGTTGCAATTATAATTTGCCATGTAAAATGTCATTACTTTCAACAATGAATATCAGATGGTGGAAAGTGATTGACAACATAATCACATTATTACAAGTTGTAATAACGTGAATAGGTGGACATCGGTGATGTATTCCAGAGTTAACGGTATGGTTGTTCACAGGAGGAAGTGATGTAATTTTTGCAGCATATCGGCGAGAAAATGCATCTTGCATGCGAGATGTGCATATTCATTTAATATGATTTTATCTCAAAGGGTGCCCCACATCAGAGTTTTTAGGTTTGAGTGAGCACAATTTGCAATATGAAGCCTGTAGAAAGAGAAGTTGGAATAACGTAATCAACCAGGTAGGGTGTTGACTTATGTTAGCCAACTCTCTGTGTTGTATTGCATTATATTTCTAAGTTTACTAGGTTTGTTTTCTCTTTCATTCGTACCTGATGATGATTGCTTGTGTTGCAATCGAAACGTCGTATTCTATTATTTAATTCTTATTTTCTCTTTCTACGTGACTTTACCGAAATAACTAAAGAGTAATTCCTGCAGTCACGAAAGCTCCAAATCAAGTTTGGATGGTTAAGTTTTGGATAGTCTTAGGTGCCTCTTCGGTACTGCATGGGCTAACACGCATGCATCCCGGGAGCATTTTAGGGCTCTGCGTTTTGCTCGAGACATTTAATAACCTTAAGATTTTTTGTTCAAAATTACCAATTCTCCTCAGCTTGTTAGATGCAGCATACTTGAGAAGCTATTGAGACTTATTCAAACAGTATGTCACAAGTACCTCAATATTCAGTTCTATCTCACTGTAAGAAGTAACGGCTTTATTACGCACCGGTGTGTGCAAGCTCACCATACCTCTGCTCTCAGGTTGTTGCTTATTTAGGCTTGCTACAGCTGTGGCAGAGTGCTTGAATTACGATGGGAAGGGAGCGAGTTCAAATACCGGTCATGGCTTGCCACCGCCCATCAACCTTCTTAGGTCCACAAAAGAAGTTCAACTCTTTGGGAATTCCAAAATGGTCATCTAACTTAGAAATGGTGAATTTCCACCTGGATGAGGGTTGCCTGTGGAGATGAGCACCTTTCGTACGGTAAGGGATACACTTTGCCTGGCTGTTGAAGGAGCACGTGTTGTGTTTGCGTGACCCCCAGCTGGCGGCGTTTCAGCAGCAGAGGAGAGAACACCAGCAGGAGGGTGGGGGCAGCGTGGAGGAGGAGGAGGAGGAGAAGGAAGGGAGTGAGCGGCCGACGACCCGGCGCAACAAAAAGCGCTCCGGGAAGGGTGGTGGCGCTGCCCCAACAGCTGAGCGCAAGGCCCGAGGCAAGCAGCCGCATGGCGCACGTACCCTGCGCTCCGGGGACTCTGTCAGCCAACAGCAAACCTACGTGTTCAAGGTACTACTGCACTTCACTATCTAATCTATTTAATGGTTGATGGTTCCTTTTTCCACGGGTAGGTGGAGTTCCCCCACTTTTTCTGTGCTTCAGGCTGGAGATGAGTCTCGTTTCAGCAGGAAGCCACTTCTGTGAAACGTTGGGCACGTCACCCAGTTTGGGATGGTCCTGCTTGGAAGTTGGTTGCGTAGAAACAGAGTCCCTGGAGACAACCCATGTATATGTTGTGTCCTCCTTCCTCCCGGCGTGTGTGTGTGCATGTGGTGTGCGGCGCACACACTCAGTCGGAGATGAGGTAGTTGCAGGAGGCACTGTCTCTCTCTTTATTCTCTTGTTGAACCACCAACTCCGGCCTCCTCTCTAATGACCACGCTGCCGTACAGCCCAGACAAGACCCTGTCCTCGTTACACCGACGGCGTCGACCGAGACAACCAACTACTGTTCGGCCGAGCAGTCGGCCCTGTGTCACTACATATTTAAAGGGACAACAGTCAAAACATCTTCCCTTCATATTCCATTTAGTGCACGTACCTATCTTTGGACAGTCCATTGACCCCACCTCCAAAATGTCAGATGACTGCCATGTCCCTCCACATAACCTGGATTCACATTGTAAAGTAATTGTAATTCATTTTAAATGTGGACAATGTTATTGAAGAGTATTAAACTGGAGACCTTAACAAAAGTGTGACTGCCGGAATTGGTTGTAGAGGCGACCCCCACACCTACGACATAATTGGTTTCTGGGCGACGGTTGCGAGTTGAGCCGTTGTAAGTCTAACCCTTATTTCCCATTGGCACAATGTTATACATTGGGGTTCCGTTTCTGGAAAACCATTAAATACCACAAAATACCAAAATTGACCACAAAATAAATTAAAATAACCTTAAAACACATTTATTGTAACTTAACATAAACGTAACTTGACAAACATTTATAAAGTAAAAACAAACACTTACATTTGAAAATTCTTAGGTACTGTTCTGCATGTGTATCACATTTACTCTTCTCAGACATCGCGAATGGTGAACATTTTTCAAAATTAGAAGAAAATTTACGAAGAAATGTAGAGCGTTGTGAATAACATGCGCAGACGCAGTGCCCAATCGACTCAGCGTTGGTAGCAGTCGTTAGGCGGTTGTAGATACGAGTTTTAGTCGTTACTGTGGAGGGTCTTAATTACTATCAGAAAGGTCGTAAAGGCAGGGGGTCGCAAATCGAGCCATCGTAAGTTAAGGGGTCACCTGTATAGATTTTCAGTTGGAAAATCAAATTTAACAGCAGCGATAATGATGTTAACAACTGGAAAACCGGCAAAGAGACATTGAATATAAACCCATTCTGCTCAAACAAAAGCAATGTAAAGGGTGAAACACTTCAAACCCCATAATGGAAACAATGACATGAAAAGGCACTTTAAATTCCACAAACAATCCCCCATGGGTAATGCACAGTATTCTTCTCTTTGGTTCTTTCGGTAAAGTCACGTATAAAGATAAAATAATAAATTAAATAATTTATAAATAATAAATTAAATAATTTATTATTTTAGCATACGACGTTTCGATTGCAACACAAGCAATCATCATCAGGTATAAATGAAATAGCAACAAAAATCTAACCAGAAAACTATAGACAGACATAACAGGACCCTGCGGGGTGGGCTGGTAGGAATAATACCAATACCGGTACAGGGATATCGACCGCACACACACGCGCACACACGCACATACGCGCACACACGCACATACACGTACACACGCACACACACGCACACACACCGCACGCACACACACACGTACACACACATGCACACACGCACACACACACGTAATGAAGTTGTGTTGCTACGCTTCCAGTTCGCCGTGAATAATGATCCGAAGCCCAATAGCGCCCATTCATCACGCCGCTCGAGTGGGCCGGACACGCACACACGCACGCACACACACACGCACACACACGCACACAGTCACACATATACACACACGCACACACGCACACACAGACACGCACACACATGCACATACACACGCACACACACGCACGCAAACACACACACACACGCGCATACACACACGCACGCACACACACACTCACACATATACACGCACACACACGCACGCACACGCGCACACACACGCACACACACACGCACCTCTCACCTGCAAGGCAGCGGTCGCCGCTTCTCCTCCCACATCTCTCGTCGCGGCAGCTGTAGCGATGGTGCAAGTTTGTTTTTATCATCAATTCCTCCTCCTCCTCCACCCCTCCCCGCCACTGTTCACCCACCAGAATAAATGAGTTCGCCCATAGTCAGTCGATCAATAATAGGTGGATTATTACATCGCAGCAGGATAAGGGCGTGGGGGGGGGGGGCGGCGGCTTGGGGTTGGCGTTCATCCAGCAGTGGATTTATCACGGCTGCGACCCCGCGTCACCGCGATCCTCGTGTCCTCCCCTAGGTCGACTCAGCCTAAAATTGCACACCGGGATTGGTGGCACAGACGTCTTGGCACACTCCCGAAGCCTTCTGCACTAGGCCTCGCGAAGCCTTCTCTGCAGTAGGCCTCGCGAAGCCTTCTCTGCAGTAGCAACCAACTCCCACTGCATATAAAAACTCATCTCACTAACCAGCTTCCATTCCTCCTTTAAAACCCATCTCTTATCCCTTACCGATCCTACTGCTACTCCCTGCCCTGGCCCCCCAGCAATGACCAGGCCTTCCCAAACCCCTATCACTACCGCTACCCCAACACCTCCTTAACCACTCCCACCTGTCCTTCTTGCTCACACCATAACTACACGACCACTTTTCATAACTCCACTCTTTTATCCACGATCATTTAACGTACGATTTTATTGTACGTTAGATGATGTAAAGCATCTTGGATTAATGCAGTATATACATCTATATAACATAAGATAATATTCTCTTGATGAAATAATGAAAAAAAATTGTTATTTGCACAAATAGTGGCAGGTGTTGTGCTACGAGAAGTGGAGGTTTCCTCTATATTTGCCACGCTTGTCTTTAAGCAAAATGCAATTCAATATACAATTGAAATGATATTTTATTCAATCAACACATAAATTCGACCGTTTAAAGTAAAAACAAATTTGTAAAAAAAAATATGCTGATTCACCTCTCAATTCTTGGCTCCCAGCTCCCGGCTTTTAAATTCCCCTCTGCACGCTGGGCTGCATAGGCTCATAGAGAGCAGCTTCCAACACATGCCACGCCTTTTTGAGGTAGCCAGTGACACAGGGTTCCCACCCAGTCAATTGAGGTGATGGACATCATTAGAGGATTTTATGCGACTGAACCTTATGTGGCTGTCACTTAAAAAAAACATTTCTTATTAATGGACATCTTGGAGCACACAACCATGGTGCGTATCCACAAAATTATCAGATTTTGGGTTACATGCTCACGAAAAAGAGCTCACCTTGCATGATTGTCCTGGTCTTTATAACATTGTACCTTTTTTATTGGCTGTGCTCCGATGTAAATGTTGCTGGAGCTGTTGCAGCTGCCGTGCTAAACCAGTAAAAGCTCCCTGGCTGGTATGGCACACGTGACTGGATAACTTTGGCATCTTGTTTGGGTGCCACATGTGCCATTTTAAAAACAGCTGCAATTTTAGTTATTGACTGTTGTCATTTGCTTTACAACATGTGTCAGCAGCATTGCAACAGCATTTACGATGCTGAGCCATGCTGCTGTTATGTTGGCGATTTGCCATGGGAGAACAGAGCTGTAAAACCCCTTGATTAAACATATGGACTATTTTTAAAAAAAGAAACTAGTATGGCATGTTGACAGTAGCCTTCAACATCATATCTATAGATATAAAAGGGAAATTTGTGAATATGTGTGTCTGTTCGAAATGTTTATCATACTTCCCGACATTCAACAAACTTGAAATTTGGCATGTGGGTAGCTTCCAGACTGTACACAATGCAAAAAGTATAAAAATAGACTTTTGTATAAGGATGGGGGGGGGCAATAATGGATATATTTTGCACGGCAAATGAGCGGTGACGTCACATCTGTGATGTCACCCGCATACGGCAGCGTTACGCAGTATGCCTGCTGACGTCACGCACCCCCCCCCAAACCCTCCGCGTAGGCCGTGTATCCCGCACAAATAATATGTCTAAATCAATGAAATGCTTTTCTCTCTCTTACATTAAAGTAATCAGATTACTCTTTTCCCTGTGCCTGTCATCCCTTGGAGGTCAATAAAATGAATACCACTTTGTAGGAAGTTGCATTTCTTGCTCCATATAGAGACTAGTCCCTTGCAGAAGAATATTGAATTTTCACCACCGGGTCAGTGACACTAATGTAGATGAGCCCCACTTGTTTGAGCAAACTTTGACAGCTCCTGTATTTCTTATAAATCAGTGGTGATCGATGAAGACTTCTCAACATTTTTTAAAAATGCCATGAAGCTTTTTTGTGTTTAGTTTGTTGTCCTTCCCCAGCACCTCTGATTAGCACGGTTGGCTACGGACTATGTGAAAGAAGTTCAACATACATACATACGTATGTGTTATAATAGAACCCACTGGTAATTAGGCTTACAGACCCCTTTACCTTTAATTTTCCACCTCATGTTCCCAGTGTACTCCCAATTGGGAACCCTTGCCCTATGCAGTATTCATTCCTGGCTTTGTTCATGGGTTGTTTTTATGGGCGGTAGAGGAGAGCGAATGGCATTATGACCATGCTTAATTTATGTTGTGTGTCTTTTTCCCAAAGGTTTCCTCTTCTCCAGAAGAAGCCCTATCTGGGCCGGAGGATGAGGAGACACAGAGTTCGGAGAGTGTCACGGTGAGCGTTTTCATTATAGAGAGGAATTGTAATTACAACAAAGCATGTAGTGTGGTAATGGTTTAAGGCTCAGTAGACTTAGATGAGGCCCAGGACTGGTTCTGATTCAACTTGTTACTAATTAAATATGGCCAGGAAGCTTTTGCAGACCATGAGGTTTGTAGCACAGTCTGTGAGGCACCTTGTCCACCACTCCCCCCACACACAAACATATTTTAAATTAAAACAAAAAAACACGTACACATAATATGTACAGATATACACAACCGTATATATACACACAATTTTGAACATATTCGCACATTGGGAGACAAGATGAGGATCACATGGACCCTAATATGCACTTGCTAAGAGAACGAATTCTCCATACGAAGTTTTTTGGGTTAGATCGCGTAAATATATAAATGTGCCGTTAAAACCTGCCACCACCCGACACAGCCAACTCGTAAGAGTTGCCACATAAACAGAACATGCCAATTCGTCACTCGTACAGCACACCGGTGTGTTGGAGAGCCAACCCACAACAGGCGACAGCCAGATTTGTGGAGAAGTCTAACTGTTTTGTTCCTTATACAGAGGCGCAGATGTGGTGACCACGCTTCTGCGCTCTTACGCAAAGTGGAAGGGGGGGGATTACTGAGTCAATGTACATTATGCATGTGCATTATACGAGTCCTTTGATCTTGTCCTTCCTGTCTATCGACTTGTTCTGTCAGTTTCTGTGATCAGAGGGGATTTTTGTTTTATTTCTAGGGACCAAGCAGCCCCAATGAATTACGGAAGCATCGTCCACCTCGTCGGTCGCCCGCTAAAGCCACTGGGCAACAGCAACAGCATGGCCAGGCGGCAGAGCAGCTCAGCAGTCCCTTAAGCACGGATGGGAGCCCGTCCTCACAGAGCCCCCGCCACAATGCGGGCATCGCCCCTCCATTGCAGCGCGTTCGCACAACTTCCCCCCCGGCAAGTTTACAGCCAGATGGTGGCAGCACAGTATACCTTAAGGGAAACGTCCCCTTGGTTTATAGTGATCTAGATTGTTTTAGACGTTGAATAAAGGGTCATTCAAATAGCTACAGCTATCAACTGCTAAAATAATTGATTACTCTTTTGATTATGACTTCAATCGATTAATAAAAAATGAAAATCATACAAATTTCCTCATCGTTTAAAATAATTTTCAGGCATGAGTCTTAAACCGTGTGTTTAATTATATGATTTCATGGCATTGATGATGTCAAGACTTGTCATCTCGGCGTCATGCTAACTGTGCCGCGGTGAGTTTCTGGCCTTTTGGAGGACAGATGCCTCGCGTCCACCATTTAAAAATTGCTGCTGCTTAAAAATACGTACGTTTTTTCAGTGTTTATATTATTTTAGTGCTAGAAATTTTAAGTAACCTTCGCGTTGAGCAAGTAAAGGAAAACAATCAATAGTTACGTGAAACATACAGGGATAAAATTTTTTTTGTAATATTCTGACTACGGTTGAAAGCGTTTATGCATTCTCGCTGTCTGTCCCTATGTCTTCCCGTTTGTCTATAACGTGGGGGCATATTAACTTTTGTGAAGATGACTACATACAAATTGAAATGTGTGTTGAAAACAGCCAAATTAATCAAAGGGTTGCCCAAAACATGCAAACACAAACCAGCGCTAAAAGTGCCTGTCTCAACTTTTTGGCCCTGCCAGCAAAAAGCACTCCATCCTGGATGAAGCCGCTATCCGATGCCCATGGGCTCCTGGCTTACGCACCTACTGGTTCTTGCGCACACCTGGCGTGAGCACTACTGTTGTTATCTATCATAAAAAAATATTCTGAGTAGATGTCATGTGTCCTCATGAACGTATGCTAAGAGATCCCCCTGGGTCCTCAGATGTCTGTCACCATGGCTGAAGATACAGTGGATGGTACTGTCGTGAAAGAGCAGCCATTCCTACAGAAAGATAATATTGAAACACAGCTGTCGGAGGAACAGGTGGGAAGTTCACAGGCGGTTTGCATTTCCGTTTAAGATTTTGTCACAATCATTATACAAACAAATTCTACCTCTACAGTATGTTTTCTATACATTTGTACCTCTCTTTTTTTCAATACCTTTTGTGTGTTCTCCGATATGGTAGCATGTGCTAAACGACCCATAAGCGCTGTAACGATTCATAGTGACACCATGATCTCTCACTCAATCTATTCCCGCGCTGCATTCCCACATCTCTCCAATATTCCATGTATCCCCAAGCTGTGTCCCCTCCTTTCTTCCTCAAATAAGTAAACTACGTAAATGACAGTATTGTTGTAAAGTAATTTTTTTTTTATCTGTCTTTGTTGGTGAAATTACCTAACTGTAGCATGTTCGCCACTTATTGTAGAGGTTTGTGGTTCAAATTCAGCATGCTGCCGTGGTTATTACTCCGGATTTATTAACCATAATAAAGTACTACATGCCATCTGCTTCACAGTGGACGTTAAAGATCCACCTTATGTCATTCGAATTGAGCAGGCCATTGTGTGCTGCCATCATGGTCCAAATTTGTTGACATCACCCCTTACTGTGACACTATTGCAGGCTGTCTTAAAAGACAGTGCCATCCTTCACGATTGGCTTTCGCGTTAAGAATTGCATGAACACCAAGTGTACATTATTATTATAATCATTATCTCCCTGGAGTATTCCTGAATGAAGGATTGCTGCTGGCGTTAGCACTGTGTGTCACTCCTCGTGCTGTGTGTCGTGTGCAGGTGAAGGAGGTGCATGCAGCGATTCAGCAGCGAGACACCATCATCACTCAGCTGTCTGCCAAACTGCAGCAGGCGGTGCGCTCACGCGATGCGGTGCAGCACGAGGCGCTCACGCTCAGCACCACCGTGCACGGCCTGCAGCAGCAGCTTCTCGAGGTGTGTGACCACATCATGTGCTCTGAGACTCCCATGCTGCTCGCAAGAAAACTAAAGCACAACAAGGGGTTTTGAGTGCTCTTGTTTACTCATGTGAGTCGATTTGCTGCGGGTACTCTGATTTTCTACGACATGAGAAACACTGCTCAAAATAAAAATTTCTCAAAAGCCATAAAATTGTGTCATACATACCTGGTGTCCTGAGTTCAATTTACAGCCACCGCTATTATAATTGATATACGAACCAGTCCTGCCTCCACTCACTTCACAATCCTGCATAGTGAAGTATGGTCAAGCAACTCCCATGACCGACAGTCCTAGTGAATTGAAACGTGGGTGTAAATTACAGTATTATCGTGAATTTTTTTTCTGTATTCAGGCAGCCATTTTTTCACACTGCTTTTGATTAATAAGATAAGCTGATTAAAGATGACTGTGCCACTTTAAAGCCCGGTTACATCTGTGCATGCACATGTGTGCCCAGGCGAGCGAGATTTTGAAGAAGAGTCGCCACGGCAATCTGGCGGCAGAGCTACAGCAAGCGCACGAGCAGATCTCGCTCTACCAGGAGACAATCAACGAGCAGGGTCACGCCATGCAGGAGCATGCAGCGCGTGCCGCCCACCACGAGCAGCAGCTCGCACTCATCCGCACCAAGCTGGAGGACTCGGAGAAGGTGCGTCCTCATCCAGGGAACGCCTATAGCAGGGGACGGAAACTCGCGGCTCCAGAGCCGCATGGGGCTCTTTAAAAACTGCTTTGTGACGTTATTAACATGCATTGTGGCTCTGGAAATATTAAGATTTTTACCTTAATCAAAAAGAATTATCTTCTTGTTATTTTGCTTGCCGACCCCTGGCCTAGAGGATGGACACACTTACCTTTCTTGTTCCCATCATCAGCAAGCCTTAAGAGTGGGCGGTTTGTAGAATGGAACTGGTTTATTAAATCAGTGTATTGTCTACTTTTCGATTTCAAGCTTTCGTGACTGCAGGGATTCATCTTCTTGGTTCTTTCGGTAAAGTCACGTAGTCTCACGACGTTTCGGCCACAACACAAGCGTGACTTTATCGTCTACTTGTTTATCGATTCATTACACTTAACCTTCTTATTAAGCATGATTTTGTTCAATGTGCTGAGTAGTCACAGAGAAGGTGAAACTGATCCAGGCTTTGCCCTGTTTTAACATGTTTGGTGATTAAACACGTCTTAGTTGCTCATTTTGTTATTACCCACATCTTTTTGATAAGACACAGTATATACATTAACATCAATGCATTACTACGACTGCATAAGAGATCCTCTACATTATAATACATGCTTTGTAGCTACTGTCACCACTTGGTATGATGCTGTCTTTTACGAATGTTGAGCATTTTGTAAAGTTGGTTGAGTCTTCGCCAGGGTAGGTGAAGTAGTCATCGTGAGATGATAAATGTATACATTATATTTGTATTAAAATTATATTCTAATGTGATACATTTAACTTGACTGTGTGATGTTTTTAATGTAGGAATATTTTTTTTGCAACACATTGTAATCTGCATATGAATTTGTTTCTGGTAACAAAAATGCCACTTTCTTCTTTAATTGCAGACGTTGAAGGAAAAAGACGTTGTTTTGAATGGCTGCAAGGAGAGTATTAAAGAGAAGGAGAACCTGATTGGGGAGCTGAGCGGCAGAATGAACGAAAAGGAAAAGAACATAATAGAGCTCAGCAAGAAGATGCGAGAGCGGGAGGATGCACTTGCTCAGCTCGTGCAGCGTGTGGAGGTTTCCGAGCAGAGCAACGCCAAGCTGCAGGAGACGCTGCAGCTGACGGAACGCGATGGGGAGAAGATGAGGAATGAACTGTCCACCATCAAGCAGCGTGAAATTAAGACTTCGAGCGAGATCAAGACGCTCATGGGAACCATGGAGCAGATGCAGAAGCAGCATCAGGGCTCCTCGGAGGCCGAGCTGATGCAGCGTATTGAGGCCGAGCTGCAGAGGAAGCTGGACCACTTGCGCACGGAAATGGATGAGACGCACGGGCTGCAGATAGCGCAGATGAAGCAGCAGATGCGAGAGCAGCACAAGCGAGAGATTGAGGAGCTGAACACCATTCACCGTTCAGAGCTGGATAAGATGAGCTCCATTCCCGTCAGCCACATGGTGGACGAGGAGCAGGTTGACTTGCTGAACTCGGCAATAAATGAATTGAACATCAAGCTGAGGGAATCGCACGTCCAGCGCGATCAACTGAAGCAGGAGTTGGCACGGAGGGAGGAGGAATACAAGAGTGAGGTGAGCGGCGTTGAGCGACGCCACGAGCAGAAGGTGCTCGAGCTGCGGTATCAGCTGAGCCAGGCTCACGAACAGGTCCAGAGTCTCTCCAATAAGCACACGGCCGGTGAGCAGCACAGCAAGGAGGTCGAGCTTCTGACAGCCGACCTCAAAGAACTAAGGGCCCAGATCACAGAAATGAACGTTGCTAAAATGGAGCTTCAGTCCAAATACGAGCAAGAAGTGATGAACTACCAGATCAAGCTGGAGATGATGGAGCGAGAGAAGGACGCAGTTCTGGATCGAATGGCGGAGTCTCAGGAGGCGGAGCTGGAACGTCTCCGGACCGAGCTGATGTTCTCTCATGAGGAGGAACTCCGTGCACTCAAGGACGCACTCACCAAGAAGCACCTGCAGCAGCAAGATACCCTGAAAGTGAAGCAAAAGCAGCAAGTCGACCATCTACAAAGTGAGATGGACACTAAGAACGCTGCCATTAGGGCTAAGTGTGATGAGCTGTCTGCAGAAAAGGCTGGTCTCCTGGTAGAGGTCAGCACCATGAAGTCTGATATTGAAAACCTGAAAAAAGGACAAGGTGATGATGAAGACATGATTAAACAAATTGAGATGCTAAAAGCAGAAGTGGGCACTCTTAGAAGCGTCCAGAAAGATTTGCAGGAACGAGAGTTGCAGATGATAGAGCTGCAGGCAGCAAACAAACAGGTAATAGCAGCGAGGGAAAATTTGGAACAGCAGCTTGCGGATTTCCAAAAAGCAGTGCCTCAGCGTAACGATGTAGATACCTTAAGCCCTACTGATCTCGAGGAAAGTTCAAGTAGGGTCCCAGCTCTAGTCGAACAGTGTTCCATGCTTGAGAAGCAACTCCGTGCCCTTAAGAAGATAAATGAAATGGCTAAGCAGACTGAATACCAGCTGAGGGAGGAGTTGGAGAAGCAACACAACACATTTGTTTTTTCAGAGAGGAACTTCGAAGTGAACATGCAGGAGCTACGAGAGGAACACGAGCAGGTTCTGAAAGAAAAATCCTTGATAGAAGTGAAGTTAGAGGTGCAGATGGAAGAAGTGAAAACCCTTAAGTCAGAGCTCTTACAAATAACTTTGAGTGCAGTAGACACATGCGCAACAGAGACCGGAGGAGAGATGGTGGTAGTGGAAAGCCATAAAAACCAAGATTTGTCTGCCACCTTTGTGGAGAAAGACTCTGTCGAACTCATGGAAAAGATACAGGTTGTGGAAAGAGAGAGAGATCATCTCGTTGAAGAAAAGGCCCTGCTGCTACGGATGATTGAAGATCACGACGCAGAGGTGGCCTCTCTAAAGGCCCGGCACAAAACTGAGGTGGGTGCGGCATAATCTTCCCCATTGACCACTGGACTATCACTGGGACTACCATAAGAACTCCTAGTTCCATAACTGGATCCACTGGGATCCCCATTGAGACTGGCACCGGCACCACCATCACCACCATTAGATGAATGTGCCGCCACTTCTACTGCTCTTAGTGGGAAAGCCAGGATATCTATGCATATAATAGGATAATCCACAGATCGATTCAGTGGTACTGTAAGAGGAGTTTCACTATATTTGAATGTGCCATTTAGTGTTGCTTGGGAAGGTGTTGATTAGTGTTGATGGTTTTTTCCTCTATCCACAGCTAACCAAGCTTGAAGAGACCTTCTGTACTGAAAAACAGCAAGAGATCATAGGCACCCGACAGGTGAAAAACATACAGCACACAAACAGCATTCACTTTTAAATATGTTTTCAAGGTTTTTAAAGGATTGAATCACCAAGAGTGCTTTTCAATAGACAAGGATTGGTTTACATGAGAGTCCTCGTAAATGTTGTAAAACTTTAAAAAAGCACCGCATTTTAGCATAATAAAAAATAAATGGTCAATTAAGAGATGTGATGCATTCAACTTGTAATGTAATGTTTAATTGCAATTATACATATTTCAGTTTAATCAGTGAATTTTGGAGCAGAGTGTGTTGTGTATTGTTGTTATAATGCATGATATCCGGACGAGTGCTGTCCTTTTCTGTCGGACCTACAACTCAAATTTAGTTTCCATAATGTGTGAAAACATACGGCCACTGTTTGGGAAGTCCACTTGAAACGTCCTCACTTCATACATATCCTGCCAAGGAAACAATGATTACATTTCGTTACATAATATATAATATTATTGCACATTCATTCATGTGTATTATCTCTGCTTCAGGAATATGACATTTCCATCACTTGATTAGAGCCAGCAATGGAGAGGAGCATCACCCTCTGCTTGTTTGAGCAGAAACACATTGCCATTCGATTGGTGGCTGCTGCAACGTATGTTGGATTTGGAAGCTGGTGTTGTGGTTTCCCTGTTTGTGTGTATTATGGAGCTCACGGATGTGGCATGTGTCAGGCATTAGAGGCTGAGCACAAGCAAAACATGGACCAGCTGCAGGTTCGGCAGGAGGCTTTGCTGCGAGAGAAGGAAGAGGCGTTGCATGCCGCGTTCCTGAGCCAGACACAAGAGATCCAGGTATGTCAGTTTCGAAGGGTTGAATCAATAAGGATTTGAGTAAAGACGTGACAACTCCTCAATTGTTTAAATAATTTCTTAGACTCATTATACACTATTTATCACTATCTCATAACTGACAAGGGAAATGAACACTGCCCATTGCCCAACAGCATATTTTAGATAGAGCCGCATTTATACGATCTCTGCATTCAAATTGTATTGTGCTGTTTGAGCAGGCAGACGCATGGGCTTTTGGCACTGACCGTGATCACGTGTGCCTCTGTGTTCCTCTAGGCTGAACATGCTCTACAGAGGGAGGCCACCCGCATCGCGCTCACTCAGATGCACGCCGCACAGCAGGAGCTGGTTCTGGAGGAACCTGGCCCAGCCGCACAGGGAACCCCAGTGGTGGTGGTGGCGGCACATGCCTCTGGAAGCACACGGGCTGACGGACCCCTTGAGCCTCCCACGGCAGAAGGCTACACACATGAATCACCGGCCAGGGAAGGACAAGCCCTGGACACAACACTCACTATAGCCAGCACGATGCTGACAACAGCTGGGCCGTCAGACACGCAGATGCGGACAGCTTCCCACCAGCAGCAAGGTGAGGATGATGGTGGGGTGATTAGCCCCACTGCTGAGATGTGCACTTACTCTGCTGCGCTATCACCTGCGAGGGACACATACAGTATAGACTGTTCCTTATCATTGCAGTAAAAATAAGTAAAAATAGTCATCCTATAGATATACAAGCCCTTGCCATGATAATGTCGAATATTTACCCCCAGTTTAGGGCTACAAATAACACTACCCCATTGCTTGCTGAGCAGGAGTTGGGTTTTGGTTGAGAATTGTCTCTTTGACTTTGAAAGTATCCCCATGGCACAGTCTCGTGATGAGTGCTGTAGTGCTGATGAAAAGGTCATTCTCAACTTTGGGCATGAGAACATGTGTGCTCCAGAACACAATTACAATCAAATTGAGAACTGCATAACATAACAATCAACATTTCCTTCACAATTTCCTTAACATTACGCATCTGGAGATGAGCATGGTTGACTACATACGGTGCGAAAGAAGTTCAACATACATACAAAGCCATTGTCAGAATATGAATATTTATTTATACTGGAGGAATCTGAACATTTATACTGGAGAGATACAAAGCCATTTTTTATTAATGTATTGTGAATAATACATCTAAGAGCTATGCTAGTCTCACTGCTGCCCCATGTCGCTGGTAGTGCCCGTGCCAGGAGGTGGTGAGGAGGAGAAGCGGCACCAGGAGGTGGTAGAGCTTATGACCAGTGTGCGGCTGCTAGAGGAGGAGCTTGCAGAGCTGAGGGGCTGTGCCCAGCAGCAACATTTGGAGAAGGTACTGTTCTTCACAGAAATTGTCAAGACCAAGTTAATTATTACACTCCCTACACGCAAGACAACACTCAAAACTATGCACACATAAATGTCTCCTAGTGCTACCTCCTGTTCAAGTGGTATCTCATACTAGATGTCTTTATGTTTGGTAAATTATATCTGCTGGCCATTAGTTATTATCATGACATCTCGTCTCCTTTACAGTAAATGCCTTGATTGTCTGATCGTGTGGTGCCACTAGAGTGCCCTAGAACAGGAATTTCTGGAACTAAGAGTCTGTAAAGAAGAAGAGGTGGACAGGCTGCGTGCTCAGCTGGAGGGCAGCCGTGCCAGTCGACAGGAGCTCAGTGGTACGTGTGGCTTTCCCAGCTGTGGCCCCATTTGTTCATGTAGTTCACGATAACCTGTCAGGGAACCGAGCCAACACCACTTTGGGTTCTGGCGTGGGCCCTACACCACCAATATTCCTTCTGCCCACTCAAGTTCACTCTCCTTGGCAGTATATTACGATTATGGTGGTCCACACCACAGCCCTCCTGGCTCCCCCTTTCAAGAGGAGCTGGAACTGGGACTGTTATGGTTGATTTCTTTAGAATGTAGGTGTTTTCTACTTAAAAGGTTTTTATTGAACTGCGCAATGGACTCGAATTCAGGCAGACACCCATGAAACCAATTCTTTATTTTAAGGAACTGATGACTTTGGCCTGGTTACCAAAAATCAGACGAAAAAAGAGTCACGTTATTTTGAAAAATGTAATTCAAATTGTGCACAGCGCAATGGGGTTTCTGCTGACTCGCGCTGTGCTCCCGCGGTCGCCGCGCGCAGAGCTGAAGACGCAGCTGCAGGCACGCTGCGGGCGCCTTGCCGAGCTCGAGTCGGTGCGGCAGGAGCAGGGAGCGCTGCTCGCACGGCTCGGGGCCGCCCAGGAGGAGACGGAGCGTCACGCGCGCGACAAGCAAATCCTGCAGCAGGAGCTGCAGCGCCTGCGCTTGCATGGGTGCGATGCTGTGGATCGTTGCTGTGTGGATCCTCCGCATGGCTTGTGTGCACCATGCACATAGCAATAAACATTTTCATACTACTTTTGATAATGATAGTAGTAATTTCTATTATCGGCACATCCGGCTATGTACGGTGCAAAAGAAGTTCAATATCCATACATACATATCCAGGAATGTATAATTTTTACTGTTTTTTCAGGAGGGTTCTTTATTGGTATGTTTGGACAATTTTTTTTACATTTGGGGAAAACAAGATAACCTTTTTTGAAAGATACCCATTGCTTATTTTCAAATCTAAACATATTTCTTAAATAAATAAACTGCGTGTAATAACTTAACACCATGCTTAATAACTTAACAGCTAAAACAACATACAGTATAACTGATATTGGCGAAACATCCCACAATGCTGATAAATTACCTGCAAATTACTCAATTGGGATTACACAAAGTAGCATTGTCCCCCCCTACTGCGACAACTTGGCAGGACCCTCCTTAAAAAAAGTGTCTTGAGGCTCAATGAAGCTTTTGTGGGTAAACAAGATACAACAATAATAACAAACCTGGTACTGTCTCCCACTGCAGGCTGCTGGCGGAATCCACACTTAAGGTTGTTCCTCACCAGGCTGCAATCTTGAGTCTTGGTCCACCTTGCACTGCTGCATCACCAGTAAGAGTGCGGCTCTTTTTCTAATAATTATCAGCATGGTAACATCTACACGTTGGGGTTATTAATGAGGCGGCTTGCAAAATACTGTGGGTTTCCGACTATGCCAACTATGCCGTGCATTGTCTTTGAGTTGTGTGCCTTTTGGCATCATCTGGTCCAACCCATGTGAGACTAGGCTCTAAGGAAAGCTGTCTCGGGTGTGGACCAATCAACTTCAAGGACAGTTCATACATTATCAGAGTTATGTTTTTAGTTTGCATTATGACTGCAGGTATTGTGGTCTATGCAAACATGACTCCTTGTAAAAAAAGGTGTCAGTTTTGTTGCCAGATGGAAGGGTAAAAAACCAATTATCATATGCTATTTTTCTAAAGTGTGTTTCATGTTAGCGTGTAAATGTGATATGTTGTCATAGCCTGCACATTTGTTCACAGTTAATGACGATTCATATTGCCTCACTTGGCGTTGACATCATTGTCTTCTGGCTCGGTCTTCTAAATAAAAAAATTTGCTTTCATAATGCCATGGGCTATTAGAGCTTGAATGCTTTAGTTTGAATTAGTTAAACACCCAATTAAAACCAGTTATTCGTGACCACTGTTACTGACGCACTACTCGGCCTATTGAGAGGTCGTTCCTCTGATGCCTTTGTTGTATCGAACCTTCTGCCTATGGTCTACTGTAATATCTACCCGCTCTCTTGGTTCAAGTCCATTCCCTTCCCCTATGCCCAGGACTGACCATCTCTCGTAGCGATGCCTCCCTTCATCACCTCTCCTTATAACATATGTTCCCATTTTTATCCAGCCGTGAAGTGTAAGCACACAAAGATAAACTAATCTGTAGCGTTTCACTGCATTGAAGTGTGTTACTGCATGTTGTGAATGACACACTTGTTAATGCTATTGATTGTGCTGCGTAGGTCCAGCATGTCCTTGAAGTGGCTGATGACGCTGTGATCTCAGTTGTCCACTCTCGATAGCACATCCTGCTCATTGCCCACAAGCACACGGCCTCTGGCAATAGACTTTTGCCGTATTTGTGCTACGTGGCAACGATCCTATTCATTTACAATAACAGAGCCTATTTTGGGAAAATGTTGTTATTTCATGGGCAAAAAAGTGATTATACATCTAAAGTTATTTACACATTTGAGATGTGGAATTTGTAACTTGGAGGTGTTTTGTTGTAAAAGTCTACAAGAAATCAAGTGTGGTCTTTCTCTGCATGTAAGTTCAGTATTCAAATTGATAATGCTGATTATATTGAAGAGGTACAAGCTTTGTATGGTTTTTATTAAAATGGTTCACATGTGATATGTTTAAATTAAGCCGTTTTTTAACTCTTCAGTTTATGACATTTGTATTGTTCTCCTAGTCATTATATTGTTACTTTCATAATGTTCCTTTCATGTTTTTTACATCTATTGTGGCGTTTGTTATTGTCGATGTAGATTTTTACCACCTGCCCTGGTGGAGTTGTGGTAAAAGCTCTCAGCTTGCAATTTAAAGGCAGTGGTGATCTGTAATGCTGGTGGGGAGTCAACTCAGAGCATTATTTTGTGTATTGAGTTTCAATGCTTTAAAAAGTACGAGGCATTTTGATGGGTCCATTTGCTCTATCGTTATGCATTTTCAGAGCATTGATGACGATCTTCTGCAAGCCATGACATCAATTCCAGAAGACAGGAAGGAAATGGCTTTGCCTGTGAACTCTCAAGTGTCAGACTCCACTCTTGACTTAGCGGCAGCCTCTGGCATTGAAGGGCCAACTCTCTCTTTGATTGAGGGAGAGCCTCGGACGCAGCCAGAGGTGAACATGGGGCACAGGGATGAGTGGGATCAAACTTGGCAGAGACAACTGGAGCTGCAACATCAGCAGCAGTTGTTGGCTTTGAGGGCCCAGCTGGAGTATGAGCAGCAAGAGGCCATGGAGAAGCTGACGCTTCAGCATCAGGACGAGCTTCTCCTGCACATTGCCAAGGTGAGTAACCTCCTCTGTAAGTCACAGTGTCTCCCTGTTGAATTTAAACTTTGGTGGAACTCCCCTCTATTATTGGTCCATCCCCAGTGGTGCGCCACTTGCACACTCCTATGGCAGAGACCATAGGCCTCAGACAAAACGGAAATAAAATCTCTTCTTCGGACAATAGTCCATGACTTTCCACAAAGTGGTGCTTGTATTACAAACACTGAAGGGATGATGGCAGAGTTGACCCCCAACTGAGCTTTTAACTCGTAAACTATTTACGAGTCCAGCTCCGTGACACTGTCACCACCCAGCCTGCTTTGTCAACAACAATAACAATTATCAACTCTATTTAAACAGGACAAACCCTTGAATCTACTATTTTGTCTATTTCGTTCACAAAGAGGACTTGGCTTTATAGCAGCGATGGATACATTTTACACAAGAGCATAATCTCCACACAGCACACTTACAATAAACTGTGGTTGTGCGACTGAAAAATATGTTCATTGGAGCCTGTTGCATTTTTTGTTATAGAGTTATTGTGACATCTTCAAATAAATTACCAAAAGTCTTTAACTGTTATGAAGTATATAGGTATTTATACATGATTAAAAATGAAAACTCTTAACGGGTATACTGTCTGCCTTACTGCAGTTTTCATTGCACCTTGTAACTCTCAAACACTGAATGTGTTTCTCTGTGCTCCAGGTGATAGTGGACATGTCACTTCAGGTCGCTGTGCATCAAGAGGCAGAAAGATTGGCTGCCACTGAGGAAGTTTGGAAGGTCCAATCGCATGAGTCATTGCAAGCTGAGAAGCAGGATGAGCCAGACAGATCAGAAACACCACTACACACTGCAGGAAAGGAGATTAATCTGATGTGTACCACAGTGGAGGAGCAGAAAGCTGAAGTGTCTGGAGCAAGTGAAGCCGAGAGCGGTGACTCTGGGTTAGCTCGCAGCGTCTCTCAAGCACTGCACGACGTAACGTTCAGGTAATGATCTCAGTCAATCGTCGTGGGATGGCTACTGTTAGTGAGCACCTATTAAGGTCAGCACAGTCCATGTTGGGGTGATGTGGGCAGCACCACACCTGTTGTACTTGCCTCCCACCTGATTCAGCACAATGACCTCTTTGACATAATTCCAAAATGCAGCTTGTGTCTGCAACGAGGGCAATTTGCTTGTGGAGGATTATGGAAAGGCATAGATGACTGCAATTCAGCCATGCATAGTGTGATGGGTTCCCAGCTGCAAGGGTGCATGGCTTCCAAAAGTACAGGTTCGAGACTGATAAAAAAGTGTAACTCTGGGGCTGTCAAGTTCAAGAAGTGATCCTGAGTAAATGCGATAGATGTAATCATAGAACAAGTCCCCATGTATACTTACATGGTGTTTCGTGGCCATAGAAAGCCTTGCTTTGTAGTACCATTAATTGAGTTGTTTATATTTTGCAGGTTCCCCAAAGAAGATAAGGCTCTGTTGGAGGAGGTATTCAAGGAGCATGTGAGCATGGTGAAGCATCTGCAAAGTGAATGTGGCAGACTTAAAGACCAGTGCCGGAAACTGCAGGATCAACTGGTGTCTGATCTGGACTCATTATCGACATCTCTGAACGAGACGCACCAGCGAGACATGGAAAATGTGCGAGCTCTGCTCACTGTGGAACATCAGAAAGAGGCTGTGAGTCTAAAGGAGGCTCACAGTAAGGATCTGGATGATCTCAGGTCATCACTAAAAGAGCAGCACAAAGATGAAGTTGAAAAAGTTATGGTGGCGGTTAAGGAAGCACAGCACATGGAGCTACAGTCACTCAGAAGCTTCCTTGGCGAGATGCAGGATAGAAGACAGCTCGGGGAAAATGAGCTCTGGCCACATGGCGCTGTGTACTGTTCGTCAGAAGAGTACACAAGTGTGGAGGCACTGTGCGCTGGCCTGGTGAAGCAGCATGCCGGCGAGATGGAGAAACTGAAGAGGGAGCAGAAAGAGTTGTTGCAAGAGCTCCAGGAGTCCTTCAACCAGAAGCTTGCCAACCTGCAGGCGGCACATGCCGCGGAAACAGACGCGCAGTCGGCGCTGGAGGTCGCGGCTCTCAAAGAGGCACAGGAGGAGGAGGTGAAGGCACTGACTCAGCAGCTCGAGGCGCAGTGTGAAAAGCATGTGTGCAAAGCCGTGCAGAAGCTCAGGGGTGAGCACAGAGAAGAGCTGGAGGCACTTCTTGCAGCGCACGAGGAAGAGCTGAAGGAACAGGCGGAGAGGCTCGGGAGGCAGCACAGCCAGGCTTTGCAGGAAGCTGTGGGAGGCGTGCGCAGTGAGAACGCCGCGCTCGCCGCTCACAGCACCCAGCTGCAGCAGGCTCACCAGGTGAGGTGGCCCTCGCTCCCGTCCCGCCACGTGTCAACACGCCGTACGCCTCCCACGCAGGGTTGCTGGCTCACTTATGCAGGGTAGTGAGCTGCCTGCTGAAGGCAGTACAGCAGGTAGGTAGCTAATTAATGTTTGCATTGCTCTGTATTATCTTGTGTTTGTTCTTATTCTTAAGGAAAAAGCAGTATTGAAAGAGGATTTGGCTGAATACCTTAATTAGTACTGTTCAGTAAACGTCTTAAGAAGTAGTCTTTCGAAAGAACGAAAACATTATAATTCGTATTATCCATTATGAGAGTGAAGTTTCTTCAAGTTATTAATTTGCCAGATAAAAATTCCCCATGTGTATCGGTTATAGGGATTGTTTGACAATACTTCACCGTGCTGCCAGTGTGGGTTCGTGAAGGTGGGGACCCAGGACCAGTTCTAACTTGTAATGGTTACTTCTGGTTAGAAAGAATGTCTTCTTTTTAATTTTGTAAGGGTTTATTACAGATGGAAATGAATGCATGTGCTAAGCATCTGTTGACATTTCTTATATTAATATAATTTTAATCTCTGAGCCTTTTAAATTAATCCAGAAGTGGTTCTGGCATGCCAACGTGTGGAGCCAGAACCTGACAGTGCTCTCTCAACTGGGTTTATGATGGAGAATTCTCCCTCAGATTAATTGATTCCAGTTAATGAATGGTAAATACATGTACAGAAAAAAGGAAGTGATCAGGCTGTCAGAATTGATTTCTTCTCAGTTATCAATTCTGGGTGGTGTCCACACAGTACAACTTGGATTTACGCCATCTGCGAACGATGCCCCTAGAGGCGGCTGACGGGAGTTGTGTGGGAGAGCAGGCGGAGCGAGCTGCCATGCAGCAGGAGTTTGAGCAGAGGCTGGAGCACGTGCGGGCACAGCTCCATGACGGCACTCAAGCCGAGCAAAGGCGCGTGGAGCAGAACGAGCGCTCGCAAGAAGAGCTGATGCACGTGCAGTCACAGCTGGAGTGCAAGCATGAGGCGATGGACCGCATGAGTGAGGAACTGACACGCGTGCAGGAGGCGCTGAAGCTCAAGCAAGTGGAGATGGAGCAAAACCAGGTGGATCTAGAGCATGTACAGGAGAAGCTGATACATGTGCAGGCAGAACTGGAGCGCAAGCAGGTTGAGCAAGAGTGCATGCAGGCAGAACTGGAGCGCACCAAAGGGGAGACGGAGCACAAGCGAGAGGAGATGGAGCACGTACAGGCGGAGGCAGCCAGGAGAGAAGCGCAGCTTGTTGCTGAATGGACGGAGAAGTTGTACAAGGAAAGTGGCCAGCAGGAGAGCGTACAGCAGGTAATGAACCGGGGACTTATTTTGGTCTGAAGGCTCATCACAGAGTAGGTCATCACAGCCAGTGCCCTCCATGGCACCACTCTTTGCTGCGGTATCCTTCCATCTACCAGATTCGAAAACGTTTGCAGAATTGGCATCTGGCCTGCAAGGTTTGGTCTTACTTACAGTGTAATTTACAGTCACCTAGTTATTGTAACGTTTATCTTAAGGCTCGGTAAATAAAACTGTTTCAAGCTGCATTGCCCCTGCCAAGAGCCTGCTTAATAAACTTGCATCATCAATAGGTAGACAGGGTTAAGTTGTACTGTGAGACTCCCAACTTGCTGGGCTGTGAGATATCCAAGAGATGGCAGTGCATTAAGTGGGTTCTTGATTTTGATGTATGCTGTCTGGCTTCTTCCCACATGAAACACGCTACTTTAAAAGGAATTGGCCAAACATCCTTAAGCAGGATCCTTCTGAGAGAGTTTTAAGGCTCATTGGAGCTCATTGACGGTAAGTGTATGTTAAGGCCGTGCTGCTGCTTGTCGTTGCAGCTGCGCAAGGAACTGGACACGCTAAAAGAGAAGCTTCACAGCCGCAGCTCAGAGCTGGAGCAGCTCCTGCAGCGGAGGGAGCGCGAGAATGAGGAGGGAGGGAACCTCCTGGGTCTCATGAGAACCGACCTGGACCGGCTCCAGTCTGAGCGGTGCGTACGTGGGCATTCGTACGAGTGTGGAAGCGTATGTGGGCGTCTTGTTGCGTGTGTGCGAGTGCATGTGATTGTTGAGCATGCATGTGATCGTTTAGCGTTATGTGTGAGCGCGTGCGTGTGTGAGTGCGCTTTAGAGTTAGTGATGCGGTGGTTAGCGTGATCCGCGGAAAATGCAATGACGCATTCAATTTCTAGTTGTGAATACCTGTTCAGATGTGACAGCAGTAACTTTGGGTAAGCGTTGGTGGTTTTTGTAGAGAAGCTGCATTGGCAAGTATGGACACTCACTGTAGAAGGTAGCACAGAAAGTAGATTGCTGGCCTTCGAGTGCAGACTTTTGAGAATTATCCCCTCAAATAGGAGTTCACTCGGTTCACCGGCTTTCTCTCAAATTCAAAGATACTCAATGAATTAACTCATCCCAAAAATGTAGTCAGGCAGTACATTAAGTAGGCCTCAGACATAGGTGTGTAAATTATGGGTGCTCTACCCTCACAGCTGCCACATTTGTTAAGCATCATCGTTGATGGCAATGCCATGTACAGCATCCCATTCAACTGAAGTCCAATCTTTGTTTAAGGAATGAGTAATTGATTAGCAAAATTTGTAAATATAAAAAAAAATACAATTATAAATGTTTATATTCTTTGGGTCTTTCGGTAAAGTCACGTAGATAGGTTCAAATGAATGAAAAAAATAAACAAAAAAAATACGTCTCGATCACAACCTACAAGCGATCGTCATCAGGAGGAAAAAAGAGAGGGGGAAAGCTGCTGAGGCGCAGACTGTTTTAAAGGTTTAAAATCGGTGTAGCCCAAGGGTCATAAACGAAGTAGGCGGGGCTAGTGATGTGAATGTGAGAGATTAGCATGTTAATGTTAGATCGCAGAGCTGCATCCACTAAGGCGTGGCGGTGGCTATGTTAATGTGAGAGATTAGCATGTTAATGTAAAATTGCAGAGCTGCTGCCACGTCGAGGTCAGCGCGCGGAGGTGGCTATGTTGGTGTGAAAAAATGTTACCTGTTAATGTATAATCGGAGAGCCGAAGCCACGGGGAAAATAAAAACTAACATCGGAAGGTGGCAGGATGGAAACATTACAACCAGTTATGAATTAAACTGGTTGATGACGTACTTCCAATGAATGCTGAGTTTGTACCCATCCTCTCGGTTGAAATTGTGTCTGTCTGTATATGTGAATGGCTTCATGAACGAATCTTTGTTGATAGCCAGTGGGCTTACAAAGTACCTTCGTCTTAGAAAAATAAATTTAGTGTGAGCCAACCGCATTAAAACAATGATCAGCCACGTGTTGGTCCTTATGCGTTTCAAATCTGCCTTATGCTCACAAACATGGTCCGAGACATGTCGCTTAGTTTTCCCAATGTAACTACTGCTGCACACACAGCTTAGTTTGTAGATGCCAGGGTATTGCATATCAGGGATCCTATCCTTCACAGATGGGATCAGATCACACATTTTATGTACTGTGTTAAATCGAGCCTGGATCTTGTGTTTGCTCAAGATTTTGGAAATCTTTTTGGTAACCCCTGCTATGTATAGCAAGGTGATGGTTTTGATTGGGTCCTCAGATGGTTCTTTCCCAACGGTTGGGGTGATAGCTTCACGGATTGTGTGGTCTGAATATATCCATTCATCTTGAGAGCTTGGTGCACGTGTTTCAGTTCACTGGCAAGGTGATGATGGTCAGAGTTTTGATGAGGGAATTCTTCTGGGATGGATGGTGGTGGGAGTCAGGTTTTAGGTAGGCATCCGTTGTGTCCCATTGAGCTATCTGGTCTCTTTTCGATTAGAACATCAAAAAATGGTAGCTTGCCATCCTTTTCCACCTCCATGATGAATTTGATGGCTGGGTGTATGGAATTAATGTGGTTGAGGAATTGGTTTAGAGCTGGTCGGCCATGTGGCCAGATGACGAATGTGTCATCTGTGTACCTCTTCCACAAGGACGGACGTAGAGTGGATGCCTGGATGGCATCCATCTCAAATTTTTCCATGAAAACATTGGCTACAACCGGAGATAAGGGAGAACCCATTGGGGTGCCTTCAACTTGTCTGTAAAATGTTCCATTCCAGGTGAAGTATGTATTGGTGAGGCAGTGTCTAACCAGGGCCGGTACATCAGCATTCAATCCTTGTTGGACTAAATCTTCAATGATTGCAATGGTGTCGGGCACATGAACTTTGAACAAAGAAACTACATCGAAACTAACGAGCAAATTACCTGGAGACCGTGATATGTCCTTAATTAATGATACCAAGTGAGCTAAGTTAAGTACAGATGAGGTGGTCTTACTAGTGAATGGTTGCAAGGTCTCAGACAGAAACCGGGCCAGTTTGTAGGTGGGTGAGTCAATGGTGGAGACGATGGGACTAAGGGGCGTGTACCTTCTTTATGGATGTTTGGTAAGCCATTCAATCTGGCAGGTCTAGCAGCAGAGGATTTTAAGGAAAACCGTTTGGTTTGTTCAATTAATGAAGCCGAATCAGTAGTGATGTTGTTGGTTTTTGTAACGTGGCTGTTGGTGGAATCTCTTTAAAATTTTGTGTAGCTACCATCATTAAGTAGGTCCTGAATGTTGTTATTGTCTGTGGTTTCATCCATGATGACCGTGGAATTGCCCTTGTCGGCTGAGAGGATGACAATGTCATCCCTCTTTTTTAATTGAGCTCAAAACGTTCATCCTTACTGATGTTGCTGATTGGTGTCTTGGCGTTTTTAAGGATTGCAGCGATTTCCGATTTTGCTACGTCTGCAGCGATGTGTCCCAAACCCTTCGACTTAGGCAATGATATTATCCACTGGGATGTGTTTAGGGGTGACTGCAAAGTTCAACCCTTTAGCCAAAACCGATTTTAGGCCGTCGGAAATTGGACTATTACTCAGATTAATAACAACCTTGTCAACGTCTAACTTTTTAATGTGTTGATCTGGCTTCTTCTTGGAAAGGAGGTTGAACTTCTAAATCAGGTTATCTTTACATTTTGCTGACATTGTCTCAGCTGACGAGGCAGTCATGTTATCTACATGTTCCCAATTTGATGTAGACATTTTTTCTGTCAATGTTAAGTGTGATTTCAAGAGTGTCTTAGCCACATGATCCAGTTCAATTCGGAGCAATCTAATTCTCTCTGAGATCAGGGCCAAGCCGGCCCTGAACAATGTTTAATCACATTTCAGATGAAAATGTACATATAGAAATTGTTTTAATATTCAGATCTTCTCTTACTTTTGTTCTGATAAAAAAAAACGTCATTCCTTCACATCTACTTTGGAAGGCCATATGTCTCTCAGTGGGGCTTCTACTCCAATAAACAAAGCATCCTATCTGTCTGTATTCTGTCCAGCTGCCCGTGTATCCGGCGTGGCCAACTTCTGTTTTTGTTGTTGTTGTGCTTCACAGCGCAAACACTGTCAGGGCCAATGAGCGCTTGCTGCATGTGCTCTCCGAGGTGGTGCGACGCGTACTCTCCTCCGAAGAGTCCATCGCTCGCCGCGTCTCTGCTCTCATGGCCCCCCCGCCGGAGCATGCTGGGACGTCCGCACAAGTGCCGGCGGGGTCTGTGCTTGACGTGGATGAAGGGGTCGCGTCGTCCACATCCCCCCGAACTCTGAGCGGCTACAGGATACCAGTCGACGGTATCTCCTTCACACAGCCACTGCAGTCTGCACACAGGGAATCGCTGTCTTATGTGTCTGTGTAGCAGCTTGAATCAAAATGCAGAGTGTTAATCCTACAGTGGATAAGGTATTTCCTGCACCTCCGATTGTATTATCACGTTTGGCTACGTACGGGGCGAAAGAAGTTCTGCATACATACAACATGCGTACACTCATTGTCTCAACCCTTTGGATGGAGGGTGATGGTCTGACCTGACCCCAGACAGGAATTTGAACTCGTGTAACTGCCCTGTCAACAACTTCTTGTGGAAAAGAGAATGTTACACAATGTAAAAAGTGGCTCAATGGCAAGGGCTCTACCGATTATGCAATTCAGCTATCGACTTATATCTTCAGTAAGAATATTTCTCACATGCCTTCGTGCAATTAGTTGGGCCTTCATTATGACAGAGAGCACACACTGCTGGCCATACTATAGGGCTGCGTTGTGCGTGTGCTATGTCTACCCCCTCTCAAACCTTGGCAGGCGCAGACGAAGGAGAGTGGCACGAGGGCCAGATGGATGAGACGAGCAGCGCGCGCTCGGCAGCGACTGATGAGGGTCTCGAACTGTCTCAGCGCCTCTCCGAGAGCATCTTCTCCGGCCCTGAGCTTGAGGCCGCCGGGGAGGAGCTGGTACTGAGCTCGAGTGCACGTCTGCAGGCCGCCACAAGCCGGCTGCTCGACCTGCTTGCCGAGCTCTCACGACAGGTGACTGCACGCAAGTCCCACCCCGAGGCGTGTGCTGTCTGTGCTCTCCCATGGCTCTGCACTGGTGGAATCGGGAGTGGTGGAGCCGCGTTCACATGCGCAGCTCTCTTAGTTTACCCTGGGCTCTGCGTTCGCTGGGTGTTGTGGACCTAGTCCTGGGGAGGGGATGTGTGAAAAATGTGGTGCAGGGAGCACTAGATTCACGGGCCAATGATTGCTATATCATCCCCAGGTGTGGCACCCCCACATAAAACTTCACTGGTCTGGAATTAACAAATCTTATGTTGAGACCCAGTGGTAGTGAGGTCAATGATGTTTTTTGGATAAACCGTGGTAGTGGTGCATATTCAACACATTCCTGCGGAGGGAGCTGGTAGGAACGTTGGGTTGCTCGGTCAATGGCCAGGGTCAACGTGGTGTATTCCGCAAATATGGCCGACTGTGAGGGTGGGCACAAGCCGGTGTGAGTAGGTTAAACGTTGAGTTTTATAAGGGCACCACGGGGTGACCAGCCCCTCCCCACCCAGCCCCATCCCCCACCCAGCCCCACCCTCCCCACCCAGCCCCTCCCCACACTCCCCTCCCCACCCAGTCCCTCCCCATCCTCCCCTCTCCACCCAGCCCCACCCCTCCCATTTTTGGATGCACGACGGACGGACACAATAATCCCCTGTGGGCTGGTGTAACCAGGAGGTTCCTACCAGTATAAACTAGAGCTATGGAGGTTGGCTAGTGGATATTCCTGTGCTGCATCTCTTCAGTCTGCTGTACTGCGAGGTGGACAGGAGATGGCAGCACAACAATTTGGTTCGTAATCCATTTCTGTGGAACGGAAGTATCATTAATTATTTGCATGACACACTACCACTCTCCTTTTGGTTTCCTGAGATACGATCTGCTCAATGAACTTTATTAAAACAGAACATGTATATTATAATATTTTAAGTGTGGAAATGTTCTAGTTTAAAAAGAAAACCTTTCTTTGAGACCAAGACTACTGTGGTTTGTATTCTGGCTGAAGAGCCTGTTAATGTGATAATAAATATTCATTAGCAGTGTGCTGCAATCGAATATAGCAGTGTCCCCCTGTACGAGAAGCTAACAAGAAATTGGCCAAACGTCCTCATGCAGGATCATTTTGAAAAAGAGTGATAGGCTTTCCTGGATGAATTACATTTCTATTGTGAATTGTTATGAATATGTGAGCTGAATCTACCACATTTCATAATGGCATACAACAAACTAATAATTCATAAATCCAAGCTTTTGTCTAAATTAGTATATAGACAATGCTGTACTGCGTTGCACGTTCTTAAATTGTGATGAAAAATGGGATTGGCTGCAGAATAGGAACAGGAACAAAAATCCCATCATTTAAATTGGCCCACTTATTTCAAATGACATCAGAGAATATTTAAAGTTAACTATGAAGAAGACGGTGCAGATTTGTATGGTTAATATACCAACTGTAATAATCATGGCGGTCTTCCAGATTCGAAGTATTTAACCTTTGCTGCAATCGGCAAACACGCTACCTTTGGGCAAATGTCGCCGCCCAAATATCTTCAGTGAAACATTTTAATCAGTTACTTATGGAGAGCATGTGATGATTGAATGTTTTTTTTTATTGAGCCCCTTTGCATGGGCGAGTGAAAACAGAGATACTAGCCAAGATGGGTATGTTTAGCAATCTTAAATAATATCGTTATTATCAACATCAGCAGTCATAGTCAATCCACTCCTGGATATCTATTATGTCTGCATAGATAGTTAAGCATTCAAGTTTGGTCTCTTCCCTAGCCCCATTGCAAGATGTGTCGCTCAGTTACCATGTTAGATTGAGCGCCTGTGTGTGTATGCATGCCTATATCAATGTGCGTGTTTATGAGTTTTAGGGAGGCACGGGTCTCCGTGTGACGTGGTGTTGTGTGCGCACGTCTCCTCGTGGCAGGGGAGCTGTAATTGTACACGAGTCAATGGGCAGTGGGGGAGGTGTTTGCAGTAATGTTTACACTTGTGTCGTACCGGGAGACGAGGGTGTGTCACTTTGTCAAGAGCGTCAGCGCATGAGCAGTGCTGGTGCGGTGTGGGGAGATGCCATTTCATATATATACTCGCACATACTCGTCTGGGGATGATTCAGTGCTGCGACTTGGACACTGTCGCCTTGGCCTTGCCAAACAGCCAGTGTGAGACATTGCCTGAAAATGGGTGTCATTACAGTGTGACGTAATGAGCTGCAAACACGACTAACGGAGCCACAATGAAACCAATGTATAGTGTAGGCTCACCAAGGAATTATGATCTGGGTATGCATGTCACTGATCATTTAGCACATTCATCGTGAAGAATTTCATTCAGCTTTTTGAACGGTTTTTTTGCTGACATTTAAATTAGGCGTTCCTCAAAGGTTTTTGTTAATCTAAAATAGAAGTTTCATCAATGAAGATAACAACGTAACATTGTATGACTCTCAATGGAGGTAACAAGCAATGAGTCTCTGAAAAAAGACCCCAGCGTGAAGAGCAAGAACACCATGGAAACTGTGGCTATTCTGAACAACATGGACAATCTCAACGTTGACAATTTAGTCATGAGTAGAAAATTGAGAACTCTTCACAAGACTCTGAGAAAAACGACAAAATGCAGCCACCAGACAGTTGGTGACAATGTGGCATGGGACAAGGCTGTGGCTGATGGTGACACTGAGGGCTGTGCAGGAGAAGTTCTTGCTCCAGGGTTTTGGCCTGAGGGCAGTGAGCTGGAGGTGTGCGAGGTTGTCACACGCGTACCACTGCCCCCTCTATGCTTCAACTTGAATGGGCATCATCGGCTGGGAGGGTCGACGACAGAAGCGGGCGCCAGAATCTGCCTGTACACGCGCTTCTCTTCCCACTACAAACCAAGCATGGGATATGGAGTGCGTGTGATCTCCAAACTCCTCCTGCCGTGCCCCCCGTTCAGGGTGAGCGTCTTCTCGCCCACTGTTCGTTTGTTTAAAAAAAAAAAAAACTTTGGGAAAGTTATCTTCGTTAATGCACAATGTGCCAACCCTAGTCCTTTGACAGTAGATATTTACAGGCATTGATAGTTTGTATTGTATATGCAGCAGTGGTGGAATAGTCAAAAGTTAGTGTTGCTACTCTGACAAATGTCGATCAGTTCTCAGCTATACTGGTGGCCCTGAGTCTGTTGTGAGATTTTCAGATTTTGTGTTGAAGACCAGGGCAACCACGGTTAACTTTACCAAAAATGGTAAAAATATTATCAACCAATTTTAAAAGAATACAATTGAACGAGCTGAATGACAGTCATGATTTGAGTTCACAATATTCAAATTGTAGTTGAATCTGCCTATTGCAAAGCTAAACAAACCTCTTGAAGCTGGATTAACTGGTGATAGGATCTCTGGCATACTGTAAATAATGAATGGCATGTTGTACATGTTATTAAAAGTAAGCACTCATATTTAACTAACACTATTAACGAATCATGAATAGCTATAAACTAAATATTTACAATCTAATAACGGGTGGTGGCGGGTTTAACCATCTAACCTAAAAAAAACTGTATTATAGATGATATTGATCGCGAAAGCCTATGTGTTTAACCAATCTAATAACACTTCAAAAATTACTCCTGTACATTTTGATGAGTCAATTCCCATCACCGTGAGGCAGAGGTAGGAGGCTGAGGTTCACTGGATGTGGAAGACTCAGCTTATGTGAATTGAAATTGTGTTTGGTAGTGTGATACAATAAAAACACTGGGAAACTCAAAAGTGCAGAGCAATTAGAGAACCATAGAGAAGTTGAGCGCACCCCATTGTATGGGATCATTGGAATCTGTGGAAGGCGAATACAGGTATATTTAGATCCATATTTGTGTCTGTGATTCCAGAACAGATTCGTTGTTGTTAGTGTAAATATTAAAAGGTGAATATGAATGTCCTACCTAAGAGCAAATTGGTGTTGGTGACAATGATGATACAGATGAGCACACAGAAAATAAACAAACTAGATAGGGTGCCTGTGTAATTCGAATTAGCATTAGTTCTGAGACGACTAGAAGCAAAGAGGGAGGCTCAACATGTGGAATAGTTTGTGTTTAGTTAAATCAGGGGTTCTCAAATATTTCCAACTGGATGCCTCATTATGCAACCAAAACATTTCCGATGGGGTTGTGGGGAGAGTGGGATGGTGAAGCGCTTTCCGTAGACCATATTGTGGCTTTGACTGGGGGCAGGAGGTGGTGTCACGCTTACAGATGTCATGGCATTGATACTTATGAGTGGTCTGAATGCAAGTAAAATGTATTTGCCCAAAAGATGACCTCTTTCAAATGCCAGTAGAAGCCCCTGGTGGTCACCCCCGATGGTTTAAGACGGAGGATCTAACCCAAGTAAAAGCCTCGTCTTCTTTCCATGATATTAAGCTGCGGTTGATTGAGTCATTGCACGTTTTGGGAGAGATTGCTCCATACTGTAATGTGTGAATGTGAGCGTGGACCATAGATGTTTGCAATGTTTGTGGGTAGTTTGTGTTGATTTATTTAATTTTAGAGTACGCTAATTGGGTCATCAATGCCATCCATATTTATTTTTGGTTACATTTGTTAACCTTGGTGGGGGGGGGGGGGGTTCAGAAACTGATAAAAGAGGAATTTATTGTTCGTAACAAAAATGGAAGTGAACCACATACTTAAGCCTCTAATTTCTTATCCCTATTTTCATTTATTCATCGGGATTGCTGTTTCATCATGCTAACCTTTGGCCTTTTTGTGATTCATTACATTCAAATGGTGTCTTTAACTTCCGCAAAGCAGAAGAGTTTTGCTCAAGAATTTAGCGTTTTCTTTTTTGTAATACTCATTTGCTCTCCCCATGCTTGTGAGAATAGAATGTCTAAATCAATGCACAACTAGATTATAAACATTTTGACTGTACTGCCTTATACAGGCAACTCATTGCCCTGCAGGTTGGTGTCACCCACAGATGTATATGTCTGTGTTCCACCAGCCCCTCTTTCATGTTGTTGCACTACAGGCAATTGTCATGTCCAAGCAATGTCAAAACGAAGGGCCATTGTAGTTTGGCTATTTTTTATGTGAGTATCACATCAATTATCAATGTCTTTATGCTTAAATTAGTGTGGTTAGGTACAATAAATTTTATATGTCTGCGTTGCGGATCAGTGTGTCTGTAGGGTGACCATTTCTCAAATAATGTCATGGCAAATGTCAAAGTGTCTCCTTTCTCAGTTGAACATGGGGTGGCACTCTTTTTTGTTAGCTGTTGAGGGAAATTCCACATTTCAATGGTGGGTGCCTGTCTGTTGATTTCCACAAAGTGATACTCATTGTATTGCATTCAGAAGAGGTGGTGGCATTCATCAATCCCAAACTGGGATGTGAAGTTGGAAAATTACGATAGTCAGTTGAACACTCAGCCACAATTCTACTGTCTGTAGACACAATCGGATAACATGGTGCTGCTGATGTGGGTTTGCTCACTGCCCTGAGCTTTGTCCTGTAGCCATACTAACCCCGGGCCATTGTGGGTGCAGCTGGAGCAGGCACGAGCAGCGGAGACGGAGCTGGTGTCGGAGTGCAGCCGGCGCACGCATGATGCGGCAGGGCTCGCCGAGCGACTGGCTCATGAGGCCGAGGCCCGTGAGCAGCTGGCACTGGAGCTGCACAAGGCAGAGGGTAAGGGCAGCGGTGCCCCGGTCCTCCAGCACACAATCCCACACACACAACAACAACCGCTGTTTGCCACTGACGTCACCATGGCGCTTGTGCCAAGCGAGGTGCACCTTAGCGTCAAGGTGCACCACACGCACAGACACTCACAACAATAACCGCCATTCGTCACCAAGTGGCTGTGACGTCACCACAGCACTTGTACCTGGCTATATGCACTTGAGGATCAATGGCAGTAAATTACAGGTTAGGCCTAGGTGTTAGGACTTAACTGACGGAGATGACTGTCAGATGCACCACCTGTGCTCCCCATTGTGCCAACGTACTGCATTTGGCCGTCGGGAGCTCTGCTCATTGTTGTGAGTATTACTCCTCCACCCTCTTGATGATGGAGGGATGCTGCCTCCAACTCCCCAGTAGCTTGCTTCATGAGCCTCCTCCACCGATCTTGACACTGCCTAGGCTTGACATCACTCTATCCCGAAGGCACTAGAAGCATGTCAGATTCTTCATCTGTCAAAATGTTTTTAATCCAATACTTTTTGCTTGGCAGTTGGCCACTGAGTCATTGCTATTGTCTTAAACATATGCTAATTAACACTCCACAAAGTTAAGATCTCCACTTGAGATGTACTGTACAGTTTTATTTTATGGGGAATGTGAAGCTCGCCATTCAAAGCCTCATGAATGTTTTTTCAGTCCGCAGATGTCGGCTGCCTTTGTGTATATATCACCGTGTTATCTTCCTCTTCTACCCAATGTACTGTGTGTCACTTATTTTAAATTGCTTGATAACTATAATGAGCGGTGGAACGCTTTCCTCTGAATTTGCTTGTAGTTTCGATTAGCTGTTACATGTAGCTCCTCCTTTATTAGATGCTTATCTTGTTAATCTTGCATTGTGAGTGTCTTCTCATTTATTCATAAGACAGTGTCAGTTTTTCAACGGTTTATTCACTAGATAATATGGTATCGACTGTCAGTCTTTTGTGCCTTATTGACCTGGTGCTTGTGGGCATGACAACAAGGCCGTACACCAGTTCTGTGGTTTTCATGGCAGCTGCAGTAAGATACCTGATGTTAGCTGCTGTCCATTTTACCTCAAATTATCAAGCCATCGATGATTAAAACAGCTACTCAAATGTGGCAGCTTGATTTCTGCCCGTCACCAAAACATCATAGAGATACAGTATTGTTTTTCTTAATTTTGCCTGGCCATGCTAAAATATGCCTTTACCGAATCACCCCCAATACACCCGATCTCATTTGTTGATAAAAAAAAAGCTGGAAAGCCAGCATGTAAAGGGGGCCTTAATTTGTTTACGCAGTAGTACAGTTGCCTGGATTGTTGCAGCCACTTTTCTGAGACTGGTCAGTTACAGGCGGTCAATGACAGGTCCACTCAACATATCAGTGGACTGTGATGAGAATGCACAAGGTTCAGCACACTGAGCCACAGCGAGCATTTGGAAAGAGAAATTAGTTCTATAAAACCAATTAGGGAAACGTTATCCCTTACAGTAGAAGCCTTCAGTGCTCATTTCCCAAGCTGCTGATCCTCCTCTGGTGTCTGCTTTGAATATGCAGAGGGTCTGTTGTTTCCACAAAATAATTATTGTCTGGGTATTCAAGTCAAAAAAACGTCAACGATAACTTTGTTACCAAACTCTTAGATGCAGCAATGACTATCATTGAGTGAGAGAATGACCCCAGGAAATAGCGTTCCTTCATTCAATACATCGGTCTCACGCAGCACCATACAGCACTCCTCCATGTGCCTTGACAGCAGATTTACACATGGCAATTACGTTGACAAAATGAGAGCTGAGATAGGTTGAGTGAACTTAACAAATAGGTTGATTAAAAAAAAATCTTCACTTGGTTGTGGCCAGGTTTAAATGGTAAACATGCTACTGTTTTATTATGAACGGTGTTGTGGCTGACTAGAGATATATATTACAAAATGAGTTCTGTATAAATGTAACATTGAACTGAATTATTTGTTTTTTGGGGCAACAAAAGTATCTTGTTAAGAATGGTCAATTGTAAAGAAATAGCAAATACTGTACTGTATATACATCAGTAGTGGCCTGGTGTTTGCAAGGTGCACAAGCACGCAAGAAACACACGGTGTTCCTTAAAAACAACAGTATAGCAGCCTCCATGCACGTTAAGTATAAGAATTTTAAGAATGCGGCATACGAAAACTGTGCTTATAAATGCTTTGATCAACGTTCAGATTGTTTGCACAAATTAAACACTGGCAGTCATGGATGAGAAGTGGAAAGGTAGTTGGGCATGCTAGGACACGTCGGCCGTATCCAGCTCGCAAGCAATATCCTCGGTGGCTATTTAACTTCCTGAGCAGGACTTGTAAAGAAACTGAATCTAAAGCACAACATCCTGTCCCTCTAGTGCTGGGAGAATAGCTGCATTCTCGGGTTGCTGTGTTGCAGGGAGGTCTCATTTATGCAACAATGAGCGCAAACTTGTTGCAAAAATGCTCCTGGTGGTAGTTCAAATAATGTGTTAATATTCAATTCTGCAAAATAAGTGTTGTGTATTTCAAGACACCCAATGCGTGTTTTATAACTCTTTTATGTTCAAGTGTCTGCAACTCACCATTACAATGCAGGTATTTAAAATTCAGCTGGGTGGCACGGAGATGGTGAAATCTTATAAAGTACTACGATAAGGTTGTGAGTTCCAATCCCAGTGGGGGTTTGACCCTCAGCCTCATTATTATTAATATTTAACTAGGATGACAACTCCTTGAGGTTTATTTGTCATTTCCAGGCAGGTCCTAGCTAGTTGCCAGCGATTCATCGCTTCTATTTCTCATCACAGAGATTTAACGGGTTCTCAAGTGCAGCGAGTTCAGCCCATTCACCATTGCTTGTACAAATCAAGGCAGCCATGCAGGTCAGCTTGAGACTTTTCTCACCTACTCATACTATTCTTGGCAAGTTGCCTTTTGCATCTTAGATTATTGGCTATTTACACCAACCAGCCCCTAATAATTGTGAGTGTTTCAGTTTAGTTTATTCATCTCATATGCACAAGTGATGAGCTTTTATCCACAAGTGAGGAAGCTAGTAAAATTACATCAGCTAGTCTACATTGTACACCAGTAGCACCAGGTAACTCTACATAACCTTGGATGAACTTGAGCTGCTCCATTGAGTTCCTTAAGAAGCTCCCAGCACACGGAGCGTAACATCGGACATCATGCCAAACAACGTGCATTACAACCTAAATATTATCGGAGAGCAATACAACACAACCATGCAAACCTGTATATTATCGATTGTAATTGCCTGTTTGTGCTATGTGCCTCCATGGTAAGCAGAGCACTGTGGCAGATACAGGATTGCAATTGCCCATGTGTGTGCCAGTGTGTTTGCAGGTCTGCTATGGGGAGCGGTAGTGGAACGGTTAGCGCACTGCGATACGAACCCGGCAACCCGAGTTCAATTCCCGCTCATGGCCAACCAGAAATGATTAGATCTGAACCGGTCCTGGGCCTCCCCTAGGTCGATTCAGCCTCAACTGAGTACATAGCCACTGAGGAGACAAAGGGGGTTGGGTGTAGTGCTGACCACCCACCCCCTCGTGTGCTGTACAGGCCCTCATAGGTGCTCGCGAGCAGCACTTACCCCAACAGTCTGTTAAGGCTATACGGGATCTTTGTCTTTTTTGCAGGTCTGCTGGAGGGCTATGTCGCGGAGAAGCTCTCGCTGCAGGCGGCGCTGCAGGAGCGCGAGGCGAGCGAGCGTGCTCTGGCGGGCTCCCTGGAGGCGGCGCGTGGCCGTCTCACCGAGCTCGAGACGGAGCAGCAGCAGCTGGACGAGGAGCGCCGCCTGCTGGAACGGCAGAGGCACGCAATGGCCGCCTCCGCCACCGGCGCACAAATGGGTGAGGGCTCATCACGGGCACAGGATCACATCAAATCACAGAGTGCTCGGCTATGTAGTAAGGACACAAGCTCAAATTGCATGTGAAGGTTGACTTGGCTCATTATCTTTATAGGTCAGGAATATGTGTACCACTTTTTGGGAAAGTCGTCTGCTCTGGAAATATTTACCTCCTCCACCCCACTCATCTCGAAAATGGAGATGAGCTCAGTCCCATATTCATTTGTGCAGGGACACACTTCGACTGAACCTGGAACGATCTTGTAATGCTCTTATTTCCGATATTAGGAAGCCACTGGAGCTGTACACTTTTAAATCTACATTGAAAACTAAATTTTTTTTAACACCTATTTTGTTAAGTTTGTTGTCTTTCCCCCGCACCTCCCAGTTAGCACGGTTGGCTACATATGGTGCAAAACAAGTTCAACATACATTCAAAACAAAAGCAACTGCGGCCGTTCTCTGCTAGGTGGCAGTGATGTAGCTGTGGTATTCGTGCGAGAGTACGTGCACTTTAAGGCCATACTGAGCGATATATGACTAGCAGACATTATATATGGAGACAAATTCAGGATTTACAGGGCTCTTAAAATGTCATAGTTGCCATTTTGCCACTCAAGGTACTGCACCTCCTTACACTTTTATAAAACACTACGACATCCTGCACTTCTGCATTGCACTCTTTGCAGGCAGCAACACAGCGAACGGTCACCTTCACACTTCCTGCCTCATTCCTCAGCATTTCCTTTATTTCCTTTCCCACTGGATTCAGCCTTGGAGTTGTCTCGTTTACCCCTGTTTCCTCTCCGTGCCCCGCGCACTCTGTCCTCCTCCCTCTAGTGAGCGTGGGTCCCGGTGATGGTTCTGCTCCTCCAGGTTGGTTTGGCTGCCGCACGCAGAGGTGTCCCTGGCCCGTGCGTGCCCTGCCAGTTGCTTCACGTGAAATGATTGCTCAGATCGAGACTGCTCACATTGACCTAGTCAGCCAGATTCTGATGAACGCAATCCTTCCCTTAGTCACCATTAAGTTCCCTTACGGTGGCTCAGTTGACTGATTAATGAAGATTCTGACCTGGTAGTCGTTAATGAGGCAGTCCCGAAACCTATCCTGCCAATGTAGCCATCATTTTATTGGGTTTGGTCAAATGAGTACCACATTGAGGGAAAGTAAACAGTGGTTGTCTTATGAATGGTCTTGCCACCGCCATATTAATGTGTGATTTTATCTGTAGTCAACCATGAGGGTCCTGTGCGTAATGAATGCCGTCCCTTGGCTTTTTTTCTTCCTTGAATACCACAGGCCTTTATGATTGGTGCATAGGTAATCACACACTATTTTCTCGTTGAATCGTTAATCCAGTCACGACGAAAGAGTTGTTAGCAAGAGTCGTCCACTCTTCAACCATGTGTGAGCAGTCTGGTGTGGTGGTGGTGCGGTCCCTAAGTGAGGCATGCGTTATGCAGTCTCACTGCCAAGTGTGTGCTCAGCAAAAAATACATCTGCCACAGGACTGGGCACCAACGCTATGGAAACTGCCTGCCACTAACCGCCCGTTGGTGCTTGAGCTGTCCTCTCGGCCTGCCGATGCTTAAGCTGTGCTAACACGCATGTGCTGAGGGCCCCTGTCGCTCACCGCCTCCAGCGTCCCTCCACAATAAACGGCACGGACGGAGCGCGAAGCTGCAGCCTGTGAAGTTGGAGGCTCAGTTTGTTTACTAACTTTTGGTTTTGTTTCTCTATTTGTCTCATTCATACTCATAACCATTGTAACTTTCCGTCACTTTGGCACAGAACAGGAACAGAGTTTGTTGTAATTTGTCAGGGTGTAGATGTGTTGCGTAGAATATATGTATGGAAATGATTACTCTTTTTATTATCTCAGCGGGTGGCAGAGAATGTAACTCACAATTGGTGGATAACTCTGCACATTGCTCTGTGGTTGATCAAATCGGACTTACTTGGTGGTAAGTAAACTGCGGTTGAGCACTGAGAGTCTCTAATAATGCACAGGAGTCTCTGGGATAAATTGAACTGTTAAGATGGAGTGAGATGGGGTGTATCCCACCCATCTTCAAAATGTTTACAACCCCCAGGAATGTCAGTAGCATGCTCTTGACATTTTCTAGGCTCATAAGTCTGCAGGAAAACTAAGTTTGTCTGCATTGTTAAGGAGACCTATTGCATGTTAGTTACTGTGCAAAGTTTTATTTCTGAACGTATTGTTAACAAGTGCATTTTTAATGCAGTGGCTCGTACGATTCTCTAGAAGCTGTGTAATCACTGACAATTGCCTGCTATGCAAAAGTGAAAGAAAAGCGGCCGCTTTACTTGCACATTCTTACAGTGTGAAAAGCGGCTCAGATCCCAATAGTTTTGTGCTAAATTGGATAAGAAAACAAGCGAGGATTACAATAAAACTATATCCACAGGAGTAATAATCAGGGAAAGCCGTTTTATTTAAAAATCTCAATCCTATTAGATAATTGAGCATACATAAAAAAAACTAATTTGCTACTTTTGTTCATAATGTACCTATCAGTGTTGTAAAGTCGGTTTTGTTTGAATACGCTCGCGCCACATGTTTCTGTTTGACACGGGTTGGTGTGCCCACAGGGCTCCTGCACGAAACGGAGAAGATGGCTCAGGAGAAGCGTCGGGTGGAGCAGCAGGCCGAGCGGGGGGCCCAGGAGCTGCACGGCCGTCTGCGTGCGCTGGAGGTGGCGCTGGACGAGGCCCTGGTGCGCAATGCGGAGCTGGAGAAGGAGCGGCATGCTGAGGCCAGCGACCTCCAGCAGCAAGTGCTGGCGTTGGAGAAACAGCTGAAGCACCACCGGCAGTTCATGGAGGTCAGCGCCCAACTCATTGTCGCGACTCCACTCTTCATGGAAAGATGTTCTCGCCTGTCACATCGTGTCACGCCTGGCAATGGCTTAACAGCCAAAACTCTGCAAATTAGACTCGGAGCCGTTTATACCTGTTCAAAGTTGGCTCGTTTAAGCAATGTTTAGTAGACAGTGATTTAGGAAGTGTGTTGGCCATTGGGCAATTTTTTAGGGCAACTCCTGACCTGTCTGTTGTCCTACAGTTACCTGAGAAATATTTTTTTCATATGTATATATATTCCAGATTTGCATTGGTACAAATCTGTACCAATGCATGACTGTGCCAGTGGTATAAATTAGAACAAGTTTGATTTGCATTGAATTGCGCATATAGCATAATACATTTGTGTTTGGATATTGTTTAGGAACAAGCGGCAGACCGCGAGCATGAACGGGAGGAGTTCCAGCAGGAGATCAAGCGCCTGGAGGGGCAGCTCAAGCAACAGAACAAGGCAACGCCTGCAGAGAGGGCCAGCCGCGAGGTGAGTTCCAGCTTCGTGACGGCACTTCGACCTCACACCAAGAATGACCTGGGTTCGATTCCCGAATCGGGTGCCTTTCTGTATGGAGATTCTATGTTTTCCTCCTGTTCTGCATGGATTTATTTTTCCTCTCAGAGATAAAATACAACAATAAAATGTCACCGGTATTGGCCAAGCATCCCAATACTGAAAAATTATCTGCAAATGACTCAATTGGCAAAACACATTGTAACATTGTCCCCTACTTCGAAAACTTGGCAGAACTTTCCTGAAACAGAGTCTTGGGACTCAGTGAGGCTTTTATGAGTAAATAAGCTTAATCATAATAATACTGGCTCCACGTGCTGTTCCATCACGTGGTCAATGACATGCTCATCAGCGGCTCTGCTCAGCACTGACATTCTTCTACAGCTCTTCATAAACCAATATGATTAACCCCAAATGTGTTTCACTAAACGTGAAATGACCTTACTTAACCATAATAACTTATGGAAGGAGATGAGCAAGGTGGTGATTACTGAAGGATTTGGTGTTTGAGACAAGCAGGTGGTGATGAGAGTGCTAAAGAGAAATCCTGTGGATTGAAAAGATACACGAACACAAGGAGTGAGTGTTGGACGAACTGGCACTGCGAACGCTTATGTTGGGAATGGTGATTGAAGTTTATGATAGCAGACTGAGAAAAGGCATGACAGCCAGGATGTTTGTAAATATGTTGAACTTCTTTCACACCCTACGTAGCCAACTGTGCTAATCAGAGGATGGTGGCTTTGTGAAAATGTGGGGAGTAGATCACTTGAGAGGCTTAGCCTGGATATATTTGGAAGTATCAGGTATAGTATTCAATGAAGGAGCATTTTGTGGTAGCTTCTGATATGTGAGGTTGTAATTCAATTTGGTAGCATGGTCACCTTTCAGGGGGTGAGCCATGGGAACCTGGCCCGGTGGCCTAGAGGCACGTGGTCACAAGCGCCACGTGCTGGTTATCGCAAGCCGGCTCCTATAGAACGCCACTCTCACTCAAGTCCCCCAGCAGCCTCATTCTCCCCTGTGTCCTCTCTGGATACCACCAGAAACCCTTCTCTTAAGCTAACTCTTCCATCTCGGCTGCCCTTGATGCATCTTCCCTGAAAAAATAAACTCCGATAGCTCTTTATTTATACCCTGTGGCAGAGGTGTGGACTCGAGTCATGTGACTTGGACTCGAGTCAGACTCGAGTCATGAATTTGATGACTTGCGACTCGACTTGGACTTGCATAACAATGACTTTGTCCCACCTCTGCCCTGTGGTGTACTCCTAACCTTCTACATTGCACATTATTATTTGTGTTTATATTTTCCTTGAACGATGGTTGACTTCGTCTGAGTACGTATGAGTTTATATTATGCTTTGCTGTATATATTTATAGTGATTTGTTTCATGTTCGAAAGCAACCTGGGGTTTGCCTCTTTTACACCAAAATAACATTGTTCCAGAAGGCTTGTGGGTGAAGAAACTGAAATTGTATTTCATTTTAGCAACAAAATGGATGCCTTTCCATTTACTTCCCAAATTCTGCTGAGGTAGCATGTACTGATTTTTTACAATTATTTATACGTGTGCGTATTACGCTGAATAGTGTGAAAAATTATTGCAAAGTGGTAATGTGACATTTCTCAAAGGAGTGTGCTACTATATTCATATGGCGATTAGATTTTGTGAAATGGTCGTTAATGTCTGTCTGCAATTAAGCTCCCCTTGTAGAATTTTACAAAACAGTGGTTGTTTAATTTTAATGACTATACCATTGTAAAACTTAAAGTAAGTCTAACTCACAAACTAATTGTGTTGAATGTGTTTTGTTATGCTTTCCTTTGGAATATAGATTCAGGGTTTACAGGACCAGGTATGGTGGATTTTATCAATTGCTACTATATTCTACAATTAACCTCTCCTTCAGACTTTTTGACTGCCCTGTTTAATCAGCGCTGCCCAGACCACTGTGATTTCTCTATAATTGTGGCTTTCCTCCATAAGCAGCTGTGCTCTTTGTCTCGGGCCCTTTGATTGTGTTTCATCGACCACTACGAGTCACTGCTCCTGTGCCTGGGCCATTTGATGGGCCATCTCCTTCACTGCTACGGGCTGAGTCAGTCTTGGTCTTGTTTTCTGATGCCTCATCATGAGTCCTGTGCTGCATGAGCGCTGGTCTTGTGCCCTTGAGCTGCCTTCGCAATGCCTCCCCGGTCTCACAGCTGCCACATCTCCCCTGCAAAGGGTTTTGATGACTGACTGCGAATTGTAGATCGTTCTTGAGCTTTGTAATTAAGTTAATGCTGTTACTGTACAGACTTGCATAGTCCTGAGTAAAAACAAAAACGAGTATTGTAAAATATTGTCCCGGTATAAGCATATGTGCATTATGTTTATGTATATTTCAGAATTCTTTGTTGCCCTGTTTATATACTTTTGTATTTTAAAAGATTTTTCCTTTCTATCTCTGTGGCTTATCATGTGTTTGTATCACAGTGTTCGTCCCCATGCCTCGTAATTCCTCTGTGTTGTTGGAAACCTGCGTGCGTTCCCAAAAACAGCGCCTTGCCTATCCACCCTCTGTGCGCGTGGAGGTGTACATTGCCCTGTGTTTCCTTGTGCGCATTGCTCTGTGTGTGCTGCCATGCGTGCTGCATGTGCCCGCCTGCGCTGCTGCCGCGTGGTGCAGGTGGAGGGCCTGGAGGAGGCAGTGCGAGTGCGCTGTGCTCGCGAGGCCGAGCTGCTGCGTGAGCACTCGGAGCAGCGCTCGGCGCTAAGCGACCGAGCCGAGGAGGCGGAGAGGCAGGCCCAGCGAGCCACCGCACAGCTCCAGCAGCAGCTGCTCAGCCTGCAGCAGGCGCGCGACGATCTCGCACAGGTGCGTGTCGCTCCCCCGACGGGTGTCATCGTCTCCCGCTGCTTACCACGTTCATGGCAGAAGATGGATGGACTATATTTATAGCAACTTGGTGCTCATCTCTATTTAAGTCCTCTGAGCCAGTGGGAGCGATTCATTCGGTAGGATAACCACTTCGTACAAAGTGATATTTCATATCGAAAAATCAGATGGATTCTGCTGTGTGCGCCTACGCACACACGTGCGATAATCGTCCATGATGTTGATCGATCCCCGAGTTTTGAGCTCGCGCCGTCACGTGACCATTGTGCTGCGTGTGCCCAGGACAACGAGGCGCTGCAGCAGCAGCAGTACGCGCAGCTGACGCGCATCTCCGCGCTGCAGGCCGAGGTGGACGAACACCGGCACCGCTCCACCACCCCGGCGCCTCCGGGTGCAGTCTCCATGAGCCCCACCGACGCTGCCACGCTGCGCCACCAGCTGCAGGAGGAAAAGGAGGCGAACGAGCGCAAGAGCAAGGAGGTGCCCGAGCTGCGCGTCCACACATTCAGCAGTGCTCCTGTGATTGCTCCACCACCAGTGTGCTGCACTGTGTTGAGTTCTCTGAGCAGCGTGATCGAACTAGATGTGTGCATTGGGGCTGTGTTTAGCCTTCTTCCATACATCTTGTGAGTCCCTCCCTCTCCATCCCCCTCCCTCTTCATACCCGTCCCTCTCCTTCCCCCTTCCTCTCAGTCCCTCCACCCCTTTTTTTCCATACCCCCACTGTCTCCCTCTAGATCTCCCCACTCCCTTCCTCTCCATCCCCGCTGCACATGCGCTGTTTCCCCACCACCTCTTTCTCTGTGCCCCACCCCCTCTTTCTCCCCTGCCTCTCCCCTCCCTCTCCAACCACACAAGTAGGATAAGTTAAAATAATGAATTCATCGGTATGCGTCTTGTTGATTTCAGAATTTGTTCAAATGAATGACACGTATCTAATGAGAAAAGTGAATTGAAAATCTTATCGGAACTTCCTTTTTCAAAAACAGCCTGAGCTTATTGTTTTATCTGTGGTCTATTACTGTGAATGAATCTGCGATGGTTAATTCCTCATCTCAGATGACTCATCTGGAAGAACAGCTGGAGCAGTTCCGTGAGGAGCTTCTCAACAAGTCTGAGGAGACTGGACAGCTACAGATGCAGCTGGAGATCCAGAGGAAGCAGGCAGGCCACGTGACGCAGCTGCAGCAAGGCAATACCCACATGAAGGTGCTCCCCACACTCACCACGAGGATTTATCAACGTGCTCATTGAGCAATAATTGGCCATTACTTATTAATGTTGATATTGAAAAAAATTATACATTATGTATGTCCGTCTGTTGATCAGAATATCTGTAACATGGGGTCACAATAACTCTCGTGAAGATAAGCCAATATGAGCAACATTTTACTATAAAGTAGTGTTGCTGTTAGGGACTTAGCCTTTTGAAAACCAGATGATGGTGTCACGTCATGCGCTGTGTGATGTAATCTCATGCTACACGAAAGGTATGATTTACAACAGATAATATACTTAAGGTTTTGAGCATGATGGTGGAAATGTTGTCTTACTCATCAATGTTTATACACCACCTCCAGAGCTGCCTCTAAAAATATATTTGGTTTTCTTTCTTGTGGTGAAGAAGGTAGAGTTGTCGGAGGCTGAGGATGCAGGAGGTGACAGGAGAGCGGGAAAAAAGGAGCAGGTGCTTTTGTCACTGCCGGACGCTCTGCTGCAGGAGAAGAACGCAGAGATCGACCAACTGACCTTGCAGGTCCAGCAGCTGACGCGCGCCCTCCAAGCTGCCCCACCCAGCCAGGTGATGACCTCTCATGCCCTTCGTATCAACACGAGACCAGACCAAGTCAATTGACAGTGGCTCCCTGCTCTAAAGAACATTGGGCAGTACTTATCTCCATTGGTGGTCCTAAGGCACATGGAAGAGATGGCAATTATAAAGGTTAGCAGTTGAGATGTGCAACGTGTCCCTATTTTGAATTATGGAGATGGTTTGACTTTTGTTTTTTTTGAAAGCGTCGATTATTGAACATTTTTCCAAAGACCTAGAAAACTGAGTGGCACAGATAAAAAAAAAACACACTTGCTGACCTCTGCACACTGCCTCCTCTGCCCCTGGCCTCACAGGCCTTGCAGGATGAGAATGAGGAGCTGCGTGCCGAGGTACGGTGTCTGCGGAGCGACGTGGACAGACTGCGGCGGCAGCACGAGGAGGAGTTAGAGCGCACCCACGAGGTGATCGCGCGCATGCAGCGCGAGCTGCCCCACGCCGAGGCAACTCTCCGCGCCCCACAGCCTCACGCCGAATCCCTGCTCTCCGAGATGGAGCAGCACAGCCTGGAGGCTCTGGCAGGGGACCAGCCAGGCCAGAGCCAAGCACAGCCCAGTGGGGGGCCGTGCACCCCAGAGGAGCAACTCGCAGACAATGCAAACGAGCAGGAAAAGAAGCAGGTGCTAGAGGAAGCACGGAAGAAGTTGGAGGCGCTTAAAGAAACCTACGAGGTTGTCGTAGAAGAGCACAGGTTGCTGAAGTTGCAATTGGCAGAACGGGACAATGATAAGTCAGCGCTAACGGAGCAGCTGGGAGAGCTGCAGAGAACAGTGGCATTCCAAGCGGTTGCAGAAGAGGAGAAAGCGACCGCTCAGCACGATGCCGCGGAGGCCCTTCAGGCGCAGGTACAGCAACTGCTTGAGCAGCTGGAGGAACAACGGCAGCTGGTTGAGCGCCAGGCGGAGGCTCACACACACAGGCAGCAAAAGATCTCTGCCACCGCAGCCGAGGAGAAGCGGCAGCTGGAGGAAGAGCTGGTAAGCGAACACACTGGAGCTGCCATGTGGTGCCCACTGTGTCGTGCAGCACCTTGGTTATTAGTAATTTTTAGTTTGGCTGATGTATTTATTTTTGCCTCTACATACTCCTGACCCCCCGATTTCACCATGAAGATTAAGTAAATTGTCAAAAGTATTTTGTTTTATATTTCGACTTTTTGTTGCCAAAAAGTGCCAAGTATAAAGCATCTAGCCCGTTTACATCTCTAGCCCGTTGGAGTTGTAGTTAGAGCTGGTGTTAGTCACTAAGTCACTTACAGTTGGTGTGAAGTGGGACGAGCATATATTTCATGTCTACTAACACTGCCAGTTGTCCATCACTTGATGGAGTATCACTCCTTATTCTATGCTGTTCACGATGTCTGGAATTCCCTCCCCGAGTCTCTCCTTCCTGTTCTAGTTCACCCAAATAGCCGCTAACTATTACTCCCTCCCCACTTCAATAACCACCACTGTAAACTTTTCTCCTCAGTCAAAATAAATCTCTCCCCTTTTCTCTGATCACAAGCACCTTCTTCCCAAGCTTTAATGTTTCACTCATCCCTTTTTTTACAGCATCTTGAGATATCATCGTGTTCACAGGCCTCGTAAACCCAAACTGAGCTGTTTCCACATTGTCTTTTGTAACTTCCAACCAGGCGAAGGTGAGATCAGAGCTGGGAGTTGTGAGCATGAGCATGGAGGAGCAGGCGTTGGCCCTGACCGCACTGTCCGCCCAGATGGAGTCCAGCACTCGCCTCGCAGACGCACGTGCGGCGGAGGCAGCCGGGCTGGCAGAGCGACTGCAGGTGCACCTTCCACGTGTCGAGGGGACCAATGTGCTTGGGCAGTCGTGAGAGTGTCGCAGATTTACTTGGGAAGTGAAGCTTGCAATGCGTGGGGCATGTGCGTAGGGTGGAGGAGGGAAGGTTACCGAGCATTACATTGGCACCTAGAATTTGACAACCAAGGGGAAGATTCTAGATTTGAAGTTTTCGTGACTGCAGGGATCCATACTCTTTGGTTCTTTCGGTAAAGTCACGTAGGTATAAAATATAAAATAAAATTAATCACGACGTTTCGGGCGCAACACAAGTGCCCGTCATCAGGTGGAACAACCACAGCAATAAACAATTTCTGAAGTGGGCAAGAGGAGGCTGCTGGTAACAAGAGGCTATATATAAGTAAGAGAGGGGGGGAGGGTGGGGGTGTGGGGTAGGGGGAATGGGGGAGGAGTGCCTACTCAACACCGAGTACAGCACAATGCCGGGGCTGGGAAGTGCAAGATCCAACACAAGCAAGACAAAATGCCGGGGCTGGGAAGTGAGCGGGGCTGGGGGGTAGGAGGCTGAAGAAACTGGAGATGCGGATATGAAGGCAAACTATAAAGCAGTTAGGGTTTTACCTGGTTAATAACATCCTTCCAATGATTGCTCAATTTGTATCCATCTTCTCGGTTGAAGTTATGTCTGTTTATATATCTGGATGGCTTCATGAACAAAACTTTGATGGTAACCCAAAGACTTAAAGCCACCTGGTGGGATGTTGTAAAAGCAGGGTATGGAGTTCAGGTTCAGGCATCAACTGTGAAATCTGTGGAATTTGCTAGAGGAAGGAAATGATGATGAGGTGTTCTCTAGCCATTATAACCCCTTGGCCTTGCATATAATTGACCTAAGCTCTAGTATTGAGGCTTAGACTTTCCATCATCCCTCTGGGATCATGAAAATGAGTACCACTTTGTGGGAAGTCAACAATTATCCTATGGAGTAACTAGCCTCCATAATGGAAATATGTAATTCCCACTAATAGGTGAGAGCCACCAATGGAGATGATTACCCCTTTCTTGTATGAGCAGGGAGACACTTTGTAATTGTTGAGAGCAGGAGGTTTAATCTAGCATCCCTGCATTTCTGGTTCAATACTCAGACACGTACACACAGCCCATTGTTTCGAATCTAACGCAAAGGGTGTTTACTGCAGGATGAGGGAGCTGCGATGTCAGAGCTGCTACAGCAGACAGAGGAGCTGCGTGCTACCATCACCGAGAAGGAAGACTCCGTGCAGCAGCTGAGCAGGGAGTGTGAGCGATTACAGCAAGAGCTGAAGCGGCGGATAGAGGAGGTGACGTCGCTCACCGTCTCCTCACGGCCGGCCTCTACACGTCCAGCCGGAACCCAAACTGAGGCAGGGGAGAGCGTGACTGAGGAGGGAGAGTGCTCAGACAGGTCTTCATCCCTGGCATCAGAGAGCTCATCCCTTGGCCTGGGCATGGCCAGCAAGGTAAGATTGGCCGGTGGTAAACATACAAATCGATCAGTGGCCTTTTTCACAGATTATTAAATGTCATGCGATGGGGCATGCCCTAAAATAGGACACTCCGCAGGTGCGATTGGGGTTCATGCAGAGATAGGGGCAGTTAGGTGCCAGTAGAAGGAGAAAGTAAGATGGATGATGACCTGTCTGTGTGGAGTTTGAAGTGTTGTTCCTGAATAAGCCAACTGGCAATATATACCCTTCGCACGTGAAGGGCTCACAAGTGACATCATCACAGCTTTCCCTCTTATTTAAAGAACGAAACAGGAGGATTTCTCCACAAATCTGGCTGTCACCTGATGAAGCTAGTTGTAATTACTGGCGAAACGTCGTACTCAGATTGTAAATGTCGGGTGGTGGCGGGTTTAACGACACATTTATATTTACGCGATCTAATCCAAAAAATATATATTATGCATGTTATGTATGCTGATGATCTGGCGATTGCTGCTTAATCAAGAGGAGTTGAAGGCACAGCTGCTGAACCTAGAGCGTGCCACTAAGGTGGGGCCTTACCATCAGCCCCACCAAAACTAAGTACCTGCCTGGGTATTTTGTGTCATCAAACGCTTCACACCCTCAACTCCCCATTGGTAATGGGGCAGTTGTGGACATCGTGGAGAGTTTTCCATACCTGGACAGTGTGCTTATGACCAGCTCCGGTTTGACAGCAGAGGTCTCACTCCAAATCAGTCGAGCGGAGTTATCTTTTCATTGGCTGCATAATGCTGTGTGGAAGCTACCTGGTCTGTCGCTCAACATGAAGCTTGGAGTCTTCTCGGCCAAGGTCATGTCCTCCCTTCTCAATGCTTGTGCAACGTGCACCTCCCTAATTTAACATCTTCACCGGTTAGAACATTTAGGCTGGCCTGCCTATGATCCATTCTTTGTTTAACCAGGATGGATTGTCTAAAGAGCTCACAAATCCTTGAAACATGTGGACAAATTCCCATCAGAGAGCTCCTTCGGCAGGCAAAGCTGCATTGGCTGGGTCATGTAGCCCGCATGCCCAGCCATCGCATGCCTAAACAGCTTTCAGCCAGATAGAAGGGGCTAAATGGGCATGGCACGGGTTAGAGAGGTGATGGAGTGATGTGGTACAAGAGGACGTGGAGCTGAGTGGACTTGCCGATGACTGGTACCAGCGGTGCCAAGATCGGCCTCTGTGGGGGAAGCTTGTGAAGGACACTATTGGGCAGTTGGAGGCAGTCGCCCTCCAGCAACAACGGAGGGCAGAGGAGTGACACCCACAACACAGCAAGTTGGCACAGTAGGGGACACAGGTGGTGCATCGGCCAGTCATCTCAGTCACTCAACCCTTGGAACCTGGGTCTGTCCCGTGACCTGCCAGCGGTCGTTCGACACTTCACATGGCCTAAAAGTGCATATGGGCTGGCACAGGCGCCGTGGTGATGTCACCGTCACTTAGTGGCGAATGGTGGTGGTTGTTGTTGTTGTGGGTGTATGTGCGTGGGTGCATGCGAGTGCATGAGTCTGTTTGGGTACTTGTGTGTGTGGGTCACTGAAAAAGGTACATTTTTCCCACTTGCAGCCAACACCAGTAATGATTATATCTGAACTGGTCCTGGGCCTCCCCTTGGTCCATTCAGCCTTAAATGAGTACCTGGTGCGGTGCGTAAACAGCACTGAGGAGACAAAGGCGGCCGGGTGTAGTGCTGGCCACCCACCCCTTCATATGCCGTGCAGGCCTTTAGGTGTTCAAAAACAGCACTTTCCCCGACAGTCTATTAAGGCTATCTGGGAGATCTTCATCGTCGTTTGGGTGAATTGTTGCCGTGTGTATTTGCAGGCAGGGGCCATGGTAGAAGCCCACAGCTCTGTGGAGCGCATGCGCTTCCCAGTGTCTCCCTCGGCCTCGACACTGGGGGGCTCCACACTGTCTCCGCTCTCGCTTTCCCATCACATCAGCTTGCCTGGTGAGAGTGGTGAGTCGGTGCCCTCGCACGCATGCACGCCACCGCCAGTCATTGGGTCCTTCCTACTCAAGTGAGAAATGTGGTGCCACTTGTCTCCATTGGTCACCCATATCCAGTGTAAATTCCACATTCCAATGACAGATGTTATAATTTCCATAACTTGTAAATGGTGAGTTAATACTGTTGAATACAAATTCTAAAACTAAATTGTCAACTTTACAAGTATGTTACATACATCGCCATCATATACTAAATGCTCAGTAATATACAATAAGGCTGGCAGCAACATAAGTGAGCGTTCAATAATTGATATTTTCCTATATAGCCACATAGTATTGCAGCATCTACAAAAATATCAAGCCTCAGTTTAAAAGTAGGTACGGCACTTGTATCTGTTGGAGATTCTGGAAATTCCACTTTACCTTATTATAACCAGCACACACATGTTGTGTCAACATTCAACTAACATTTTGAATCTAGGCAAACCACCATGATATGCATGCACATGAGCGTAAGGAATATGGCATTGACACACATGGCCAGCTACTGGTAAATGTTGGCAGGTTACTAGAGTGAATCTGCTGAACTGGGTGTGCTAAATATACAGTGGCTGCACATGGTGTGGGCAACAGTGGCAGAAGAGTTTGTACGCTACAAACCTGGTGAGCCGAATCCACATCAGTGAACCTGTCTTAAGTTTCCTTCTGTGTCAACTCAGCCTTCATTGAGTACCTGTGTGCACATGAACACTGAAGATACCAAGACTGTCGGGCATGACGCCGGCCATATACCGCCCCATCGTCCCTTGTGCTCGCTATTAGCACTTGCCCCAACAGTTCTGTTATGTTATACGGGGAACATTTGTCTTTGTGTGTCTGTGGCAGAATATGAGAGTCTAAGCTGCAATCTGAAGCGGGAGCTGGACATGGCGGATCACCTGGACTCACGGCTTGTCGCTCACCTGCGGCACCAGCAGCTGCAGGCCTTGGGCTCGGACGAGCGAAGCAGTGGGCGAGACAGCCCCTCTGTATTCGAGGCGTCCTCGCTCAGCGAGCCTGCCCTCTCCACCCCACTGCAGGTCCGCGATCGCTACCTCCACAAAAGTGTCTGACATCAGAGTAACTTTGCAAAAAAAATTTTGAATTTGTTTATGAGTGCATTCTGCCCTTTGGCAATGATTTAGAGAGTAACATTTCTCACATGTGACTTTGAAAATGGAGTATTGTTATGGTAGAGCTGACTGGCTCATGGTGGTTAATGCCACATGCGAATGGTCTGCCAACACCACTGACATTCTGAGTTTAAATTCGAGTTTAAGGTGCCTATGATTAAATTGTATTCTCAAGTGTAGCGCGTTAATGATTAACCAAATAAGCCAACAACACAAATAAGCCATCACGTATTCATTTATTGACATGGCCATGAGGATGAAAACCACTTATGCTACATATGCTCATTGTCTTGCATGATACAAATGACCCTCTTACTTTCTTCTCAACAAGTTATGGAATATTGTAAAAACCATTGACAAAGTGGAGTGTTGTTAAATATTTAATGCGTGCATTAAAGTGTGTGTGAGATGCGTGTAGCGGCTCTGAACTATGTTATTTTTGAACAAATTTTCCCTTTTATTTTAGTGGAACATCATTAAACTCGTAACTATTATTCACAGATAATCATTGATAACTTCCTTTGATTGTAGAGCCTTAATATAGATTAACAACTCTGTGAATAATTACTCTGAAACCCTTATTCTTTACATTTGAATCCCAGAGCAATTATTAATCCTACTCTGCAATCACTTTTGCCTTTTCCTTTCTGATAGAATTGTTGCCACTAATTAAAGTATAGAAATCTCTCCTTTTCCCATTACCTCATCGAGTTCAGCTATTCCGAATTAATGTCTCCCAATAATGTCTGCAGATTAGCAAGGTTCGATTAACCTCACCTAACCTGTGTGTTGTATGTAGCAGTGGTTACATTCATGAGGCATTATATTGATACTCAGTGATTCATTGCTCCAAGCTCCTTCACTTAACCAACTGAGGCCCTAGCTCGTGGATCAAAAACGTTTGGGGACTCGGGGCCGTAGCTTAGCCATAGCTTAGATGAGAATATCCGCTTCTATAAATATCAATACCTATCGGTATGGTTGTGACTTCATACCATTTGGAAACACTCTGTAACACTTGCCATTATTTTATGTGATCATTTGGGGCTCGCTGTTACCGACAGGACATCCTGACTGTTCTCCACTGGGAAAGTGAGAAGGTCCTGGCTCTCTCTGAAAACACACAAAGGCCGGTATGGGAGCCGTTGGAAGGTGCAGATGCCCAGCAGGGGGCAGGCACGGGCCCTGACGTCACCAGCACCTGGCTGCAGGAGAAAAGGGTGCTCCTTCAAAACATAGCTGCACTCAAGGAGCTCCTGGCTCAAGTGTCCAAACAACCAGGCCACGAGGTGAGGTTGCATTGTTAATGGCTTATGAGTGACATGCTTTGTTTACAGTAAAGATACAGCTCAAAAAAACCAACAGCTGTTGTTTGTAAATGTATATCTGGACTGGGTGGGTTGTGATTTTGGTGTCCTTCATAGGACGCAGCTGAATCTGACTGGAGGGGGGAGTTTATCCGTGTGCTGCTGGCGACATTCGATGCAGAACGGCACGCGCTGCTGGTCTCCTCTGCTGCCCAGCCTCCCTTGGACCATGCACCCACACACGGAACCCCAGCACAGCAGCTGCTGCAGCTTTTCAGCAACATGGTGTGGCATCATACTAAGAGGGCTCACTCCAGCCTCTAGCCCATGTAACATCCCACAGAGAGGACTCACTCCAACCTCTAGCCCTGTAGGCAATACCTGGCTGCAGAATTTAGGGGCCCTGGTTTATGGTCCACATTAGTACACCGTGGAGAGGAGTATCGACGTGACTTTACCGAAAGACCCAAAGAATATGTGGAGAGGAGCTTTACCAATGGGCCTTTTTTGTAATTAAAAGCTTCTACTGTACCCACAATTACCTTGATAAGGTTGCTAAGCGATTGACAGAAGAAAATACTGAAAATGTAATCAGGTGGGAAGATGGAGGAAGGTGGTGCACTACAGAAAATGAGGAAAGCAGCAAAGTACTTTGTGCACTAAGATCAGGAAACCAGCGCCGTTCCCTTGGCTCGTGGTTAAGCGCCAGGGAGTGGGATTAGGGGTAGAACTAAGGTCAGGATTAGGGTTAGGGTCTGCGTTGGCTTCACTTAACTGCATTTTCACAAGGCAGCTCATTCTATGCAAAGCCCAGTGTTTATCAGCACACAAGTAATGTGAGACCAATTCAAACCAACTTAGTTCTGAACCCTACTTAGTTTCCAAAATATAACGAGATCGGGGGCTCTCTGGGTACTAGTGTAATGACAACTTGACACTTGTCTTGAGATGGTGTCTTTATTATAGAGAGACATGTTCACTCGAGCAGGCAGAGACCCCACTGCAACAGCCCCGAATCTCCTGTGCATCTCCCTTATATACGGACCGATGCCACGCCCCTATTCCCGAACTTTCTCGTTGGCTCTAGACGCTCCCTCCACCAGCAGACTCTACCGTTCTCTTCCGTCACGTGGCCACGCTCCTATTCTCGATCATTCCTATAGCCACCAGTCTCTTCGTGTACTGCAAGCTGACTCCCCTGTCATTACCTCCCGTGGCCACTAGCCCATTCGCACTGTAGGCTGACCCACCTGTCATTACCTCCCGTGGCCACTAGTCCATTCACACCGCAGGTTGACTTTACTGTCGTTACAGTAGGATGGCGACCACCATTCACTTACAGGTTGTCATAGGGCTTGTGAGGATACGGTGTGGGCAGCAACATTATTGAGCCTGCTGACACTCGTCTTACAGCACTAATCCTGGGCTTGCATACAATTTTAGTTTGTTTGTCTAGGGTAGATACAACAAGTACCACTTTGTAAGATGTCACTATTTGTTGTGCTATGGAGAGACTGATCCTTCATAAAGTGGAATTTTAAGCACTGGTTCAGCACCTCTGTTCGTCGTGAGCACCGCTACTAAGCTTTTTTGAGCCTGCGGGACGCTGCATGGCATGGCACTCACGGGCAGCTTTGTGTGAGGAGCAGGAGCGCATGGAGACATCGGTGCTCGCGGGGCTGGAGGCTGCAGAGCGAGCGAGTCTGCTGTCTGAGCTGGGCACGCTGCGCTCCGAGGGCCGGGTCGCAGCCCTGCAGCACCAGGAGGAGGCTCACCGTCTCCAGGCGGACATGGCGAGCCAGCAGGACCAGAGCGCCGTGAGCAAGGGGGCGCTAAATCGGCAAGGTGCTGGCGCGCACTCGCACCACAGTTGGTGAACGAGGGAGTACCCACGCTTTAGCCAACCACATGCACGTCGTGTCTGGTGGTATACATTGTGGGTACTCCTCCTCCAAGACATCCAGCCAGCATGGAAGAGTAGGCCAATTTCCCTTGAGAGGGGCTTTCTGAAGCTCCCTCTAGTGGAGGCCTCTCTGCCAACAGTGGTATAAATAAGTGCAAGGTTGAACTTTTACGTTTAATGTCTTCCACACATGAGCAGCAATTACATGTTCAACCAATAATTGTGCGTGGTGAGTGGTTGAACGCAGCACCCTGGTGAATGCGCACGACTGGCACTCAAATTGTAATGTGGGAAACGTGAAGAATATGTTATTATATTGGTTTTGAGCCATCTGGCCAGGATTGGGCAAGGACGTTGCTCACTTTTCACCCAGGCTACCGGAGAGAACAGACTAGGTATTTCTTAAGTTATCACTAAAACAACGAACAAGTATATATATATTTAAGAATGCACAAGTAAAAAAAAACAAATATACTATATTCTTGGTTCTTTCGGTAAAGTCACGTAGAAGGGAAATAATAAAATAAAAAATATATAAAACAATAAAAATTCTCACGACGTTTCGACTGCAACACAAGCAATCATCATTTTTTTATTATTTCCCTTCTACGTGACTTTACCGAAAGAACCAAGAATATGAATCCCTGCAGTCACGAAAGCTTTAAATCAAAACTAATATACTATTAAGAAGGAGAAGTACAATAAAAAAAAAATACTTAAAATGTTAATTTTCTTGGTTCTTTCGGTAAAGTCACGTAGAAGGGAAGTAATAAAATAATAAAAATAAAACATAATAAAATAATTCTCACGACGTTTCGGCCACAACGCAAGCAGCCGTCCTGCAGCCGTCCTCAGGTGAGGACGGCTGCTTGCGTTGTGGCCGAAACGTCGTGAGAATTATTTTATTATGTTTTATTTTTATTATTTTATTACTTCCCTTCTACGTGACTTTACCGAAAGAACCAAGAAGATGAATCCCTGCAGTCACGAAAGCTTTAAATCGAAATGTTGTTAATTATTCTCATGTTGTCTGGGATACAGTTCCAGTATCCAACCAAGCTATTTAAAACACTATTAGAACCAACTGATCTCCAAGAGTAAAATTATTGCAATTTAAATCCAGTACTTAAACGCCATATATCTGGGTGTGTACGATAGTTGTCACAGTAAGGCACCGCGCGGTGATTTCGATGCAAGCGTGGTGTACCGTTACTGCGCCCTGTGATGCGGTGTGCTATCGCCGCTGCACATCGCTCTTCCCTCGCCACAGTGGAGCTACTCGAGTGCAAGCTACAGCAGGAGCAGGCTGTGGGCGCTGAGCTGCAGACGGAGCTGGGCGTGGAGCGAAGCCGCGGTGCCACGCTGCAGAGAGAGGCGGCTCACGAGAGGGAGCGCGCCTCCACGCTGGAGGGGCAGCTGGCACGCCTGCAGGCCGAGCTGGACAGCGCGGTGGGCACATGGCACCAGCATGCCGCCCAGGCTCAGGCGCTGCTGTAAGTGACACCTCACTGGCACTTATTCTAATATGTAATTTCTCAATCAATTTCCCAACCAATACAAGTTGGTCTTTTAAAGCGTCTCGTAATGCAAAAGGGGATTGTGTGCATATTGGCAGCTTGTAAAAGAAGAAGGGATTTGTTTAGGTTATTTTCACTGTGGGAGAATGTGCAGGGAATCTAAAGGGCAGGGAAGGTAATGTTACAGGTGAGATTGAAAACCCTGCATGAGGAGATTCAGGCAGAGGAAAAGACTAAGAAATCACATTTACGTGTCATCAAGTACAGTATTGCTGCCTAGGTTTCTCCCACATCTGTATGGATTGCCTGTGTGAATGTGCGAGCACAGAGCTGAACTGCAGGAGAAGGAGGGCGAGATCTCTCGTCTGAGGGAGGCACTGAGTGCGACCAAGGTCAACTTGGCCCAGGAGAGGCGGAGCGGTGCCGATACCCAACCCTGTGGCCTGGGGAGCCAGGGAGATGCCGGCACGACTTTCACGGTGTGTAGAGACCAGTGCGAATGTCAACATTGTGACCGAAGGTTCACGAAAAGTTTATTTAGTTTTCCATATTTTTACTTAATTTAACTCCTTTTATCCAAATGTATGCCGTGCCTCATGGCATATGAGGTAATCTAGTTCCTCCACTCCCGATCTGTGCCATCCTTTTAGCGTTGACCCATATGGTACCCCCCTCCACGAGGTAATCTTTGATGATGCCCTTCCACATTCTTATCCATCTCCCTTTTGCTGTTCTTCCTGGTTGTATCCATTTCATGCACTCTTCTTTGCTCTTTATTCTCTTTCCTTTCTCATTGACTTGACCAAACCATTTCTGGCTCTTCATTCCTCTATCTTATGCAATGTCTAAGTTTGAGGTTGAGGAGACGATGTGTTTTACATTCCATTGCCTTGACAGGATGTGAGCTGTTTTTTGTTTCCGCATGGTAAATGTGTGTTTCTCTGCGATCATTGGCAGCAATTGCATGTGGCGCTGGAGAAGGCCACAGCGCACTCCACACAGCTCTCGTCCACCCTGGAGCAGGAGCGAGAAGCTGCCGTGAGGCACCAGCGTGACCTGGAGGCGGAGCGGAACAGCCTTAAACTGCGCTTGACCCAGCTGCAGTCCGCACTGGCCGCTGAGAAGCAGCACGTAGGCGAGCTGCAGGTCGCCCTCACAGCGGAGCTCGACCAACGGGAAAAGTCCCTGAGCGGCAGCGTGGCGAGGGCAGTAGACAACGTGTGCAGCGGAGATAGCGGGGAGGAAAGGGCCGCTGCTCCGGAGCGGGTGCTCGTGGAGGAGCGGGAGGTGGCGGCGCACCACGAGCGGGGCCTGCGTGAGGAGGTGGAGGGACTGAAGGCCGATGTGGCGCATGCCGGCCGTGAGCTGGAGCAAGAGCGCCGCGAGTGCAAGCAGCTTCGCAGGGTGGTACAGGAGCTGCAGGCGCAGCTGGAGGAGGCGGCCGAGGCTCTACGGCAGGAGAAGCAGCTGGCGGCACGCACGCTCGCGTCTGCGCGTGCTGCCAAGGAGGAGCAGCGCAGTGTGCAGGAGCGGTGCCGCCTCGAGCACGTGGTGCACATCGAGCAGCAGGAGCAGGAGCTCAGGAGAGCCAGGCAGAGGCTGGTGAGGCATTATGCACATTGCTGCCATATGGCTCCAAAGAGTTTTAAATCAAAGTGTCTCTGCACTCAATTAACCCTTGGAGTGGTGTTCATCGGTTTTGTCAACCCCAAGCTAGCTGTGAACTTTCCACGTTGGTAGGATGGGGGGATCAGTTTTTACAAAGGATAACTCGTGTGGACTTGTTTGAAGCACTGAATTCACAATGTAAATGTGTCTTTTTGAAGTGCCAGAGACGCCCTGATATTTTTTGCAGTCTGCGGTAAAGCTTTATACAATGAGCATGAGATTTGGTTGCCAGTTGTGGTGGTATGGTTGTATGAACCATGAAGAGCAGCATCATGGTCATGTGTGCCGACGTTATGGTCCCTATTTGCCAAATTTAATGAAGTACTTGCAAATTAGTTGATTAGGAAGCCAAAATCACCCTTCACAGGGACAACTGCCACTGGGGAATTATCCTCTACCACATGGCACCTCAAGGTATCTTGCATGGGAGGTGTGGTATGCATATTAAGTGCGAATGATATCTGTGACGTGAGCGCCAGTGTGGTTTTATGCCGCAGCTGGAGCTGGAGGAGTGCTGCCGGCGCGAGCAGCAGGTGGTGCTCGAGTTGCGCCAGACTGTGACCTCGCAGAGGAGTATGGGCAGCGGCCCCCCCACGCTGCCCCCCGTGTCTCTCCAGGGATTCGCCGGCACCAGCCTAGAGAACACCATGCAGCGCCTGCAGCTGCTGGTGCTCAGAGTCCATGAGCTGGTAACGCGCATCAGCAACCGGTACGTGGCAACTCACGGTGGAGATGAAAATCCCATCACAGCATCCACGTTTAAACAAATGTGTCATGGTGTGTAGGTGAGGTGTATAATAGTATGGTGTGTAAGGGTCATGTGTTGTGGTGTGTTGTGTAGTGGTGTGTAGGGGGGGTGTTTTGTGTTGTATGTAGGTTTGGTGTGTAGTGGCGTGGAATGTACGGGCGTTGTGTGTAGTGGTGTGGTGTATCGGGACGGTGTGTAATAGTGAAGGTTGCTTGTCGACCAGGCTGATGGTGCTGCTTGGTGATGGTTCGGACGAGGAACTGGAGCAGATGCAGAGGAGCCTCAATGACCTGAGCAATGAGCTGAGGCAGATGCAGTCCACGCTGCCGGGCTCCACCAAGGTGCCTGGACCACTGGACCCCTCAGCAGCTTAGCCTCACTCCGCCTTGTGTCACAACGTGCTGCTTCCATAGTAACGTGTTTCAGATGTGGTAGTGGTGACGTCACAGTGCAATGGGGATACTCTTCAGCTTTAATGATTACGCCATATGATGCAATAGCAAATGGTGTCAAAAGCACCTTCGGGATTCTTGCGTTTCGATGTTAATGCTTGAGGCTGAGAACCGATTTTATGTGCAGCATTGCCATGGGTGAAGCACCTTATTTTTATCATAGTCTTCATAGCCTAGTCTTCATAGTCTTTTTTGTAACAGCCTTCAATAGTTGCATGTCCAGTGTGCAGCATTTGCGTATCCAAGTATACATATAAATTTGTGTGCCCGTGTACGTGTTGTGTGTGTGTGCATTGTATATATGTGTGGGGAGTGGTGGCGCATCGGTTAGCACTCTGCGCCACGAACCTGGCGACAATAGTTCAATTGCCACCCACGACCAACACCAGTGACGATTATATGAACCAGCCTTGGGCCTCCCCTAGAACAACTAGGCCTCAAATTAGTACCTGGTGTGGTGTGTAAACACTGGGGAGACATGTGGTTGGGTGTGGTGCTGACCACCCACCCCTTCATGTAGCATGCCGGCCTTCATAGGTGCTCGCTAACAGCACTTGCCCCAACAGTCTGTGTGTGTGTGTGTGTGCATTTGGTGTATACTTGTTAGATGTTTGTATGTGTTTCGTGAGCTTGTTGTGTATGCGTAATGTTTGTGTGCATTGTATTTGTGTGCTTAGGGCACGGGCCGAGTGAGCTTGGAACTCTCGGAGCGGCTGCTGCAGCAGAACTCGGAGCTGACAGGGCTGGTGTCTCTGCTGACGCAGGAGAAGGAGGATCTACGCAGCGCCCTCTCTTGTCTGCAGCAGGACGCCCGGCGGCAGCAGCAGCAGCGCGGGGTGGCCCTGGTGCGTCCACGGCACGCTCCGTCTTGAAGCGCACCCCGCATAACCGTCCATTCACGCAACCCACGAATTACTACATTGAGCACAAAGATCAAGTGTCTGCACACTCAAACAAGCCGTGGCCAGTGCTCATCTCTTGGCAGCCCTGAGCCAGTGATGGAAATTTGACATTCATATGGTGAGCATCAGTCTCCGGAGGACGAGCACTGTTGACTCCTTGTGAAGTGGTACTCATTCGCATGACCAAAAACAGCACTTCCTGTAATGACTGTCAATAGCACCTCGCCTCTCTGCCTGCACTGGTGTGGTGGCAAATGGGTCTATGGTGGTCACTGTTAGAGCCGATTGCACACTGACCATTCGCTGACAAGGCCCATACAAACCAGCACCCATTCATCTAATACTGCATCTAATACTTACGTGATGGACAACATCTGCACCATACTCGTTTCCAGCCACAGTTGGAGGGTGAATAAGCACGTTTATTATTTATTTCATTTTCTTTCTATGTGACTTTAACGAAAGAACCAAAGAGTAATTCCTGCAGTCACGAAAGCTTCAAATCAAGTTTGAACCACCTCTACGGGGAGGATTTCCACACAACTCATACTTAATCTTGATTTGAAGCTTTCGTGACTGCAGGAATCCATACTCTTTGGTTCTTTCGGTAAAGTCACGGAGATGGGAAAAAATAATAGATCACGACGTTTCGATCGCAACACAAGCAATCGTCTTCACCTGAAGACGATTGCTTGTGTTGTCTTTGGAAGAACGTAATCAACCAGGTAAAGTCTTAACTGTTGTGTTAGCCGACTATTGTGTTGCATTGCATTACATTTCTAAGTTTACTAGGTTTGTTTTCTCAAACTTCCAATTTCTCTCCCCCTACCGCTCTCATTGACATGCTAACTTCTCTGCCCCCCCCCCTCTCTATATATATAATGCCTCGTCACAGAGGCGTTGTTTCTCTGTGGGTCTCTGTGTGGGTCTCTCTCTGTGTGTGTGTCTCTCTATGTGTCTCTCCACCATGTGTGTCTCTCTCTCTGTGTCTCTCTCCATGTTTGTGTTTGTCTTTCTCCATATGTGTCTCTCTCCGAGCTTGCATTCATTCATACCTGATGACGGTTGCTAGTGTTGCAATCGAAACGTCGTATTCTATTATTTATTTTATTTTATTTCTACGTGACTTTACCGAAAGAACCAAAAAGTAATAAGCACATTGTTTGTGAGAAAAGCACCCTAACCAACCAGTGTCTAGCCAACCAACCGATAGTAAAAGCCTTTTCTCTGACCCTATTCTTAAACCCGAGCTCCACACCTGCCATTTAACCTCACCCCCTTTTCACTTCTTTGGTCACGCTTCACTCTTAAATTTGGGCGATTTGTGGCTGAGCAGGGTTTGTGTTTTGCAGGGCGTGACAGAATCACAACGGCTTGCCGAGTGGCTCAAGGAGAAGCTCTCCCTGCAGGCAGCACTGCAGGAGTCGGAGACAGAGGTCACACGGCTCCGTGCTCAGCAACAGAGAGAGGCTCTACGCAGAGGCAGCCCCCAGCCAGATGTGTCCAACAGCAAGGTGGCTCCTGCATACATACTGGCAACCATACACTCATATACACAACTGTATATTGTCACACACTCGCAACAACAACAACAACAGCTGCCAGTTGCCACTAAATGATGGTGACACGTCCACATCGCTTGCACCAGTCTGGGTGCACTTTGAGACCACATGAAGTGATGAAGGCTCTGTGATAGGTCACTGGACAGAACCAAGTATTAGGGTTTCACTGACTGAGGTGACTGGTAAATGCACCACCAGTGCGGATGTTTGCACATACCGCACCCAATAAGCATGTGAGCCTAAGTCAACCTAGGAGAGGCTCAGACGGAGTCAAGTACCACATTTTTTATTGATGTTCATGGCCAGACATTGCATACAGGTGTCCACTAAGACACACAAACTCGCATACAAATTACTCATTTGAGAAGAGTCTGATATGTAAGATTTTGTTCAAATACATAGTTACTGTATTTGCTGTGTCACCCACGTGTCTGCGCCTCACAGATGCAGCGTCTGTATGGGCGTTACCTGAAGGCGGAGAGCTTCCGCAAGGCCCTCGTCTATCAGAAGCGATATCTGCTACTGCTGCTCGGTGGCTTCCGCGACTGCGAGCAGGCCACGCTGGCGCTGATCGCCCGCATGGGCGCCTTCCCCTCGCAGACTGACACCAGGCCCCCCGGCGCCCACTCCCGCGCCTTCACGCGCTTCCGCTCGGCCGTTCGCGTCGTCATAGCCATCTCGAGGTGACGTAGAGCGCTCTGCGGGCTGCGGCATGGCAACGAATTCCACGCTCCAGGAAATGGGTGCATTGCATTCGCAAGGCGGTGCAGTGCTAACAATTGTGTCTCGCATCAAGAAGGGCCTGTGTTTTATACCTGACTCGGGTGCCTTTCTGTGTGGAGTTTGTATGTTCTCCCCATGTTCCTCGTTGATTTTATCCAGGTTCTCAATTTTCCCCAAAGCAAAAAAAATAACAACGTTACTGGCATTGGCCAAGCATCCCAATGCTCAAAGATTACCTGCCAATTCCTGAATTGGGATTACATGTAGCAACATTGCTCCCCTACTGTAAAAACTTGCCAAGACCATTCTGAAGACAGTTTTGAGGCTCGGTGAGGCTATCCTGGGTAAAAAGGGGTAATCGTAATAAAAGCACAGTGGGTTTGTGATTGACTACAAAATCCTCTTGAAAGAATATGTTGGAGTTAAAAGATGGATGTTTCAGGAATTAATAACGTCTGTCTTATTGTATGGAAGCATCTTTCCTTTTATAGTGGGTTCACAAGCAACAGAGACGGTGTAGTCGAGGCACGCTATTTATTGCAACTCAACACTTGGCACAGGGCAACGTATACAATACTTGAAGGGGTAACGGCCCCTTCACCCATACTGGACTGGAATACACCCCTCGGCTATCTGCCTAACTGTTATGCTCCCAGGTCCTCCGCTAAGGGTGCTAGGGGAGGCTTTCTGACCCGGCCCTGGTCAAGGCACAGGTCACGACACCCAGCCAGACAGACCCGGCTCTTAGAAGAACATTGGCTCTGAGGCTCTGGGGCCGCGCCACTGGCTTGCTCTGCCCGGTCCTGAGAAGGACAGCAGGTCAGAGGAGTTCCAGGGCCTATCTGCCCGGTCTTCGGTCTTCACTGGCTCTTCGTTCCTTAGCTCCCCAACACTGCTTCTCCAGCCCTCTCGCTCCCCGCCTTTTATACCAACTTGCCACCGAGGGGTGGGGCTGTGTGGGATCACAGCATCCCCCCACAGCCCCCCAGGGTGGTAACCGTTTGCGGACGTGGATGTGGACACCCCTGTGTACTTGTCCGTTTCCCTCCCGTAACACCCCTACACTTGTATAACATGTATATCGGGCACGCTTGGAATTGTATGGCAACATAGCGTGAGCAACTTAGAAGTTCTGAATCAGAGGCGGTGTGGAGGTTTCCACACCTGCAAAAATGAGGTGGTGGAGGTGCAGGCCATCACAAGCAGAGAGGCCACGTCCACCAACAGCGCAAGGCCACCAAGCGAGTGCTGACTCATGGGAAGAGAAAAGCACGCAAAGGGCTTTCATTCGCCTATCTCACCAGAGGGTCAACTATAAGAATACCCAGTGTGAAAGCGACTGTGGAGATGGAGTCATGGACGATTCTTGTCCATGAGACTGCATTATACAAACGTTCATGAGCATTATTAAGATCTCAGGCTAACTCCCAGATAACTCCCTTTAACCTGAATTTTGCGTTTTTTGGGTAATTAATGATGTCACCATCTAAACCAATCGCAGCATCCTCTCTAAAAAGGTTTTTAATTATGAAAACTTAGTTTCCTTGTGGCAATAACATCAGCAATGCAGATTGGAGAAATACAGGCACTCATGTGTAAATGCCCATTTTTTTTTATCATAAAAAAGTAGTTCTTAAAACATCTCCTTGGTCTTTTTTCCTGGAAGTTATGTCAGCATTTAATTTGCATAAAACAATAATTAGCATTCTAGATTTGAAGCTTTCGTGACTGCAATGATTCATATTCTCAGGTTTTTTCGGTAAAGTCACGTAGGTAAAACATTAAAAGTAATGAAAGTAAAATAAAACAAAACAAAAATAAAATTCACGACGTTTCGGAGGCAACACAAGTCTCCGTCATCAGGTGAGACCGTCACAGCCAGATTAGCTGCATCAAGTGGGGCAATGATTCAAGATGTAATCCCTTATAAGCAAGTTGAAGGGGGGAGGAGAGGGGGGGGGAGTTCATCAGAATGTGGTAGCCAATGAATGGAACGTATCGGGAGGGAGGGGGGTGGGAGGGGGAGGGAGCCAACAAAAAAGTTGGCGACGGCTTGGACGCGGCTGCTGCACACGCCAACACAATGGACAGAGAGGGGGGAGGGGAGGTCTGATACACATGATAGAACAAAGGAACGAAAATGCCCATGTTTATACCAATGCTGGCTGAACAATGAAGAGAGTACTGTTAAAAATAACTGGGGATGTTAACACTCGGTGAAGTAAATTAAAATAGTGCCTGTCAGATAAGATGGTCCAAAAAGTGTAATTAAGTCTTTTTTGCGTGGTTAATAACATCTTTCCAGTGATTACTGAGTTTGTACCCATCATCACGGTTGAAATTATGTCTGTGTTTGTATATTTGTATGGCTTCGTGTACAAACCTTTGATGGTAGCCAGGAGGCTTGCAGAGAACCTTGGTCTCGGAAAAGACAATTTCATGAGAGCCCGCCGAGTTGTAGCAATGATCGGCAACGGCCGAAGAATCAGTTCTGCCGTGTTTCAGATCTGACTTGTGCTCGCGGACACGATCAGCAACATGACGTTTTGTTTCTCCAATGTAGCAATCACCACAAATGCAACTCAATTTGTAGACTCCAGGATACTGTAAGTCAGGAACGACATCCTTCACAGTACTCTCTTCATTGTTCAGCCAGCATTGGTATAAACATGGGCATTTTCGTTCCTTTGTTCTATCATGTGTATCAGACCTCCCCTCCCCCCTCTCTGTCCATTGTGTTGGCGTGTGCAGCAGCCGCGTCCAAGCCGTCGCCAACTTTTTTGTTGGCTCCCTCCCCCTCCCACCCCCCTCCCTCCCGATACGTTCCATTCATTGGCTACCACATTCTGATGAACTCCCCCCCCCCTCTCCTCCCCCCTTCAACTTGCTTATAAGGGATTACATCTTGAATCATTGCCCCACTTGATGCAGCTAATCTGGCTGTGACGGTCTCACCTGATGACGGAGACTTGTGTTGCCTCCGAAACGTCGTGAATTTTATTTTTGTTTTGTTTTATTTTACTTTCATTACTTTTAATGTTTTACCTACGTGACTTTACCGAAAAAACCTGAGAATAATTAGCATGCTGTTTGGTTTTATGGGGTAATGCGCTTCTATGTTCCGACTGGGATTGGCACTCACTGCACTATAATTGTGAATAATGCACTCTGCCACACCACCACCCAATACGGCGATTGGCCAAAGCGTATTGACGCTCACTGTGTCGCAGCTCTGGAAAGCGCGTGTTGCTGCTAATGCTGCTGCTGTCGTGTTCAACAGGCTGCGATTCATGGTGCGAAAGTGGCAGCGAGCGACAAGGAGCCACAGTCCTATGGATCGCGGCGGTGGCAGCGCCTCTGGTGAGCAGTGTCCTCCACAGCACCGCTAACCATGTCTCCTCTACCCTGCTGTGCACCACAGTTAGCGCATAACCATGATCGAGTGAGGAGTGATTAGAAAGCCACTGTCGTTGGCTGCGACTGAAAGTGTCCATAACTATTTGATGCATTTAGTTTAGTCCAACTGTTAACACTATTTTCAGTAAGGTTATTCATACAGTTGTCAATTTATGCGCTGATATATGGAATGTATTTACGTGGCTTTTTAAAACACTGGAAAGGTTTTCATGAGATTTGTTTTGACTCTTTTGAAATGCTGTATGTCACAATGTAGTAGGGCTGCAATTGCCGCATTCTGTGTTGATATTTTATGGAATGTAAACTGTTCACACGTGGTGAGCGATACAAGGCAGTTTTTTCGTTAAGAGTATTACCCTGTTCTGTGAAGCATCGGTGGTAATGGAATGGTTGTGCGTGTGGTTTTATCATTACTTCAATCATATGGCTTGTCAAGCACTCATTCATATCACAATAATCCAGTCAAAGTCCCTCCTTTCTCAGACGAACTCCTCCCCTTTAGTGCTCCTGAGCCACCAGTGAAAAGTCCACATTCCTATGGCAAAAGCGAATTTTTTCTGTGAGACAACTTTTATCATCCCAAAGGGATGTTGATCTAAGGCAACCTCTGACTGGGATTTCACCTAAGTCACGTCTAAAAATAAAATAATGGATTAAAATAATAGCGACGTTTCGATTGCAACACAAGCAATCATCATCAGGCATAAAAGAAATAGCAATAAAAATCTAACTAGAAAACTATAGACAGACATACAAGCAGACAGACATCACAAGGACACACAGAGAGAGGACACATATCGGCACAGAGAGAGGGGTCGTTTCTGTGACGGTCCCTTAAATATAGAGAGGGGGGGCGGGGACGGAGAGAGGGAGGGGGCAGAGAAAATTAGCATATCAATGAGTGGACGGCAACGTGTTGCTGCTGCGCAAGTAAGATGACGATGTGGCACGGCACACAAGCTTGAAAATTAGGAGAAAGGCACACTAAAATTAAATAACCTCGCAAAATATCGAAATGTGATGTAATGCAACACAGAGAGTCGGTCAACACACAATTAACGCATAGCCTGGTTGATTACGTATTTCAAAGATTGCTAAGTTAGAATTTAAGCGTGAAAATTCCAAAAGAGAGGACACAGGCAGAGAGAACAAATAGCCAGAGAGAGAAAAAAGATAAGCTTAAAACTTCCCCATAGAAGTGGTTCAATCTTAATTTTGGAGCTTTCGTGACTGCAGGAATTATTATTTGGTTCTTTCGGTTAAGTCACGTCTAAAAATAAAATAATGAATTAAAATAATAGCGACGTTTCGATTGCAACACAAGCAATCATCATCAGGCATAAAAGAAATAGCAATAAAAATCTAACTAGAAAACTATAGACAGACATTCAAGCAGACAGACATCACAAGGACACACAGAGAGAGGACACATATCGGCACAGAGAGAGGGGTCGTTTCTGTGACGGTCCCTTAAATATAGAGAGGGGGGGCGGGGACGGAGAGAGGGAGGGGGCAGAGAAAATTAGCATATCAATGAGTGGACGGCAACGTGTTGATGCTGCGCAAGTAAGATGACGACGTGGCACGGCACACAAGCTTGAAAATTAGGAGAAAGGCACACTAAAATTAAATAACCTCACTAATTTTCTCTGCCCCCTCCCTCTCTCCGTCCCCGCCCCCCCTCTCTATATTTAAGGGACCGTCACAGAAACGACCCCTCTCTCTGTGCCGATATGTGTCCTCTCTCTGTGTGTCCTTGTGATGTCTGTCTGCTTGTATGTCTGTCTATAGTTTTCTAGTTAGATTTGTATTGCTATTTTTTTATGCCTGATGATGATTGCTTGTGTTGCAATCGAAACGTCGCTATTATTTTAATTCATTATTTTATTTTTAGACGTGACATAACCGAAAGAACCAAATAATAATTCCTGCAGTCACGAAAGCTCCAAAATTAAGATTGGGATTTCACCCCTGAACCTGAGTGTGAGTCGAGTGACACTCGGTTGTCTAGATTATAATAATAAGTCTGTTTTTTTTACGCGGGACTTATTTTACGTTATGTTTCTGCAATGGGTTGTTTGAGCAACTATTTATTTACGTGTGGAATGAAACCATTATAGAGAAAATAGGGACATATCAGGAGATAACAGTCAAGAACCTCACAGACGGTCCAGGAGCCCAGGACCTCAACCCAGCAGATGCAGTGGAACTTGAACTGATAACATGCATGTGCTGCCACACATGTAATGCCGGAAGTCTAGCACATTACTGTCTCCTTATCCAATGATTTTCAAGGAACTGAAGATATGGATGATGGATGCTAGTTGCCAGTCGGGAAGGATGACGCAGAGCGAAGGTTTTCCTGTTGTGCTGTGTTGTTAAAATCACCACGTGTTCTGGGCTTCACGTTTTAATCCGTGCATTTCTACAGATGGCTCTGTGAGGGCAGAGTCTCCTCGGCTCCTCTCCAACTCCTCCGCCATTAACTCCCCGCCGACTCGCGACCGACCACACGCTGCCTCGTCGCGATCGATGTGCGTGCAGCGGCAATTTAAAGCCTTGCATGCACACGCACACTTAACATTGTTGCATATGACACATGGCAACCGACATTGGCAGGTGCTTCTTGCTTCATAAGGCTAATCAATTCGTGTCAAGAGCCTTGAGCTGCCACTGCTGCGATGATGGGATTGAATCCAGGTAGCCACTCCTCTTGTGACAACCAGACTCAAGTGTAGTTAGTTTAACGTTCTTGACTTCATCATCAGCTGCAGAGAGACATGATTGATGTGAAGCTACCACTCTTCACAATCACAAAGAAACACCGTCTCACGTCCTATTGAAATTATTCTGTAAATGGTTCTATGCGTCATCTTCTGGGGCAGATTTCACAAATGATGTAATGTTATATTAATTGAGGGACTTACTTAAAGACATTTATTAGCTCCATGACAGTATAGTGGAGATATACATTGCTACAAAAATGTGAAAAAGACTGAATAAATCCTGACAAACGATTTGCTGTGCTGTGTGCGGTCACACAGCCAAGGTGTCGATGTTGGCAGCGTGCTCTGGGTGTTTAAACCGCGTCTCTGGGTGTGTGGTTGATGCAGCCGACAGCAGGCAGCGTCGTCATCACCTTTGGCCCAGCACATGAGCCCCTCGCCTGCACACGTCACCTACACGTCCCAGACGCAGGACCCCGAGCGTTCGCTCACTGACTACATTGGACGCCTGGAGGCCCTGCAGCACCGTCTGGGCGGCCTGCAGCCAGGTAAAGTACACGGTCGCAGCCACACGCAGCCCTCCCCACGCCGTACCACTGGGACAAGCCAGTACTGTGTAGAATCCTCTCTGCTCATGTGAGCAATGGGCAATGCTCGATTTCACTGGCAGCCTTAAGGCAGTGTTGGAAATTCTACATTCCTTTGACAGAGGCTAGTCTCTGTAAGATAACCAATAAAGTACCACAAGTTGGAACACGAAGCGGTATGTATTTTATTGACCCTAAAAAGATGTTGGGTTGTTACCCCTGACAGATGTCAATGTGCACCAATCCAATTGTCACATTCCAAGCACACTGTCATGTGACTGGTTCAGGTGTCATTTAAATTGAAAGAACAGGGAATGAGCAATTAAAACGACAAGAGCCACTCACCTTGTGTTATTTAAAAAATGCATGTTATGCTACAAACAATACCACCATACACCAAGGCTCCTTGTTGACCCATCTACGAGCAATGATGGTCTTACATTCAAACCATTTCACTTTTTCAAAGACAGTGTTGCCCTGCTCAAATGAGTGTGTGGTGCTCAGGTCCATTGGTGGCTCTCAGTTTTGTAAATGTAATGTTTTATTGTCCGTACAATTTTCTCCATGGAACGATTGCTCATCACTCAGTGTTATACTGGTAGGAACCTCCTGGTTACACCAGCCCACAGGGGATTATTGCGTCCGTCGTGCAGGGAGGGGCTGGGTGGGGAGGGTGGGGCTGGGTGGGAAAGGTGGGGCTGGGTGGGGAGGGGCTGGTCACCCCGTGGTGCCCTTATAAAACTCAACGTTTAACCTACTCACGCCGGCTTGTGCCCGCCCTCACAGTCGGCCATATTTGCGGAATACACCACGCCGCCGTTGACCCTGGCCATTGACCGAGCAACCCAACGTTCCTACCAGCTCCCTCCGCAGGAATGTGTTATAAGCACTGTGGAGGGGTGATAGGTCAAGTTGACCTCCAAAAGTTAGTAAAGGGCTCTACCAGCACCACATAACCGATCTAGCATAATTCTCAAATACATCTTAAGGGTGGCACACACGGCACATTTAATGTTTGATGTAGACAGCATCTTGCCTGGCTGTACGGTGCGACATCTTCACATAAAGGTAACACAGCCAAGAATAACGTTTGACAAATCTAAATCCAAAAATGGGAACTAATATTTGTATTCAAAGGCAGTAAAAGATGTGGATATCGGCTGGTTGGCCCATAGGCCCTCGTTTAGTGAAACTGTCGTGACAGGATCGCCAAGTTCACGGTATCGCCTGAGCAGCCGGAGGTGAGACATCAGTCTTGGCATGGATGGTGACCCAGGACTACCTCCCATAATGGCCAGCCTACAACCAGTGAGTCAAGCGAACGGGACCCACCCAGCACGAGGATGTCCGCAGCAAACAGCGCAGGGCCTCTGAACTAAAACCATGAGCCCCTGCACCCCAAGACACGCACGGCTTCATCAGCACGTTTGACGAAGGATTTCTAAAAAATAAATCCAAATGGTCAGTTTTTGATAATATTTATCTGTTATTCATTTTAGCATGTCACAATACATTTTGCTTATGTTTCTCCTGTACTCTTTTTGTGTGTTTTTATTATCATACAATTTGCTGTTTCTTTGTACAGAATAAACTGTATGAGTAGTTACACTATTAATGCATACTCTACAGTTAACAGTCCCTCCTCTCGAAGAGGTGAGTGCAAGGATGGGAGGCAGTGATGAGTTATTCTTGCTCCTATGTGAATGAACTAAGCAGAAACGTAACATAAAACTACATGAACTGAAAGTGACAATTTGACCAAATGGTGCTGTTGCAAGGTCAGATGTACAGATATGTGAATGGTTGTCCAGACAGGCACGACTATCGTTTCTATAGTCACCCCCTTTAATGTGCTCTCGTAACATAAAATTAGAAATAAATTACAGATCAGTGTAACAAAGTTGAAAAGTGTGCAAAGAAGCATGGAAAGATATATGGTTAGAATTACACAAATAGAATCACACATCTGGGGATTATAATTATGCATTGATCTCGGAACAAATGTACATCAGGGATATATTGACTCAAAAGTGGTTTAGGTAAAATACATCATTGGATGGATTAAAGGCTGGTCATGCAAGTCTGGTGATGCAATGGTAGCCAAATGAGAGAACGTCCCTGCGAGGATGACCACCTGATGAGATCAGCTCAGGTGCCGGAGCCAGATGGATTGTGCCACCGCAAGTTATGGCAAAAGCGTGGGGAGGCTTTCACCAGGAGGTAGGCAATTAAATAAATATGGGGATTTTATACCAATCTGAAGTTAGTGAAGCGAATGTTTTACTCAATACTGTAATGTTTCGACCACCCCTTGTGTGTATTAGGTATTCTGCCATCAGAATGTATGTTCTGGTAGATCATTATCTGTGCTGTGGGGCTGTCGGCTGTGTGGTGGCTCCATGTGTGCCAGATCGCAGGAGTGCTCTTACCGCATGGCAATTTCTCCACGCGCCTCTGGCCCATGAAGTTGTATTTTTGTAAATGTGTTGAAAAGCTAAGTTTTTAATTCTGTTCAAGAAATAAAAGATACGAATCAAAAGTTGTAATGGCCTTATGAACCGTGGCTGTGTATTGCGGATGTTTGGTCGGTGTCGTCATATGATGGGAGGGGGCCAGGCGATAGATTAACAAAATCAAATTCGTTTACATAATGTAATATATCCAGGAATGGCTCATCGAGTCTTAAAGACGAAGGGTCTTGTATTGGGATGTTTGTCAGATTATTTTGTATTGAGTATGAGGAAACCAGAATACCTCGAGAAAACGCACACCCATGAGACGTTCATGGGTACACACAAATCAGTTAAACAATGGACTTTATAGTGGTAGGAACCCACTGGTTCCACCAGCCCACAGGGGATTATTGTGTCCGTCCGTCGTGCAGGGAGGGGCTGGGTGGGGAGGGGCTGGGTGGGGAGGGTGGGGCTGGGTGGGGAGTGGGAGGGGTGGGGCTGGGTGGGGAGGTGCTGGGTGGGGAGGGTGGGGCTGGGTGGGGAGGAGGGGCTTGGGGAGGGGCTGGGTGGGGAGGGGTTGGTCACCCCGTGGTGCCCTTATAAAACTCAACTTTTAACCTACTCACGCCGGCTTGTGCCCGCCCTCACAGTCGGGCATATTTGCGGAATACACCACGCCGCCGTTGACCCTGGCCATTGACCGAGCAACCCAACGTTCCTACCAGCTCCCTCCGCAGGAATGTGTTCCCAATGGGTTTGCTAGTTTCACATCTACATGATCCATCAATACTCGTCCCCAAAGTGCTTAATCGCAAGCATATGCCTGGCTGCAAAAAGCGTGTACTTTTATCACGAAGAATGTGGGTAAATAAAAGACCATATCCATATGCATTGACCATTGTTCGACATGGCATGGATAACATACAAAACAAAGTGTTTAGAAAATACATTCCTCTGTTTCGGGGTATTAACAAAATTTTACCACTGTCCACACAAAACAAATCAGGTCCTTAAATTTACAAACTAAAATGTTAACTGCAAATTGTCTACAGTGAACTGTACATGGGAATACAACACCATTTTACCACGTTGAATTCCACATTTTCTTTCATGCACGTGCCCTTGAAGCCATTTGTACAGGTCTCCCTCGATTCATGCAGAAATGCGCATAATCATGAAACTGTCGCCTGGTTCTTAACCTCGGTGAGTGTACTGGCAGTCTATGTAAACTAGCCTGAAAAATAATTAAAAAAAACCAAGCCACGACGTTTCAATCGCAACACAAGCGGTTGTAATCAGGACGATCGCTTGTTTGCGATGGAAACGTCGTGGCTTTTTTATTTTTAAGTTATAGTCTACATTATAAGACTGCCAGTACACTCACCCAGCTTAATAACCATTGCTAGTCTACATTATAGACTGCCAGTACACTCACCAAACTTAATAACCAGGCTACAGTCTACATTATAGACTGCCAGTAAACTCACTCCGATTAAGAACCAGGCTTAAGTATTATTTTATAATTTTTATTCACCTTATTTTTATTAGTATTTTTCTATCTACGTGACTTTACCGAAATAAACAAATAATGAATTCCTGCTGTCACGAAAGTAACAAAAAAACTCCCATGTAAACCACGGTTTATTTTCTCCACGCCATTTTGCCGTTACTTTACAAGGCAAATGCACCTTCACGTTAAACTGAGACTTACAAATAACAAACTCAAAATGTATTTCATCCATTGTCTACGAATGCAACGCCATTGCACAACGTATGAGATAAAATTAAGACAGCAGGCTTCACGTTTCTTGCAAAGTACAGTATATCCGTGTGGGTAAATCATTCTGGATTAAATGTTTAATTTAACACTTAATTTCTAACTTCAACTTTGTAAAATATGCACAAACTTCCAAAACACTTTGTTTGATATATTAAAATAAATTACCACAGTAACATATAAAATTAGCACATCAATGATTCTCTAACACAATTGTATTTTATCCTCAAACTCCGCTGCTGGCACGAAGGCAGAGCTGAAGTGTTGGCTGGCCCATCATGAAACCGAGACAGCACAGCACCGAATCATTGTGCATCAACACAGAATTGTATTTATTGAATGACTCCACAAAACTAGTGGTGATGTCTTGAATAGGCCTCTTCCCACGACTCATCTCAATTTCATATGTGCAGATGAGTGCTTCACTTCGTGGCTTGATATATACACATTAATGCATCCCACAAGGGCTGGGATTCACAAAATCAAGTGCCGAGCTTGTATTTTGACAGATTTCACAAGTGTGTGCATCGTGTTTGTGAAACTTGCTAAATATCACATGTTTCAGGTAGGAACAACAGTTCCACACTTCCCACCAGGGATTATTTGTTTTTCGTGCATAGCCCCTCCCAAACATGTACGCTCCCGGATTGGTTGAAGTGCGTCACGTGACCGCGAGCTTTCTGTCGTGCACAAATGCGCTGTCCAACCAAGTTCCTACCTGCCCACTCCGAAGGAACGTGTTTCACTGCAATAGGGGCCAAAACCCAGGAACCGAGTGGTGATGGCTCAATGTGGTGACATAGCCCTGAGAATCACATCATTTTATCGGTGGAGAGGCATTTTATGTTTGCACAGGATTACATATGTACAGAGTGTGGACAATGAGGTGTAGTCTCTGCAGTGAACGTGTGATATGGTTGCACAAGTGCTGGACGGCAGCACAGGGAGATGTGGTGAGTGGGTTGATGTGGACAGAGCCCCTGGCCTTGACGCAGGTGGTCTGATCAGTGGGACTTGGGCTCAGCGGTCCCTGCGTTTGTAACGGATGATGGCGTTGCTGGGCGTATGGATCATGGTGGTATAGTTGATCTCGGGGAAGTGGCCATCCACCAGCTCAAACTCAAACATGCGCAGCAGAGTGGACCAGATCGTCTTGATCTGCACATAGGCAAAGTTCTCCCCGATGCAACGGTGGCGTCCTTCACACAAAAAACATGCGCACGCAGATATTAAACAACGAAATTTAAAAAGACAAGGTCAATGAAATGCCGATTAAATAAATAAATGCTCTCACCTCTTGACACTATCACTGTACTGGATACAACCACTCTTAGGTACATGATTATATGAAAGAGTACGTGACTTGCAACTGGGAAATGTTGTTTACAGCAAGAACCAACAACCACAGTATGAGGGCACGGGAAGTGCATGCGTGAACGTACCAGCCCCGAACGGCACATAGGAGAACTTCTCCGAGTTGGAGGTTCCTTCCTGCAGGAACCGGTCGGGGTTGAAGTTGCTGGGCTGGGTCCACGCAGAGTTCAGTTTTTGGTTCACCGTGGGTGACACGCACACCTGGTGCCCCGGTGGGATGGTGTAGCCACACACCGTCTGCACAAGCACAGCAAGCATCACACATATAGGAAGTTAAGCTTACCCAAAATTCCACATGGCCAGCATCGTCAATATATAAGGAATTCCAGGAGTTACCTTCAACACCTTAAGCTTTGTGTCAACAACAGTTATAGCAGTGCTCATCTCTGTTGGTCGCTTTGAGCCAAGTGCAGATTTCTGTGGCAGGGTCCAGCCTATCTATAGAACAATCACCTATAGGAATTACACTTCATAAATCCAAGGCAGGCAATGCCACCAACTATGGTAAGCTTGGCAAGTGACTGAGTGACAAGGGTGAAGTTTCTCCCAGCATTGGTGACACCTCACCATGGCCTAAAACAGCAGTGAGATCAAGGATGTGGCTCAGGCTCAAGAGGCTGCACCTGTGGGGTCTTGGCCAGACGCATCATGGTCATGATTGGCGGGCGCAGGCGCAGTGTCTCCTTCAGACAGCTGTCCAGCACCACGAGGTCCTTGAGCTGAGCACATCATACCAAAACCACGTAAATATCAGATACACATCATATACACATCTCAAACACAGGACACTTATTACATGCATCGCACGATAAACAACACGGACACCGCACACTCATCGCACATCAGCAGCAGCGTTATCTTCACGGCATTGGCTCTGGGTGCATACGGGCGTGAGGACGCCATTAGCGATACACAATCTGAAACTGCCCTATGTCCACCAATGTTTAAGGCACTGGGAATAAATGATTTTAAAAAATTGGGCATTACAAAATATAATTGATTCAAATACTTTAAATATTAGCTGCAGGTCGACAGGATGCAAGATAAGACACACGCACACACATTGCAATGGAGAAGCAGTATGCTCTGTTAAGTGCGTTCCGCAAGGCTGGGTGGCGATACCTGGTCATACTCCACAGGTGGCAGCTCATCCCCGCACGCGGCCTTCTGCTCGGCGTAGCAGCGCGTCTGCAGTGCGGGGTCGCGTGCCAGGAAGAAGCCGAGCCACGCACTTGTCGTGGACGATGTGTGCTGCCCGGCTAGCAACAGTCCTATGAGCATCCCCACGATCTCATCGTCCGACAGCGTTCGCCCATCCCTGACGCGCGCGCGCACACACCACGATAGACATTTCATGATGATGATTACCGCATTATTATCAGTTTCCCATAAGTTTCTAATTGTATTTTCTAGTAATGATTGTGTGCATTGATATACTTCCTGTACGAATTAAAATGACTTAAAAGTTCTTCAACTGGAGTCAGTCAAAATGAGCCTGCCATAATTAAATTATTACGTCACCACTGGCGGAGCTAGTGGGGGGGTGGGGTGGCACGTGCCCCCCCAATTATCCGATCGAAATCCCTAATTTCGATCGGATCATTGGGGTTTATTAGTAATAAATCGGCATTTTGCGACCCCCACTGCCACTGTGCAGCATATTATTACGTGCCAGGGACTATGAAATGATAGGACAATAGTCTGAGTCCATAATTGGCAATAAGTAACGGCAAAGCAGTTATAAGTTACTCAGAATTGTGCGCAGTTGCGTTTCCAGTACATGACTTCCCTGAAGGCATTCAGCGAGCGCGATACCGATCACACACGGGTCGAATTCGACCCTCGATCGATGGCTGCGCCATCGCCGCACACGCGTCGAATTAAAAGCAAGGGACAAGTCCTTACTAACAACTCCTATCATTGCTGGAGGGGTTGCCCCCCCCTACCTGAAAATCCTGGCTCCGCCATTGAACGTCACAATCCATAATGCTTGTAATAAAAATTACGTTAGTTACACAATACTTAATCAAGCAATTAAAGGAGCTATGAAAATTGTCAACTGCGAAGCCTTCATTTTCTCCAAAAAATGTTTTGTAAAGAACGAATTTCATTGGTAATAGCTATTTATACTGGTAGGAACGAAGTGAACCAGCCTACAATAGATTATATCGTCCGTCCGTCCGTCCGTGTAGCAACATCGCCCCCTACTGCAAACACTTGGCAGGACCCTACAAAAACCTTTAGACTCAGTGACGCTTTCCTGGCTAAACAAGTGTAACATTCCTTTATAATTCCCTGAGATAGCTTTTAATTAAAACATTTAAATTTAAAATTAACTCACAGCGGCCTAAAGCCTACAGCTAGGCCTAAAGCCTAGAACTAGGCCTCAAACTCTCCCTTCGTATCGTACCCCCACGTGTGTGAAAGGGAGTTAATGTTTAACAATGTTACATTCCCTGATGTTTTTTTTAAAATAGAAACATTTACATTTAAAGCTTTTACATTAATAATTAAAACATTTAAATTAAAAATTAACTCACAGCGGCCTAAAGCCTACAGCTAGGCCTAAAGCCTAGAACTAGGCCTCAAACTCTCCCTTCGTATCGTCCGATTAGGTGTAGCAACATCGCCCCCTACTGCAAACACTTGGCAGGACCCTACAAAAACCTTTACACTCAGTGAGGCTTTCCTGGCTAAACAAGTGTAATAATACATTATGTTTATATTCTTTGGTTATTCGTTCCTACCAGCCCACCCCGCAGGGACCTGTTTTATATCCTGAATACTATCAGGAAATACACAAATTGTAAAATAACCACAATGTAATTATACTTTTACAACTGAACGACACAATTATCTTGGCTCTTTATTTGTATGTATGTAGAACTTATTTCGCCCTGTACGTAGCTAACCGTGCTAATCGTGGCAATGCAAAACACACAACACTGCATCGCCACAGCCCACCAACAGCAGCAAGGCTCGGCACACGGCAAACCTTCATTTAGATCACACCGCGCTACTGCCTCTCACCCAACACGTGGAGAGGCGGTGCCATGCAGACAGCGCTCGACTCACAAGCAAAAGCACGCGAGTTCAGATCCCGGTCAGGGATCAACTTTGTCGCAGCAATTGTTAGTTACATATACAGGCCATTACAGAAAACAATGGACGGAAGTTCACAGACAGATGTCATGGTACAGGCACACACGTATGAGCAAAGGCACCGAGATGTGAGGGGGAGGGGGCAGTACTTGTAGGTTGCATCAATGAGGGTCTGCAGCATGTCGTCTTGCTTCTCGGCGTCACGCCGCCTCTTCTGGATAACGGTCTTGAACACGCGCCGCACCTCCTGGTGTGCCCGGTCTCGCTTCCTGAGGCGAGGGCAGCACGGAGCACAGAGGCACGACCGCTCAATATCATGGGTGTTCGAAAGGGTGAGTGATTGCAGGTGATGGATGTTGAAGATGACAGTGGTAAACACTCTGCATTGTTATATCACCACCTCAAATGTACTTGCACAGCCCTTTTGTCAGTACACTGCTAGATGAGGACCTCCCCGCACTGTGGGTCATGGGGGTTATTTTACTATTTCATCAGACTGGTCAATGCAGGTTTGTCAAGGCAGGGAGTACATGTAGTAGCATCGAAGCACAGTACCACAACATTTTTCTGTACTGCCATCTGCAGACCACTACATAAGTGTCTTGAAGCCACCTGTGAAAACCTGGCGTGCATGGCGGTTACCCGTCCACACTATCCAGGCTCAAAACTGCTTGGCTTCAGAGATCTCATGAGATTGGGTGCATTATGGGTGATTTGCTTAAGCTCACCACCTCACACCAGAACTGGACAGTCCCTCCCCATATTTAGATGTCCATTGGAGGCTATCCTGGTCTCATATTGGTAGGCTCAACCATCTGTACTTATTCTCTACTGTATGCCCCTCACTGGGAGAGTCATAGTTTCCATCCTGAGAGGAGCTGCCGATGCATCTTGGGGCAAATCTTTTTGGTGAGCAACACTCTTTCTTGCCGTCTGCTGTTTTGAATCACAAGTATAAGGTTGTCTGCTTTGTAAGTGCCTGGCCAGAGCTCTTACCGGAAGCTGGGCAGGGGCAGCCACCCAGGAAGCAACCAGGCGGCATGAGTGAAGCCCCCGTCGAGGTCGCTGTAGAGCTGTGCGACGTGCTCCGTGAGCATGGCGCGGATCTCCTTGCCATGCAGGCAGCGGCTCGCCGTCAGGATTATAAGTTCCGAAAGGGCCTCAAAGAAGTCTGCAGCACACAGGAGCATGGGAAAACGAATTCAAGAAGAATAGAGTGATACGTGCTTAGAATTACATTGAGATACAGAAAAAGCATTGCATGGATGACAGAACATACACAGGATAAAAACATAATTCTAAATGTTCAGAAAGATAAGACATTGACATTTAGCTCCCGAACATATTGCCATCCATAAGAATAGAATTGCTCTATCGGTGCGTAGAGTGTTTTAAGCACAGCATGACGGCTGGACCTAAAGACAAGTGAAGCAACAGAAAACGTGGTGAGCGATGCGGAGCTAGGACGCACCACGCTGCCCCTTCACGCCCCAGCGCTCAAAGTAGTTCCGTGTCTCCTCTTCGATCATGTGCACATGCTGCCGGAACTGGGAGATGTTGAGCCCAGTTTTCAGCATCTTCTTTTGCTCCAGGAACACCTGGACATGGTAGAGCACGGGGCGAAATAGGCATTACAATAACATACTTTGCTTCAGGGGCATCGTGACCTTGTATTTCAGGCTCCGCTGTCACTTTGCAGTGCAGCCAAACTGGACGCACAGCAAGGGTCGTGACTGACTAGTGATGCGATATTAGACTTGGCCGGGCGTTGCCACATCTCGTACCGGGTTGGGCACGTCGTAGGCCACTCCGGGACCGAAGACGGGCGTGGTGAGGCGCGAGTAAACCTCCTCGGCATTCAGGTCCTCGTTCTTGCTATTGAAGAGCAGTGCGGCTGCGTCAGGGCCCAGGAGGTACGTGAACGTCTTTCCCACCATGGTGAAGCTGAACACGGGCCCATACTGCCCCACGACAACACAACAACCACAGGGACAGGCGGCGTACAGAGATGTCGAGGTCAGGTCATACACAGAGTGCAAGAAGCATTCAACGTGCTGTGTATGAAACTTACGACTGGTCCCTGCCTACCCGTATGATATCTTGGACCTTCACGAAATCTTACTGGAGAGTTGCGTGAAATCTTATCTTAAGATGTCTTAAGTCGTTCTGCGCTCCGGACCCCGAGCTGGCATCGCCTTACCTTCTCAAAGGCGTTCTCCAGGAAGTCGATGGGATTGCGTCCGAATCCAATGGCGTGGCCCAGGAAGGGAATGTACGAGGGGATGTGCGGCGGGTGCTTCTGTGGAGACATACGCAGTCCTGTTCACTGCACATTCCTCATGCGAAAACGGGGATATCACCACACGAGCAGTCCGCGTTATATCATGACAAATGATAGCTGCGATTTAACAAATGCATACCGAATTCGTAGGGCAGTGCAATCTTTCGTGTTAAACAGTGACCCACAGAAGGGGGTATATCAGAACTACTTCTGAGCTCCCTCGAAGTGACCTCTGGCCAACACAGTCAGAGAACCACTCGAAGTGACCTCTGGTCATTTTCATCGCATGATATTTCAGCAAATACTGTACAGTATTGAAAATGATCAGAGCTGGGAAATTATTGAAATAACGGGCAGAACCTAATGTTATGGCATGGGGTTTTTGTGCAGTCATTGGTGACGGGGCTGAGACGATTAACTCGCTGCACTTGAGAGAACCCGGATTCGAACCCAGAATCCCGGTGATGCTCGGCTCGGCACTCTTCACATCCGAGCAACACGGCCATGGCAATAACCACCGTGGCGAAGTTGAAGGGCGGCGTGCAGGGAGGCGAGATGGGCAGGGAGGGTAGGTGTCTGGGGGTGAGGTGAGATCCAGGGAGGCGAGGTGCATGGAGGTGAGATGATATGCAGAGGTGAGGTGCAGGTGAGAGAATTGACGTGCAGGAAGGTGAGAGAGATGTAGTGCAGAGGGGTGAGAGTGATATTTGTAGAGAGGGAATGTGCAGGGAGGTGAGGTGCAGGGAGGTGGGTGGTGAGGGAGGTGAGGTGCAGGGAGGTGCAGGGAGGTGGGTGGTGAGGGAGGTGAGGTGAGGTGGTGAGGGAGGTGAGGTGCAGGTGAGGGAGATGCACCACATCTCACCTGAGCTTTCCCTGCTCCGCGACTGGCGCCCAGCACCACCGCCAACAGCAGCGCGGATGCGGCGAGCGCCCAGGACGAGGGGCTCATCTGCTCCAGCACGACGTTGCCAGCTTCCATCACAGTGCCCAGCATCGCGACGACGACGAGGAGGAGACGCGGCGCACAGAAGGAGAGACACGACGGGACGCACGTGTCGCAGCACCTCTCACTGCTCCAGCCGCCTCACTCTCACTGCTCACAGTGCGCTCCGCACACTAAAGAGTCCCTTCACTGCGGAGCGGGAGGTGGTGGGGGGCGGGGCCGTAATTGGCGAATCACCGGGGCCCCGCGCACGGATACCTCGGCCTCGCGTGACGCGGCGGCGCGCGCCACGCGATAGCGCGCCGCTCCTCATTGGCCGGGCGGAGGCGCGCGCTCGCCTCACGCGACCGCCGCGGCACGGCGACGTCACGCCAGTGGGCGGGGCTCAGACACGGGCCCCGCCCCCACCACGAGAGCCGCGGGGCGGAGTCGCGCGGCGGCAGTGGCGGATCAGTGAATGAGAGAGGCGAGGAGTGAATGAGGCAGGGAGTGAGTGAAGCAGGGAGTGAGTGAGGCAGGGAGTGAGTGAAGCAGGGAGTGAGTGAAGCAGGAAGTGAGTGAGGCAGGGAGTGAGTGAATCAGTGAGGCAGGGAGTGAGTGAATCAGTGACGCAGGGAGTGAGTGAATCAGTGAGGCAGGGAGTGAGTGAGTGAGGCAGGGAGTGACGCAGGGAGTGAGTGAATCAGTGAGGCAGGGAGTGAGTGAGTGAGGCAGTGAGTGAGGCAGGGAGTGACGCAGGGAGTGAGTGAATCAGTAAGGCAGGGAGTGAGTGAGGCAGGGAGTGAGTGAGTGAGGCAGGGAGTAAGTGAGGCAGGGAGTGACGCAGGGAGTGAGTGAATCAGTGAGGCAGGGAGTGAGTGAGGCAGGGAGTGAGTGAGTGAGGCAGGGAGTAAGTGAGGCAGGGAGTGACGCAGGGAGTGAGTGAATCAGTGAGGAAGGGAGTGAGTGAATCAGTGAGGCAGGGAGTGAGTGACGCAGGGAGTGAGTGAATCAGTGAGGCAGAGAGTGAGTGAATCAGTGAGGCAGGGAGTGAGGCAGGGAGTGAGTGAAGCAGGGAGTGAGTGAAGCAGGAAGTGAGTGAGGCAGGGAGTGAGTGAATCAGTGAGGCAGGGAGTGAGTGAATCAGTGAGGCAGGGAGTGAGTGAGGCAGGGAGTAAGTGAGGCAGGGAGTGACGCAGGGAGTGAGTGAATTAGTGAGGCAGGGAGTGAGTGAGGCAGGGAGTGACGCAGGGAGTGAGTGAATCAGTGAGGCAGGGAGTGAGTGAGGCAGTGAGTGAGTGAGGCAGGGAGTAAGTGAGGCAGGGAGTGACGCAGGGAGTGAGTGAATCAGTGAGGCAGAGAGTGAGTGAATCAGTGAGGCAGGGAGTGAGGCAGGGAGTGAGTGAAGCAGGGAGTGAGTGAAGCAGGAAGTGAGTGAGGCAGGGAGTGAGTGAATCAGTGAGGCAGGGAGTGAGTGAATCAGTGAGGCAGGGAGTGAGTGAGGCAGGGAGTAAGTGAGGCAGGGAGTGACGCAGGGAGTGAGTGAATTAGTGAGGCAGGGAGTGAGTGAGGCAGGGAGTGACGCAGGGAGTGAGTGAATCAGTGAGGCAGGGAGTGAGTGAGGCAGTGAGTGAGTGAGGCAGGGAGTAAGTGAGGCAGGGAGTGACGCAGGGAGTGAGTGAATCAGTGAGGCAGGGAGTGAGTGAGGCAGGGAGTGAGTGAGGCAGGGAGTAAGTGAGGCAGGGAGTGACGCAGGGAGTGAGTGAATCAGTGAGGCAGGGAGTGAGTGAGGCAGGGAGTGAGTGAGGCAGGGAGTGAGGCAGGGAGTGACGCAGGAAGTGAGTGAATCAGTGAGGCAGAGAGTGAGTGAATCAGTGAGGCAGGGAGTGAGTGAATCAGTGAGGCAGTGAGTGAGTGAGGCAGGGAGTGAGTAAGTGAGGCAGGGAGTGAGTGAGTGAGGCAGGGAGTGACGCAGGGAGTGAGTGAATCAGTGAAGCAGGGAGTGAGTGAATCAGTGAGGCAGAGAGTGAGTGAATCAGTGAGGCAGGGAGTGAGTGAATCAGTGAGGCAGTGAGTGAGTGAGGCAGGGAGTGAGTAAGTGAGGCAGGGAGTGAGTGAGTGAGTGAGGCAGGGAGTGACGCAGGGAGTGAGTGAAGCAGGGAGTGAGTGAATCAGTGAAGCAGGGAGTGAGTGAGGCAGGGAGTGAGCGAGGCAGGGAGTGAGTGAGTGACGCAGGGAGTGACGCAGAGAGTGAGTGAGACAGGGAGTGAGACAGGGAGTGAGTGAGGCAGGGAGTGAGTGAGTGAGGCAGGGAGTGAGTGAGAGAGGCGGTGTGTTGCAGGGTGCAGCAGCAGACGAGCGGCGATGACGGAGGGCACGTGAGTGGCGCTGCACACCGCACTCACTGCCCGCGCTTGATGATGACAACTCCTCGGTTACACACATCGCCTCCACCTCAGCCACATAGCGCACTCCGCATGGCAATCGTGAACACAACACGCTTATTACACACACGTTGGTGGGGTGACGGGCGGTGGCATGGATACCGTGCAGGAGAAATCCTGCAAAACACACCGACACAACGTGAACTAAATGCCTTCCCAAAACAAACACAACACACAATATACACAACGTGAAACGACTAGCGGCGTGGGCATCTGATGTGTCGTGTGTCGTGCCAGGTGGGTGGGTTGGGGGGGGCATTGGGGCCTGACACTCCGTCTGTACTCGCTGGGGATGCCGCGATATGACAGCAATGACGACGATATGTCGCACACGATTTCGGTTTTTGCAAAATATCATTGCGCATTCAATTTGTGTATGGGGCCATCCATAAATGACGTCACGAACCTATGGGGGGGGGTTGAGAAATGTGACGTCACATCAAAATGCGCAACTTTAAATAAATATAGACCACGTTCTACTTAATTAAATAGACTTTTTAATAAATGTTTTCTACTTGCAACATCAGAGTGCAGCGCCACATTAAATACGCACTACAATGACAATAGTTTAAAGCGATTTGAAGCATGATAATTGTTTTTGTTACCCTTTTATCTGGAAACAAAACTGACACCTTTTTTTACGAGGAGTCATGTTTGCATAGACCACAATACCTGCAGTCATAATGGCAACAAAAAACATAACTCTGATAATGTATGCACTGTCCTTGAAGTTGATTGGTCCTAGAGCCTAGTCTCACATGGGTTGGACCAGATGACGCCAAAAGGCGCACAACTCAAAGACAATGCACCATCAGAGTATGAGAGCTCTCATCTGGTCCAACCAATGTGAGACTAGGCTCTAAGGAAAAATGCCAGTAAAAATCTCGCGGTTTAGAATTTTATTGTTGGAACGAATGCAGTTGAAAAAAAGTCCTTTTTTTATTTGTCATGCGTAGGGACAGATATGCAACGGAAGATTATTGTTGATTTTGTTACCGTGATTAGTTTGTATAAAATGTTGTTTATCTATAACTTGAATAAAACAACAACAAAAATCTAAAGACAGTCATCAAGTCGTATTTGTATAAGGGGCCGTCCATAAATGACGTCACGCGATTTTGGACGATTTTTGACCCCCCCCCCTCCTTCGTCACGCGGCGTCACAAAAAGTCAGACCCCCCCCTCAAATATGACGTCACAAAGCTCTGCCCCCCCCCCTCCCCCCATATTGTCACTGTAGTGCGTATTTAAAGTGGTGCTGCACTCTGATGTTGTAGGAGAATTGCACATTTTGATGTGACGTCACATTTCTCAACCCCCCCCCCCCCATCGTCACAATTGTCTGACCCCCCCCCAGATGCGTGACGTCATTTATGGACGGCCCCTAAGCAAAAAAAACTCTGGCCTGGTCTTGACTTCTTGGTCTCATGAGCAGTCAGGCTTGATATTTATCTGGAAATCCAATCGGCTAATAGACTAAAAAAAAACGTGAACACTGTTTATATGTGGATAGAGAAAAGATTTCCGCTCATATTTGCTTGTATTTTTTATATCAATAGATTAGCTCTGTCTGCATGTAATATTGGGTCATGACCCCTCGTAACTATGATAGAATACTGTGCATAAATACATTTTAGGTATAATTGTATTATCAGGGATTTACCCTCCAGAAAATATGATGAACACGCAGCCTCAAGAGCACGTTTGTATTACTTGTCGCTGCACCACAAATGATGAAACCGTATAATTTCCTTTCCATCAATTACATTACTCCGAAAAAGCAAGTTGCAAAGCATTCATTTTACAAATGACATCCACGTGAAGACGGTGTCACGGTGTCCGTGTGTGTGCAGCACGCTGCTCCGCCGGCGCGGGGGACCCTACCGCACGGAGCCGGCGTCCGAGCTGTCGCGCTGGCGGCTGAGGAACGAGGACGGGCGGCAAACGTGGAGCTTCGTGGAGTGCGGGGACGGCGAGGGGCGGCCACAGAACGTAGTAGAGCGGCACGCCCTGGGTCTCGACACCGTGAGCGCCACTCGCCCCGTCACACGCAATGGACAATGGGGCACATTTCACTGCTTCACGAGAATGGGTGTAACGATACGTGGATTAATATTGATCATTAATGCTCACGGTGCACGTATCCAAACATGTGGGTAACAATAGATGTTTTTCACCTTGTGAAAATTGTATGCAGATGCTATGCTGATCTAGCACATTTTTACGTCAGCTAATGCGGTAAACTAAATTGTATAAACGAGACAAAAAAAACTATGAAAACCACCTCAAACATGACAATGCAGAATTCTTGAAGCTAATCCTAGCCCTATATTATGGCAATTAAATGTAAGTGCATGAGTGCTTGAAGCAACAACTTTTATGTAACACATTGAAAGACAAAGCAACAAACATGAATACGAGAGTGTATGGGAGGCATTCTTCTTTGTTGGCACATTTTCATGGCACGGGCCAGTATATTCAGAGCCTAACCACTGTTGATTTTCCACACTCATGGTCCCCAGAAATGAAAAGCTGAATCGACCCCCCAAAGTTCCCAAACTCGAGTCACTGGACCTCACTCCCATTGGCTAGGAACCGCAGCAAGTGGACTGGGACCACAGTTTTGAAGTGCTGCATTGGAAGTTGATTTGTGAGTCATTTCTGGTGACAGGCGGAATTTGCCGGGAATCTTCCGCGAGCGGCAACGGCACGGGAGGCAGCGCGCAATGGCATGGCCTTCTACAAACTCTTGCAGACCGAGGATGGACACTGGTCTGGAGACTACGGGGGGCCTCTCTTTTTACTGCCAGGTGCCCTCAAAAAGTCAGAGACAAAGTGTTACCATGATGAAATAATATTCTTGGTTCTTTCGGTAAAGTCACGTAGAAGGGAAATAATAAAATAATATAAATATTTAACAATAAAAATTCTCACGACGTTTCGACTGCAACACAAGCAATCATCATCTGGTGTGAAATCCACACCTGATGATGAAATCCACACCTGGCTGTGGATTTCACACCTGATGATGATTGCTTGTGTTGCAGTCGAAACGTCGTGATAATTTTTATTGTTTTATATTTATATTATTTTATTATTTCCCTTCTATGTGACTTTACTGAAAGAACCAAGAATATGAAAACCTGCAGTCACAAAGCTTTAAATCAAAATGATGAAATAATGCTGATATCTACTGGCGACTTAAAGCCATCAATGGAAATTCCACATACCTGAACAATGGCAGGAGCCGTCGTCTGCTTTGGTAATGTGGCAATTACACCACGCAGGCTCAGTCCTGCCCACTCCGATTAGAGCTGCCCCATTGTACATTTTGAAAGAGACACGCTTTGACTTTTGATAATTATACAAGTATTTACTTTTCAGCAAACTGCGCTAAATCACCCATTAATCCACTATGGACAGGTTATCGATATCCACGAAAAATCTATTCGAAAAAAATGAGTGGCTGTATTTTCATGGATTCTAATAGATATTCAAGATATTAAGCAGTTTGCAACTTGAGACAGATGGATGTCTTTCACTTTCATTTACGCTCATTATCGGCACATATCCAGCTAAAGACTTCCGACAACAGCCCAGAGAGATATATGAGTCCTATAATGGGTCAAAGCAGGTTAGAGTGGTTTTGGAAATTGATATTAACAATGAAAAGCAGCATACCAATTTTCCTTAACAATAAAATCTTTGATCAGTGTATATTTATCTGCTATGGCATGCATTAGAAACATGGACACTGGCAAAAAAATGGAACAGATGCTGAAATATGTTCAATGAAGTATTAGGGGGTACATGTTTGGAATTTCACTTGGAGAATGTGCATGTTTGGAATTCCACTGGGAGACAGAAGCAACATGGATCAGAGAACAAACAGGTTTTGAGATCTGATATTGACTGAAAACTAAGCTGACTTTGGCAGAACATGTAGACAGAAGAGATGATGGTCAGTGGTTGAAAATAAGAATGGAGTGTGGCAGCCAAAAATGAAGTCATCCAAGAGGACTTCCTATGCAGAGAGAGAACGTTGAGATCAGCTGGTTTTCAGGAGCTAGATGGATCGTTTCATCGTGTAACAATGAGGGATGGACATAGCTTGGACAGGCATTCATGTAGCAGTGGATAGGTCATGGCTGATGTGTTATTGGTGATAAGGACTGGTGCACTGAGCTGCTACTCATATTGATGTGGTTTCCATGTGCCAGGACTGCTCATCACTTGCCACATTGCTCACATCCGCCTGGCTGAGATGCAGAAGCGGGAAATGGTGCGGTACCTGCGCTCAGTTCAGCTACCTGACGGAGGCTGGGGCTTGTGAGTGCACAAACCGCAGGGTACAGACACAGCCCACAACAGGGCTGACTTCACGCAACACAACACAACAGTTCTAGATTTGAAGCTTTCGTGACTGCAAGGATTCATATTATTAGGTTTTTTCGGTAAAGTCACGTAGGTGACTTTACCAAAAAAACCTAAGAATACAACACAACAGGGCTGTCTTCACACGGTAAAATATTTTGTAATAAGTAGATAATCACATACATTACTTTTATCGTATATATAAATAAATCGACACCACTTATTTTGTATAGTGTTCTTTTGTTATTTTTCCCAATATATTGGGAAGACAGGGGTGGTCAAGATTGGTGCTGACCACACTACCGTATCGCGTGCCGTACCGGCTTTAGTAGGTGCTCGGTAACAACAAAGACAAAGCTAGACGCGGCATCTGTGTGTGTATATGCAGGCACGTAGAGGACAAGTCCACAGTGTTTGGCACTGCGCTTAATTACGTGGCCATGCGGATCCTTGGCGTGGACTCTGACGACGCAGACCTGGTGCGGGCCCGTGCGAACCTGCACGCCAAGGGTATGCCTCTCCAGCAAGGCGCACACGTGCGCTGTGCAGTACAAATAAGAGAGACGCAACGCAGACAACCACTGTTTTTCCTGTTTTGTATAGCCTAGCAGTGCCCACAGTATTCATTGACAAGTATATAATCTTCTATCCAGTCACCCATCACCCTCTTGCATATATAAACTGCAGAGCCTGAATTTTCTCTGAGCAATACAGTTCCCACCCATAGGCAAAAAACATCCAGAGAATATAGGCCCTCAAAATATCCTGGAAACTGGGTAAACAATACATAAATATACAAATGTTGGTCCTATGTTGGGAGTGTATGTGATTCTTTCTTTGTCTTGTGCGGTGGAACAGGCGGTGCTATTGGAATTCCGTCGTGGGGCAAGTTTTGGCTCGCTGTGCTCAATGTGTACAGCTGGGATGGCATGAACACCCTCTTCCCAGAGATGTGGTGCGTTACACACCACCTGATCCTCTCTCCACTGCTTACCATGGGAATACGTTGCACTGCAGTGAATGACGTGATCACACACACACATACACACCCGTTCCCCATGCTCACGTGTGTGCTGCACCACGCTGTCGGCTTCAGGCTGCTGCCGCGGTGGTTTCCCGCACACCCGTCCTCGCTGTGGTGCCACTGCCGCCAGGTCTACCTGCCCATGAGCTACTGCTACGCCGTGCGGCTCTCAGCCTCCGAGGACGACTCCCTCGTCCGTAGTTTACGACAGGTTCGTGCGCGCGCGTACGCACACTCCGACATCTTCACAAGAGATATAAGCCAGCGTGCCCACTCATTCAGGCAAGATTGAGGTAGTGCTTGCTCATCTCCATTGACAGTCCTCAGCCAGAAGCAGGGACCTGACTCTCCAAACGACAACCACTTTTGACTTCAGTGAACCTGTACTCGTTATATTGACACCAAAAGGGGGAGCCGACCCTTGACCGGAATTGGAGCTTGCAATTTTCCCATTTTGAGAAGAGAGAAGAGAGCAGCTTATAGAAAATGAAAATGGGATATTTGTATGCCTTTGACAAGAAAGGAACATCGTGGCATTTTGGCTCTTGAAATTCGAGTTATGCCTCTTTGTCAATTCATTGTTGGATGAAGGTCTCCCTTCCACTACCGTGTAGGTTTTTGAGATTTTTTTAGGTCAAAGGTCGGCAACCAAAATAGCAAGAAGAGCCATTTTTTCGAATTCGGTAAAAAAAAAACTCAACATTTTAAGAGCCGTAATGCATGTGAATACAAGACGGTCCTTAATAAATAACGTCGAGAAACAGTCCTTAAAGAGCCGCATGCGGCTCCGTAGCCACAGGTCGCCGACCTCTGATTGAGCTGTTCTTTTACCTGGCTGCTCCTTACAAGTTGATAAAGAGGTCGGCCCAGGACCAGTTCAGATATCACCTGCCACTGATGTTAGCCAAAATATTACCCTTCATAGTTGGACGAGAGTCAACGCTCGAATGAGCGATGGGCAGCACTCGCCTCCATTGACACCCTCAACGCCTGTGGAAGAAATTCCACATTCCTATGGCGGCGGCCAATCTGTCCGTAGGTCAATGACAGAAGTGATGTGGTGACATCTCATTTGCGATCAGCTCATCACTTGAGGGTTGACGAAGTACCGCAATTGTGCTTAGCTGGTGGTTATCCTTATCATTTGAAGATATAATTTCAAACACGAGCTCAGGAACTCCAACGATGATGAGAAATCACCTGATTCTTATTTGAGTAATGGAGCACAATTTGAATTTGTTTTACTGCCATGTAACGGAGCAACGCGCATTGTCAAATGCCAGAATGTTATGCATTCTTACCGTGTGAATGTTTGTTGTAGGAATTATATGTGCAAGACTATGCGTCAATAGACTGGCCTGCTCAGCGGAATAATGTGGCACCGTGTGATCTGTACACGCCGCACAGCTGGCTGCTTGACTTGGCATATGGTATGTGGTACACTTCCTACACATTGTAGAAAGCAATACATTTTACTGGTAGGAACCACCTGGTTCCACCAGCCCACAGGGGATTATTGTGTCCGTCCGTCCGTCTGTCGTGGATCCAAAAATGGGAGGGGTGGGGCTGGGTGGAGAGGGGTAGGTGGGGAGGGGCTGGGTGGGGAGGGGACGGTGGGGTTGGGTGGGGAGGGAAGGGTGGGGAGGGGCTGGGTGGGGAGGGTGGAGCTGGGTGGGGGTTGGGAGGGGTGGGGCTGGGTGGGGAGGGGCTGGTCACCCCGTGGTGCCCTGATAAAACTCAACGTTTAACCTACTCACGCCGGCTTGTGCCCCCCCTCACAGTCGGCCATATTTGCCGAATACACCACGCCGCCGTTGACCCTGGCCATTGACCGAGCAACCCAACTTCCTACCAGCTCCCTCCGCAGGAATGTGTTGTACAACACAAACAACGTATATTATCGTTAGAATAAGAAGAAGGGTACATTTATTGATGCATTAAAATGTGTTGATCTTAGGGACTCAACATTATCGTCATCAGCCATGGTAATTACACTGCTGGATTAAGTCTTCCCCAAGAAAACTCAGGCTCACTCTTCTCACGATGTTGCTCGCACCTTTGTTTATCCCAATATTAATTTTGAACCCAGGCAAAGGAATGTGAAATTTCCACCAGCTGTTCATAGAGATGTAAATATGCAACCTCCCAGCGATTAATTGACTTGATTGTAATGGAATTCTCACGTGTTCCTACCATTTAATTTGTTCTGTCTTCTTTTTGTTATGTCAATATCCCAGTAGTTGGAGTAGTGTGATATTGTCCTGGCTATCGAAAAATTACATTTCAATGATGTTGCGCATATCTGCTGCCTTTGACGTAAGGAAGTATGGGGCTATCCATTTAGTCCGTACGCAAACATCTGTCAAAACTTGACCCCTCCCTGTACGCACGCGTACTTTTTACCCTCCCCCCCCCACCTGCGTACGTACGCTTGACGCACCCCCCCCCCCCCCCGAAACCTATAAAACGGCCGATATTGAATCCACGCAGAAACGATCAAGGATTAATAATATTAACGTGTTTAAGCAAACAGATAGTCCACCGCCGGACTATCTAACTCATTTGAAGGCCAATGTAGACAAATTATTATCGAGACTTCATCCCCCCTCCCTCCATTTCCTATGCGTACGTACATTGTCAGTAGACCCCCCATACGCAAGCGTGCACATTTGGGTTAACCCCCCTCCATGCGTACGTACTAAATGGATGGCCCCTATTGGTTATGCCGCTCATGCCTACCACCCCCCGCCCTACCCCCACAGGGTTTCTGAATGTGTATGAGCGGCTGCATGTGACGAAGCTGCGCAAGATTGCCATGGAGGAGCTGTACGACCATATTTGTGCTGACGACCGCTTCACAAAGTCCATCAGCGTTGGCCCTGTGAGCTTTTGCATGTGGAGCTGTACCTATAGACAGATTAGATTCTATAAATGTAAGGCATTTATATGAGAAAATAATATTAAAACATGTTCATGTACTTACCAACAAGCATTTAGTGGATCTCCTCTCTGGTGGCAACCTTCATCCAGTGGTGGGAAATCTACATTCCTATCGCAGATGCTGGTAACTCAAAAAGTACAATGACTGTTTGTATCCCACAAGATGGTATGCATCTCAATTCTGGAGGAGTCATGGGCTGAGTCAACCCTCCACCAGGATTTCATCTCATGCCTCATCACCACTCGGCTGAATATCTGCGTGACTTATAAGGATGTTACACGATAGTGCTCTTTATTATTCAGTAACGCGTCGATACTTTTTCAGGATATTTCACCAATCTCGTGAGTATTTTTGCAGTTTAGAGGAAACGCGAGTATCTGGAGAAATGTTTTCCAAACGAGAGGATAGGACTCACAGTTATTAGCCTTGGAGCACTTGGTATGTTTTTCCCTAAACTAATATTAACATCTTCCGGGATACATGAACACATACAAGTAGTAACATGGTGGAGCAGTGGCATATTGCTTAGCGCACTGCGCTTTGAACCCGGCAACATCAGTTGAATTCATGGCCCAGGCTAACGTCACTTGTGAGTGTTATCTCTAAGTGCAACAGCATCTGAATGTGGATCACACCTGGTTTAATTGTGTCAGGAGACCTCCAGTTATTAGGTTGAGAAGGGGCCATAAGCTGACATTGGAGGGAGTCTTTTTTTAGAAACTGTTCGCAGATTTTTGAGTGCCACCTCATGCACAGATTTTTCACTGAGTATCCTGATTTCCTTTGGTGTTCGCAGCACTTCTTAAAAATAAATTGGCCAAAATCCCAATGAAGGACCCTCCTGAAAAAGTCTTATGACTCAATTAGGCTTTCCTGGTAAATAACTATAAATCAACAATAATGATTTCATTGTCCTTTTCCATATGTAGAGAAAGGGCTGTGGACCTATGATGTTAGTCTTCTATGACGTATTCTCTTTTAAGTCCTTGTTTATGATGACAGCAGTGGGAAACAGTAGTTTAGTTATCTAATGTGCTATTGCTGTGAGCTCCTTTGCCGGGTCTGTGATCATTCTGCTTATACCACATTGCGGGCAGATCTCCAAAACCATCAACATGTTGGTGCGGTGGCATGTGGACGGGCCCACCTCTTCTGCTTTCCTGGAGCACGTGGAGCGGATCCCTGACTACCTCTGGTGAGGGACAATGAGAGCAAGAGTGGCTTCGATTGAGATTGTAAATGTTGTGGAGGGGAGAAGCTTGACACTGTGAGAGGGATGACACACTTTGAAAAGCAACATGAACTGGCAGTGAAGAGTTCACACTGTCACCGCATCCTTCCTGCTGATCCCAAAATTATTTCAAAGTTATCACCCAACCTCCAAGGTCCACTCTTAAATTCTCTCTTCCCCTGGTCATCGATCACTGCGTGCCACTCCACTGCTCGCCTGGATAACCTGTGCTCCATCCTGTACACGTGCAGCACGCATCACAACCTCCTTGTCTAATTAATTATACAATGCTCTCCTGCTACACACTCCCAACTGTGAAGCTCCTTTATCCTGCTATGAATTATGAAATCTAAAATGTAGGTGGAATAAGACCATGGGGATTTTGTTTTATATGAGCCAGCACCTGGAACATTTCAAAACTGGATGTTTTGTCCTTTATTCAGGAAAGCCTCAATGAGTCTGAAGACGGTTTCAGGATGGGACTGAAGTGGGATATTTGGGTATTTCCATAATCGGTTTTCTGTGAGAAATCAGGGTACTTGGACAAAATCCATTCATACGAGGGGACAGTACTGCATTGCGATGAGACTGGAAACATTTGTCCATCTCACAACCTAGCATGTTGGGAGTATCACCGCACGTGGTTATATGTCCGTGATTCACAAACCCCACCTCCAGCGTTAGATCTCTACCATGCCATGTGTGGGGACACTGGTCCTGTAGATTTCATTGTGAAGTCACTGGCTCAAGTTTTGGCCGTGAAGTCTTGGCTCTACTGTGATTTGCTATGTAATTTGCCATGAACTGTTTGCTTTTCTGTGTGTCGTGTACAGGATTGGACTGGATGGAATGAAGATGCAGGTATTTCAACTCGGAGCAAGCCTCTCTCTTTAACTTAAACCCTTTGACTACATTACAGCTGTTTGAGATATGTTCTCACTTTTGCAAGGTAGAGTAGGATAATTATTATTAAATAGGGGCTGTGTTGAGTCGATAGTGATTGTCCTATATAAATACTGATCTCACCGACAATAAGGTGGAATTTCCACCATTGGTTTGGTAAAGCTATTAGCGATGAGCAACTCCGAATGCACATTTTATCATAGAGACAATATTGCATTTTACTCTTACTCAAAAATAATATGCAGAATTTTTTTTTTTTAGGGTTGGTGTAGAGGGGGGGAATGGAGGTGCAGTGGTTATTGCACTGCACTATGGACATGTGGCAGTCTGAGTTCAGTTCCTGGCCACAGCTAACATCGGTTCAAAATTATATCTAAACCCGTTCTGGTTTCCTCCTGCACCAACCAGCACTAATCTGCGTGTTAAGGTATGTCACGGCATGGATTTGCCGTTGTCCATGATTGGATTAACAAAGGGCTGTACATTATGAATGCTGTTACATAGTTTTACCCGACCTGCGATATGTACTGTGTATTTAACATAGACAGTACACTGTGTGCACTGGTGTGTGAGGTTTTCATTTGCCTTAGATAAATTCTATGAGAAATTATGAGATGACCCTTTTGTTGTCGCTCTTTTCTTGTTAGGGAACTAATGGGTCCCAACTCTGGGACACAACTTTTGCAGTGCAAGCTTTCCTAGAGGTGAGCCATTAGTCAACAGCGCACCACTTCACACGAGCCTTCCACACTGCCTACAGTTCTGAAACGTGCACAACACTGAAGGAAATTTCCACTTTCACACAATTACACTGACCATGCCTGTGAAGTAAAAGAGGCACTGTGCACTGATGTGTGCATGTGGATATGGGGAACAGTGGAGTATAGTCATTAGCACTGGGCTCTAAAGGTTTTATTTTTGGCCACGACGCCGTACAGCAGTGGCCACCGGTATATGAACCTGTCACACCTGTGATGGACAAGTCGGCATACAATGAGTCCCCGCTGGTATGGTGCGTTAGTATTTGCAAAATACAAATTTGCACTGAGAGATAACAGTAACTGGGCATGTATGGTCCTGCCCACACTAACCGCCATGTATAATGTCGGCCTTCATTGGTGCTCTAATATCATTTGACCAAGCATTTTATTGAGTAAATGGAAATATTTGTGTGGTAGTGCAGCGGTTAGCACACCACATTTGGAATCTAGCAATCCGGGTTCGATTCCTGCTTACGGCCAACAATGGTGATGAGTGATTATCTGAACTTTTCCTGGACCTTGCCTAGTGCAGCTTAAATGAGTACCTGGTGCAGTGTGTAAACATCAGCATTGGGGAGACGAAGGTGACCGGCGTGGTGCTGGCCACAAGCACCTCCAATTAGGAAGGTTGGCTACGTATGGTGCTAAAGAAGTTCAACATACGTACATACATACATACGACCTTCTTGTGTGCCGTGCTGGTCTACATTTGTGTTCGGTAACAGCCAGCACTTGCCCCAAGAGTATGTTAAGGCTATGTGGGGGATCTTTGTGTTTGTTGTAGGCGGAAGCTCAAGACATCCCAGAGCTTGAAGAGTGCCTTCGTCACGCACACGCGTTTTTGGAGCTCACCCAGGTGAGTGCTCTGGGCTGGTAGGGTCTTAGAGGGGAACCACATTTATCTGAGGCGAGATTCCAGATGCCCAGATATTCTCAGTAGTAAAACAATAGATACGTGCTTAGAGAAATTGTACCAAACTTGAGGAATTAGGAGGTTGTGTGGTTAATAAAGATACGTATTTCGTTTTCCTTGATACGTATTGAGTTTTCGTTGCATTAAAAAGAGTACTAACAATGAGTAGTGAAATTAAATTAGGTATTCTAGTCCTTAATAATGGCTCAATAGGTGAAGCAGCCTTTACATTCACCAAAATCCACACAGCATACCTCAACAGCTGGACTCTTGCAAAACTCCACTGGAAGGGTGAAAGTTTTGTGGGAGCAGCCAACATATTTGGAATCTCCACAGAAGCACTCAAAGTGAGCAGCAACTCTGAAGAGCCACTCGTAATTAGGAACCACACAGAGCCACTCAAATTAAGCAGGAGCCAAGCAGAGAAAGTGTTTTCCCTTCTGAGTTGAATGCTGGTCAGCTTCTAAAACATTTGTATTTGGAAAGTAATTCTGAGTGTGTGCTGGCAGATCCCAGAAAACCCTCCGGATTATCAGAAGTACTACAGGCAGATGAACAAGGCAAGTTTGTGCACACGTCAATGTTTACTTTGTATATCCACTGATTTACACATGCAGGCATCGAGTACCTTCCACGATCAAATGGCATGGAGTGGCATTTGGACGGCCAAAAAGTGATTCGAATTGATCAGAAAATTATGATGATGACAATGTTGATATACTGAGTGAAATCTGGACCGGGATTTGAAGTTAATTGTGAGACGAGCACTCGATCCACAATGTAAATTGGCCACATGAACAAGATCTTGACTTAAAGCGTTCGTGACTGTAGGAATTCATATTCTTGGGTCTTTCGGTAAAGTCACATAGATAGGTTCAAAGAAAATAACAAGAAACTACGACGTTTCGATCGCAACACAAGCGGTCATCTTCAAGGCAAACTATTTATAAGGGTTTGAAATGGGCCATGAATGATGAGATCAAAAATGTAGGTGGAATAAGACCATAGGGATTTTGTTTTATATGAGCCAGCACCTGGAACATTTCAAAACTGGATGTTTTTGGCATGTTTTCCCCGTGGTTACTTGGATTTTTCTCCGGGTACTCTGGTTTTCCCCTCCACGTTTAGAAACGTGCATTTAGAGTATTCGGCTGCGATACATTTCCACTTAAGTCACTTCGTTGAGCTATCATTCGTCGCCAGGTCACTTCTGAAAAAGAGCTACATAGCTCATTGGGCTTCATATGGTTAAAATAAAAAGTTTATAGTTTAGTATAGTGTGCAAAAACGTGTCTATATGGATGACCTGTGTTTGTGTTGTGCAGGGTGGATTTCCGTTCAGCACACGGGACTGTGGCTGGATCGTTGCAGACTGCACAGCGGAGGGGCTCAAGTCTGTGATGCTGCTGCAGGAAGCTCGCCCTGGTCTGGTGCAGAACCCCCTGCCTGCATCACGCCTGTTTGATGCGGTCAATGTGGTACGTAACTAGACCACCACTACACAGCTTAAACTGCAGGTTGAACTAGCTGCTAAAGTACAGTTTTCATGCATGACAACTGCTCTGGATGTGGGCGGTTAATTGGTCAGGGTGGATACATGACAGGTATGGGACATTGTACCGTACCACAATCATGCAACGATGCCTCAACCATTCTTAATTTCAAAGAGCGTGATGGTTATACTGGTAGGAACCTCCTGGTTACACCAGCCCACAGGGGATTATTGTGTCTGTCCGTCCGTCGTGCAGGGAGGGGCTGGGTGGGGAGGGAGGGGCTGGGTGGGGAGGGGAGGGTGGGGAGGGGCTGGGTGGGGAGGGTGGGGCTGCGTGGGGACGGTGTGGAGGGGCTGGGTGGGGAGGTTGGGGAGGGGCTGGGTGGGGCTGGGTGGGGCGTGGGGCTGGGTGGGGAGGGACTGGTCACCCCGTGGTGCCCTTATAAAACTGAACGTTTCACCTACTCACGCCAGCTTGTGCCCGCCCTCACAGTCGGGCATATTTGCGGAATACACCATGCCGCCGTTGACCCTGGCCATTGACCGAGCAACCCAACGTTCCTACCAGCTCCCTCCGCAGGAATGTGTTTCATGATGACATTAGAAGATATTTTTCAAATATTGTCTTAGCAGGGAATCTGTGTTTGTGCGTGTATATATGCAGCTTTTGAGCATGCGTAATGCAGACGGGGGATTTGCTACTTACGAGACCAAGCGTGGTGGACGGCTGCTCGAGCTGATAAACCCCTCGGAGGTGTTTGGTGAGTTTGTTACACATCCTTCACTGTTCTCACTCATATTTGACTGACACTGACCTAATTGCTGCTGTTGCTCAATCACAGCAGCTTGAGCATGATATTGTTGTACTTGAAGCATGCAATTCATATGATTTTGTTTGGAAGTTAACATATTTTGGTTTGCTGTTTCTCAGTACTCTTGTTAGAGGAACACGGCCTGATACGTCACCCTGCTTTATATAACTCCTTAGGGAGTGCCGATGACTATGGTGGGTTTTTCAGTCTGCAATGTTGCCTGATGATGATGATGATGATAATGCGCGTGCGCATGCAGGAGACATCATGATCGACTACACATATGTGGAGTGCACGTCAGCGGTGATGCAGGCACTGCGCCACTTCCAGGAGGCGTTCCCCGACCATCGGCACCACGAGATCCAGTGAGGAGTCATGCAGCAACACCTTCACACACGCTCGCACAACGCCCAGCGTGTAAAGCTGCCATCGGCCAGGCATCACGGCACATGGCTGTGAGCCAGAGGCCTGGAAGAGGCTGTGTAGATCATGCAGGGGGCGGCATGAACTCCTTCTGATAAACTATGTTGATGAATAAACTTGTCCCATTAATTTGCATATTTTTTCTGGCTCTGGTTTAGTAGTCCCTTAAATTAATTGACCAAATGACGGGGGAGAATATCTAAGTAAGAATGTGCTAGAGGCCTGGCGGGGATGGACATCAGTGACGTCGTCTCCTGGGCAAACCCTATTTGGTGGAGTCAGGGAAGTAAAATCCCCACCTCGGGGCGCTCCAAAAACAACAGGCAATAGCTACAGCTGACCATGTGGAATATCCAAGTGCTCGCTCGGGACAGGGGCTGCCATTCCTCCATCAGAAGTTCCACCAGTGGGATACAGGACTGGATCGGGCTCCTGTCTTGGCAAACCGTAGGGAGTCCTCTACTCAGGGCAAAATGTGAAACAGCCACTAACAGGGAATGGCTACTTCCTCCATAACTCCTCTGTATATATGGCAAGAATGTTGTGGTGTCTTCGGTTCAAATATTTATTGAAAGCCCCTTGTCAATCTATGCTGAAGGTCTCCCAATACTCTGTGGGTCATCAGGGTTGTTTGAGCAGACTTCACCACGCTGGTCACTGGGGGTTGGTGAATGAGGTTGCCCAGGACCAGCACAGATAACACTCACCAATGATGTTAGCCGTGGCTGGGAACAGAACTGGGGTCACCTTGAGCTGCAAAGGTTTAATATCAGAACACGTAAAGAAGATAAAATGCATGGTAATGTCTTGTGAAGACAATAAGTGCTGAATTGTCAGTGTGCTTTGTCACCGAGTTGCTTTTACGCAGGGATACCCTGGAAAAGGGGCTGGAGTTCTGCAGGGATGTGCAACGGCGTGACGGCTCCTGGGAGGGGTAGGTGCCTTGCCTTGTGTCCCTATTCACATGCAGTAATTCACCATGGAGATGAAACACACACGTGCTTATTCAAGGTTATGTCACGCTTACAGTGCATGTATAAGAGCTTTTCTTTTGTGGGGACCATCACATCCAGTAAGGGTGTTAATCCCAATAGGATTTACATTCATTTACATGTCCATTCCCACAGGTGCTGGGCTGTATGCTTCACATATGGAACGTGGTTTGGACTGGAAGCATTTGCTTGCATGGGTCATCGGTACCACAATGGGTGAGTCTAATTCACACAAAGCCCAAACAAAGTGATGCCTGCAACCCATGTATGTACATCTAGCACATAATGGTTGCAATGAATAAAATACCTGAAATTGATCGTATTATGGCACCAATATATATGCTCCATCCATGTGTCTGTCGGTTTGTCTGCCTTTAGCAGTACATGATAACGGCTACAAATGATAAGACTGTGAATGAAATTGAAGTGTAAATTTATGTTAAGAACCTGCGCTATAGAAAATGGGGGAAATGTATTGATGAATTTCCCCCACGGCGATGACATCCATGCGCACACTTTGCTGCGATCACATGATTGCACGTGTTGTCATCTCGCGACCGTCTCATTCTGTGTGACATCGTCTCGTTATATGGCCTGAAAGCCAACGTTATTCTTAATCGTAATTAAGTTGTAATAGTTTCAAGGTAAAAATCGTGTCTACCTCTCTGTGCCCCCCCCTCGTCCTGTGCAGGGGTGCATGTGCGGAGGTGAGCTGCGCCTGCACATTCCTGGTGTCAAGACAGATGTCTGACGGAGGCTGGGGTGAAGACTTTGAGTCATGTGAACGCAGAGTCTATGTGCAGAGTGAACGCTCACAAATCCACTGCACAGCCTGGGCCCTGCTGGGACTCATGGCAGCCAGGTGGGATCACTCACTAGGAATAGTAGCTGTGCTTTATCTCTCCTGGTTAGGTAAAGGTTATGTTGAGCACAAAGGTAGCTTTATTATTGTACATGGACTTTAATGCCACAAGTTTGTTATTTTTGCTATACATTTTGAAAATGCTAAGCATATACGGGTCACTGCAGATTTGAATCTTCTGAACATCTTTACTCGCTGGGTATGCTCATTTATAATGTGCTTTGCTGTGCTCTGTGGATGATGGTGTGTCTGTTAGGTACCCCCACACAAACGTGATTGAGAAAGGCATCCGTGTGCTGATAGAAAAGCAGCTGCCAAATGGAGATTGGCCCCAGGTAATTGCGATGGTTATTTTTCCTGGGTGAGGAATAAAATATCAGTTCTGTCAGTGAGGGATGTTACCTGGATGTTTATATAAAATATTTATTGATGAACTTACCAAATAAACCAATGCATTCTCCTAGATAAAAGACTGTGGGTGACGGAGTGGCTTTCAAATGCATTGGATGTGAAGGCGGTATATTGTATTTAATCATGGAACCTTGCTGCATGGTGTTTGACTTTATATGGACTGTTACGTCTTGTTTCAGGAGAACATCGCGGGCGTGTTTAACAAGACGTGCGCCATCAGCTACACCAGCTACAGGAACGTGTTCCCTGTGTGGGCACTGGGGCGCTTTGCCCAGCTCTACCCGTCCAGTGTGCTGGCTGGCAAGGTCAAAGTGTGACCTTCCCGATAGCCAGACGGGCGCTTCATAACTGAAGGATCTTCTGTCATATTCATTGGGAAATGTGCTGCTGCATTTATAAAGTGGTTACGAAATTTCGATTTAAAGCTTTCGTGACTGCAGGGATTCATCTTCTTGGTTCTTTCGGTAAATTCACGTAGAAGGGAAGTAATAAAATAATAAAAATAAAACATAATAAAATAATTCTCACGACGTTTCGGCCACAACGCAAGCAGCCGTCCTCAGGTGAAGACCTTCCCCCCTTCCAACCCAGCTTAAATATACGCTCCAAGCGTGGTGGTGTTTCATTCAGACACTGTCTCCCCGACAGACCTGGTCTTCACCTGAGGACGGCTGCTTGCGTTGTGGCCGAAACGTCGTGAGAATTATTTTATTATGTTTTATTTTTATTATTTTATTACTTCCCTTCTACGTGACTTTACCGAAAGAACCAAGAAGATGCTTACGAAATGTTAAATAAGCTATTAGTTGTGATAAATTGTTTTCCTTTAATGTCAATTTTTTTTTATTCATTATCAAGATATATTCATAGGTCTACTGTGAACACACCCAGTCAAAAGCTCTCCAAGCTCAAACAAGTTTTGGGTGGTGACTATCTGGGTAGATGTGAGTCAGGAGTGATTTATTTCTGTACTATGACCAATATCCTGCAGTGGAGCAGTGAGTAGCCACCGAGAGCTTAGGTAAAGCCCTCCGAACGGGCTTTACCTAAGCCCTATGAAAGGGAAGCTTCAGATAAAACTCAATACAGTATTCACAATTACACTGTGGTGCTGGTTAATGGGTTACGATTGGTTCCATCCTACCTTCATGGAATGCCAGCCAATAGAGAATCACAATTCTTCAGTTTGAAATTTTTCTCGAGTTTTGTCTCCACAATTGAACCGCATTCCATAATCTCTCAGTCCACAATGTAGAATAAGGTGTAGAGGGCAGGGATGGGCATAGGAGACAGCTGGCTCAGATTAAGAGTGATTGGCTCTTTTCAAACCTATTTACCAGCTTGCATTCGTAGCACGTGGTAGACTGACACAATCAGTAAATTTGTTCCCCTGTGCATCTGCTATTGGCATCCATGTGCTCTTATTTTTGGACATTCATTTAATGTTAAACTTTTGTTACGTCAGCCGCCAAAGATATTATTTCAACCTGCCAAAGTAATTGTACCCTGCCGTCCATTGATTATAGAACATAAACAGGGCAGGGCCACAGAATTGTGAAATTTCACAGTATCTTACACATGCGGCAAGGGAATTTCCACTATTCAGGTGGCACATGTAAATTCTGGAACATTATTGTGCCCGTTTCATCCGTGGGAGAATCTGCCCAAGTGCATTTGTGGATAGCAAAATTTGATCGACTTATCAGAAAGTGTTTTCTTAATTACATATATAGTGTAATAATTGTTAATTATTAGGGTGTTTTGTCCCTCTTAATCTAGAAATTACTTTCCACACTTTTTCAACAAAAAGTATATACACTAAGTTTGATAATTCTGTTTTAGAGAATGGTGTAAAAATATTACATTTTCATGTTAAAATAAAACGTGATTATTAGTTGTGAGGCGTGAAATTGTCATGGAGAATATACTTACAAAATCAATCAGCAGACAATAGATCTCCATCACCCATCTGTCCTCCCACATAATAAACAAAGCATGCTTTACGGCTCTGCGAGGTTACATTTCAGCAGCACTGGCTAAACATCGAAATGATTTTAGTCCTTTGGATGCATGAAAACTACAGAGAGGAGTCTAAATGGTCTATAAAAGTCATTCTAGATTTGAAGCTTTCGTGACTGCAGAAGAAAGAACCAGAGAGTATAAAAGTCATGTTTGAGAACATGAAGATAAGCACACGGGCAGCTTAATGAAATTCTTGTTATAGCGCTGAACTTGATCAGCTCAATATTTATTCAGTTCATCACATATCAAAATATAATATGGTACTCCTTTATCCAAACAAGTGAAGGCTACCATAACCGAAACGGTGTGGGGGAGGCCTTCGTCCAAAGGTGATTATGAATGCAGAATTACCAGCACTTGGCAATGTGATGACAGCAACACATGACATGTGTGCGATTGAAAACGTCTGCACAGCTTCACAAGCAGCACACACAGGTGGACAGCAGCAGTGAAGTGATAGTCTGCTCATTTAAATGGCCACAGCATAGTGTGGGCACAGCAAAAGCCAGCCATTCCACAACTGTGATAGGATGGCACAGTGAAATCTCCTACTGTTATAGCACAATATTCAAATTTGACTGTTTTTGGGCACCATATTTTAAATCCACATGTTTGACAATCGTATGCTTTCGCTCTTTCTTTGCACTAAAGAAAGGCCACTCCTTGAAGTGTTAGCTTAGATTATTTTCAGTGATTTTCATCCTATGCTATACCACTGTCCACAATCCATGGTGTTTAATGGATGTGGATTTGAGTAACACTTTTATAACTTACTAACTTTACTACCCGGCTTCGCCCGGACTAGGATTCACCATGCCCGGCCGCCTTTGTTTCCCCAGTGGCAATGTTCACACACCACACCAGTTACTCGTTTGAGGCTGAGTCGACCTAGGGGAGGCCTAGGACCGGTTAAAAAATCGTCACCGGCGGTGGCCGTGAGCGGGAATCGAACTCGGGTCGCCAGGTTCGTAGCGCAGCGCGCTAACCGCTACACGACCGCTCCCCCCACACGCGCGCGCGTCCATAGGTACACATACACGCGCTTGCTGCAGACACAGCTTTTAGGGTGCGTACGGCATTAAACGACTGAAATAATAAAGCAATGCTGTGCGAAGAACGCCTTAGACCTGCAACACATTTGTATTTCACTTTACCCGCGATCAGCAGGCACACTGTTACGCTTCCACATACGGGTCACATGCCAAATGTGACGTCACAGCTCACTTGCCGTGCAAATAAAATATGCATTATTGAGCCCCCCCCCCAAAAAAAATAAGTGTATTTTTATAATTGTTGCATGGTGTAGTCTGGAAAGTACCCACATGGCAAATTTCAAGTTTGTTGCATGTCGGGAAGTACGCTAAATATTTTGAAGACACACATATTCACAAATTTCCCTTTTATTATAACTTATTACACTTGTTTACAGAGGATAGTATTAGTGAGTCTCAAGACTCTTACAGGAGGGTCCTGGTAAATTTCTGCATTATTTTTCAAAGTTAGAAAATTTCGACTATGACACCAGCAAACAATGCCCTCTTGGAATTACATCACGGGATCTTTAACATCGACTGTGAAGCAGACCACACCTATTTTTTGCGGATTGTACATCCGATGTATTAATCAGGGTGGCCTACCAGATTTGAACAGCGAAATGCGCAACTGCTGGGCCATGTCACCACCACTTAAATAATATGGACTAGAACAATGTGGTGATATTGACGGAGCTTTATGTGGTGCAAAAGCACCGATATCCTGATGAACGTCCAAGATCACTTCTCAATACTCTACTGACACATTCAGAAATGAAATAATTTCTGCATAAAGAACAAGTGAAAAAAAGTACAAAATGTATGTATATATATGTACACTATGTATGTGTCTCAGTAGGACACCTATTATAAACAAACACTCTGGGTTCAAACTCGTGAGCTCGTGCTAAGCTTGTCGTGTGCACCGTTGGCAGGCAGTCCTCCCACAGTCTCGGTCACAGGCGCTCACTGCCACCTTCTGAAGGTGTCGGTGTCTTGGGCTCTTGCTGGCTGCTCAGCTTGGCCATTAGTTTGATGATGAGGCTAACCTGTCGAGCGCACAGACAGCGAGAATGTGAGAGGAGACAGTGACCACTGAAGAAAACGCGAGAGAGAAACACTTGACGGCAGAGCTAGGTGGAACGTATCAGTAATCCAGTGACTTGTAGGTGGAGCTGGTGGATTGCACTGGGATCATGTGCAAGACATCTTGCAGGGACAAAAAAGTGCAGGTCAAGTTATTTCCAATAGTAGCTCTGAATCAGTGGTGTTATATTCAACATGAATCTATGACAGGGGTCAGGATCTATATATGACAGGATGAATGATGAAGATACAGTTTGCCATGTAGAAATTCCAGGAATCCAAACAAGCAAAATTATTTAAGCGATGTGCATACAATGGTGGAAACTACGCTTATTTCTGTTGCGCTGCACCTGCTTAGTGTAGACTGCGTAGTTGATACGGTCATCCAGTTTGTGGATGTGCAGGCAGGCCTCTCCCACGGCTCGGTCCCACGTCATTTTGGCGTAGCAAACACTCAGAAGTAGCGCCTAGTGCAGGCACACGTGGCATTTCAGTTACAGCACATGGGTAGCCAAACATCAACAGTGCACATGTACAGCATTTGCATACTGCACACACGGAAACATCACTATTTATCCAAACAAATGCAATTTGCTACAGATGAACTGCTATGTATGCAGGAAAGAATGTTGGGAGGTGTCACGTATGAGATGGTTTGTGGTTAAGGAGCTCCTCTTGGATCCCACGTGGTGGCCTGTGGCAGTGATGGTGAAGTTGTCAACACAAAGTGCTTCCCTGCTCTGCTAACATGCTGACCCTGAGCCAACTGTTTTCTATCAGTGTCTTACCATAAGGATCTGATCACTAAAACCCTTTTGGATCTTAATCCACAATGATTTTTACGTAAGGTGTTTTTCGATCTGATTCTTTGTCCTATTTAGCAAAGTGTGGCGGAGTGTCATCCTTGATAGCGGAATGGTGCAAGTCGGAGTGGATGACGGGAATCCACCACAGCGTCATAAGGATCATTTCTAGATGGTTAATGCCGACCAAGCAGGCTCCGATCTGTCTCACACACACACACACAACTACACAACTGCATGTGCACGTGCCCTCTCACGATAAGCATAGAGTGGGATTCACCTTGGTGTCGGCGTTGAGGAGCTGTACTCCGCGGCAGCTCACGCCCACGATCACGGGCAGGGCCTTGTGCCCGGCGGTGCCTGCTTTGGTGTAAATGTGGCCCTGGAAGAAGGCCGAGCCGTAGGTGGGAAAGGCCCAGCACGCCTGCAGGAAGCGGCGCTGCAACTCGGCGGGGCTCTCCTCCCCGCTGCTCGCACGGCTCAGGTGCTGCATTCACGCGGTCAGTGATCAAAGTTTCACAGTCTGCACACATTCGATAATTGCTACAATTTTTTTAACTAAACTTTTTTTTATGTTACCAGGTAAGGCCCACTGAGCTATATAGCTCTTTTTTAGAAGTCACCTGACCACAAATGATAGCTCAATGAAGTGGCGTATCATGTGGAAATTTATAGCAGCCATATACTGTAAACGCATGTTGATTCAATATGTGGAGGGGAAAACCGGAGGATCTGGAGAAAAAGTCACGCGACCACGGAGACAACATGCAGGGTCGGGATCGAACCCACGACATCCTGTATACCAGACGAGGTAGTTAACATCTCGCCACCGTGGAGTCCAATGCACACAGCACACCCACATACAGCACACATGGTCAATACACACTTCTATACAGTGAACACACATACACACATTCATCCAGTCATCGCACACCCACATTCACATGGTCAACGCACAGATTCACAGAATATATTAGTACAGTCAACACACATTCACATACAGTCAACACACTCACATAGTCAACACACATTCACACGTAATTTGCACTTGTGTTTGAAAATGAGAATTGTCCGCAATGGCAGTCCCTATGCAGCAGAGTTATTGTTATAACCTTGTACTCATGCAATATGCGATGGATCCAGTTGTGTGCCTTGTTCTTCAGTTTGTTGCTTGAAACAAACAGGTTCAGGTTTTCCTCACTGATAACGCAAACACAAAGAGAGACATAAGCCATGCAACCAAAGCTATGGACCATACAGTGAACCAGTGTAGTCTGCGCTCCTTCAATGGAAGACAGATGATGGCTGATGATGATCAAGGAAAGATCCTTGTTCTTTGAAAAAAATATACGTACCCAGAGAAACCTCAAAAACGTGAGGAAAAAACTCAAAGGTCCACACAGTTTGGGTGGCTGCCCATATGCTGTATCGCCATCTCAAGGCCACGTTGAGGCCCAATAGGTTTGGAGTCTCACAGCACACATTCTCTCAGTGCGATCCACCAACCCCACTGCAGGTGTGTGGTATCCCGCCTGACAAGATAAATCCTACTCACGGTTTGAGTATTAGGCAGCCCGTGCCATGCAGTGTGCAGTTACGTACGTGAGGAATCCCTGCTTGTGCTTCTTGGCATCGTAGAGTCCATAGTGAATGAGAAGCAGAAGTGCAGCAAGTCGTGTTGCCTCCACGCCTGTGCACGAGTACATGCCCTCCAGCAGCTGCACGCGTGCCTCCTCAAAGAGTACGCCCACCGCTGCCGGCTCGCTCACCTCCACACACACGCACAGCACGGGCAAGCACCGTCACTCACCATCGCCAGCAAGCACCGTCTCTCACCACAACCGGCTCGCTCACCTCCACACGCACACGCACAGCACGGGCAAGCACCGTCACTCACCATCGCCAGCAAGCACCATCTCTCACCACAACCGGCTCACTCACCTTCACACACTCAAACACACACACGGCACGGGTAAGCACCGTCACTCACCATCGCCAGCAAGCACTGTCTCTCACCACAACCGGCTCGCTCACCTCCACACACACGCACAGCACGGGCAAGCACCGTCACTCACCATCGCCAGCAAGCACCGTCTCTCATCACAACCAGCTCACTCACCTTCACACACTCAAACACACACACACGGCACGGGCAAGCACCGTCACTCACCATCGCCAGCAAGCACTGTCTCTCACCACAACCGGCTCACTCACCTTCACACACTCAAACACACACACGGCACGGGCAAGCACCGTCACTCACCACCACCAGCCACCAACACTCACTGCCACCAATCCACCTACAGACAGTGTAAGTGGATTGCACCATGCGGTCCCCACCTGAGCCTCGGCCTCCAGGCTGAGCCGCACGTCACGCCGCAGCATGAGCCGTGGGGGGTCCTCCTCTTGGGGAGGCACTGATGTGAGCTCTGCCACTATCTCGGCCCAGTCCCGCACGTGCTGCAGGGGCTTGTGGAACGGTTTCAGCTGCAGGGCTGTCAAACACATGGCGCCATGCTCACTCGCTATGCTGCGTCGGGCAAGGGCGCTGCTCTAAAAAAAAACGTCAAAATGTTTCACCGCTCAAATAAGTGTGGCCCAGTGTCTCCCAGTGGTGGCCCTGAAAATTCCATGCTCAGTCTCCCCAAGAAACATCCACTGTTGACATCCCTCAAAACGGTACTCATTTGTGGTACTCGGTTTACTGACACTCGATAATGGGACGGGTTGACTTTGAGCAGCACTGGGCTTTCACGATATTCCAATTTGGAGTTGAAAAGCTCTTACACAGCACAACCTAGCTGCATGTTGGGTCTGGTGCCTCTACTTTGAGTGCTAGATGAAACTCACATGGGATGAATTTCCCCTGACCATGATTTAACCCCAGTTCTGACTTGAGTGCTCCAAATACATCACTTCCTGACTGAGTTACAGTGATATCAGGATGTCATCATGGACAAAGCCGTTGATGCCACCACACCATGCTAATACTTTCTACCTTTTGCCAAATCTCGCAGCTGATGCACAGTCCACATGCAACCTCCAAGATCTGCCTTAACAGTCCCCTACCATTTGCTCTTCAGTCTTCTCCTTAGTGACCGGCCTAATGGCAACGATTTCAATGCCTGCCTCAGTAACCGCTCCTCTCCCATCCTTCACGTACCACCCAACAAAAACCCTTTTGCTCAATATCTACAAAATTTACCTGCCATGTTCTCTTGTAGACTTCAGCATTGCCTATCTTGCCTTGCCACAAATTCCTCGCACTAAATAGGGAATACATAAAACTGACACTTTGGAATGAAATTCCCTTTTAGACGTAAACACTTGGAATTAGCCCTAGGTGTATTAACCCATGGGCTAAGTGGGCTGCAGATCATGGTCTACATATAAAGAGGCATCCAAGTGAAATCATCTCATTAATCTTCCACTAGATCACGCATAACATGGCCATACAGTTGTGCATATTTGCCATTACACACAAATACACACCGATTCAAATACAGACACCCCAGTGCACATACTGAGGTTTGGCGAGCAGATCCAGATGGTGGTGCATTCCAGGGCTGGCGCAGGAAGACGCAGTGCGTCTATCACCTGCTGCACCGTGGTGTTATTCCCACGCGGTAATTCCACAGCACGGTACGACCCATCCACGCGGTACACGCGCACCTTTTCAAACTGCAGTGCACACACGCATATGCCATGTGTCAAGTCAATCGTCAGTGTCTCGCATGAGCAGTGGGGCAGTGCTTCCCTCTGTCGGCAACGAGCAAGTGGGGAATATTCCACATTATTCTTAGGTTTTTTCGGTAAAGTCATGTAGGTAAAACATCAAAATTAATGAAAATAAAATAAAATAAAACAAAAATCACGACGTTTCGGAGGCAACACAAGTCTCCGTCATCAGGTGGGACCGTCACAGCCGAATTAGCTGCATCAAGTGAGGCAATGATTCAAGATGTAATCCCTTATAAGCAAGTTGAAGGGGGGAGGAGAGGGGGGGGGGGGAGCTCATCAGAATGTGGTAGCCAATGAATGGAACGTATCGGGAGGGAGGGGGGCGGGGCTCAAAGACAGCACGGAGTGCTAAGTACAACGCATCGGGAGGGGGGGGGCCAAAAAAAGAACGACGGCTTGGACGCGGTTGCTGCTGCACACGCCAACACAATGGACAGAGAGGGGGAGGGGAGGCCTGATACACATGATAGACAAAAGAACGAAAATGCCCATGTTTATACCAATGCTGGCTGAACAATGAAGAGAGTACTGTTAAACAACTGGGGATGTTAACACTCGGTAAAGTAAAGTAAAATAGTGCCTGTCAGATAAGATGGTCCAAAAAAGTGTAATTAAGTCTTTTTTGCGTGGTTGATAACATCTTTCCAATGATTACTAAGTTTGTACCCATCATCACGGTTGAAATTATGTCTGTGTTTGTATATTTGTATGGCTTCGTATACAAACCTTTGATGGTAGCCGGGAGGTTTGCAGAGAACCTTGGTCTCGGAAAAGACAATTTCATGAGAGCCCACCGAGTTGTAGCAATGATCGGCAACGGCAGAAGAATCAGTTCTGCCGTGTTTCAGATCTGACTTGTGCTCACGGACACGATCAGAAACATGACGTTTCGTTTCTCCAATGTAGCAATCACCACAAATGCAACTCAATTTGTAGACTCCAGGATACTGTAAGTCAGGAACGACATCCTTCACAGATGGAATCAGATCACGGATTTTATGCACTGTACTGAATCGGACTTGGATCTTATGTTTGTTTAGAATTTTGGAGATCTTTTTGGTCACGCCTGCTATGTATGGTAACGTGATGGTTTTGGTCGGAGTTTCATGTGGCTGTTTCTGTGTGGTGGGAGAGACAGCTTGGCGGATAGTACGGTCAGAGTATCCGTTCATCCTGAGGGCCCGATGTACATGTCTTAATTCACCGGTCAGGTGGTGTTTGTCAGAAATGCCATGGGCTCTGTGGTATAGCGTTTTGATGAGAGAATTCTTTTGAGATGGGTGGTGGTGGGAATCCGGTTTCAAGTAGGAATCTGTGTGGGTGGCTTTCCTGTAGACAGAATGTCCCAAGGATCCGTCAGGCCTCCTCTCAAACAGAATATCCAAGAATGGTAGTTTACCGTCTTTCTCCACTTCCATGGTGAATCTGATGGATGGGTGTCTAGAATTGATGTGGTCCAAGAAGTGGTTCAATGCTGGGAGGCCATGTGGCCAGATGACGAAAGTGTCATCCACATACCTCTTCCACAGGGAAGGACGCAGGGTGGATGTCTGGATGGCGTCTGATTCAAACTTTTCCATGAACATGTTGGCTATAACTGGTGACAAAGGGGAGCCCATAGGGGTACCCTCATTCTGTTTGTAGAAGGTGCCATTCCAGGTAAAATAGGTGTTGGTGAGGCAATGCCTAACCAGCGCAGGTGCATCAGAATTCAATCCATGTTGGACTAAGTCCTCAATTATTGTTAGGGTGTCCGGTACTGGGACTTTGGTAAACAAAGATACTACATCAAAGCTGACGAGGATGTCATCAGGAGATAGTACCATGTCCTTAACCATAGAAACTAATTGGGTTGAGTTGAGTACTGCCGAAGAGGTCTTGCCTGCGAAAGGGAGCAGAGTATCTGATGTTGGCGTGTGCAGCAGCAACCGTGTCCAAGCCGTCGTTCTTTTTTTGGCCCCGCCCCCCCCCCCTCCCCCTCCCGATGCGTTGTTGTTAGCACTCCGTGCTGTCTTTGAGCCCCGCCCCCCTCCCTCCCGATACGTTCCATTCATTGGCTACCACATTCTGATGAGCTCCCCCCCCCTCTCCTCCCCCCTTCAACTTGCTTATAAGGGATTACATCTTGAATCATTGCCTCACTTGATGCAGCTAATTCGGCTGTGACGGTCCCACCTGATGACGGAGACTTGTGTTGCCTCCGAAACGTCGTGATTTTTGTTTTATTTTATTTTATTTTCATTAATTTTGATGTTTTACCTACGTGACTTTACCGAAAAAACCTAAGAATATGATTCCTTGCAGTCACGAAAGCTTCAAATCTAGAATATTCCACATTCTCAAGACAGGGGCCAATTTCCTCGAAGGAAAACTACTGTTGACTTGTTACAAAGTAGCATTAATGTTATTGACCCTGTATAAATTATGCGATGAGTTGACCCATGACTGCAACTTTCCAGTTGTGTAGCCGGGCATCGGAGGTCAAATACAAATATTTCATGTTGAACAAAATTCTATCCAACTGGTGTGCCGCAGCAAAAACAATTCTGAACGTCATACATGAAGGAACATTTTTTTTATTTAACACGTAGGCTTTCGCGACCAATATTATTCATAATCAACGTTTTTGGGTTTAGATCGCGTTATTTATAAATGTGTCGTAACCCTCCACCACCCGACACGGCCAATCAGTAAAAAAGTGTCACGTTGACAAAAGACAAATAGTTCACTGCTTTGCACCTGACGAATTAATGAGTTAATGATGACGTCACCCTGCTGCTGCTCTATATAAGAACGGGAGACACAGCAGAGCCTCACCATTCTGGCGAATTGCCCGATGATGCTGGATGCAATTACCAGCGAAACGTCGTACTCAAATTGTAAATGTTGTGGTTTCACGCTTCAACACACCGGTGGGCTAAAGCAGTGAACTATTTGTCTTTTGTCAACGTGACACTTTTTTACTGATCTAAACCCAAAAACGTTGATTATGAATTTTATTGATTATTTATGTAAACCTAACGGCACTGTGGGTTTCTGCTCTGTGCATTCATATGGGAAAGGATGAAATCAAGAGCAGCTAAGACACGCTACATCAGCTGGCCATGCCCTTTCAAGAAGGGTGGGGCAGCCATCTTTTCCAAGCTAATTTTACAGTGGAGAATTTTTACTTTTAAGGCAAGAAAATTTACTAATATGAAAAGAAAACTGATTTTGGTGCCTGCACATCTTCCTGCAGTGATTAAGTTCAACTGAAGCTAAAAAGTGGTGAACCAACACCATGGATTGGTGGACCATCTTACTCCCTTCCACAGTGTCCCATGGTGTGCGGAGAAAGTCACACAACGCCATGGTACCAAGTAGGTTAAAATTACATCTTAAGACCACGCTTTTTTCCTTTGCCAACAAAGATGTGTTTAAAAAAAAAAACGATTCTTATTATAAATCAGGAGTCAGTGTGCCATGCTAAATTACATTAATCTAAGTGTGCCTCGAACCGGAAAGAATTTGGGAAACACTGGATTAGGCAATTCCTGATTCATACACGTAACTTTTGTAATTTTCTGCCAAATCTGAATGTAAACTAAACTTAGGACATCACAGACCGTGCGTCTCATTTCTGCAGGTGACCTGTAGAACAGTATCTGGCCCAGATGGCATTGTGGCACAACACTTTCTCTTTCCCTACTTTCCCCCACATCCACACCTCTGCCTTACCGTCTTGTTGACTGAATCTCGCAAAAGCCGGACCACCCCCTCCCAGTCGCCCTGTCGATTCTCCTCGCACACCTGCACGGGTGATCGTCCCTGCTGGTCCTCCACAAACTGTCCGCACAAGGATGCACAAGGATGCACAACACACAGAAAACACTTAAGAAAACAATCTCTCTATAGCCACACAAGCTGTTGAGGCACGTGCTGTTAGCGAGCCCTTTGTGCGACTGAGATGCACTCACTCGGTCAATCTCGCGGTGATTAAGCAGCAGACTGACTATGGCTGTGTGTCCCCCCCCTGCAGAGAAGTGTAGCGCCGTGCTGCCCTGTCCCGTGGGGAGGTTGGGGTCACAACGTCCCTGCTCCAGCAACACCTGCGTTGCCTCCACTTGGCCATACCTGTACACCACCAGCACGGGCACACGGTCACACGTGTACAGAAGAGATTGTAAGTTGCAGAATCACGAAAGAGTAAGGTCTCATGAGGCCATGCTGTTTGTAGGAACAGAATTTAGGATGATGTAGACCCAGCCAGGGCCCAACATGGTTCTAAAATGGACCGAGCCAACTTACATCAAAATGCAGTCTAAACATATCGTGTATGTGTGTGTGTGTATGTATGTTGAACTTATTTCGACCATATGTAGCCAACCGTGTTCATCGGAGGTGCGGGGGAAGGAGTATCCTGCATGCACTGGGTACCAGCAGGCGTAGTGGATGGGCGCCCACTGGTCATGGTCCAGCTGGTGCACGGGCTGCCCGGCCTCCAGCAGGGATGTCAACCGCACTCGGTCGCCCTCGCACGCGCTGCGGTGAAGGGGAAACTCCTCCATCCAGTGCGGCTCCCTGTGCTCACAAGTGCGATAAATATGCTGCTGAGCCACGCTGTAGCACGCAGCTTGGAACACGCATATCAATTACTCATTAATAGACGTTAAGTCAGAAGGTCAGCATGCCTCCTCGCTCAAACAGCCATGGGGGAATTATCTCTGGTGGCCCTGAGCAAATGGCAGAATTTAGAAATTCCCATGGAGTGAGTTTTCTCCATAAAATGTTTATTGCTGACCTTTTATTTACCCCAGAAGAATGGTGGTCTGTGTCAACGCCACACTAGGAGTTCAACTTGCATTTTTCTGCGAGTTGAAACGCCGAGCACTTTTCCGACCTCGGAAAGATGCCGAGCGACGGCGCCTCTGTCCGAACAATGGGCAGGGCGGAGCACTCACTGTATAGCAGCAGCAGCAGCACCAGCACCAGCAGCCTTGCCGTCACTACCCATGTCGCTGCCCACACTGGACCGCCACAAGCAAGGACGCGTAACGCAGATACGGGAGTAGTCCGGCACACCCAGCCCGAAGTAGGGGTTGACAACCACCTTGTCCACCTGCACACACAATCCCCACGCACATATTCACAAGGCCCATTCCCAACCACGTGCACCCAACTACAATGACAACTCACACCTCAACACCAACAGCAGACTCCTCTCACAATTTCAAAGGCAGAAAGTGACAGTGTCTCTCTTCCATTATGAGTGGTGCACAGTTCTTTAGAATTTGTACAATGGCTCGGGCCACCACACTACAATGACAGTGATACATCTCTCTTCCAGACATCCACTGTTCAATTTATACAAGGTGGTGCCTATTTTAATGCAACTAAAATAACGATGGCTGAGTAGTTTCCATTAACTTAAAATAATCACAATCTGGGAGTTTTTTTAAATAAATATAGAATACTAAAATATATAGAAATGTGCCCATTCATATTTGTGACATTAACATTGTTGCAATGGTTTCATAATTATTTGTTGTCATTTTGAGACATTTATTAAAACGCATGCCATGCTCTCCATTGTTAGTCAAAGCTTTACTTTTAGAGCAATTCAAAATGAACGAAGAAAGGAGTCACTTTGCTTGGTTTATCTGCGAATGAAAAAAGTATTTCATGCCAACTGTACTTTTCAATTAGGAACCTAAGTGGGCGGTGTGCACCGGCAGCTGGGCCACGCACGTACCCGAGACGTGTACTGCAGGTCCGAGCCGAACAGCGGGTTCAGGATGCAGATCTCAGGCTTCTCCAGCTCCAGCATGCGAGCACGAGCCTCCAGGGCTGAGCAGGCGGGACCCTTGCGTGGCGTGCGCTCACGCCCCACCTCACCCTCCACATCACCCTCCGTGTCCCTGTAGGCCGGGCTCACCACGGCCATCTTGATGCGCTCGGAGGCGGACGGACGGAAGAGCCCCACGATGGCCAGGGGCACGGTGTGCTGCTCGCCAAGCCACCTGTCAACCAGCGGCACGCGTCAAGCGGGGCGTCACGCCGGGGCGGCACGACACACAGGGTGGCACAGGTCGTATGTGACGCTGCTGAACGGTGGCCCACAATCTCGCGCATGGTACTGAAGAGGTTAGGACTGCCAGTCCATTCTTCCTATCATCCCAACGATCTCGTTAAAAAAGATAACTCTGTGACGAATCAACAGTTGTCATCCTGATAATTGGTTTTTTACCCTTCTATCTGGCAACAAAACTGACAACTTTTTACAAGGAGTCATATTTGCATAGACCACAATACCTGCAGTCATAATGCAAACAAAAAACATAACTCTGATAATCTGCACTGTCCTTGAAGTTGATTGGTCCACACCCGAGACAGCTTTTCTTAGAGCCTAGTCTCACATGTGTTGGACCAGATGACGCCAAAAGGCGTACAACTCAAAGACAATGCACCATCAGAGTATGAGAGCTCGGGGTAAGCATTTACACCATTGGAACCTCATTTGCCAGTAAAAATATGATAATTGTTTTTTTACCCTTCTATCTGGAAATAAAACTGACAACTTTTTACAACCCATGTGAGACTAGACTCTAAGGAAAGCTGTCTCGGGTGTGGACCAATCAACTTCAAGGACAGTGCACATTATCAGAGTTATGTTTTTTGTTTGCATTATGACTGCAGGTATTGTGGTCTATGTGTAGTGGTGGTGCGGACGCGCGCCCGCAGTGAGAGATCACGGGGCGGCGCGGGGTGCGTGGTTGGGCACGCGATGTAGGCGTGGTGTTGACGCGCGTGCCGGGAGTGAGAGATTACGGGGCGGTGCGGGGTGCGTGGTTGTGCGCGCTGACACAAGGTGGGAAAGAGGATCGTGGGCAGCGCGCAGTGATTGGTCAACTGGGGTGGGTGCTCTCATCGACGTCCGCATGAAGGACTATAAAGGGGGACGCGCGGGAGCACTCGGGAAGTTGTTAACCAGTCGAAGACCGAAGACGGAGTTCAGAGGTAGGCCCTGAGACCCCTAGTCCCGCTGTCCTTGTGAGGGCCGGGGCCCTGTGTGGCTCGGAGGCGAGACTGTGGGACCCGTGGTCTGACGTCCCTGTGGACCGAGACTATGGGACCCAGAGTCGAGACGGACACCCCGGCTGGGTGTGTTCCGAGAGGCTACGGGGCGTAAGAGCCCGTGTGGGTGTAGCCGGGGGAACCCCGTGGGTTAAGGCTGGAGTTAGCCACCCGTGTAATATACGTTGGTGTTAATAAAAGAGTGTGCTACCCGTAAGGTCGTCTCCCGCCAAGTTCCTACATTACAACTGGCGTCAGAAGTAAACCTGTCTTCAAAAGGATGGATACTAGGAAGACTACCCGTACCCACGAGCGAGATCGGGAAGACGACGGCGTACCGGAGCCACAAACCTCGGAAGGAGAGGACGAGGAGTTGCCGCCGATGCAGCACTCCGCGGCGATGGCCGACGCTCCGCTCGCCTCCGACACCAGCCTACAGGATGCACACTCCCGCCTGGCGGAGTTGCTGCTCGCCGCCGCTTCAATTTTGGCGGAAATCACCGTTTCAGCAGGCGGAAGGACGACTACGAGGTTGGAGGAGGGAGCGCGGCCGGAGGGATCCCGCCAGAATGCGCTTCGCGCCGAAAGTTTTGAAATTGGCGCCATTTTTGAGGGTCCACCATCGGTTGGCGGGAAGCGTGGACACCACGTGGTCGGAGACCTCCACTCTGCACAGCCCGCGTCATCGGCGCGCGCCAGAGCTCTCCACCATGCGCCTGCCGACGGAGCCGACATTTTCGTCAACCACAGCGGCGCGCGGGAAAAGCATTCCTCGGAGGACGACGACCAGGTCTTCCAGCAACGACTGCCCGCGCTGACGGCGTTCAAGGCAGACGGGGGCGACTGGGGGGCCTTCCAACGAAGGTTCCTCGCACATCAAGAAATGTCGGGGTGGTCCGACACCACTGCCCTACGCGCGCTGCCAGCGACGCTCGACGACGACGCGCTTGCGGCCTTCACATCCGCCCCAAGGTCGTCCCGCTCAACGCTCCAGGCCGCGCTACATCTAATGGCTAAGGTGTTCGGACCGCCCTCGACCTGTCGCCACCAGTTCTACGAACGGCGCAAGATGGTTGGAGAAACTACGCTCGCCTATCGCACGGCGCTGCTCGCCCTGGCGGACGCTGCTTTTCCCCGCATGGACAAGGAGGGGAAGGACGCCATGGTGACAGAGCAGCTGCTGGCGTTGGCTCACGACCTGGGAGTCCCCATCAATACGGCGGACGAAATGGACATCTGCTCCTTGGGGATTGCTACTAGTATTCACGCACACGAGGTCCTCAAGCGCGACGGTCGTCTGTGCATCGGCGGGGATCGCGGCACCTGCCGCCACGGTCGCCGAGCCTCAGACTGCTACGGCTCGAGAGGAGGCCTTCACCGTGTCGAGACCGGGGGAGTGGAGAGCGGGAGGTCGTTCGCCCACACGTTCGTCCCGCAAGCTGGAGCAACCGAAACCCACGACGTCCCTCGTCATGTGTTACAACTGCGGCCTTCGGGGTCACGTCGCGTCCGGGTGCCGGGCTCCGCGTCAGCGCGCCACGGGACCACGTCCGGACGACGACCAAGGCCCCAAGTCGTCCCAGCTAACCCCGGCAAGTCGCGGCACCCCACACGCTCGGTCCACATACACGGCACACTCGGGTCGCCGCTTCGCGGTGGGGGGACCGCGTATGGGTACCGGGGATTCGGTTCGGCGAGGGGGGTTCGTACACGGCCCGAAAGCAGTCGAATGGTCCGAATTGGCCCACAGGATAGTGGCTGCGTCGGCCGGGTCGTCCATGGTAACGGGTTTTATTGACGGGGTTGAGGTCCGGGTGCTGGTGGACACGGGTGCGTCAGCCACTATCATTTCGGACCTTATTTATAACATCCTTCCCGTCCAATGTCGACCCCTTTTGCCGGTGGACGTACCATTTTACGCGGCGAACGGGGGATCCTTGGGAATCATCGGACAGATTCGGGCGACTATTTGTATTGGCGATATCAAATTGGCGGGTCCTATTTTTGTATCATCATCTCTGGCAGTTCCTTGTTTACTGGGTACGGACTTTCTGGCTAAAATGCCCATCAAAATTCTCATCGATCAGGCCTGCATTGAGCTTCCATCGGGACGGCAGGTTGCATTTTTGACGAGTCCTACAAAAATACGCACGGTTTGTGCGACGGTTCAGGCGCTGGCAACTCAGACTGTACGGGTACCCCCGGGATCGCAAATGTTGGTACCCCTTCGATTGAGGAAACCCCTCGGGGTGGATGCGGCGGGAAAGGGTGTTCTGTTGGGGCCGTCAAACAGAGCTGTTGGGGGCCTCGACTTAACGGTAGCTCAGACCATGGTGCGGGCGGACAGTGAGCCGTTCGTTATGGTTCTGAATACGGGGTCGCGGCCAGCCGTAATTACACAGGGCACGGTGCTGGCTCACGCGGCGCCGCTACCCGTCGATGAACAGCTCGTTGCACACGTGGATTCGGGCCTCAATACGCATCCTCCATTTGAGGAGGGGACAGAGTGGTTGGACTCGTTGTGTGCTGGGTCTGGTAACTTGTCTAGTGTGCAGTTGGGAGCGTTGAGGGGCTTGCTACTCGAATTCGCTGACGTGTTTAGCAGACACAAGTACGATATTGGCTGCACAGACCTGTTGCGCCACCACATAGCGACGGGTGACGCGGCCCCTATTCGGCAGAATCCCTTCCGGCTCAGCCCAGCCGAGAAGGAGCATGTGCAGTCGGCTGTTAATGACATGTTGGCGGCCGACATCATTTCGCCCTCTTCCAGTCCGTGGGGTGCTCCCATCGTCCTTGTTAAAAAACAGGACGGGTCCTTGCGGTTCTGTGTGGATTTCCGCCGCCTAAACAAAATCTCAATGGCCGACGCGTATCCACTCCCCAGGATGGATGAGTCGCTGGATGCCTTGGCGGGAGCACAGTTTTTTTCGACGCTTGACCTGCTTTCGGGATTTTGGCAATTGCCCCTCGATGACGAATCGAAACTAAAGACCGCTTTCCGGACACCAGGAGGCCTATTTGAATTCAATCGATTGCCCATGGGCTTACATTCCGCTCCCACCACGTTCCAGAGGCTCATGGAATTGGTTTTGTCAGGACTCCAATGGGACACCTGTTTGATTTACCTCGATGATATCATCGTTTTCAGCCGGACTTTCGAGGAGCACCTCCAGCGACTGAGAGCGGTGTTCCTCAGGATGCGTTCCGCTAAATTAAAATTTAAACCGGCGAAATGTTACCTGCTTCGGGAATCGGTCAGGTACTTGGGGCATATCGTTGGCCGTTCAGGGATCTCTACAGACCCTGCTAAGACGCACTGCGTCAGCTCATGGCCAACGCCAACCTCAGTCACTGAAGTCCGCAGCTTCATAGGATTCGCCTCCTACTACCGCCGTTTTGTCGAACATTTTGCCACCATAGCCAGGCCCCTGCACGCTTTGACGGCTAAAGGAGTAAGGTTTCACTGGGGGCCGGAAGAGGAGGCTGCGTTCTGCTCCCTTCGAGACGCCTTGGTGCGGGCTCCCCCTTTGTGTTACCCCGATTTCACGCAACCGTTCCTGCTTGACACGGATGCCAGTAACACGGGTATCGGGGGAGTGCTCTCACAGGTGGTCAGGGGGGTCGAACGGGTGGTCGCCTATGGTAGCAGAGTTTTGTCACCTGCGGAACAACGCTACTGTGTAACACGTCGTGAATTGCTAGCGATCGTTTTTTTTATACAGCAATTCAGGCCGTATCTCTACGGCCGTCATTTTACTGTTCGTACGGACCACGCGGCTCTCCAATACGCTATGCGGGTGGCGCAACCCTCCGGCCAATTGTCCCGATGGCTGGAGGTCCTCCAAGACTACCAATTCACGACGATTTACCGTAAGGGATTGCGGCACTCGAATGCGGATGCCTTGTCGCGATTGCCGCCCCGCTCGGAATGCGCATGTCTTCTGGGATCGGCGCGGTGTAAACCCCCTGTCGCCGTCCCCGCGGAAGTTTTGCTCGCCGCCACTGACGCTCCGGGGGTCGACGCGCCCGCCGCTCCCACGGGGAGGGACTCGTTACTAGCGTTGCCTCTTATCGAGTGGGGCTGTCTCCAAATGGCCGACAGCTCCCTACTCACGCTGCGTCGGAAGGCTGACGCTCCCGGGGGGGGGGAGACGCGGGCCGGTTCCTGGGTGGTCAGACAGGGCCTCCTGATGAAGTGGGACAACATGTCTCGGCGTCATGCGCTCGTTGTGCCATTTGCTATGCGGGGTAGGGTCATTCTGGCTGCTCACAAACGACTCATGCATTTGGGATTTCACAAAACGCTCGCCCTAATCCAACGTGACTATTATTGGCCGGGTATGGGCAACGACGTGGCAAACATCCTTAAGGGATGTGTGGGGTGCGCCCCAAAGGAAACCGCCACCAATAGCGGCTAATCCACCGCTACAATCCATTCAGGTTTCGCGCACAAACGAACTGGTTGCGCTCGACATCTTGCGGCCCTTTCCCGCTACACCTAGGGGTAATAAGTACCTGCTGGTTGGCGTAGAATACTTCACCCGATGGCCCATGGCATGGCCACTCGCCAACCAGTCGGCTGCGGCAGTGGCGGACGCCTTTGTCCAGGGCTATGTTTTGGACAAAGGCGCCCCCGAACGCTTGCTGACGGACCAAGGGAAGAATTTTTCGAGCGTTTTGTTGCGCGAGGTGTGCGACCTGTTGGGTACAAAGAAAGTGCGTACCTCCCCGTACCACCCGCAGACTGATGGAATGGTTGAACGTCTGAACAGGACGATTACTTCTATGCTGTGCCAACAGGTTTGCAACGATCAGGTTGATTGGGACTTACAGGTACCTGGGGTACTCGCGGCCTATCGAATGGCCCCTCATGCAGCGACGGGGTTTTCCCCATTGTTTCTCATGTATGGGCGGGAGGCCGATCCGGCCATGGATGTCCAACTGGGGATTTCCCAGCCACGTGCGAAATCTAAATTGGCCGACCACATCAAATTTAATATCGCCAAACTGGCTGAAGCGCGAGAGGCTGCGAGGTTGAATTTGAGGTCTCGCCAGATCGCTAACGAAAGATTGCATGAACGAAAGGTGTATACGCACGATTGGAAACCAGGTGATAAGGCCTGGCTGCACTGTCCACATGCACCGTTGGCTACGTCGCCTAAATTGTTGAGACCATGGAGGGGACCGGTGGAAATTGTGCGTGTTGCACGACCCCAGAGTATCCAGATTAAATGGGAAAAACGCCGTTGGTACGTACACCCCTCCCGGCTGAAACCCTTCGCGGCACCGCATGGCCTCCTTTGTGCCGTAACGACCGAGCGTGTGATGTGGCCGTCGACTCGGGGAGGGATGTGTCGCAGGCTGATCCTCACGTGTCTCCACCTGACCCACTCCCAGGTGTCTCGGACCTGACGGCTGTTGACCGTCGGGAACCGGAACCCCGCGGCACGCGCGGATCTCCGATGCCTGCCCCGTGCCTTCCTGGACTGCCGGCACCACAGGACGGTCAACCGCGTCTGGTGCCGTACGACGGACCGGCCAGGCGGACTCGTGCTAAGACACAACACTTTTCATGAAAAAAAAAAAACCGAGCTCTCCGCCGCGTTCCCCTTCTGCCCGGTGTAATGTCCCGTTCAAGGGGCGCTCGGAAATGAAGGGACGCTGCACGAGTCATTTTTTTGCATACACATTTATTGTTGTCGCCCGCCGCGTTGTACATATTGTTCTTGTTGTGTTGTGTTGTTGTTGTTGTTGCTTGTGTTACGGGACACACACGGGGGGGGGGTAATAAGATTTTTTTTATAGCAGCCGGGTCGGCTGCGAGCTATGTGGTAGGGGGTGATGTAGTGGTGGTGCGGACGCGCGCCCGCAGTGAGAGATCACGGGGCGGCGCGGGGTGCGTGGTTGGGCACGCGATGTAGGCGTGGTGTTGACGCGCGCGCCGGGAGTGAGAGATTACGGGGCGGTGCGGGGTGCGTGGTTGTGCGCGCTGACACAAGGTGGGAAAGAGGATCGTGGGCAGCGCGCAGTGATTGGTCAACTGGGGTGGGTGCTCTCAGCGACGTCCGCATGAAGGACTATAAAGGGGGACGCACGGGAGCACTCGGGAAGTTGTTAACCAGTCAAAGACCGAAGACGGAGTTCAGAGGTAGGCCCTGAGACCCCTAGTCCCGCTGTCCTTGTGAGGGCCGGGGCCCTGTGTGGCTCGGAGGCGAGACTGTGGGACCCGTGGTCTGACGTCCCTGTGGACCGAGACTGTGGGACCCAGAGTTGAGACGGACACCCCGGCTGGGTGTGTTCCGAGAGGCTACGGGGCGTAAGAGCCCGTGTGGGTGTAGCCGGGGGAACCCCGTGGGTTAAGGCTGGAGTTAGCCACCCGTGTAATATACGTTGGTGTTAATAAAAGAGTGTGCTACCCGTAAGGTCGTCTCCCGCCAAGTTCCTACATTACATATGCAAACATGACTCCTTGTAAAAAGTTGTCAGTTTTTTTGCCAGATAGAAGGGTAAAAAACCAATTATCATATTTTTACTGGCAAATGAGGTTCCAATGGTGTAAATGATCACTAATAAAATACAACCACGATCAATCTCAGCAGAATCAATAGAGACTGCCATTAATGAACACTCTACACTTACTATAACATTTTATCTACATAATTACACCTTTCCATACTTACAACGTGTAATCTTATTTGTATTTTTGTATTTTAAGATTGTTTAATACGGCTAATTAACATTTTACATTTTGCATTTTATAAGGTCTACTTATTCATAATTTTAAAGATTTTAGCCCTTTAGTATTACTTATACTTTGTAACGTTAGTATAGTTAGAGTGTATACCTTTTATATAAGTTAAGATTCCTACTTGTTCAATGTATGCACCGTCCCGCCATAGTGAATTCCTTGTTTGTGCAAACTTACATGGCGATTAAAACCGTTTCTGATTCTGATTCTACTTGTTAAGTAAACCTGTAATTAACATTTATTCCGTAAAAATCAAAGTGTGTCCCTGCTCAAATTCGTGTCGGGTGGACTTATCTCCACTGGTGACCATATACCAGTCGTAATAAATTCATGTTTCTAAGGCAAGGCCAGCCTCTCCAGACAGCGACTTCTGTTAGATTCCCAGCAAGTAGAGCACACTGACTGACCTCTGCAGTAATAAAGGGCTTAGTTGATCCCTAGGACTTAAGCTCACAAACTTCACATTGTCAGCTGAGCACTCTCGCCCCAGCGCCACCCATCGGGGCTTTATACTGCAGCACGTGCTTGCGTTTGCAAAATATTTAAGTCGTGTATGCTTGTCAGAAAATAATTACAGGTGCTTAATTGTTAAGTAATGTTGGGAATCTGGGAGTAACAAAACACGACAATGCACTCAAGGGGACCATGTGGTCATGCGGAATACACAAGCGGGGTCGACTGTCCATGTGTGTTAAATGTTCCACCTGTCGAGGGCGAGCAGCATCGTGCTGGTGAGAGGAGAGAACTGGGCTCCGGTCTCGCCGCACACCCTCAGGATGTCCTGCAGGCAGTAGAAGCCAGGGCTGCTCGGGCTGTAGGCCAGCCGTGCGTTATCTAGACAAACCAGCGCAGTGGTACTCGCATTACACACAGTGGAAACCCTCTGACCGCGACGTATGTCAACAGTGAACACGTAAAAAACACAAGAGAAGCCTGCAGCAGAGGGACGTCTTCCTCTAATGGGTACTAAGGCAGCATTCATCTCTGTTGGCCAGCAGTAGGAAAACTGCATATTGCTATGTTGGGGGCCAGTATATGGCAATCAGTATCCCACAAAGAAGAGGAGTCTTACTCAGTTCCATGTCAAACGAGTCTACTCCGACTTGAGTATTTAACATTATTATTGCCGGTATCTTAAACTGAATATAAAGAGCCACAGAATCATTCTTAATTGTTACTTAAATGTGCTTTCCTGTTGCCTGTGTAACCAACATTATCCAGTTAGTCAATACTGAAGTTAGCTTGTTCAAAAAAATATGTGCTTGTGTCAAAGTAGCTATCTAGGCTGATGGATTCCTTGTGAACATAATGGTATTTTGGACTTTCAATTTTTTTTTTCTTAGGTAGATCCCAATTTTTCAGTTGATTCCTTTTTTTTTAACAAATACTGGCTTCATGTAATGCAATTCACGACAGTGACATCCCCCCCACAGTATGGTTCCGCATGGTAAGATATATTGCATGAACAACACATTAAAGGCGTTAATCTGCAGAGCATGGGGAGATGCTCATCATTCATGGCCCTGAGCCCACTGGTGTAATCCAATAGCGAGCAATAACTTCCCACAAAGTGGTGCTTATGTTATGAACTGTAGGGGATAGATAGGCCGGAGTCAACCCCTAACCTTGTGTGACGTGCATACTTTTGAGTGCAGGGCTCACGGGTGCGCTGTGCAGATGCTCACTAATCACACACTGTATTATCACACTCCGTTACCCTTGATCGTGGTGGGGACAATGTAGAGCTCCACTTCGTGGTCAACACCGCTCTCATCAGCACCAAACCTCTTGATTAAAACCGACCGTTTCCCTGAAGAAGAAAAAACAACAAACGTCACAAATGTAACCGTACAGCGGCATTCTATTTCAAACAATACCAGAGAAATCGTTGTTATTGTTTTATGCGCTTCTGTTGAATGACAAGAAAACCCACCTCTCAAGCCTTGGTTAATGGGTGACATTTGTTTGGTCATTTCAAAGACATATTCCAGTATGGTTCTCCCAGCCTCTCCGTCACCAGGGAAAGTTGTACCGAGCAAAACTTTCCTCCTTTTCTTCTCTTGCGCATCATTCTGAATCTCCTTCTCACACAGCAAAATCTAACAGCAAGACCAAAGGCGGCATGTAATTGGGAGCGTAACTCATTTTTCTCAATTATAAATTCACTATCCTTTATTTGAGCTGATGAGAGCCCACTGATATAGGCAAAACCTTATAGCAGGACAGTTATGTTAATATTTTAGTCAGGAATAATTTAAAATTGGCATTTACTTTTAGCACCGAGAGAGGCACCGGGGGAGAGTGGGGGGGGGGGGGGTTCTACCTCGTAGCTCTTAGGGTGGTACTCCATGGAGGCCGGGCTCGTGATCTTCTTGGGCCGGATGACGGCCGCGTAGAGACGCTCCGCTTCATCACAGCCAGCCATGGCCGCCCACAACCCGCCTCTCTAGCCGGGCACCCAACGAGTCACAGACAGCTGTCAGCACGGCATGGTCATTCACAGCAAAGGACAATGGGATTCACTGTAACGCATTTACTGATGACTGCACCACCTCCATACATTTGCGTGTGACTGTATCTCAATACAAGTTAGGCACTCACATGTTGGTTACTCAAGATACGGGAGGAGTTTTTTTAGGCCATTTTCAGTGGGAACAGTCCAATGGGCATTGAGGAAAATGAGAAAAATGCAAAGGAGGATACAGATAGTCCATCACTGGGAAGAGGAGATGAAAAAGGTCTTAAATCTGTGCCTGAACAAGAGAGTTCCATAGAGCAGAGGCAGGAGAAAATGAACAAAGGCGTATCCTAACCAAGGCCGCTTATGCTTAATATTACAGATCATAGTACGCATGCACTGTAGAACCCACCTAAACAATGAATAATATAATTAACAAGAATATAATTACGTTCTCTGTGGTGAATGATTAGTTTGTCCATGTTTACTATCTGAATATCTGATAAAAGTAGTCATAGATGAGTGGAGTTTTAACAGTTGTAATTGTGCGAAACAGATCAAGTTACGTCATGGAAGGTTTTGGAAGGTTTGGTGCTTGTGTAGTGGTGGTGTTGACGTGCGCCGACAGTGATGGATTACGGGGCGGCGCGGGGTGCGGGGTTGGGCACGCATGTGGGCGTGGTGTGGACGCGCGCGCCGGGAGTGAGTACGGGGCGGCGCGGCGTAGGGGGATTGTGCGCGCTGACACGAGGTGAGAAAAGGGGATCGTGGGCAGTGCGCAGTGATTGGTCAAATGGGATAGGTGCTCTCAGCGACGTCCGCAGGATGGACATAAAAGAGGACGCGCGGGAGCACTCGGGGTTGTTGTTAACCAGTTGAAGATTGAAGACGGAGTTGAAGAAGTAGTGCCCTGAGACCCCTAGTCCCGCTGTCCTTGTCAGGACCGGGGCCCTGTGTGGCTCGGAGGCGAGACTGTGGGACCCGTGGTCCGACGCCCATGTGGGTCGGGACTGTGGGACCCAGAGTCGAGACGGACATCCCGGCTGGGTGTGTTCCGAGAGGCTACGGGGCGTAAGAGCCCGTGTTGGTATAGCCAGGAGAACCGTGTGGGTTAGGCTGGTGTTAGCCACCCGTGTAACTAAGTGGGTGTTGGTCACCCGAGTAACTATAGCTGGTGTTAGTCACCCGTGTAACTATAGTTGGTGAAATAAAAGAGTGTGCTACCCGTGAAGTCGTCTCCCGCCGAGTTACTACATTACACGTGTATGACATTCAAGACTCACAAAATGTCCCTGAGGTCGTCGTCGTCTTTATGACGAGCTGCGCTATCTCAGCAGCATTGTTCGTGTTTGGTTGGTTGTTTTCTGGAGAGCGATAACAGCAGAGGGTATAACTTAAACACAATACAAGCCAGCATATATAACTGTACTGTTGTGCTTTTTGCACAAAACTAGTCACTGGACAATGGAGAACAACACATGCAACGCTCCCTGGGATGCCTTGCTCACAGCTGATGGGAAATCATGGGCAGGGCCGCAGCAACAACACTCACAGGAAGCGGAGTTGTTTTTCATTTCATCTCTGGAGCCTCAGCTTTCCAATGTTGCCCCTGATAAAAAGCCTGCAGCCCAGGCTGCTTGCGATCACGTTACATGTAGGCACACAGAGCGACGTTGACACAAGCGACTTCCAGGATCAAAGCCTCTGGCAGGTAGTCGAGGTTGTGGCTTGGCTCTCCAACACACCGGTGGTGCTGTGCTAGTGACAAATTGGCCACGTTCTGTTTACGTGACAACCCTTACTAGTTGGCTGTGTCGGGTGGTGGCGGGTTTAACGACACATTTATATATTTACGCGATCGAACAAACAAAAACCTCAATTAGTACTGTATTGGTTTATTTAGTTTTACCAGTTGAGAGGCCAGGGTGAGTTTGATGTGTTGTCCTTAAACACCCGCACCTCGCATGAGCACGGTCAGCAACATACGGTGCGAAAGAAGTTCAACATGCAGTACATACATCTGCAAGAGTGACACCTGGGGTATTAGTCTACCGGTAGGGGGCAATGATCACTGTGTATCTTGCCAAATTAGTCACTACTCTTCTTGGTTCTTTCGGTAAAGTCATATTATATTATTTTATTATGTTTTATTTTTATTATGTTATTATTTTCCTTCTACGTGACTTTACCGAAAGTACCAAGAAGATGAATCCCTGCAGTCACGAAAGCTTTAAATCGAAATTTAGTCACTACTCTTTGTTTTTTTCGGTAAAGTCACGTAGGTAAAACATTAATATGAATTAAATCAGTGATTTAATTAAATCAGTTATTTCATTTATATTACCGAAAAAACCAAAGAGTATGAATCCTTGCAGTCACGAAAACTTCAAATCTAGAATTGATTGAGTCAATTTCGAATTCGGCAAATTTGGACCCTTGGTAGCAGAACCCAGTGGGGTGGTGTGGGGGGCTCCTCTTGTGAGCGACGTCAAAGGATCTTTGAACGTCCCCTATGAAGCAGGCTGAGCGTGTTATTGTGGTTCTTATAACACCAAGAAGTGCAGCAGCACAGACAACGTGAGTCCATGTGGCATGGGGCGTAAATAGCTTCACCGCAGAAACATTAGAAACACGCGTCGCCTCACGCCGAATACAACCCCCCCCCCCAACCAGCCCGGGCACCAACAACAATAACTCACAACTGAATTTCGATTTAAAGCTTTCGTGACTGCAGGGATTCATCTTCTTGGTTCTTTCGGTAAAGCCACGTAGAAGGGAAATAATAAAATAATACAAATATAAAACAATAACAATTCTCACGATGTTTCGACTGCAACACAAGCAATCGGCATCAGCAAAAATCATCAAGCAATCATCACACCTGATGATGATTGCTTGTATTGCAGTCGAAACGTCGTGAGAATTTGTATTGTTTAATATTTGTATTATTGTATTATTTCCCTTCTATGCGACTTTACCGAAAGAACCAAGAATAACTCACAACTTCTGTTGTACCACGACGACTTGTAGTGTAACCCACTTATTAAAATCGCGATAGTGCACGACTGCAACACGGCAAACATGGGTCGGTGGCTCATTCGGACGCGTGGACATCAAACGCGAGACGCTCCCAGTCACGATATTGGGACAGAACGCCGCTGAGTTTGTTGACCAAATCTTCAGTGTTTGCCATTGTACTGTGGGCCCCACGCCCTCGTTTAGTGACCAGGTTCACAGTGGCCATCTCACTCACCACGCCAGTCGCGCTGTGTCCACCACCACCGCCGCCGCCACTTCTCCCCGTCCGTCTTTGTCTCCCCGGGGTCGGTGGTGGGGTGAGGGGGGCGCGCGCGCCGCTCAGGGACCGCGTGGATTTGCGCATTAAAATGAACTCGCATTGGTGCGAGACACGCGCCGCGGTTTGTTGAAAACTTTCATTGTCTGGAAGTAGAGCAAGTTTGCAACGAAAGGTGCGTAAGTGTCTCTGTAAACGACCACGGGCCCTGGTGCGATGTTGTCGCGCTGGGTGAGTGAATCTGTGTGATTGACCGCGGACCCTGGTGCTTTATTGTCACACTGGGTAAATGAGTCGGTGTGATTGACCGCGGACCCTGGTGCTACACTGTCACACACTGGGTGAGTCTATGTGATTTACCGCGGACCCTGGTGCGATGTTGTCACACTGGGCGAGTCGGTGTGATTGACCGCGGACCCTGGTGCGATGTTGTCACGCTGGGTGAATGAGTCGGTGTGATTGACCGCGGACCCTGGTGCGATGTTGTCACACTGGGTGAGTGAGTCGGTGTGATTGACCGCGGACCCTGGTGCGATGTTGTCACACTGGGTGTGTGAGTCGGTGTGATTGACCGCGGACCCTGGTGCAATGTTGTTACACTGGGTGAGTCGGTGTGATTTACCGCGGACCCTGGTGCGATGTTGTCACACTGGGTGAATTAGTCGGTGTGATTGACCGCGGACCCTGGTGCGATGTTGTCACACTGGGTGAATTAGTCGGTGTGATTGACCGCGGACCCTGGTGCGATGTTGTCACGCTGGGTGAATGAGTCTGTGTGATTGACCACGGACCCTGGTGCGATGTTGTCACGCTGGGTTAATGAGTCTGTGTGATTGACCGCGGACCCTGGTGCGATGTTGTCACGCTGGGTGAATGAATCTGTGTGATTGACCACGGACCCTGGTGCGATGTTGTCACGCTGGGTGAATGAGTCTGTGTGATTGACCACGGACCCTGGTGCGATGTTGTCACGCTGGGTGAATGAGTCTGTGTGATTGACCGCGGACCCTGGTGCGATGTTGTCACACTGGGTGAGTGAATCGGTGTGATTGACCGCGGACCCTGGTGCGATGTTGTCACACTGGGTGTGTGAGTCGGTGTGATTGACCGCGGACCCTGGTGCGATGTTGTTACACTGGGTGAGTCGGTGTGATTTACCGCGGACCCTGGTGCGATGTTGTCACACTGGGTGAATTAGTCGGTGTGATTGACCGCGGACCCTGGTGCGATGTTGTCACACTGGGTGAATTAGTCGGTGTGATTGACCGCGGACCCTGGTGCGATGTTGTCACGCTGGGTGAATGAGTCTGTGTGATTGACCACGGACCCTGGTGCGATGTTGTCACGCTGGGTTAATGAGTCTGTGTGATTGACCGCGGACCCTGGTGCGATGTTGTCACGCTGGGTGAATGAATCTGTGTGATTGACCACGGACCCTGGTGCGATGTTGTCACGCTGGGTGAATGAGTCTGTGTGATTGACCACGGACCCTGGTGCGATGTTGTCACGCTGGGTGAATGAGTCTGTGTGATTGACCGCGGACCCTGGTGCGATGTTGTCACGCTGGGTGAATGAATCTGTGTGATTGACCGCGGACCCTGGTGCGATGTTGTCACGCTGGTGAATGAATCTGTGTGATTGACCGCGGACCCTGGTGCAATGTTGTCACGCTGGGTGAGCGAGTCGGTGTGATTTACCACGGACCCTGGTGCGATGTTGTCACACTGGGTGAGTGAGTCGGTGTGATTGACCGCGGACCCTGGTGCGATGTTGTCACACTGGGTGAGTGAGTCGGTGTGATTGACCGCGGACCCTGGTGCGATGTTGTCACACTGGGTGAGTGAGTCGGTGTGATTGACCGCGGACCCTGGTGCGATGTTGTCACACTGGGTGTGTGAGTCGGTGTGATTTACCGCGGACCCTGGTGCGATGTTGTCACACTGGGTGAGTGAGTCGGTGTGATTGACCGCGGACCCTGGTGCGATGTTGTCACACTGGGTGAGCGAGTCGGTGTGATTTACCGCGGACCCTGGTACGATGTTGTCACACTGGGTGAATGAGTGGGTGTGATTGACCGCGGACCCTGGTGCGATGTTGTCACACTGGGTGAGCGAGTCGGTGTGATTTACCGCGGACCCTGGTACGATGTCACACTGGGTGAGCGAGTCGGTGTGATTTACCGCGGACCCTGGTGCGATGTTGTCACACTGGGTGAGCGAGTCGGTGTGATTTACCGCGGACCCTGGTGCGATGTCACACTGGGTGAGCGAGTCGGTGTGATTTACCGCGGACCCTGGTGCGATGTTGTCACACTGGGTGAGCGAGTCGGTGTGATTTACCGCGGACCCTGGTGCGATGTTGTCACACTGGGTGAGCGAGTCGGTGTGATTTACCGCGGACCCTGGTGCGATGTTGTCACACTGGGTGAGTCTCCGCCACTGCCGCCATGGAGGACCCCGTGAAGGAGTCGCACCGCATCGCTTTCGCCTGCCTCACCGCAGCGCTCCACGAGGATGAAAACCCGAGCGGTGATCACAGACCTCCCCCCCCCTCTCTCTGTCGCTGCCCCCCCCTCTCTCTGTCCGTGTCAATTCTGCGCTGCGATCAGAGAGGCCTGGCGGAGCGGCGGCTTTTGAGAGCAGTTGATGATTGTGGCTCAAAGTTTGCAGGACGTGGAACTGAAAAGGTCTTCGATGAGGAGAGATGGAGCCGCGAATCGATTTTGTCGTCTTGAGTGTAAAGTCTGAAGGTGTCACGTCAGAGCAGTGTTGTGGAGAATATCTGTACTGTAAGCTCGTGGTTTAAAAGCCTTCAGATATGATAAGTAGACACGCAGAAATAAAGACTCTTGTTGAAGAAATAACAAAATGGTTTTTCAAAAACCGTTTTTAATATAAATGATGAGTAGCCGTGGGTGAGCCACAACAGCAAGCACAACATTGCAACATTTACCGTCAGATGGGCAGGACAAATTAACCACTTACGATGGAGATGCGTTACGACGACCCCCATCATCGTAAGTGGAAAATATCGTAAGTCGAAGATGGCCTATAGCCTGCCCAGCAGTCTAATAGAATGGTGATAATTTAGCAAAATAGAGCAATTTACAGTACCGTACTGTATAAACTATATACTGTATGTATTACAATACTGTATTGCACAGTAAAATGTAAAGTAAAAAACAAGGTAAATTCTTAGCCTGCCGATGTGAACTGCAATTTAATCGAATGTTTTTTCAGGAAACAATCCTATCTGCTATAAAAACGTTTAACATGCATTGAACGTATCGTATTGTGGTAACCTTAAAATGAAATCGCTAAAGCTACGTATCATACATGCATTGAACGTATCGTTACGTATATTGTACTGTAGTCACCAAGATTCTGTCCGTCGTCTGCATACTTGAACGATGTTAGGTTGTTGATGGCAATGTTGTCGTATCGCCATCGTAAGATCTAAATATCGTAAGTCGGACCATCGTAACTTGGGGACTGCCTGTACTTTTAGCACATGTACAGTAACACTATCCAGAGCTTAAACCTCTCATCTGTGGAAGCCTGAGTCGGTAGATGTAGCCACGCTGTGCAATCAAAATAGTTCGTGGTAAGATAGAGACCCTTGAAGAATATCAGGCCTCTTCCATGACTGATGGGTCATTGTGATATGTGACTTGTCTGTGCTGTACAGGAGACAAAAATATGGCGATCAAATGGTACAAGAAAGGGATTCTGGAGCTGGAGAAAGGCATCGGCGTCTCCATCACATGGCAAGGTAGCCGACTCAGACGAGCACGTGAGAATATTTCCCGCGTTGGAATGTTTTGTATCATTTCTCAACGTGTAGAACGATTTGGTGTCTTTGTTTTTCTTTCTTTTCATGCCAGGGGAGAAGGCCGAGCGATCTCGGAGCCTGCAGGAAAAGATGAGAAGAAACCTGGAAATGGCCCGAGAGAGGCTCGGCTTGCTGGGTTGCGGTCAGCGACATCGCAACGTGGCAGCAGTCACCATTCATGTTGTGTCGAGAGTTGTGCCTCGCCGTGCCTCACCCCCGTTCGTGTGTGTCACCAGCGCTGCTAGCTGCTGCTGCTGCTCGTGGCCACATAAAATAGATGTCAACCCATACGGTTTATGCTCCGTATTCTTGTACAGGGAGATTGAGTTTTCAGCTCCATGCGGGATATACATCCCGTTTCAATACGTGCAAAAAAAACATGTTTATTTGTTTGTGTTTCTTCCTTGTGATGGGACTTTTATAGGATGAACGTTGAGATTTATAAGGGTCACCGGGGTGACCAATTAGGTCTGAGTTGGTCAGTAATAAGGTAGGGGGCACTCATAAGGGGTTGACAGGTATGACAATATGTTCTATTTTTCTCTGATATCCCATGCGGAATGGGGCAAGCTGTATTTTCATGAAATGTGCTGTAATTTCAGAACAGAGTGTTCCGAGATCAAACGCTGGCCACAAAGGTGGCCCCGTGCCCAGCACCTCGACTCAGAGTAAACCCCGGCCTCAAACCAAGAGCACTTTAGCAGCAAGGCCCTCGTCCCACCGCGCCGTGGCGACTAACAGAGTGAGAATGGCCCTTTGTGTTCATGTTCACAATGACCATTTGTTCATATGTCCGGGAAAGGTGAACTTGAACATATTTATTTTCTGCAGGGTCCTGCTGAAAAATGTTTAGCCAGTTTGATTGTAAATTTGTATGAGTGTGGGGGGAAACCAGAGTTCCTAAAAAAAACACATACAAGAGAACACATGCAGTTAACTCCACATGGATAGATCACATACATACCTGCTTGTCACACTACCTCTTACTGGAAGCTCAGTGCCTTGCACATTGATGTCTCGTGCATATGATATTTGTGTGATCTACAAATTAAAAAAAATAGTCTTTGGATGTGTCTAGTTGTAAACTTAGACTAATATTAGAATTATTTTCTTTGGGTCTTTCGGTAAAGCCACGTAGATAGAAAAATAATAAAAAATCACGACGTTTCGATCGCAACACAAGCAATCGTCATCAGGTGAAATATATAGTGGGAGAGCTGCTGAGGCAGGAAAACATGATAAGTCAAGATTATAATTATTTCTCTATGATGTGGTATATGGTTCAGTCTTTCTCCCGAAGGGCAACCTTTTGTGAATGTACAATTCTCAACCTCCTTTTGATGCTTTCATGCTCCCATTGCTTGCCATGATGAATCTTAACATTAGTTTTCGGCATTTTATGTCGGTATCTTGAAAAATTATATTATATACCAGGAATCAAGCAGTGTTTCATATAAAAAAAAATGTTAACGCTAAAACGTCTGTGATTGATTTCATTCAAAGTCTGTTTGCCTTATTGACGACCCTGCCGTGGCTCCCCTCCAGGCATCGCTCACATCGCCGTTGCTCTCATCTGTTACCAGCCTTTGCCTCTTCTGTTGCCTGTGTTCTTCTGACGTCTCTCACGTTATTCCACCTATCAACTGGTCCACTCATGTTACAAGCCAATTCATCTCCCTACACTTTCACATCATGTTAGATGTGACATGCATCATGCTCTTCTGCCTTTGCACCTGATTACAACTTGTAATTTTTACTACTTCGATCTGCGCTGTTTGTGGAGATTGGGTGTTTGTGTTAGGTCTGGAGCTTCCAATAGGCATCTTTCGTTTTAAATATATTTATGTGCATTTCAATGAATTATGGGAAGCAATGGTAGACAACTTAACGCGCTCTTCTCCTTTCTATCCAGACGACGGTGCCCAGGCAGCAGCCAGTGGCACAGCCCACAGCCCCATCAGTGCTCAAGAAACTGAAGGCTCTCAACGTGGACAACACCATGGCCCAGCTCATCGTCAATGAGATTGTTGACAGGTATGGGATCACATTATTATACCACTCAACTCAATTGTTATCGTTTAACCTCTCGAGGAAGCCGGATATAAAAGTGAGCTAGAAAAGCTGCCTAAAAAAATTATTATTTTCTAATAAACTAAAGAAAAACTCTTGACTGGAACACTGCAATGCAACTTTAGTAATTGGTTCATTCCATTCTGCTGGACATTTCACTATTATCATTATAACTGTCCACCTATGCATAGAAAGGATTAAATACAGAATGTGCAAAGAGCATTGAGGGGATTCATAAGTTACATTGTAGTTCTCACATATGAACAAGTACACACATTCTCCTAAATGTACTTCTTTTCTTCAAACATCCTGGCTTCCCAATGTTCCTGATTGAATCAATCTTTTTCAGGAGTCCGCAAGTCAAGTGGGATGATATTGCAGGACAGAAAGTAGCCAAGCAAACCCTGCAAGAAATAGTAATTTTGCCTTCCCTCAGGCCAGAGGTACTGCACATAAACTTATCTTGTTCATTTGTGTCGAACCTATGCATCAGGAGAAGTTGTATCCTGTCACTTGAACTTAAATGTATACAACCTAAACAAACTATTGGGTGCTGTTTTACTTGAGGATTTAAAGCCATGTTCATACACAGCAATATCACCACTGCCCCATGTAAGTAAAATAAGTACGATTTCGCTTCTCAAGTCCCAGCAGCTGGCCAAGTTAAGATGTCAAACTCCCCTGCAAGCGCTGTGCCCCACGTACTTTAACACCGCACGCCTTCGAGCTACTCCTTCACATCGGAATGCCATGAGTTCCATTCCTGGTTGGGAATCGACTCGGCTCATCATGCCTCCCAGGTCAATACAATAATTATTTTGCGGCTAATTAAGAGGGGGTTTTCTAGTTAAGCTACATTCAATGTTTAATAATTGATTGGAGAATGCATTTGATAATTATCAAAGTGCGTGGTATAAATACTTAGTGGCTGATGAAACAAATACTTGTGGTTTATAAGTCAATCATGTGCCACAGCGCCACCTAGCGAGAAGCAACTTTACATAAGGGTCTGCAATAAAAGTGTTTTTTTTTGTAAAGCTCTTTACAGGTCTGCGCTCACCTGCCCGTGGATTGCTGCTGTTTGGCCCTCCAGGAAACGGGAAGACCTTACTGGTATGCGTTGTTGTGTGTGCTAATGATTAGCTTAAGTTAGAATGCCATGACTGTAATATAAAACAGTTTTGTTAATGTAAAGAAAAAACATGCAGGCATTGGGTCCCTTCTTGGTAAACGCACAGTGCCGCTGTTTCTTTCAGGCTAGGTTAATGTACATTGTTGCAATGGCTCAAAGTAATGTCAAATGTTGGCATCGTAAAAGATTTCGATTTAAAGCTTTCGTGACTGCAGGGATTCATCTTCTTGGTTCTTTCGGTAAAGTCACGTAGAAGGGAAGTAATAAAATAATAAAAATAAAACATAAAATAATTCTCACGACGTTTCGGCCACAACCTGAGGATGGCTGCTTGCGTTGTGGCCGAATCGTCGTGAGAATTATTTTATTAGGTTTTATTTTTATTATTTTATTACTTCCCTTCTATGTGATTTTCCCCAAAGAACCAAGAAGATCGTAAAAGATGACTAAAATAAAATAAAACGTTAAGCGTGTGCTCAGTTCTTCGCACCATGATCTAAATCAAGAGTGCCGCTACTGCTTACTTTTTGGCTATATATTGAGATTTGTTCATCTTTTTTTTTAGGCAAAAGCTGTAGCAACTGAGTGCAGTGCAACTTTTTTCAACATCAGCGCTTCCAGCATGATGTCAAAATACGTGAGTACCAAGACAAGCAGGTGCAATGTGGTAGTGAGGAGTGGGGGGACAGTTTGCATATGGATAGGAGTATATGGGGTGGGGGAGTGTTGTAGGGGGGTGTGGAGTTTGTGGGCAGGGTAGAGGAGGGGAGTGAAGAGGGTGGGGTGGATGCAGAGTAGATGGTAGAGTGCCAGAACCAACATGGTTTTTCTGTGATGTTATTGGCTATCCCTACTTATTTTTTGGGTCTTTCGGTAAAGTCACGTAGATAGGTTGAAAGAAAATAAGGAAAAATAACAAAAAACTATGACGTTTCGATCGCAACACAAGCTATCGTCATCAGAAGAAAAAACACAGGAAAGCTGCTGAGGCAGACTGTTTTAAAGGTTTAAAATGGGTGTAGCCCAAGGGTCATAAACGAAGTGAACGGGGCTAGTGATGTTAATGTGCGAAATTAGCATGTTAATGTTAGATCGGAGAGCTGCATCCGAGAAGGCGCGGCGGTGGCTATGTTAATGTGAGAGATTAGCATGTTAATGTCAGACCTGTCAATGTAAGATCAGAGCCAAAAATAACTAACATCGGAAGGTAGGGTGGAAACCTCACAGGCAGTTATGATTTAAACTGGTTGATAACGTCCTTCCAATGATTTCTCAGTTTGTACCCATCTTCTCGGTTGAAATTGTGTCTGTGCCTATCCCTACTTGTCAGAGAAAATAGCCAGAGTTCTAAATGAGAGAAGTGCACTCGTGTAAAGCATATCAAAGTCAGTACCTCAAATCACATGTTTTATGTTATCTTTGTCTAACTCTGAGTAAGTAAGAATGTGGTATTTGTAATTCATAATCTTGTTCTCTGGGCTTTATAAACATCATTTCAGATCGGATCAGGGTTGTCAATTTTCAAGGATGATATTTCTAATTTCGCCCGACTATTTGTGTCCACAATTTAAGTGGGCAACACAATTGCGTCCCATTACAATAGTACTCAAGAATTAGTACCTCACTACTGAGTGGAGCTTCAGATGTGTGATGACCAGAACAGCCTGAGCCTCTTGCATATACGTGTTTATACAAGTTCAAAAATGAACATAATTTCCAATACACATTGATGTTTGAGTAGAGTTGGTAAATCCTTCTGGTGTGCTTTGGCTATAGGATGTAGTTGTTATGTTATTGTTAAAAGGTATGACCGTGTTTGTGGTGCAGGTTGGAGAGGGGGAGAAGCTGATGCGTGCCCTGTTCGCTGTGGCAAGGGAGATGCAGCCATCCATTATCTTCATAGGTACTCATTCAGTCCCTTAAGTTAATGCTGTGAATTGTCTTGAGCCACTTGTAAACATTTGAATTCAATACAGCTGGCAAGGTCAAGAGGTAATCGCAGCCAATAACATTGATGCTTCCTTCTCAAGATTATGTCGTTGTGGATTCTGGTCTCCAAGATCTACTTATACACTGCCACCATTAGACTCAAGGTCACCGACTTTGGTTTCTGACCTCTGGCTGCCACTGGAAAGCCGAGCTCAGTAATCTGCCTTCATCCTGCCCCACCTGCCCAACCGATGACAACCTGTTCCTAAAAGTAGACTTTTTTTGACATTTTTTTTTTCAAAACTCACGTTTATTATTATTGCGATCTTATGTCAAACTCGGCATCAATCTGGAGAGGAGTTATCCTTGTAACCACTTTGTTCGCTTATAATGCAACCAGGACAAAAATAGCTGCATACCTCTGCTTGTGTTCTGGGTAATTGTATACAAACTGTTAAACAAGCCACTATATTTCGATTTAAAGCTTTCGTGACTGCAGGGATTCATCTTCTTGGTTTTTTCGGTAACCCAGCTTATATGTAAGTTCCTAGCTTGAAGTGTCTCATTCTTCACCTGAGGACGGCTGCTTGCGTTGTGGCCGAAACGTCGTGAGAATTGTTTCATTTTATTATGTTTTATTTTTATTATTTTATTACTTCCCTTCTACGTGACTTTACCGAAAAAACCAAGAAGATGAAGCCACTATATTGTGAGCCTAAACACTGCAATGGTTGTGTGCACACTGACTTTTAATGCTCAATTTTAAAAAATCCACTTATATCAATCAAAGACACAAGTAGGATACGGTGGCTTTGCCACAGTGTCTTGCAGTCTGAATTATACCATAGCAAACATAATTCGCTTTGACAGTTCTATGTTGTTATCATGATCGAGATGTCGACGAAGAAAAAGTGAACATAGCCTTTCATTGTACAGGGCTGAGGAGCAAACAAGTGTGATTGATTTATCTGTTGCAGATGAGATTGACAGTTTGCTGTGTGAAAGGAAGGAGGGAGAGCATGACACAAGCCGGCGAATGAAGACAGAATTTCTCATGCAGTTCGATGGAGTACGTTTACTCCACTGCACTGTAATGCACTGTGCTGTTTATTTAATTATGGGATGCACAATGAGGACTCATTAAGTGCTGCGATCCTCTTTACTGACCGATGTGGTTATCTGGAACTTGCAAGCACTGTGGAGCGAACATCAATGAGAACGCTATTTGTACATATTCAAGCCAAAGCCTATACATTCTAAAACTAGCCTTTGGCAGTGCTCATTCATAGGCAGCCCTCAGTCATTCGTGAGAATTCCACTCCTCTGGCAAGTGCCACTCTCCACATATATAATCCCACTTTTGACTTTCTGTCAATTGGTACTAATTTTATTGACCCCCGAAGGATTGATGGGCCATATTTACCCTGGACCAGCACATGGTGCAGTAGAAAGGAACCGGTTGAATGTGGATGTTAATTTGTGAATGTCGTACATGCAGGTTAAAAGCGAAGCAGAGGACAGAGTGCTGGTAATGGGAGCAACAAACAGGCCCCAAGAACTGGATGAAGCCGTTCTCCGGTAAACACATTTTAATTAAACACATTCCTGTGGAGGGAGCTGGTAGGAACGTTGGGTTGCTCAGTCAGTGGCCAGGGTCAACGGCGGCGTGGTGTATTCCGCAAATATGGCCGATTGTGAGGGCGGGCACAAGCCGGCGTGAGTAGGTTAAACGTTGAGTTTTATAAGGGCACCACGGGGTGACCAGCCCCTCCCCACCCAGCCCCACCCTCCCCCCACCCAGCCCCACCCTCCCCACCCAGCCCCTCCCCATCCTCCCCACCCAGCCCCTCCCCACCCTCCCCTCCCCACCCAGCCCCACCCTCCCCACCCAGCCCCTCCCCACCCAGCCCCTCCCTCCCCACCCAGCCCCTCCCTGCACGACGGACGGACACAATAATCCCCTGTGGGCTGGTGTAACCAGGAGGTTCCTACCAGCATAATTCATCTTTGTTTTGTGTCTCACTCCCATTGGTATTGGGTATACCAAAATGTAACGTGTATTAAATGTGTGTTCTAGAACTGAGCACACGTGGAAGAATATTGTTCCTGAAAAGATATTGTTCTCATTATTTAAAATCAGTCCTGATAATTCAACTGTAATTACCCAAGCAGTCTTTTATGCCGGTAACTTCGATCGCTGTCGTAATTTTGCTCAATGCTCTTTCAAGGTTTGTGCACCAGAAATAACAGCTTGCGTCAATGAATATTCAAATATTGTTAGCCGTCGGCATGAAAGCAATGGCACTGGTGTGTGTTTTCCAGACGATTTCCGAAGAGAATATATGTCGACATGCCCGACGAAGCCGTAAGTCTTGCCCATATACAGTCGGAGTTTAAAAACACATTGGCGCTCATTTCCCTTGGCAGCCTGAGGTCATTGGTGGATCTTTAACACACTCATGGTGAAGGCCGCCACTTCCTTCATTGGATGATTGCGCTTGATTTAATCGACCTTTGAGATGATAGTGTCAATCTCTGACCAGGATTTTAACCCCAAATCCTCTTGATTGTCCATAATAGAGTTGTTTTGAGTTAGATCGCGTAAATATATAAATGTGTCGTTAAAACCTGTGTAAATGTCAGGTTTTTGGCATCCATTTTTTTTGTATCACTCAGACAGACTTCTGCATCAGACATACATCGCCAAGCTGTACAGCTAATCTCTTGTAAATTTCAGCTGGTTTGACATTTTATTTCACCAGAAACTTGAGTCTGCAAGGATGTGCCACAAGACATGACACACTGTTAGCGTCCAGATTGAAAATACCTAGACTGCTTTGCACAGCTGCGATGCCAATACCTATGCACACATTTTCAGCTGATCTTTCATTCGTTTACAACTATCTAGACCAGGTTAACCTCGACACCTTCAAAATGTATATGAACAGGAGTTTAACAATTGAACGAAGGAAATCGTAAACGTAACACGTGTTATCAACATGGAGGTTAAAGCACAGCCATGAACTAAGCTGAGCCAGAAGGGACTGTGGAAATTGGAGCCTGAGCTCCTATAATAATACTCTGTTTTATTTTACAGGCAAGAAAACAGATTCTTAACCATCTTTTATCCAAGCATGGCAGTCCACTGTCAGAAAAAGAACTTGCGGTACTTGCCAGGTAAGATTATATCCGAAGGTTGTCTGCATTTCCTCATTCTCTTGTCATTTAACTTATCCGAATCCATTCCTTCATGATAATGTCGACTGTGTTGTAATGTTGTACCCTGCCAGGCATTTCCACCTCCTTTACTGCCTTTGTTCTGAGATGCCACAAATGGCAGGGAATTCTTGTTTTCTTGGTGTAACATCTGTAATATGAATCGTATGGCTGATGTCTATGTAATACGTTGCAATGCCAGTTTTGGGTCATGCCTGCCAGCTGATATGAATGATGAGTCATTCTTCGTGATATACTACTTAAAATCATCAACACAAATGCAACTCTATCTGTAGCTCCCTCCAAGTACATAAAGAGAGCAACACTTAATAAAACATCCAAAATCTACTGTAACTGATATCGATATGGGCCATAGTTGCTTGAGCTCTTCGATTATATTATAGATTTATTAATTGTTTTTGAACAAATTCTTAAAAGCATGTCAAATAACAAGATTCAAACGTACAATTACTGTGTTTTTATAACATCTCGTATGGTTTCCCGATGGTGCTGAACAGGAGATTCCATTGTCTTAAGTTGCATATCAAAACGTATAATTTGGACTCAATGCTATGCTCGAGGAAAAGAGAGAAACATGTGACTTGTGCGATAACAAGATCAAAGTCATGCGAAGTAGAGAAAGGTCGGGGCAGGTTAGAACAATGGCAGGGTACGTGTTATCCCCCTAATTATATAAACTTTTGATCACGTGGCCAAAAACAACGGTCACTCTTAGTCTGCTTGCACAAGAGAGCCTGCATACATAGATCTGTGCCTGTTACTGTAGAAGATACAAATTTAAGCATGTCCTTTTGTATGTAGCGCATAGCTTAGCTGGGTAGATGAGTTGAGATTCAACATTTGCGGGGTTTAGGAGAAACCTCAGCATGGCCACGTAATACATATACAATGTATTGATTGTAATACTACCACTGTCCAACTTCATAGACAATGTTATGACCCGACTCAATTCAAAAAGGCTTTGACTCTCTTCTGCTCACCGGACTATAGTTCTCCTGTTGCTGCCACTTGGCATGACAGGCCTAGGCCCTCTGCTTAATGGCTGTCGATTGTGGTGAAGCTGTGTCCTTGTGATGTGATGGTGGTCGTTAACTGTAATTGAAACTCAATCATGACTCAACTTTTTAATTGTATGTTCAGTTCAGGGACCATAAATACTGGCGATGTTTAAAATGGTTTCCATCCTTAGTAATATTTTGTATCAATATTTCAGGACAACCACTGGTTACTCGGCAAGTGATCTGACTGCACTGGCAAAAGATGCTGCGCTCGGGCCTATCAGAGGTGAGTGAAACTTCACCTGTGTGACCAAGCAGTCACTCATCACTCAGTGTTATACTGGTAGGAACCGCCTGGTTACACCAGCCCACAGGGGATTATTCTGTCCATCCATCGTGCATCCACAAATGGGAGGGGTGGGGCTGGGTGGAGAGGGGCTGGGTGGGGAGGGGAGGGTGGGGCTGGGTGGGAGGGGTGGGGCTGGGTGGGGAGGGGCTGGTCACCCCGTGGTGCCCTTATAAAATTCAACGTTTAACCTACTCACGCCGGCTTGTGCCCGCCCTCATAGTCGGGCATATTTGCGGAATGCATCACGCTGCCGTTGACCCTGGCCATTGACCGAGCAACCCAACGTTCCTACCAGCTCCCTCCGCAGGAATGTGTTAACACAACCTGAATGAGCTATCACTCATAGTGTTGTTTGTTTTTGCAGTTTTATTTCTGATCTTTTTATTGCTATTACATTGTCCTTTTTTTCTGCGCTGATGTATTTTGGAATGTGCATGTTCACACTCCTGGTATCCCTTACAAAAGAGTTATATTATTTCGGTGATTTGTCACCTGTTTATAAATAATGTACAAGTACGTGTATACAGTATGTGTGGGTTCTACTTGCTCCGCGAAGGAAAAGCAAAGTAACTTTGAATAAAATCGTGATTGCGAATTGTATTAGTTGAATTTTGAAGGTTAATCATTACAATTGTAACACTTTTAAGTGGGAATGTGCATTTTACATTAGAATAATGTGCAATATTTGCTTTATATTGCAAACATGCAACATACACTATACAATACCTTTTGTAAATGAGAATAGGACATGCATATGCCACTGATAATTGCAGGATAATAAAGTCAAGGTGTCCACATGCTCAGTTGGGTAGTGCTCATCTGGGTTGGTGGTCCAGAGCCAGCAGCGGAAATTCCACAGTCCTATTCCAGGGACATGCTGTCCGTAGAGCAGCCACTGTTAACTCCCCACAACGTGTTCATTATTTTAATGGGGGGGGGGGGGGTTGTTTGACTATACTTCACCACGCTGTTCAGTGTAGGTTGGTGAAAGGAGATTAACTCAGCACTGATGTTAGCCGTGGCCGGAAATCGAACTCCGATCGCCAGATTTACAGCGCAGTGTGCTAACCACTGCGCCACTGTTCCCTCCCCCTATAGTTATGAACTGTATGTGGCTACTTTATAGGCAGCGCAGGGCAATGCAGCAAATTCCTTTGTTGCACTGCACTATGCTGCCATGTCTATGGTCCCCATCTTTACCAACTGGCATTGACCAGCGTGGTAAGGTGTACTCAAATAACCCTTCTGTCCCACACGGCGTGGAAGGGCCCTCATCCAGTCGTGAGTGGCTTGATTAAAGGGCTGTACCAGTACGTGATGATAATGGGATGACCCCCCCCCCCCCCACCAACTAGGATTTCAGCTCAGCCTCAAACTATAACAGGTGTTCTGACACAAAGCCAGATATTGTGCATGACATCTGGCTACTTAAATGTTTGTCAATACCCAGGGGCGGTTTCTTCATTAGGGCGATTGGGCGACGCACCACCAATGTCATTCAACCACAGAGTTTCGCGAGCCGTTTTCTGTGCCTCTGGATATAGTCCAATCAGCGTCATGCTACATTCTGTGGAGTACCGCCTCTTTTTGGGCGATTTCACTCCGGCTGAGAATCGCCCCGAGTGGTCCCATAGACTTACATTCAAAGATGTTTTTTTTCGAAGGGCGGGCGCTGCAATGCATTCTCTGGCGCCCGGGAGGGCTCGCACTAACGTGCTTACGTCATCATACGTAAGCACGTTTCATCCAACAATATTATTTGTCGCCACCTAGTGGAATCTTTAATAAAAGAAACTGAGTGGATTGTAATAATAGTGAGTATAGAAACAAACAAGATGTATTGTAAGAGTCACTTTATTTTTCATTAATATTAAAGAAGTGAAGTTGCCTTTACATGCTTAAGCTGTTAATTTATCCATTGCATGGGTGGACCTTATCCTTATCAATCATACAGACATTTGCCCCCCCTGAGAGATTTAGCAGGAGCCGCCACTGTCAATACCTAAGCATTATAATTGTTGCTTTAAATGTAACTGTGGATGCATATTTATTTTCTCTTTAGAACTCAGCATGGAAGAGGTTAAAAACTTGGCTCCAGATGATGTACGTATCTTGTTGATTTATTATTTTACTGAAAGTTTTGCTGCATTTTCATGATTTGTTTTCAAGAGGATCTTTACTTGGAATGTTTGGCCAATGACTACCTTTTGTATGTGGTAGATAAGACACCAGTGTGAAAAGTAACTCCACACATACACGAATATAACCTCAAATTCATAAAACAGAGGTTTGCAACCTGCTTGCTGTACTACCTCCTACAGGGGTCTTATTGAATTGATGCGTTACAGCCATGTTTTCCCACGTTTGTAAAAAGCAAATCAAACAAAATTTTGGTTTCTAAATAAAAAAAATTTTACTGCAAATATTTCCATGAAACTGGGGGCAGACTACCATTGTAAGGATGTCTATACACTTCGTAATGTGTACATCAGTGTGACATCAATATTTTAAAGTCAGTTTATAAGAATGTTCTGACCACCTTTAAAAGTTGCAGTTCAAAATGGTTTGACAAGCATTTGGCAACGCTGAACTTTTGCGTACGTGTTCCAAGTGAAAACGGCAAGGCTTCACTTTGCTGGTTGATTCACTGTAACTCTTTAAAGATCAAGCTTGGCTCAAATTCCACTGCTCCCAAGACACGTGTTGACCTCTACTCCCAGCTAGGGATCACGTCACGTATCTCCACCGTCTCTTCGGGATGCTGGAACACATGAACACATTTCTCAGTCCACCTCATTCACGCAGCTGGAAAATTATAATACTTTCATTTTATAAAGCGTCATTCATGCCAACAGCATCCCACAACTCTGTACATTAATTATATATGAGGACCAAATCCCATATACAGCTACTACCAAGCAAATTAAGAAATGAACAAACAAATACACCAAAAGCACAAACAACAAAAAAGTTATCACAAAAAAGAAATATTATAGGCAGAAGCTGTCGTCAACATTTCAATTCGTACAACCCTTAAAATACTTTAAAATCACGTGACTGTACAATTACAAAATGTTAGATTTTGTCGAAATAATATCTGTAAATTTTGTGTGACGTGTGTTTGTTGTAATTTTCTTGTTCCCCTGAACTTGACCAATGTTTTATGACTAAAACTGTTTCCATTGTAGTTTCTTTTACCAAAGTTGACTTTACATTATTTCTTTTATCACATGATCTAGCACGTTTATATAAAAAAAAACTGCCCTATGTTTGTTTTAGGTCAGAGGAATCCGCGTGTCGGACTTTAAAGAATCTTTGAAGAAAATCAAAGCAAGTGTGAATCCCCAGAACCTCCTTACATATTTGAACTGGAACAAGGAGTTTGGTGACACAGCTTAGGCTGTGTTTATACTCAAAAAAAGCTGGACATGCTTACACATCGAGCATGCATACTTGACAGTGATGTACGTAACATGTTGCTGCTTTGTAAAATAAATAATTAGGAACTGCAATGACAGCGAGTGGTGTATGAACAAAAAGCAAGAAATAATAACATAACAGACACGTATATTGTCGACTCACCTTGCAACCAATGGCCATTCAGAGCAGAGGAAAATGAATAAACATTGAAGGACGACACTTTATAATGTATTTGCCTTGAGAACACCGGGATATCTCTGAAAACATGCAATGTGGATACAGATGTCAATGAAAGTACTTATTGATGGGTGTTTGTTTGATGTTTGTTTTATATCAATAAATTATAAAGTTTGGGATCAAGCCTAGAAATCAAATGTAGTTGCCTTTTCTCTCATGAAGGGCCATTTGGCTGAAACAACACAATTTTAAACCCCATGTCAGTAAACTGCTGGACGAATTCTCATAGGGGTTGTTTGGCCATGCTTTGTCATGCTGGTCAATGTAAGTTGGTGAATGGTGGCCCAGGTTTAGTTATCACGCAACCACTGATGTTATCCATGGCAGGGAAGCAATCGCAGGTCGCCGGGTTCATTGCGCAGTGCGCTTAACCACTCATCGTGGCTCATTACCGAAACTGTGATCCTAAGATGTATTTTATAAGTCTGTTAATTACAAAGATTTTTTTTCTATAAAATAAATGATTGTCACGTTACGTTGCTGTTTACTGTTTTATAACGTGTAGGTGTTTTTTATTTTTAACCGTGTGTTGGAGGAGTGGTATCGGGTACATTTGCAATGTAAGCTCCAAGTTTACACCTATCATAATTTACTATGTTGTGGTTCTGCAGTGAACAACATAATTTACTCATTGCATTTGATTGTTTTTGAAATATATTGCATAGTATGGATATTGAGGTTATTAAGCCATTCACTAACCTCTGTGAATTACATTGCCCTACCGCATTTACAATGCCGCTGATAAGAGTGCAATTTTCAGGACTTAGCCCATCGCCTCGCCTCCAAACTACCACCATACATCACATTCATGTACAAGTTCAGTTTTCAACTCCGTTAATTTTAGCAGATTAGAGGCCAATGAAAACAATGAATATGAGTCCAGAATGGATATGGGGAAACAATTCGTAATGTAATTATAAATGAAGAGGACAGACACTGAAGGTTGTCTTGCATTATTCTAAGTTACAGTATAAATAATCAGCAAACGGCCTTTTCGCCTATTAAGTGAAATACTTCAAAGAATGCATCTCTGATAGCCTGTTTTAATGGAGATGAGGAATCGATTGCAATCGATCATATAAAACATTTCATATTCTTAGGTTTTTTCGGTAAAGTCACGTAGGTAAAACATTAAAATTAATGAAAGTAAAATAAAATAAAAATCACGACGTTTCGGAGGCAACACAAGTCTCCGTCATCAGGTGGGACCGTCACAGCCAGATTTGCTGCATCAAGTGAGGCAATGATTCAAGATGTAATCCCTTAAAAGCAAGTTGAGGGGGGAGGAGAGGGTGGTGGAGCTCATCAGAATGTGGTAGCCAATGAATGGAACGTATCGGGAGGGAGGGGGGCGGGGCTCAAAGACGGCACGACGTGCCACGTAGAACGCATCGGGAGGGAGAGGGGGGCCGGCCAAAAGAATGCACGACGTGGTACAAGTCGGCGGCGTGGACGTGGTTGTGCGCAAGCAACTACTGCTGCACACGCCAACGCATTGGACAGAGAGGGGGAGGGGAGGCCAAAAGAGAGTGTGGTGCAAGTGTATGTGGAAATGTGTGTGTACAAGCACCTGTTGATACACATGATAGAAAAGAACGAAAATGCCCATGTTTATACCAGTGCTGGCTGAACAATGAAGAGAGTACTGTTAAACACTGGGGATGTTAACACTCGGTAAAGTAAAGTAAAATAGTGCCTGTCAGATAAGATGGTCCAAAAATGTGTAATTAAATCTTTTTTGCGTGGTTGATAACATCTTTCCAATGATTACTAAGTTTGTACCCATCATCACGGTTGAAATTATGTCTATGTTTGTATATTTGTATGGCTTCGTGTACAAACCTTTGATGGTAGCCAGGAGGTTTGCAGAGAACCTTGAGCCCCGCCCCCCTCCCTCCCGATACGTTCCATTCATTGGCTACCACATTCTGATGAGCCCCCCCCCCTCTCAACTTGCTTTTAAGGGATTACATCTTGAATCATTGCCTCACTTGATGCAGCAAATCTGGCTGTGACGGTCCCACCTGATGACGGAGACTTGTGTTGCCTCCGAAACGTCGTGATTTTTATTTTATTTTACTTTCATTAATTTTAATGTTTTACCTATGTGACTTCACCGAAAAAAAACTAAGAATATGAATCCTTGCAGTCACGAAAGCTTCAAATCTAGAAGGAATATAAAACATTGCTTGATGCAGGTAGCAGGAGGACTATGTGACAAGTTTAAATTCCGCTAAAATGCCGCACTACATTCCTTTGAGCTGCTTTGTGTTTTATTGCGTCTGGTCATGGTCAAGGTGAAGATGTGGATTAGTGGAGGTTGCTAAAGCAGTCCTTTGCACTGCACGAAATGTGTACCCGAGCACGAAGTCGTGTATACCATGAAGGCGTCGTGCATGTCCTAAAGGTCATGGGGATGTCTCAACCATACTTCACGCTGATTGGTGAAGAATGGCAGGGAGGGGGGTGAATTTTGTCCGGTTAATCTATCATTCGCATCTGATGTTAGCCGTGGATGGAAATCAAACTCAGGTGGCCGGGTTTGTAGCACAGTCCACCACACTCGATGCCACCCTTCCACCCCTAAGCATTCAATTAACGCTTCCATGTTATCTGCCTCGTCGTGACTGAGAATGGAACGCAATCTCTGATCTCATTCCAATCACATCAGCCCGCGTGGACAGTTTTTTCTTTGAACCCACCCAATTGCTGAGCACAGACCCAAATCGACAATCGGATGGTAACAAACAGCACGATGAGTGTTGCAAGTGCAGTGTTGTAACTGTTCGCACGACGCCGTTTGGAGTGGCCGCTGCCATCGGCAAAGTTGCGAACGTCTCAAACCGAACGACGCAGCCTCTACGGGACGCGTTGTAAGGGGGCGCTATCGCACAGATTCTTAATCCCAGCTCACGCGTGGTGAGATTTGGCGCTTTTTCATTTCGTATGAGTTGCATCATTGGATGCCAACAATCAAACCCGCGTTGAAAAAAAAAATCTATCTCATTGAATTGTGGCCATGAATCGCGACAATCCTAACCCCTCGCAGTTACACGATTCGACAATCTGTATTACTTCTGGACACGAGCCCATCCTCGTCACTCCATCTCGTTGGGGGACGTCCTTTTGTGCCGTAATTTCTCTACTGGCTGCCGCTCCATGGTTAGTCTCGACCACCGGCCGTCATACCTTCTACCCCGCACCTCTGATTAGCACGTTTGGCTCCGTACGGTGCGAAATAAGGTCTAGATAGTGACGCCTCCTGCCCGATATCACTTTTTTAAAACACAATCCTGCGGAGGGAGCTGGTAGGAACGTTGGGTTGCTCGGTCAATGGCCAAGGTCAACGGCGGCGTGGTGTATTCCGCAAATATGCCCGACTGTGAGGGTGGGCACAAGTCGGCGTGAGTAGGTAAAACGTTGAGTTTTATAAGGGCACCACGGGGTGACCAGCCCCTCCCCACCCAGCCCCACCCTCCCCACCCAGCCCCACCCCTCCCACTCCCCACCCAGCCCCACCCTCCCCACCCAGCCCCTCCCCACCCAGCCCCTCTCCTCCTCACACAGCCCCACCCCTCCCATTTTTTGATACACGACGGACGGACACAATAATCCCCTGTGGGCTGGTGGAACCAGGTGGTTCCTACCAGTATAGCCAATACTGTATGTCTTTGTGTTTGCTCTCAGCTCCACGTATTCTTCTTTCATTCTCTCGGTGTAATTCGAAGTATGCACCATTTCCATGTCTCGGTACACGTTTCAGCTCTTGTTTAGTTTGCTTTATCATGCGTTCATCTTTCTTGATCCATACCATAACTGTTAACATGCAATGATTAACACTTGTAATATGCCATTAAAAACGTTCCCGTCTGCCATGGAGGGTCTAACCAAAAGCAATATCCGTCTCGGCACCTTTCATGTTGCAGCACGCAAGCCAACTTGACGGATCGCAGTGAGAGTGTTCAATTGCAGTGGAGGGTCAAACGGACCGCAGCGTCCTATCTCCCTAAAGCCTATACAGCTCGAACTATATAAACATTCGTTTGTGTGTCAATAGTTACTGTCGCACGAACGAGTCGGCTAAACGAATGTGGATTGGTTAGAACACTTGCTCAGGACCACCAAACGCAATTTTGAGCAAGTATTGTAATTTGGGTATTTTTATTTGACAAGTGTAGCCGGTCCGCTCTGTCACCTCTCCTCCTGTCGTTTGAATCTTTTCGAGTGGGGGGTGGACAGGTCGGCTTAATAGACAACAATACAAATTATAAAGTTCGGAGACGATGAGTTGTAAACTGTTCTGAACACAAGGGATTTGTGAAGCGGCAGGACTTTATTTCAAAAGTCATCTTTTTCAGAAGTGCATTGTGTGTATCTGCTATAGCCCACCACGTCACAACACCGCAGCCGAATTCCTCGGTCCAGAAGATGGCCCAACATGTCTATTGGGGACGTGGGGGGGCTCGGGGTACAATCACCGATCACCATCGCCTGATCTTAAATAATAATAACGAATATAATGAAACGCATCTGGCTCTCCGTTGCTGTCCAAACTCGTTTATTAGGGTCCCATACGCAGAGGCGTAGCTAGGGGGGGCAGGGGGGTACACGTGTCCCCGGGCGCCAAGGTAAAGGGGCGCCAAAATGAGGCTTACAACGTCACGTGATAACTTATTGCGGCGGGCGCGGCAGCCTGAAACTACTCCACAATCTACACCTCAACCTAAAAGTTTATATATCCCGCCACACACAGCCTACATGTCATGTAATTACATTTTGGTACGCGCGCCTATTAAGAACTTACATGGAAGAACGTCCCAAACAACAGACAGGCGCAGTCTTTCAGCCTTAGTCACTGGCCTGTTTTTTGGTGGCGGAAACTACAACGGCCTATTTTTTGTTCTTATTAGTGACATCACGCTCCAGGCAGCTGCAGCAGCCGGAGTAGCCCACGCACGTCAACATAGCGTGGCCTTCATTTAGCAGCATTTACTACAAGGCTCACTTATACGTGTACGTCGCTCGTACCTTATATTTGAACTGACCTAAGAGCCGAGCCATGCTCGCTGGCGGACACCAAGTGAGAGTGTTACTGTGTTAGCTAGACCACCTTGCCACGACTACAAGCCACCGGACGAGCGTCAACCTCGGCGGGTAAGTCTATGCCGTTACATGGCCGCGTACGACCGACAGTAGAAGCTTATAGGCGGTGGCGTCCAAAGCGGCGACCTATTTTGGTTACTTGAACAACAAGATGTATGTTTTATATTTTTTGATAAATAAATTAATGTTTTTAAAATATAGAATACAATTTAATATATCGATATTTTTAAATATCTGCAGCATAATCCGCCTTTAAGCGTATATATTATGTACTTTTAATCTGCATGTATAGCCTAATTATTATAATAATTATTTATTGTAGTAGCACTATGCCAGTGCCACTATGTTATTGTCTAGGCCTACACATATTTTTTTCACTTCAGTGTACTCAGTGATATAATAATATATTTATAATTTTTGTCAGCCATGTCAGGAAGAAAACGAAGTGGAGCTCAATGTCGTAAAAGAAAAAAACAAGCTGAAATGGCATCAAAGAAGTCAAGTACATTACTGGCTAGCTTTTTAAAGAAAGCCAAGAAGAAAGAAGCTGAAGCTGAAAACTCCAACTCTTCAGAATCAGAAGATGGCGGCTATCAACCACCTATTTCAGAGCATGTAAACGAGAAGGTTGAAGACATTGAGGATTCGGAGAAAAACATCGTTCAGACAGATGTTACTGTCTATGTTGAGGAAGACTCCGAAAACACTGAAGACCAGGGCGTCGTCGTTGAACAGGTTCAACATGATGATGAACTTGTTGACAGTAACGGGGAAGATGAGATAGAAGAATTTTCTGATAGAGAAGCTGAAAATACTCATTATGATGCTGTTCCTGCTGTACTAAGGTTTCACGATGTTGGCTACTTAAATTTTGATAAAACGACGAAGCTATCGAAAATATCACAGCCTCTTCGCAATGAAATGATTACTCTCGGATCCTTGCCTTTTCAGCACAGAGACAATCTATCATCAGTATCCAGAGAACGTTCAATTACATCAGCATGGTTTAAACGCCGACTAGCGAACGGAGAGGAAGTGAATCGTTCGTGGCTATTATATTTACCAATCAATAAAGCTGCTTACTGTTTCTGTTGTCTATTATTTACATCATCGAGTTCAAACTCACGAGCTTCGTTTGAGTTAAAAAACGGTTTCAACAAGTGGAGAAAGCCAGAAAAACAAAATTCTCATGAAAACAATCCTAGCCACCGCACAGCTTTTACTACATGGAAGGAAGCCGAACGAAGGATAATTGATGGTACTGGATGGAATTGACGCAGTGGTTCAAGCTCAGATTCATTTGGAAAAACAACGTTGGCGAGATATATTGCAAAGAATACTCACCTGTATTAAGTTTCTGGTTTCACAAAATTTGGCACTACGTGGCCATGAGGAAAATTTGAATGCGGATGAGGATAAAAATGTTGGAAACTTTCTCGCGCTGATCAAACTCGTTGCTCAGTATGACCCATTGTTAGCAAAACACGTACAGCACGCAGGAGAAAATCCGGGATCAGTTTCTTATTTGTCACCGGAAATCCAGAATGAATTTATCCACATACTTGCGTCGACTGTAAAGAACCAATTGTTGGGTGATATCAGGAAAAACAAGTACTACGGTATCTTACTTGACTCAACTCCGGATCTAGGACATCGGGAACAGCTTTCTCAGGTCATAAGATTTGTGGATGTGGATTTTCAAACTAAAAAAGTAACTATTAAAGAATAATTTTTAGGTTATATCGAGATACATGCAAAAGATGCAGCAAGCCTAGAAAGAGTCATCGTCGAGAGACTGAAATCTGACAACATACCTCTAGCCGACTGTCGGGCACAATGTTATGACAATGCTGCTGTGATGACTGGGCATATATCCGGCCTTCAACAACGAATATGTGACAAATCACAGAGCATTGTTTGTCAACTGTGACAACCACAGCTTAAACTTAGCAGGAGTACACTCAGCTAAACAGGATCCACTTGTCGTCATATTTTTTGGAACAGTTGAAAGTATATATTTGTTTTTCTCTCGTTCAACAATTCGTTGGGAAGAGTTAAAAAAAGCTGTGCCCATCACAGTAAAGCGGGAGTCTGAAACACGCTGGAGTGCACGATCAGAAGCTGTTAAAGCTATCTTTGAAGGACTGGATGAACTAGTAGGGCTGCCAGACAAATTATCGGAGGACGTAACTATGACGCCTGAAACCAGAAGTGATGCAGAACAGTTACAGGCATGCGTATTAAGTTTTAACTTCATAGTTTTATTACATTTCTGGAATGTAATTCTTGGAAAAATTGATCGTGTTCAGAAGCGCTTACAGGATCCTACTATGAATTTCAAGGAAGCAGCAACTGATCTTGAATCTTTGGAGCATGAATTTGTCAAGCTTCGTGATGATTTGAGCCAAGTTACTGTAGAAAACGCCAAAACAAGATGCATAGCCTGGGGGATAGATGTGGACAGAAGAATTAGGCGACGTCGGAAGATGCCAGGAGAACTGGTAAGAGATGCAGGACTTTCAGCAGAAGAAGAAATTGTGCGCGTTATGAAGAACGTATTTGATCGACTTCAACAGGAGATGTCAACACGGTTTTTACGACTAAAAGACCTGAACACAAAATTTGGATTTCTGCTGGACGTCAAAATTCTTCTATCCGACACAGATGTCGATGCAATTCGTCGAAATTGCACAGATTTTGGAAATTTCTATGACACCGACATCAATGGCCACGAACTTTTCACAGAAATTGGAGATTGCAAAATGCTGCTCAGTAACCGGAATGAAGTTCTACCAGAAACTCCTTTGGATCTTCTTGGTTTTATTGTGTTTTATGGAGACGACATATTTCCGAATTTGCGATTTCACTGCAAATTTTATTAACAATAGCAGTTTCAATTGCAAGCTGTGAGCGGTCGTTCAGCAAATTGAAACTTATTCTGTCGTATTTGCGTGCTTCAATGGGACAAGATCGTCTCAGCGATCTTGCTCTTCTTAGCGTTGAAAGAGAAACATTGGAAAAAACTGATTTGATTACGTGATTGACCAGTTTGCGACAGTGAAATCAAGAAAAATGTATCTTTTGTAGACTATGCCAACCAGTCTACGACAGTAAGTGAGCCATGTAATATAATTTCTATAAATTTGCTTCTTTAAATACAATGCTTCATTAAAATTTAAATTGTTATTCCTTATTCGATGTAATAGGAAAATGTGATTAAACGGGGGGGGGGGGGGGCGCCAATTTTATAGTTCGTCCCCGGGCGCAAAATATCCTAGCTACGCCTCTGCCCATACGCTACGGATTGCACAATTGTGTGCGCGATTCATCACAGGTGAAGCCTATAGCGGCTACAAAAGCCACCTTTGGCTCACCCAGACCATGATATGAGTTATTATATAGTAAATGTCCTGCCTGGTGCGATAACAATACATGTCCAGTGCTCCAGTTAACGAAACAGTATTTGAGTTGGGCTTCGCTCGGTCTCAATGCGCTGTTCTTCAAGGCAGTCGCGGCACAAAACGAGGCACAAAACGAGGCTCATGTTAACGGAGGGCAGCGGGGTGGGGTAGAATAACAAATCAAATAAGAAAACAAACAACCTGGTGGCCAGAAATAACAGAAAGTGGAAGAAGAAGAAAAAACTCACGAGGAACAACACCAACTACTGAAAGCAGGCATGAGGGCCTCCTCCCCCATTGTTTTGTTGTGGTTCTCAGAAGACGCGCTCTGCGCCGCCGTGGCCTCTCGCACGGAGAACATAAAAAGTGGCGAGGGAACAAACAATGAGCGCCGAGGGGGGCGGAGGGGTGATGGGTTGTGGTGGTGGTGGAGTAAATGGACGGGGAAGGCGTGCGGTGCCTTCCGCCCATTGCCCGAGCGCGACTCGGCGTGAGAGAGCGACGCGACGGGGCTGAGCAGCAACAACAATTAGTGGTTCCCCACCCACCCACCAACACCACCACCCACCCACCAACACCACCACCCACCCACCAACACCACCACCCACCCACCACCACCCACCCACCAACACCACCACCCACCCACCAACACCACCACCCACCCACCAACACCACCACCCACCCACCAACACCACCACCCACCCACCAACACCACCACCCACCCACCAACACCACCACCCACCCACCAACACCACCACCCACCCACCAACACCACCACCCACCCACCAACACCACCACCCACCAACACCACCACCCACCCACCAACACCACCACCCACCAACACCACCACCCACCCACCAACACCACCACCCACCCACCAACACCACCACCCACCAACACCACCACCCACCCACCAACACCACCACCCACCAACACCACCACCCACCCACCAACACCACCACCCACCCACCAACACCACCACCCACCCACCAACACCACCACCCACCAACACCACCACCCACCAACACCACCACCCACCCACCAACACCACCACCCACCCACCAACACCACCACCCACCAACACCCCCACCCACCCACCAACACCACCACCCACCCACCAACACCACCACCCACCCACCAACACCACCACCCACCAACACCACCACCCACCCACCAACACCACCACCCACCCAACACCACCACCCACCAACACCACCACCCACCAACACCACCACCCACCAACACCACCACCCACCCACCAACACCACCACCCACCAACACCACCACCCACCCACCAACACCACTACCCACCCACCAACACCACCACCCACCCACCAACACCCCCACCCACCCACCAACACCACCACCCATCCACCAACACCACCACCCACCCACCAACACCACCACCCACCCACCAACACCACCACCCACCCACCAACACCACCACCCACCAACACCACCACCCACCAACACTACCACCCACCAACACCACCACCCACCCACCAACACCACCACCCACCAACACCACCACCCACCCACCAACACCACCCACCCACCAACACCACCACCCACCCAACACCACCACCCACCCAACACCACCACCCACCCACCAACACCACCACCCACCCACCAACACCACCACCCACCCACCAACACCACCACCCACCCACCAACACCACCACCCACCCACCAACACCACCACCCACCCACCAACACCACCACCCACCAACACCACCACCAACACACCCACCCACCAACACCACCACCCATCCACCAACACCACCACCCACCAACACCACCACCCACCAACACCACCACCCACCCACCAACACCACCACCCACCAACACCACCACCCACCAACACCACCACCCACCCACCAACACCACCACCCACCCACCAACACCACCACCCACCAACACCACTACCAACCTCCGCACACTGCGTCGTACACGCACAGTGGGTACACACCACACACCGTGTGTGACGACGATAATGATGATGTACATGGCAACATAGACCAGTCAACCCATACGGTTTAACCCCGTATTCTTGTGCAGGGGAATTGAGTTTGCAGGTCCATACGACGTAGCGACGTTTTAATACGGGGACAAATAAAAAAATGTGTGTGTGTGTTTTTCCCTTGTGATGGGACTTTGTAGAATGAACGTTGCCATTTATAAGGGGCACGGGGTCACCGATAAGGTGTGAATTGGTCTGTAATAAGGTAGGCACTGCCGAGGGTTTGACAGGTTTGCTGTATACACGGGGAGCCCAGCAGCAACGTGTTCGCCGGTTGTTGCAAAGGTTCAAGGTTCGAATGCGGCAGCCGCCCTCATTATTAATGTGGGTGTCAATAAGCGTAATCATAATCATGATACGCGCCGTCTGCTTCTCAGTGGACGTTAGAGATCTCCTGACGTCAGTCGCAAGAGTGGGCCATTGTGTGCCGGCGACACTGCCGCAACCCTCTGGGAAAGTCCAGACAATTGTGGAAAATGTACGTCTCCCCATCCACCAAGAACCTGAACGTCCCTCGCCGCCGCTTAAAGTCGTGCAAGCCCTTTTGTAACACGCGCGTAACGTTCAACAGAGCAACCCTAATGCTGCTGCTGCTTGGAGGGCCAAATGGACTTGACAAGAAGTCACAAACAACCACCTCGTGCAGGACTCAATGCGAAATATCTCTGAATTCGATCTTCTGCGAGGCGGATTGGCCACAACCCCTAGACCCTATCAACTGCACGAGCCATGGCCGATGAAGATGCTCGATGCACAAATAGAAAGTGAAAACATCTCTGGTGTGCAACTGTGGTCACTAAAAACAGAGTCCATGCAACATGTAACGACTCAATGGCCAACTCACAAATACGAAGAATGCATCGCAGCGATGCACCCCACCACTCCTGGCGAAATTATCTGACTCATCCACTTCAATGTAAAATGATAATAATTGGTGTACAGAAACATCAGTTCTACGAAGCACTGACCACATTTTCCAAATCAAAAAATTACCCATACATTACTCAATTGGGATTACACATAGCAATCATCGCATCCTACTGGTAGACGAATGCCTCAAGGTCACTCTTGCAAATGAGACTATCCTGGTCTCTTGAATTCTCACCTGGTTAAACAAAAGAATATTGAACTACACTCATTGAAAACTATTTTTTGGGCATATTAATTTGCTACTTTTCATTATCCCATTTAGTTTCAAATAAGCCGGCAATCCACGATTGCTCATCTCTTTATTTCATCATTATGATCTGGGTCCACCCTCAAACATGTCCCTAGATATAATACTATGATGTGTTTTCCAGTTGTGACCCTCCAACAAATAGCTCTCATTGTTGTGTGATCTTCTTGGATTTTATCATGAGACAATTTTTCTCCCTTATTTGTGACAACTTCTAAAAATTCCTGTCATTCATTTCCATGGGATGTTATAATGATGATGTCACCAACGCAAAAATATAGATGGTTCAACATGTTTTCTTTGTTTACATCGATGCTTTTATTTCTCCAATTTATTTTTCCTTCAAAAAAATATTCTTATGTTGTTGTGAATAACTTTGGCTTGCACCTAGAGTGTACAATGTATAGTTACACTTAGTGTGTGTAGTTACACTGGTAACTATGTATAGTTACACACTTTGTTACACACTTGGTGTAATTATACATAATATTATACAGTACATATTTGTATATGTATGGGTGGCGTGTTGGACGCTGTGGTGATATCCCGGTGACCTGAGTCCAATTTCCAGCCACGGCAAGTGATACCTGAACAGGTTCTGCCCCATGTCCCCCTACTACCTCCTCTCAGCCACAGTTTTTCAAACATTCAAATAAAGATTAAGCACTTTACTCACATGTTGTTCCTTTCTATCCATGTTTCGTTATCAGAAATGTGTGGGTGTATGCAATGTAAAGGTGGTAGGAGTCCGATGTGTGTTTTCCAAAACGTAAATCTGGATTTTCACTCAACAATTCTCGCCAAGTTCATCGCGAGTACGTTAATCACTGCACCACTTCTCCAAACGTATAAAAATATGCCTACATATATTCTAATACGGTACTAATATGCACACACATTTGTAATAAACGACTCTGTCAGGCTTTCTTGGTCTCCGCTGTGTCGTTAATTTAGGTTCTTCGTATCGCACCCCACTGGTCCTTGGCCGGACCTGCGCAGACTCCGCGCGCGCACCGCGCACGCTCCGTGTGGCCGCTCCGCTCTCTCCGTGTGCCCCGTACACACCGCCAGCCACACCGCTCGCTCCGTGTGCCCCGCACACTCCGCTAGTCACTCACTAGCCACGTGTGCCCCGCACACTCGGCTAGTCACTCACTAGCCACGTGTGCCCCGCACACCCTGCTAGCCCTCACACTCTGCTAGCCCCGTCTACCCCACGCACCCCATGTGGCAGATGGCGTCGCTCCACCACGTGGCAGATGGCGCCATCTCCCCCACTGCCCAGCGTGGCTTCCCCTATTCTCGCTCCGTTCCAACTCCCCGATCTCTTCCGGCTCTCTCCCTATATCTTTCCCATCACGTGACCCTGACTCCTCCTTCCCGTACTGCCCCCGTCTTCGCCCCCCGTTCACCTCGTCTCCCATTGGAGCCGAGGTGAGCAGTGGCTCCTCCCACACGCTCCGTGTGATTGGCGTAGGGGCCAGTAACCACCCTGTTTTTGCTCGCATTACATGACCCCCCCCCCTGATGAAAAAGCCAGCCGTCCCCGGCTGCAACAGAACAATAATAATGCGAGCAACAACATGACAATCAGGAATCACCCCAGACACAACGGAGATTATAACAACGACACAATTAACGAAAGGGGAGGGATCAGGATCCGGTATGGAACACCGGCCCGTCCTCCGCGCAACAAGCAATAAGAATTAAGGAATGGAAAGCAATGCACAACAACGGTAACCGACACGCAAGAACGGCCGACTCGCATAAACCAGGAATGCGGTGTCTTAGAGCGTGTCCGTGTTGCTGGTCCATCCGCCTGGCTCAAGTCCAACTTCCGAGAACAACTGGTAGAGCAGGAGTGACGAACAGGTGCTCCACTCCCCCTTCAAGTCCACATCCGGTTAGCACAACCGGTAACACCAAGTGTGGCAGGCGCCGAAGATCTGTGACGAGAAGGAGAACCCAACCCCCTGAGGCACAGCACAACGAAATGCACATCCACATGTCGTACACGACAGCCACCCGGCCCCAGGGTAGTGGAGATGATCTAAATCCACCCCGTGTAAGGAGAACCGCAATAAATACCCAAAAATAGACGCATGACAACAAATTTTTTTCCTGCTCTTGCCCATCAGCAGTCCTCCCTTGAGGACCAGCACAGACATCTCACATACACAGCATCTATCCACTGTCACTCTCAACACAGCCCTCAGCCGCACACCCTCGCGTGGAGAGAGACGGGGCTAGCAGAGCGGTAACATTTAACTCGCCTTCACCCTCACCGTGGTCGTCCAACCACAGCAACGTCCACTGGCCATACACTCGGCCAGTGCAATTTCGGGGACGAGACAATGGCACATCGCAACAACTCAGCTACGCTCCATCCCGTACTATCCCATCACCAATGGACACACCCCAGCATCTTATAGTCTGACGCTTTACAGACAAAGGAAGGTTCATCCCTTAGCAAGGCTAGACCTCATCGACCCCCCCCCCACGGGCAATGTTCCCTTATACATTCAATAACGTCATAACCCAGAGCGGAATAAGTCCGCGGCCCTTCCCGCTGGAGGACCCGCAAGGGGAATCCCCGCCCCATGGTAACCAGGTCTCCCTGTTCGCTGCCACGTAACGGAACCTCTACTTCTAAATTCCGTGAGCCCCCGGCCCACCAGGTTCACAGTCTGCCACCGCACGACGGAACCCTGACTCCCCGAGCCATATGAGCACATGGGCCATTAGTTTGAGACATACCACGGAGTGTATCGCCTCCGGACTGTCAGGTCAGCCATCGGCCATAGGCCGATGTGACCACAACTCGTGCATCACGCACTCAACAATGGCAGGCGTATACTGGTGAAATACTTGCCCCAGAATAGAACCCAGGCAGCATCTCTGTCCAAAATGCTGGTCCAATAACACGCCCCCCCTTAGTCAGACACGGGCCACTATGCTCCTGTCACCCCGATGGGCGCCAACACGCCAGCATTGCGCACAACGCTCAATGCACGCACACAAGTTAGAGCGCAACACGAGAGTCAAGGGATGATATCTATAACCGCATCCCCGCGGCTCGACGTGTATACTTAAAATGGTGGCGGCACGCGCAAAGCGCCCCACCGAGGTTTTCCCCCCCTGCGCGCTCAAAATGGCGGCCCCCTGCGCCAAGCGCATCCCCGCGATTTCCCGCGCGCGCTCAAAATGGCAGCCAAAGCAACCACGTCGCCAGTTTTCCCCCGTGCGTGCACCCCAGCTGCCCCTCGCTGGGGGTCACAACACACATCCCCTGTCACGTTTTAACAACCCCCAATGATACAACGCATAGCCGCAGCTCGCTGCGCACAGCAGTTGTAGCGGGGACATTTATTTTTTTTACCCATAGTTGACCAGACACACTGCTTATACACACCAACTCACAATGCAACCCCTGGCCGCATGCAATCAACGGAAAGAGCGACGCCACTTGGCGGCAATTTACGGCCCCATCACCCTTGACGGCAGAGCCACCAACAATGCCCTCATCCCTCAACACTCGCAATTTCCTATGAACACACATGCAATCTCGTGTGCACGAACACCCATACAACCAAATTTGAGGGTCCCCCCAGAATTGACCAATTTCCGAACAGGTACGCACAACTAATAACAATCCCGAACCCAATGGTCAAAACAATGCACCGCACTCCGTATCCATACAGAAAGACCGTCTATACAGTACGTACAGTCAGCATATCGCGATTATAAGCAGCAAGTTCTACACAGGTCGTACTTTATGCACAATCGCAAGCAGAGCTGCAGGCAGACAACACACCGTTAACCCTGTCGCACCGTGCAGCAAAAAAAAATCATCAAAATAAACACGTCGCACACGGCAGCCCACGGGATGGTAACAGCGCGGGACACTCGACGCAACCGAATTAATAATTAACTTGACAAAATCCAGCAACGCATAAACACTATTTGACACCGAGCAAACAAGCAGATAGCGCGTCCATCCTCAACACACACACAGCCCGAACCGCGCTCCGCATGCTCGAGACATAACAACCAATCGCCCCCCCGGCACACACTAGATGGGTGAGGTGTGTGTTAGGGCCGGGTGCATATCGTCACGACTCGCCCGGGGCTGCAGCGAGCAGAGGACGGCAGGGTGGTGACTTGAGACGCCTCGCAGAACTCGGACGGTGAGCGCGGCGTCCTTCCGCGACTGCTCCGGTGTCTCGCACACGAGCCAGGATGGGGGTGCTCCCGCCCCGGCAGCAGCAGCGTCGGCGTCCTCTCCTTGCGGCTCCTTCCCGCAAAACAGCTGCTCAGCAGCAGGATGCGCACCACGCGGCGCCTGCGAGATGGCAGCGCACGGCCGCCTCTCCGCTGCGATGTTCAAGATGGCGTCTCCATGCGGCGGGGGCAAGATGGCGGCTTCCCGCGGTGGAGGCGACAAGATGGCGGCTTCCCGCCGTTCGTCCCCGACCACACCCAAGATGGCGGCATCTCGCCGCGTGTCGGTGAGGGCGGGAAGCGTCGCACAGGCCCCAATGGCGGACGGCTCGGCCCCACTCGAAGGCTCCCCACTTGGGTGATCCGGCATCGTCGCTGGCGCCAACAGGATGACAAAATCCAGCAGAACGGCCCGCAGCGAATCAAGCTGGACTGCCATGTGTCGCCAGCCGTCCTCGGCGCCCCCGCCTTTCATGGTCGGGACCCCCGCCGCTGGAGGAAGGTCCTCTTCATCTTCTGAAGATGGTGCAGGTATATTATTTTTCTTGAGATGTTTCAACATCTCGTTCCACTTCTGACTCCAGTGTAATAAACGACTCTGTCAGGCTTTTTTGGTCTCCGCTGTGTCATTAATTTAGGTTCTTCGTATCGCACCCCGCTTGTCCTCGGCCGGACCTGTGCAGACTCCGCGCGCGCCCCGTGCACGCTCCGTGTGGCCGCTCCGCTCTCTCCGTGTGCCCCGTACACACCGCCAGCCACACCGCTCGCTCCGTGTGCCACGCACACTCCGCTAGTCACTCACTAGCCACGTGTGCCCCACACACTCTGCTAGTCACTCACTAGCCACGTGTGCCCCGCACACCCTGCTAGCCCTCACACTCTGCTAGCCCCGTCTACCCCACCGCACCCCATGTGGCAGATGGCGTCGCTCCTCCACGTGGCAGATGGCGCCATCTCCCCCACTGCCCAGCGTGGCTTCCCCTATTCTCGCTCCGTTCCAACTCCCCGATCTCTTCTGGCTCTCTCCCTATATCTTTCCCATCACGTGACCCTGACTCCTCCTTCCCGTACTGCCCCCGTCTCCGCCCCCCGTTCACCTCGTCTCCCATTGGAGCCGAGGTGAGCAGTGGCTCCTCCCACACGCTCCGTGTGATTGGCGCAGGGGCCAGTAACCACCCTGTTTATGCTCGCATTACACATTCACAAAAAACGCCAGTCGCCATGAAGTGGCGATGGTGTCACCACAGCGCTTGCATCAGGCGAGGTGCACGAGGAAAATTTACTTCTGACTTTGAGGCTAAGCAAAATGTGGATGGGCTCGCTGCTGGCAAGGAGGTCACGGAACAGACCCAGGTGTTGTGGGTTGATTGAGATGACTGACAGATGCACCACCAGTGCTCCTCACTCCCAACTTGCTACGTTTTAGCTGCCCGGCACTTCACATTGTTGTGAGCATCGCTCTTCCTCCAATGTTGTTGGATAGCGACTGCCTGCAACTGCTCAGGAGCATCGTCCATGGGCCTACTCCACAAAAGCTAATTTTGAAATCTTTGGCACCAGTCATCCGCAAGTCTAATCACCTCCAAATCCTCCTATGCCACATCAGCCCACCTTCTGTCCTGCTCATGCTCCACCCATTTAACCACCTCTTATCCAGCCAAGCAGAGGGTGAAATTTCGATTTAAAGCTTTCGTGACTGCAAGGATTCATCTTCTTGGTTCTTTGGGTAAAGTCACGTAGAAGGGAAATAATAAAATAATAAATATTGCCTTTTATTATGTTTTATTTTATTATTTTATTATTTCCCTTCGACGTGACTTTACCCAAAGAACCAAGAAGAAGCAGAGGGCGCTTGAGCATGCGGGATAAATGACTCGGATAATGCATCTTCAACTGCCTCAGCTGTCTGGCACGCCCCAGTTGGAGGGTAGTAATCTATTTGAAGAGACTGGTGGAAGAGAATGAGAGAATGCTGCATTTCATAGGAACAATAAGTGATTGAACTTTTTTACACACGGGTCTTCAATTCAAGCGGCAGATACTTTGGTCTTGCCTTTGAACATCAAAAAAACTAAGGGTTGTGAGCAGGAAGCTTCATGTGACTGGAAGGCATCGGTGGAAGTGGCCACCAGTAGACTTTGTTCTTGTGAGGAGGATGGCTGTGCAAAGTCAGCGGATGCAGCCACCCATCATTGGCAAGATAACAGCCACATGCAGAGCTTCTTGTATTGCTGGAATGTTACATCGCTCATAATTCCGCCTATCAATGCCGTGGCCTGCTTCCCCTGCAGCTTGTGTGGACTTGGTGCAAAAGTTCAGGTCTCACAACGCTTGCCAGACGCCACAGCAGGCAACAGCAAGCTTCTAAAACCGAGGTTAACTCTGCCTGCCGTGCGTCCGGGAAGTGGACAGCTGGATATTTGTTCCAATGTTTACAGGTCTTAACATATCATCTCATACTCCCTATGGGTCAGCTTCCACAATGTTCCAGGAGTGAATTCATTATATTTTGCGAATCTTTTTCAAGGTGGCCTTGGTAAAAAAAAAGGTACAAGGACAGTTACAAACTGTTTAGTATGGAGCGATGGTTGTCTTGTTCTACGAACCTGACAAGCTGAGGTTGATTGCCGAGCATGACTTACATGAGTGTCGAATGCTATCTTAACCGTCCCAACCTCCTCCACGCCGACACTTCACCAATCAGCACTGACCAGCATGGTGAAGTATGGTCAAATTACCCCCATGATGAATTAAACGGTGTGGGAAGACATTCCATCAGTGGATTCAGTAGGTTCTGTATCATGTCACGTACTGTACATGCAGGTCGCCCTTGCAAACAAAAGCAGTGTTGTTTCGTGTGTCTAAATGGGTATATTGCATCGCCTGGTTAAAGGGTACAACAGCAACAACAAGCACGTGATTAGAAGTACTGTATTGCAGTTGTAATTATTAAAAATTGGGATTTGGTATAGGCCACAGGTTTTATCATCATGAAAAAGTATGTCACAACAAATAATTACTCTCTCCAATTGATTATTATTATTCACAAATTGTATTTTTTTAATACGTATGTACTCACAATTGATTTCTAGGTGGAGTTATTGTGTAAGCTTCGCTCACAGTATTCCATAGGCAACATGGCACGAAGGCAATTAAGTAAAACAAGTAAAACTAAATAGATAAACAAACAACACTTATTACAAAGATCTAGTTGCCATCAAAACAAAAACAAGTGAAAACATTAACAGCGTGTACCCTAACCCTCATTGTGACCTTTACCCACACAAATCCGTTACAAAAACTGCCAAAAAAACACACAAACTCCCACCCCTTGCCTGCACCACGTAAAAAAAATCCACACTGTGCACATGCATACACACATCGCGACAGATGTGTCACACGCCTGTGGCTCTCGTGTACGGCAGGGAGGAGGACCGGCCACATTTGGTTGTGCCCTGACCGCCTCTTGCAAATCCCGAACGGGAACTTTGAAGGAAATGGGGTTTCGGGGAGGTCTGGTTTAGAGCCGGTGCTCGGATCCAGCTGGTTGGTTTGGCTAGGGTATGAGGTAGGGATTTACTCCGGATAGACATTGTGCTCAACCTATAGTGGATTGACATTGGGATTTAAAGTGTAACAATTGAATGGTCTAGTTTGGTAATTGTTTTTTTGTATGTACAGCTCTCTAATAAATCGTTAAGAGTTATATTTTCGTAGTCCAGTTCTCATGCGTTAAGGCACATACTTCATGATATGCTTATAGTGTAACACCATTAATTCCCGTTACTGTGTTGGCCTTTCCTGTGTGCCCACGGAGAGGAAGGCTGGGACGGATGTTTTCTCCTCTTTCAGTTTCAGAATTAAGAAACAATGAAAACATACACAATCATGTAAGTGGCTAAAAGCACTCTATTCACGTACAGCCAAGGGCATTCACTCCCAAACCAAAACAGCGCAACCCTGGCCCCAGCACCAACTACTTCTAACATCTACAGTATTGGGCAATTAACCAGAGTAGTTTGTTCAGATAAGTTTTTTCTTCACAATACAGTGCATACATTATGTACTGTATTGCTTCAGAAGGGATATCTAAATGTGGATGGAATCTATAGCAATACGTATGTTACGAACGCCATAACATGTGAGAAAAACATTATTTGGCTTATAGGTCCTTGAAAACCAATGGGTGCCACCAATGTAAATTTAAATGATCATTATGTGTCAAGGTAACAGTGGTTATTAGGCATGTAATGAACCATCGATTACAAACGACGCTGAAGCTTATGATGGAAGCATTAAATCCCGCATGTGAGAATGGGTAAAGGTTCATGCATTTTTTTGTATCGTGTTAAATCAAGAGGCAAAACAAACAGGTCAGTAGAAGCAAGACGGACTGTAGAAGAGACAGATTGTAAATATGAGATAACTGGCAGAACAACATTTCGTAGTGCTGTAAATATACAGTCAACCATAACGGACATTCAGATGAGACAGAGACAGTACAGGTGAGACAGTAAAGGTGTGAAAAACAATACAAACAAAACAATAATAATAAATTAGATTTATAAGACACTCTTACACAATGGATCTCATACATACGAAACAAAGTGCTGTACCGTATACAGAGGACATAAATAATGTATTACGAAATCTAAATATGACCCCATATCGAGACAAGTCTTTAAACCATCGGGGTGTTAATTGATACAGCCCGGGTGACTGTTCTTTTGGTTTAAGGAGACAGTACTTAGATTTTCAGATTAGATTTGTTCTAAATGTGATATTTAAACTACTGACCATATATTTGTACATACATTTTTTTACTCGTAACTAGCTGCATAATTAACCTGCTTTTATATTGGCTCTAGCATCTCAACAGTGCCAAAAAGTACCTGAAGAAATTCGTTTTATAAAACTCTGATATTTCCACAAACCTCCAGATACAAACTCTTGTAGGCCTACATCTATACACAACAAGAATGTACGTATGTTCAACTTATTTCGCACCGTACGTAGTCAACCGGGCAAATCGGAGGTGCCGGGGAAGGACAACAAATTTAACACAAAAGGTAGTTCATGTTTAGCTTTAAAAAATGTATATTTTAATAATAAAATTTAATGCAAATATATAGCTTTTGGTTTTTCAGATTGTTTTTATACAGTTATAAATTCAAGTATATATTTCTTGCCCTTCTAGAACATGAAGAGATACATCTTGCAACGCGACAATCAGTCGAGCACGTGAACACGAGTTGGCTACATCCACAGGGTCGCCACAGATGTTTCCTGTGCTGACCTGGGCTTATTCCCTAGAAGCCTCCGTGCGCATGGCCAATCCTCACGTGAACTGCTCTTAAGCACAAGCCTCCGTACAGACCTCGCATACAAAACTAAGTGTAATCAGAATCATCCGTAACTTGCAATACAGTATAAATACGAGACACTCACAATTCCAGTCGTGATTTAAATCACGGTTTGTGCCTCGGCTTCGCGTGCTTTTCAGTTATCTCATCGAGTTTAACTAATTACTGCGTTAAGGTGTAATTCCTGCGTTGTGGTCTCGATGTTGATAATGCACCTGGAAATACTTTTCTCACTACACAGTGGCTTTCAACAGCTCTATGAACACAAAACGGTTGCTGTTTGGTGACCATTTTTAGTCCAACCTAACGTTTCCTCTCCCCTGAACTGACATTTAAAAAAGTGGGAATTAATAATAATTATTTTTTATCAGAAATTAGATTATTCATAGGTAATATACATATAACCAATGTGCCATTTTGGTGGTTGGGAGTGATTTCTGTCATTAATGGATACCCTTTTGAAAAATTGGAAAATTGCGGTTATGTTTTATTGCATATCATCAGTCACGCATCACACCTGTTATTGATAGCACTGTTTTACAACAGACGCTTGTGTACACGTACTATACTGCGATTGGTCACCCCACAGAGACCATAACACGTGTACGGCATTGCACTTTGCACTCACGTGCATGTGCCTCTTACACTGATGAAGACTGCAATGAATACAATTGCATGGATCATGTTCCAGTTGAAATGTCTCTAATCAATCGCAGGCATCTCTGTCCTGACAGTATTTTGTCAAGGATTCCCACCTTTATTCAAGTCAATGTACAATTCTTGGAATGCGTACACATGATTAATGACATCCATCTTGCAACAAAAATCCCCCCATGCATTTAATGTGAAATTAGCTTGAACTAGTGTGCAGTCACGGACTGTAATATGTCTTGAGGAAGCCAGTGAAAAGCAACGGCTTGCTTTTCCATTAGAATCACACGGCACGGATGTTGAGAAATAATAACCCTTGGACTCGGGTGAGTGCAACATGCACCAGTTCCTCAGCGTTAGTCAATATCCCATAAAGTTAAATGTTTTTACGGCACTTGGCGGTAAAACATTTTCAGTGAACTGCCAGACTGTAAAATTGGAGTAATTTTAACTGCTACGACCATGGACTACATTCAGGCCCATAGCCAGCCGAGATGGGTCAATAATGGGGAAAATGTCTGCCTTGAAGAAACTTCATAACAAGACTGATACTTGTCATCAGTCTTGCTGAGTGAAGCAGCACAAGCAGTGTCCATCGTGGAGGATGTCAGTCAGCTGCCGCATACTCACATGTCCCCTATTTCCAGTGACCCCACTGACACATTCCAATCGGGTACATCATCAGCCATTACCTCATTCATTATGAAGAAGAACCCGTCTAAGGAGGCCTCTTGCCTCACACTTGACTGTGCATGCGTATCCGAATATTGTCTACTTCCCAAAAATTCACGGACGGATTAACCCTAGACAATGGAGTGGCTCTACGTGTTCCTACCGGTTGAATGTTTGATCTTTATTGTCAACATTCAAGAGCGAGCACCACACTCAAAACTATACAAGTGCAACATTGACAACCGTGTTGATGTCGCAACGCCCCTACAAACATGCATCAATGGAGTCTCCCACAGTCACCCCACAGTGGAATTTACGCATCTCTTTTAACTAGTTTGGCCTTTTTGGACATAAAATCTCCCTGACCAGGAGAACCAGAAACCCATATCAGTTCACTACAACTCAACATATTCACACATCTACACCTCATTTAGAACTCCTCGCATCCCAAGCAATGTGAACAGTGCAATTCCATACTCACAGGTAATGACAGCTTCTGAAAACGTTTCATCCAATATGGGGTTTGCAGAAGGTAACGTTGATTGAATCCGCAAGCGAACTTGTGGGAAGATCCAGACCTCAGCAATGCAAATATGCAACAACACAGCTTAAACAGTATTCCAGTTACCCTCACATACCACTCAGTATTCAGCGTTATCCATAAATGTATCAATAATAACTTCGGCGACAAAGGAGTATTCCTCAGAAACCCCCTGCATTCCTTCTACCCACATAACATATGGAAGTGTTTGGTTCATTCTAGATTTGAAGCTTTCGTGACTCCAAGTATTCATATTCTTAGGTTTTTTCGGTAAAGTCACGTAGGTAAAAAAAAATTAATAAAAGTACTTGATACAGCTATCGTGCTGTGACGGTTCCAAGTAACTTGATACAGCTATCGTGCTGTGACGGTTCCACCTGAAGACGGAAGCTTGTGTTGCCTCCGAAACGTCGTGATTTTTTTATTTTATTTTACTTTTATTCATTTTATTTTTTTTACCTACGTGACTTTACCGAAAAAACCTAAGAATATGTTTTTGGTTCAGTGCTATCACCTCAAGTTACAGAACCTGGAACCACATATTCTGCAAAACATCAGCCCCACTCGTGTGCAGTAAGCAAAGGGGATGTTTTCACGTGTAATATGAGACGCAAAATCATGGTACCACGACCAATGTGGTGACTGCATTTACATTGGTGAAACCCAGAAAAGGTCGGCAGATAGGTTCAGGCAAGACTTGAGAGGAGTTACCATCGCCGACCTCACTCAACCAGTCACTGAACATTTAACATCCACAGGGCACAGAATCACCGACATACAAAATATAGTATGTGGCTTGTTGACCAACTTCACCAATTGATTCTCCGATACATTGACACCCTGGCCACCCTTACTAACGAGGTGTTTAATTTAATGGGTTAATGGAGGTGAAATATGTTGATACATGAAATAAAAGATATTAAATAAATACTGACAACGCATTACATTCCTGTGAGAACCTGTGCATATGAACTTTGGTAATGCATCAGGGAATTCTTCAAACGCGGAGTGATTGAATTTCAGTGAACAGTATTTCAATGAGTCTATCATCTCCATTTCATTTGACCCACTGCCCTATCTCTTTTATACAGTATTATTGGGGTCATTGTGAAGCTGCTCCAACCCTACCACTACCGTCCACACCCACCACTACCTCTGCTGCGCTAGCTCACTCCCCCCCAACCTCCCACAACCCCCACCTTTAACCCACAACATCCCAACTCTGTGTCCAGAGAAAGGGGCCGGGCCTAAACACAAAGAGGCGGGGTCTAAATAATATGGGACGGGCCCTAATCAGGGCAGGTGGAGATCCTAATGAGTAAGGGGCCAGGGGCCAAACCATAAATAGGGGGCGGGGGAGGGGCTAGCCATAAAGAAGCGGGGCCTATAGAGGAAGGGGCAGGGTCCTAAAAAGGAAAGGCACCGAGCCGAAAGAGCAAGATAACAGGGCCTCAACAGGAAGGGATGGGGCCTAAGGAGCAAAGGGGTGGGGCATAATAAATAAGAAGGTGGAGTCTAAGGAGAAAGGTGCGGGATCTTCAGGGTTTGAACTTACATAATGATTTAAGGTAATAGAAGCATAGAATCGAATACGTGCATCAGGTAGCAGCATATATTTTGTGCCGCAGATGCAGCCAAAGGCCAACTAGTATGCGTAGTTTATACTGACTAGTTGTGAGATACATCACAATATTTATTTTCTTTGAACTAAATGAGTAAAAACCATGTAATATTTTTTTTATGAACTGTTATCCTTGCGATTAACATTTTGGGTGTACATTACATCAAGTACTCTATAAAGTCATGTCATGAGGATTTTGAATTATCCATGTTATATTATACAGGGTGTTTAAAAAAAGATGGACCCGATTTGAAATCGCTCTATCTCTGCAACCACCCACCCATTAATGCAACTCTTACCACTTGAAAGGGCGGGGCGTAGAGTTTAAAATGATTACCGCCAGATGCCTCTCCCAGCGCACAAACAACCCCGAGCCTCAGTCATTCGCAAGACACACTGCCTCAACGTTGGATAGGTCGCACGGGACCCCAAGACTTGGCGCTACACTCTTGGCCCCCAAGATCCCCAGACATCACCACACCCTGCGACTTTTTCTTGTGGGGATACGTCAAAGACCGTGTTTTTGTGCCACCATTAGCGACTAATCTGGATGACCTCAAAAACAGAATCACGGCAGCGTGTTACTGGGTCAATATGTTTGATTCACAGGAGGCATGTCTGTGTACTGTACTATATAATGTCACCTTTTATGGAATGCTCGATACATAAGTCAGTCACCTGTGCGAGAATTAACATGTGGCGCTTCTTTCCACCTGAGCCAGCACAGCAGGATCGTCATCATCCTGACTATGACTCGTCTCTTGCCCGTAGAGCAACCACCTGCTGACCACAGACTATTACTTATTTGAATGATCCTCCGGAGACGATGGGCTGAGATGATCACGAACGAAGTTTGAACTCATGAACTTTATAGAAATAAAATGTTGATTTAAAGCTTTCGTGACTGCAGGGATTCCTATTCTTGGTTCTTTCGGTAAAGTCACGGAGAAGGGAAATAATAAAATAAAATATTAAACAATAAAATTCTCACGACGTTTCGACTGCAACACAAGCTTATGGGTATGCACCAGTGCTACTGTGAGCATCTGTTTGAGGCTGAGTTGACCTAGAGGAGACTTAGGATAGGTGCCACTGGTGTTTGGCACAACCAGGAACAGAACTCGGGTAATTGCTGGGTTAATGTGCAGCACAGTGAATGACCCATTACAGCATCACCTTCTCCCCGTGCTAACGCTCGTCTCCTATACAGCTACTGAGACACGTCCTGTGTTCTCCATGCTGCTGTGTACGGTATCTCTGTCTCTGTGTTCCTTTGTCGACAAAGGCTTCCCTCCACCTGATGATGATGCGGCTTTAAACCGCCTGCGGAGTCGCATACACACCCTGACTGAATCGACCACGAGGATGTGTGAGCAATCCGCTTCTCTTGTTGTGCACAATATCTGTTGACTCTACCGTAACCGGTGAGGTTTCAACATTTTCAAAAGGTGATGTCACCTTGCTTTTTTTAGCACCTGTGTGTGACTGCCACAGCGAGCAGGGCGGTCCCGATCCCACCCCCACCCTGTGCCTTGCGGCTCAAGCCGTGAACACAACCGCAAAAATAGTTTCATTCATTTTGGCCGATTCGAACCGGTGACGACCAGAGACACAAGTTGTCACTGGTGATGACGCGTGTGAGAGGGAAACCACCCGGGCCACAGTCCATGGGCTAGAGCAGACATTGATACCACCTAAAGGTAGCAGAACCTCAATCGTACCGCTTTGCTCATACTGCTAATATCTGTTAACCTACTTAATCTTCTTCTTTCATATGGCAGTATGGACTCATTAACAATGGATATCACACAATTCACTCTCATTGGTCATATCAAGAAATCGGGACTGCTAAAGTTATCCCGGCCAGGTGGATAAGTGGTAGAACCATCGGAAGGTTGCGAGTTCATATTTTGTTTGGGGGATAACTCACCGTGTCACCCCTTAGGTGTCACGAAATAAGTATCCAAGTACCCAAGGAACACAACGACGATAGTATGATTTGCGAGAGTACAGGACCACGTTTTGGATCGACTGATCTCCGTAGTAGGAATGCGGAATGTCCACATCTGGCTCAGGGCTATAAACAGGAAATGAGCACCGCTGCAATGCCCATTTGACTTTTGAAAGTGATGTCAACTCTAGTGGTAGCGACAAGCGAAATAAATGTTTGCCTTCGACTGGTGGACCATCACGCGCCTTATTTGGGCACGCACGCTTCCGACTGCGATTTGCCTGAAACTCACTGTTGTGATCTCCCCCCACACACACCTTGCCGCAGCGGTGATGTCACGACGTGAGCCATGAGTGACGGATTATTGATTACAGAGGTGACTAAAGACCCGAGAACCGGTGACTCCACGAAACGATAACAGCAGAAGTGGCTCAGCAACAGCATGCCACCATACTAGTGACAGACAACGCCATATTTTTTATGGTGAAGACCAGCCCCTCCATGAGAACAAGCACTGTTTGGGACGTTGATGAAAAATATAGGGTAAAATACTGAAAAGTGCGCAAATAACCATGGAAAGTTCCACGCTTGGAATTTTAATCGATAATTTGTTGCGAGAATGCGCAGGTTAGAGGCGCCATTCTGTTCAGAAAAGTAATTGGGCTTGAGAAGGATGACGAAAAACGGAACAACGTGCCCGAGAGAACGTCACCCCGGGGAGATGGAGCGTATATACAGATGATCGGTGGATCGTTACATCGCAGGATCGCGAGAGACGGCGGCCGATTAGGGAGGACTTCATCCAACAGTGGATTGACCATGGCTAACGACGACGACGACGATGATGTAGTGAGTCATGGAACCACCACGCAGGAACAACAGTGAGGTGGGGTGGAGGGCCCCCAGGTGCGCGGATGGGGGGGGAGGGGGAAGGGACGATGACGTCACGCCCCGCCCACTTCCACCCCGCGCCTATAAATAGGAGGGAGTCGGGAGTTGGGGGGGGGGGTCGCAGGTGCATTCAGTCGCAGTTGCTCGTGGTGCCATCGCGGTGCCATCGCGGTGCCTCTCTCTGTGTGTGTCCAGCTTCCCCAGCTTCACGCTCTGTCGCCGGGATTAGTGAGAGGCCGGGAACCCAAGAGGGTTGTCGAGACGACCGGTGAGTGAGTGAGAGGGAGCGAGCGATGGCTCTGCGTGGGTCTCCGTCTGCGTGGGTCTCTGTGGGGAGCGGTGGCGCAGTGGTGGGTCGTGCGCTCCGCTACGAACGCGGTGGTCACCGTTCGATTACCGTTCGCGGCTAATAATCGGCGATTATCACAACCAGTTCCGAGCCCTCCCCGAGGTCGACTCGGCCATGAGCAGCACCTGGTGCCATGTTTAAACCAACACTACTGGGGAGACAAAGGCGGCCGTGCGGATTTCTGGCCAAACCACTTTATTGTGAAATTTCGATTTAAAGCTTTCGTGACTGCAGGGATTCATCTTCTTGGTTCTTTCGGTAAAGTCACGTAGAATGGAAATAATAAAATAATAAAAAAAAAATTGTCATTTTATTATTTCCATTCTACGTCACTTTATTGTAGTTGCGACGCTCCGGTCCTTGCTAACGCTTCTTCAACCCAGCAGCTTGTGTCAAGTCACAGCGAGGGATGTTGTGTGTGTGTGTGCGATTCCCGGTGGCCGCTAGCGACTGCAGGTGGTGGAGTTTGCCTGCAGTGAACACGAACGCGGTGCCGCTTGGGGGCAGACGAAGGCGGCCAGAGGGGGGGCTTTGATGCGGCCAACAGCGCCCCCCCCCCGTGTTGTGCGTGCGGTCGAGCTGCTGCGGGTGGGGTGGGGGCACTTGGCGGGGGGCAGGAGGAACCCGTGGGGGGTGCAGGTGGTTTTGGTGTGGGGGGGGGTATGGGAATGTGTTAGGATGTTGAAACCCGTGGGGGGTGCAGGTGGTTTGGTTGTGGGGGGGGGTATGGGAATGTGTTATCAGGCAGGAGGAACCCGTGGGGGGCTGCAGGTGGTTTGGTGTGGGGGGGGGGGGTATGGGAATGTGTTATGATGTTGAATCCCGGGGGGTGCAGGTGGTTTGGTGGGGGAGGGGTTTATGGTAATGTGTTATCACGCAGGAGGAACCTGTGTGATTGCAGGTGGTTTGGTCTTGGGGGGGGGGGGGGGGTATGGGAATGTGTTCGGCAGGAGGAACCCGGGGGATGCAGGCGGTTTGGTGTGGGTGGGGATATGTGTCAGCATGATGAACTGGGGGGGGCAGGGAAAATAGCGTTATCATGGAAAAATGTGGGTGCTCAAAGTCAGGTAGGGTAGGAGGGGAAAAGGTGTAGCCGGGTAGGAGTTTGAAAGGGGGGGGGGTGGTGGTGGTGGTATGGCGTTAAGGGGGACCGGGCAGGTGACCCTAACCGGGTTTGCGTGTCAAGGAAGAGGAAACACATTGCAGGTGCTGCGTGTCCAACCACTTTGCGGTGTTCATGAAGAACCCGTCGCGACATTTGCTGACAACTTCCTCCTCCGAAATTACCAGGCGTTTGCGAAATTACATTCTCGCTTATTGAATCGCGTGGAATGATCCTCCTCTCGCAGCCCCCCACGCATGTTTTTATTACATTGTATCCACTGTACGCTATCGACCTCGCGTTGTTAGAATGTATCGAGACGTCGTGTGGAGGAGGCTGTTGCCCTTGGAGCGCGAGAATCGCTCTCTTGTTCCGAGCCTCTACAACGTATTTACATCTCAAAGGTGTTCTCAATGGGACTTCCACCCCCCCCCCCCCAGCGATTGAGTGGGGAGCGCATTTAATAAATGTGCGAGATGTCTGTGCAATTCGACCTGCTGCACTATATTATTGTTGGTGCATCAGTCGGTCATCTCAGTCGGTCAACCCATGCAAGGGACCTGGGTCTTGTTCCTTCACCTTATGTCAGCTTCTCGTTCGACACTTCACGTGGAGACACCGCCACTGATTGACTAAAGGCGGCTGTTGTTGCTATATTATTAGTAGTAGTATTAATATTGTATTATGACGTTTGCCCAGGAAATCCTTGAGTCTCTACTTTTCACGAAGGGTTTGCCAAGTTATCACAGTTGTGGAGGGAGTGTTGCATATTTATAATCCTAATTCAGTAACGTTTCGTCATTGGGATGTTTGGCCAATACCAATTACTGTTTATATTTTCAAAAGAAATTGTTATGGGAGGAAACTGGAGAACCCAGAACACGCAGAACCAGGGGAGAACACAACTCCTCAAAGGCTGTCCTGGAAATTGAACCTCTGTCTGAGGCACCAGTTCCTACCACACCATGCCAACAACCTGTGTAGAAGCAACTAGCAAAGCAAAATAAGAAAATAATTGTTGAAGGAACTATTCGGGTAGTGTACTCTGTGCAAATGTTTGATCGAAAGTAACACGGTACAACGACTAGAACCCAAACCGTAGTAAAGTTGTAGGTGTTGTGCACCGCTGCAGCAGGGCGTCGTAGTAACATTTCACCTTCGTTTAGACGCACAGCGTCCTTTAACAAAGGTTGAGAGCTCATTGCCATGCCCTCTCAGTTTGGCGGGTGCTACTGGTCATATAAACTATAAAGCACGGTTACATATTCATTTTCAACGCGTTTAAACTGCAATTTCGTTTTTTTTGTAAAACCCAATCCTGTTGTTGGAATTTGGTCGCCTACGAAATTGCATTTTCTGTGAGGTTGTAGAGACACGTGCTTGTTGGGTAGCACATGGCGTGGTGGATGGTGACGGAAAACGAGATGCTTGGTGAATGATTATGATTCCGAGTGAATTAATTAGTGAATCATTTCAGTTTAAATTTTAAGTTTTCGTGACTAATGTTCCATACTCTTTAGTTATTTCGGTAAAGTCACGTAGGTATAAAATAAAATAAAAAATAATCAAAAATAAATTAAATCACTATCAATTTATTTTTTATACCTACGTGACTTTACCGAAAGAACTAAAGAGTTTGAATCATTTCACGTGAGAATGCCAATGGTAGTTTGAAAACATCAGAGCCGTTTTTACACTTGTGATGTCTCATTACCGCTGTATATTCGTCGTGTTTTGAAGCCTTGTGATAAGTTTTTTTGCGTAACGCCGCCTTTCACGGGTTTAATAACCTTCGCGTCCTCTGACGATCCCGCCAGTGTGAAAGCTGCTGCTCTGTCTGCCAAGTTTGTGTGTTTCTGACGTAACATTTCTGTTTAGGGAAACTTCCAAACACCTAAAATCAAAACCGTGACTTAATCTTGGCGCACGAGGTTAATGCTCACGGCAGTGCCCACGCAACATGTTTTTTTATGTAGCTGTGAATAACTTAGGTGAAAGCATCTCGTTTTCAGACTCTCATCTATAATGTAGATTGGGTTACTCAATGCAATCTCCAGGAGTGATGGCTTGGACATGCCTTCAGCCAACCGTGGATAGATCATGGCCGATGACGGCGAATCATGGAGCCAATGTGTGTGTGTAGCATTTGACCTTATGCATCTCTTAACGTCTGTCTGCCCATGTGTTTAATACATAGGCTGGGTTTGTAGCTTGTTAGGCGTTCCCTATGAGTATAAAATACTCTACTGTATGTGTAATATACCTTGTGTATTATATAGCATATGAACAAACTTTTCATCAGTTTAACACACGTAGGCTTTCGCGACCAATATCATTCATAATACAGGTGTTTTGGGTTAGATCGCGTAAATATATAAATGTGTCGTTAAACCCACCACCAACCCGGCTTGCATAATGCGCATGCATACGTTGATTACCATTTAAATAACCCAACCGGCAATGTATACCCATTGTCTTGTATATGCATTCATGAATCTCCCCCCCCCCCCCCACTTCGCTCAAGAAGGACTCACAAATAATGCCATCACATCTACCCCTCTATTTAAGGAACAAAACAGGAGGAATTCTCCACAAATCTAGCTGTCGCCTGTTGAAGCTAGTTGTAATTACTGGCGAAACGTCATCATAATGTAAATGTGGCTTTGCTTTCCAACACAACTGTGTGCTGTACTCGTGACGAATTGCCATGTTATGTTTAAGTGACAAACCTTACTAATTGGCTGTCGGGTAGTGGTGGGTTTAAGGACATATATTTACGCGATCTAACCAAAAAAAAACTGTATTATAAACTACTCATCCTTGGGGGTATCACAGTATTTCCATTTTAGCTATATCTTCCACAATCGAGTGTAGTTTTTTGTAAATTTACAATTTTATGGAACGTTTTCAGCCAATAGTCCGTTGAGATAACAATTGTGAGTTGCCCGGGCCCTCATTCTGAAGGAGTCCAGTGCAGGGCAGTGGATAGGTCAGTTTGTGCCCTTTGTGGCATTGAACACTCGGACCCTGGAAAGAAGGCTCGTAAGATGTCCACCAACGGCTCCGCCCATGTGCCCCATGCCTTTGTCTCCAAATTCTTGACCAACCGGTTCTGATTCTATCCGCCTCTCGGTCAGGGCACTTAATTCTCTTCCTTGGCTTTCATTTTATCGCATTGTTCCTTTCTAAAGTAATGTAATTACAGTACACCCTCGTTTTGTCTCGCTAAACGTAACCTTTGCTCAAATTACCATATCCCAGCCCGCCTGGTCGCCTGGGCTGGCCACTGCCCTTGAATAGATTAGCGCCTTCCCTGGGTCTTTGGTGTTTGTAAAATGGGATGGCGATTTGCGTCCAGTATGACGGGGAGACGCGTTGTCCCCTGAGTGGTACAGTGATGGCCACACGGCACGTGTTGGTGCTCTACGTGGGTGTCGTGTTTCTAGTGACATGCAACGTTAATGGCCTCACACGAGCTGCTACCCTAATATGATTATGAATGCTTGCCGTTTTACTGTGAAGTATCTCATGCTGTGCATATACATGTTCAATGAGTGCAATGCACCATTACCAGACTAGTTCCAGTTGTAGGACGTGCTAAAGAAGTACAGTGGCATTTCTATGATCTGTTAATCTCCTCCATCTTGCGAATGAAATTTGATTGGGTTCTCATCCTATTTACTGACTGTTCATCCTCTTAGCTCTGATGTGCTGTGTGTTTCTGGTTTTCACTTTCTTTATTGGCAAATCGGACGAGTAGTACATTTATTTAATATTGAAATGCTGACTCGGGTTGATTTGGGATATTTTTCCTGCTGATTGTAGAGCACTTGTTTGGCTGACGTATCCTTGGAAATACACAGGGACTGCAAAAGGAAAATTTCGTTATGAAGTCAGAAGTCAACTGTTAAGAAAAACAAGTGGTACATTGGGCAGGACAAGGGATGATAGCCAGTAATCAAGACTAATGACAGCCACCTAAGGTGGGTGAGATTACATCTTATCAGGCGATTGAGTGAAAGTCGGGAGTGATTGATTGTTAGATCACACGACTGTCAGATGTCGATGGACTGTGGGAGGCCTTTATCTAGCAGTGACTAAACGTTGATGATCTTACTTCAATTATTACCTACAGTATAAGTATTAGCTCCGGAATCCCTTAATTTATACGAGGCTCCCCTTACAACACTGGCCTGCCAACGTGTTATGAGCCTTAGGACAGATGGTAAAGGCTTGACCCATGGCATGCTCGTGTCAAGTAGGGCCATTTGTAGATAACTAAATTCTGCTTATAGATCAATGAATTGCATAACAGATTAAACTATCTTTGCATCGATAATTAATTGTATGTTACTGTCTATTGATTTTATCTCTCTTAAACCCTGATGGGGTGAAATTTGCTTCCTTATTGTCTGCTTATAAGGAGCCCTCTGGGTTTTATCCACAAGCTGATAATTTGTTGTTGTTGCTGGCAGATCTCAACCAACATTTTGGCCTCCTCGAGCGCTTGTTACATAGCAGAAATTAAGAACTGTGTTTTATGAATTCTAAATACAGCTAGTGTTTTTTTTTATTGCTGGACAAGAACACATTCTAAGATGAGGCAGGTTGAAGATGAAATAATACATATTTTGTACCGTGACATGGGAAGTCTTAGATTCAAGAGTCCCGGCGTGTTAGGACTGCCAGCTGGCACAGTTATTGTTGTGTGGCGATGTATATTGGATAATTTCCATGCCTGGGTTTTTCTTCCTATTATTTGGTATAGAATTTCATTTAGTTTATTCGTCATTGTTTCATTATTATTAGCTTTGACCATAATATTTGAGAGGTCAAATCCCACTCAGGATTCAAAACACTCATTATGTTGTGAACAGTCAATGCTCCAGAGACTGGCCCTGCCATAAGATTATGGAACCTCTACAGTGAACTTAGTTCAGTCTCTTGTAGAATAATATAGTGATGCAATCCAAGATTATGGTATATTACTAAGAATTGGTAGAAATGTTCTCTGCAGACATCTCCCTTTGTCACGTTGTGGTCTGCAAGGCCTTGGGACGTGGCCCACAGAACTATTACAGATGCTGTGATTTATTTAGCTAAACCCCACGATTTTTTCTGCCCATTGCATGACTAGTTGTGTCAACCATCTTAATGAAAGTCCATAAAATGCACGTTAATAGTTTGTTCAATTGTTATTAATATATTACAGCGCTTTCTGAATACAGTAGTTTTAATCTTTAAAAAAACATGCTATTTGTGCATGGTCTGAAAAAAAATGTTGAGGGGTTGACCGTTGTGCCTGGGTCAATGTTGGGAACCACAGGCCAAGAGTGAGCGTGTTGGTTCAACATGGGTGCTGCAGAAACATAGGCGGCTTACACATGCTATTGGCCATAATGGGTGTGATAACCTTGGTTGCTGGAAGTGTTTTGAAGGTTGGTTGAAAGATATTTGGCTCTGTGGCTGAAGCAGGAAATGTAAGGTGGATTTTTTCATTTGACTTTGCATTTGGTTCCAGGCGCAATACTGGCTTCGTGTCAGTCCTGCTTGATTGCATTGTAAATTCCTAAATGTTGATGTGTGTGATTTAAATACAGTAGAACAGAGCTATTGGTAATCAATGATTGCTATCCCCAATGCCAGGATATCGATTATTTTTTAGCGTGATGATGATGTGCTGATTTGGAGCTAATTCCGGATTGCACAGATGAAAATAAGTGTCACTCAACCACAGGAGACAACATTGTCCTTCCACTGCATCTTACCATGCTGTGACTTTATCCGTGTGCTATTCAAAAATGCCTTCTCAGCATTTGTTGGCTTAATTATTAGTTAAAAAAAAATTTAAATTGATTATTTTTCAATGGAAAATACCAACCAAGGGTTTTCAGGAAATTGTCCTCTTTAATACAACTTTTGACCAGATCACCTTGGTGAGGATCTTCTGATATACCTTCAATCTACATATAATGCAAATCCAAAATTATAAACATGTTAGATTCCTAAGCAAGAGGTAGAATTGATGTATTCGACCATTGGCTTTCAATCCAACAAAGGTTGCTTCTTTTTTTCTCTATATTAAAGTTCACTAAAATGTACCGTTACATCTTGGAACATACATCGAGTTGAAGGTTAAGTAGTGTCCATAGTTTTTGAGCATGTTTGGAATGTCATAGAAATAACTGACTGCTTAAGTTTTTTTCCTGTGATCTGGGTAACTTAAAGCTATAATTCTTTCAGTTGTACATAATAGCTAGCATTGTCTTAATATGTGCACACAAGGCCGGAAATCATTTAGCTTTACAATTTGCCATCATTGGTAAAGTGAAACGTCGGCAAGCAGACAGGACCATTTGTAAACGTGTAAATGTGTTTGTTTCTCAATCCACGTGTCCTGGTGATGGTCACTTGAATGTGACCATCTGTTTCCCACGCTGCGGTTGTACGAAATCAAAACTGTTCCCTCCCGAGGTTGTTAACCCCAAGAGATTGAGCAACTTTGCACCTACATTTATTCCTGTTCTTATTCTCCAGGAAAATGTGGGGTTTTGTGCTCTCCATATGCATCCCATTTCATGTCCCCCTCAAATTTTTGTCAGCATATTTTCTTTACTTCCAATGTTCACTGTGCAATACCCAACGGTTTGCAATTGCCCCCCTTGTTATAGTCAAACCAGTTACAACCAGTCTGGATGTTTCCCATTCCACAACCACATTTTTCATGTTTACTCATCGACGGCTATCTGTCTGTGCACGAACTCGTAATCTCCTTGTACGATACTTAAAAGCACATGGGTACATTATAGTCGCAGGTTTTGTGGAATGCATCTAATGTAGGTGAAACAAGATGCACAAATAATGAACCTAAGGCATTGCTACATACATTCTGCTCGCACACGGGTGTCATTGGCACTTGCAAATTGTATGTACATGGGTTCAATTCTAGCTCTTTTTTTTTCAAAATGTAAATGTATCTTCGTATCAGACTTATGGCACAATAAAAGTGTTTACCCCTGTAGATCCTCACCCTATCCATGCTCACGAGAAGTGTGTGCATTGTGCTTGAACTTGTTTTTCTATTGGCTGTGTCCATCGGTCACCAGTTGATGTGTTTTTTGTTGTATTAGCAACGGAGCAATTGAACAAAGGTTCCCTGCAATGTGCACATTTGTTGGGTATGACTAGGATATTGTGCAACTTTGATGAACATTTTGCACAAAACTATATATTTTCTGTGGTGAAATGTTAAGCACCACGACATGATTTGCTTGGTGTTTGTGCAGTGGGTTTACAAACTTATCCAACTTGACCTTTCAAGTGAAGGGACTAGTATTGACTTAAAATGTTAAGGTTTCAAGAATACTGCCCTGATGAACCTTGAACTGATCAACCTTGAGATGCTCAACTTCACTCCTTTCATACACTTAAAAATTACACCAACCCATAATTATTGACATTTTCTTTCCACAGACATTCTTGAAGACAAAGAATAACTGCTGAAATAAAAAAGCGACCAAATCGGCAGTGGGAGTTTGAATCTCTCAAGGAGAGTTCTTGTTGAGTGACCGCTGTGAAGAGACAAGCGAGGATGGCCAACTCTGGGCTGCAGATGCTGGGCTACGCGCTGGGGATGTGCGGATGGATCGCCATCATCGCCGCCACGGCACTACCGCAGTGGAAGACAAGTGCCTACGCCGGCGAGGTCATCATCACGGCCGTGAGCATCTACGAGGGGCTCTTCATGAGCTGCGCCTCGCAGAGCACGGGCCAGATCCAGTGCAAGGTGTTCGACTCTCTCCTCGCGCTGCCCAGTGAGTGCTCACACACGCGGACGCCCTTTGTAGGGAGCGCAACACTTCGTCGTGGTGATTGTTGCATCACTGTCTCTACCAAGGGGTTGTCATTCGTAAGGTGTTGTCACTCGTTGCTCAATGTGGATTTGACAGGTTTATAACAAAATGTGTCAATCACAAGACCAACTTGCAAGGTGTGGTGTCGTGATTCAAAATCAGTGCTGACTTTTAGGTGTGGCATTGTGCTTTAAAGTAATTATGGATTTTTCCCTATTTAAAAAAAAATTCCTGAGTGAAATAGGGAGTGAAGTAGGTTTTGCCACATTGAGGGGGCGCTTTCTTTACCAAACCATCCCATGTACTAACGAGTTAAATACACGATCTGTCTATCTGAAGGTGGCACGAGGACGATTATCCAAACTGTGTGCCGCCTGTGCCCCCAAATGATCCACCACCACGAGGCCTGTGGAAATTCACCTGCTTTATGACTCGATAATTTGTCACGATTTTTGGTGCCGATTCAGGGAATCAGTTTTTTTTCCTGCCATCCTAGGGGAAAGCAGGGTTTGTGCAAAACCCTGCCGCACAATCGCGTAGTACACAAGTTGAACACTTGAATGCATGTGTCGTGAGCGCAGTGATTTTAATGCATTGTTTTCTTACTGATGCCACATCTAAGTCACTGGATTACAGCTGTGTGCCACCACACGCCAAATGTATTAAGAAACCCAAAAACACTACAAGAATATTCTGAGACTCATTTTGTTATTTTGTGGATCCTGCCATAACAAGTTTCCCCATGGTTTAGAATGCCACATTTTGCTGGGAATTGGTTGAAGTCTATGCTTGGCTAGAGGCATTCTTGATTAAAACCCATGCTACGGGTAAACTGTAAACTGGAATGCCAATAAGCTGATGGATTAAATGTTACTTCATGAAAGCATATTAGCAAAGCCCCCTTGCCTACTTATTTATTACTGTTGCAATGATTTGCAGAATTACAACTTTTTTTTTCTAAGTTTGACCCTAAAAGCTTGCAACTTTATCATTACATGCTGCAACATCTTTGTGTTTGCAGAATGGCTTGAATTGCAGATAAGTACTTATTCTCTGCGATTTTTACGTGCATATCTTATATCATTGCTGTCTGTGTGAAAATTATCAGGTGTCAATGCTAAGCCTCCAATATACGAAGTTTCAGTTTATTTGCTTAACTAAGTGTGATCTCAAGAGACCAGAATGGTCTCATTTACAAGGGTGACATGGGAAGCATGCGATGCGACTAATGGCACGTACGCATGTAGCAGTCAACCTCTTGATAATACTAAGTCCAATACAACAGACGTCTTGTTTTTGGTGTCTTGTTGATTCGTCCAATTAGGATTGAGCTCTGGAATGTCCACCCCCGCTGCTTAGGGATGACGCCCCCCCCTGGCCCTGTCCTTGGGTTTGACTCTAGCTCTCGTATTCAAGGCATGAGAGCGCATGCAAGAGGTGCTTGTTGGCGCGTCCTTGAGTGATATCTAAGAAAAAAACACGTCAATGCAAAAAAATTACCTGCAGATTACACAGCAACATTGCCCCCTACTCCAGAAACGTTGCTGTGAAAAAAATAGCCTTGAGACGTGTAATGCTTTGGATCAGCAAGTGTAATAATACTATTGCTGGGGTCGTTCATGTGTCTTAAAATGCATCTGCATACTCGTAAAGTCACGTAGGTATAAAATAAAATAAATCACGACGTTTCAGGCGCAACACAAGCGTCCGTCATCAGGTGGGAAAGCATGGTCTGCTGCTGAGGCAGACTGTTTTAAAAGGTTTGAAATGGGTGTAGCCCAAGGGTCATAAAGAAGTGGCCGGGGCTAGTGATGTTAATATGAGAAATGAGCATGTAACTATAAGATAGGAGGAGAGTGGCCTCCTGGACGAGGGCACGGAAGTGGCTATGTTACTGTGAGAGATTAGCATGTTAATGTGAAATCGAAGAGTAGTGCAATCCAAAGGCATGAGTGCAACCCAACGGGTGCAATCCAAAGGGCATGTGAGTATGAGAGTGCATCTGCATGTTTAAACAAGCATCGGGGGCTGTGCTTCCCTCGCTCAGTGGTGCTGTTGTTCACAATGGAAGTTACACGTTTCATTGTCAGGTGTGTCATTCTTTCTACAAGATGACCAATGTTGACTCAAAAAATGGTATTCATTTTAACAACCTCAGTGATTATTAGCTTGGTGATCCCTTACTGGAATTTTAACTCTCAACTCTCTGATTTAGAAGGCAAGTGCCCTACCAACGAGTCACTTGATCAGGAAACATTCTCACTAATCCGAGAAGACATCAAGTTCAAGTTAATTTATTAGGTATAGCCCTGTGAGCCATTCGGCTCTTGAATCGGGTGCAACTGAAACAAAAAAAAACTAAAACATGAACAAAAAAACATCTTAAAGTGAATATGTGACTAAGTGCAAACAGAAAATCCAAGAAAAGACAGCAAAATATTGCAGAAAAAACACCGTACACCAACGCTGTGTGCAAAAATCCCAGTGGGATGCAAGTCAAACAACCAACAACAACCACAAGACAACTTAGATTAAGGCCATCAGTCTAACTCTGTACTACAACAAACAAACATAGCCAAACCAATACACTTTTCGAAATCACCAAAATAAAGCCATGACATGTTGCGCAGATGCATCCTTGAGCACCTAATGTTTTAAGTGTGCAGTTGCAAACCCTGATTTTATGAACACAAGTTAATACAATTCATGTATGTGTAGAGGAGTATTGCAAGTAACAAATGAGGGGGCGGGCAGAGGGAGGTGCGAGCGGGTTGCCAATCAAGAATGACGTAACGTCACGGGTTACTTAAGGTGCTTTGGAGAGCACCTTCGGGGGAACATGGGTGGAGCCGAGCTGGGGGGGAGGAGCTGCCCAAAGGGTTCTTAAGGGGGGCCGTGACAGAGGTGGGGGTGTCGTGGGGAACCTGGGTAAGGATCAGCTGGGAGAGGGTCTCTCCCCCTCGGAGCGGTGTTGGCTGAACCCCCGTTCCGCGTGGACGAGTGAGAGCCCATAGGGTAGCCGTGTGTGGGACCCAAATAGTATTCGGTGTAAAGGACCGTGAGAGAGTGCACCTAAATTGGTGTGAGCGTAGGATGCCGAGTGTAGCAGTGTTTTAATAAACGGCAACAGCCCTTATAGAATTCCTCATCTCCGCTTAGTTCTACTGCGCTACATGTGCATACAAGTTTATTTGTATTGTTGCGCTGAGTTGATAAGTTTTATTTTTATGATTGAAGAAATTAAGGTTTTCATATTAAAGTGTATCCATGATATGAGAAGTGGCATTGGTCATACAGTATTGTATACAAGATGCTAAAGGTTTTCATTGCGTGCAGTTTTGTCTTCAAATATTACATCATGTACTGTTAAACATTATTGCTTTGCGTTACATTTTATGGTGTCCCATGTTGCAACGGTTGTGCCATGACACTTCGCTGTTCCATCCAATCCTAACACATTTTAAACCACATACAGGGCAGGGTATACGCAGCCAACCAACTCCGTGACATCCCTTCCTTCATATAGATGTTCCAGTCCACTTCCAGTCCACTATTAGCAGAAAATAAATACAAATTACAACCTACTTCATATATTTATTGCAAATCTCTTCTGTACTTGTGTTATTCATTCATATATAGAGATGAAGATCAAGACTGTTTTAATTTCTATTGACCCTTTTTGCCACTTGTAGAACTGCTTAATCCGAGCTTTTAATGCTTCGGCATTCAAGACTCCATCATGATTGTACCGTTTGCCTTTTTTGGTGGTTTTTGCTCCAACACCGTTGAGCCAAAGCCATTAAAAAGGCTGTCCCCCTGGTGCAGGCCAGTAAGTTTCAAGGACTGTGCATACAATTACCAAAGCATATTTGTTTACAATTTCTACCACAAGTATGTGTGGTCAATGTAGACTTGATGCCTTGTAATAGGTGTGTATTTTGTCTTTGAACATCTTTTAATGCCTGTTTATGCCACGGTTTTCATTATTAAACCGGTACACTTTGCCACTACGAAGCCAGCTCCTGCAATGTCTTTGCTTTTCACAGTCCAATCAAACACGGGACCAAGGCATTACCATTCTCATGTCGCAAAAATTGGTTTTGAGATGTGTTGCCCATTGTGACCCTTAATGCGACCGTTGTTTCCAGTTACAGCCCAAGATTAATTGTCCCAGCCTTATTACCAAGTGAAATGATGCCCGCATGCATTATACCTGCATGCTAGTGTTGTTCGCATGCATTAAGTTAAAAGTGCAGACATTTGTTGACGTTTGTACATTGACGTGTTTTAAAAATACAAATGTGGAGGCAACTAATGCAAGGAACCGATAAACAATAATACTTTTGCGTTCAATGAATTTGCTGGAAATGTTATGACTGAGCTGCTTTCCATGTTGCTACAATGGTGTAATAATTATGGTCAATTGGCTTGTTTCATTGTTTTGTAGGATTATTCATAATAATCAAAAAAGGAAATCTTCCATTGTATAATTGTAAGGTTTGTGATAATGTGCTTAAATTAGAGCTGATAATTGGCTAGGATTAAGTTTTGGTTAAAACCATTTTAATCCAAATGTGGTTAAGGGGGTGTGAGCTTGCACTCTAACATCCTTGTAAAGATGAGACGGGTGAGTGCTACGGGGAAATGCGATTGCTAAAGACAAGTGTGTGTGTGTGTGTCTGCACGTGCGCAGCGAGGGTGCAGATAGCCCGTGCGCTGATGATCTGCTCCATCGTGGTGGGTCTTTTTGCGCTGGGAGTAAGTGCCGTCGGCATGAAGTGCACTCGCATGGGAGCGGACAACAAAGTCCGCAAGAACCGCATCGCCATCATCGGCGGAGTGGTGTTCCTCGTTGCCGGTGCGTGTGTACATGGTGGTGTTTGGTTAGTTTGCATCCTGTTTGGAAATGCGTGGCTGTTTTGTCGAGGGATTCTTTCTTTTCTTGGGTGTGTGAATCCACGATTTGGCATCTGACACTAACTTTAGGTGGAATGACCGTGACTTGCTAATGTAATCTATTGTACGGTTTATTGCTCCCATAGAACGGCATTTCCACAATCGAGTCCATGTATATTGCTTGTTTGTGCCCTGCCCGTAACGAACACGTATACAGTGAAACCTGGACATTGTTTTTGGTATTCTCTCGCTTCATACAATCCATTTCGAAACAATGACCAATGCTTCTAGCACAAAATATGCTCCTAACATTTTCCTTAATATATAATTTGAAAATAGTTCCTCCCCATAAACTTTGCTGCAATGGCTTCCTAGGGTAAAAAAAAATATCCCATCGCTAATTCCATGCCTGAACTTCTTTCGCACCGTACATAGCCAACTGTGCTAATCAGAGGTGCGGGGGAAGGAGGATCCTGCATGCACAAAACTATTTCATGACCTCCGTAGCACCCTCCATCAAAGCCTTTGTCAATGTTTCCATTTCCTCTGGCATTGTTATCCAGCCCCCCAAGACTCCTGCCATCACTTCCACCCAAAAAAACACCTCATTGCATCCCAACAACTCCATAAACTGCCATTCAATCTCCAGCCTCTGTTTTGTTGGGTCCTAGAAAGATGGTATATTTTCAAATACTTTTTCCCTCCATTCTTTATGACCCAGCCCAATCTTATTTTCACTAAAGCCATTCTACAGATACTGCCATCCTACGTGTGGTCAATGACCTCCCGACTTCAGACTCTATTTCTCTTTCGTTGTGCTCCTCGGCACAACCACTGTCAACACCATTTGACCCCTCTACCCTCTAGGGCTGTCTTCAATCTCTTGTAGGCATTTCTGGCAAACTCCTCTCCTGCTCCACTTCTTATTTCTCAAAATGTTCCTACGTACTCTTTGTTTTTTTCGGTAAAGTCACGTAGGTAAAAAATGTAATTAAATGTGACACTTAAGCGGTTGTGATTTCGCTATGTTGTCCCCACCTGAAGAAGGACGCTTGTGTTGCGCCCGAAACGTCGTGATCAAATTTAGTTGTTTATTTTTTTATTTTTTGCCTACGTGACTTTACCGAAAAAAACCAAATAGTTTGAATCCTTGCAGTCACGAAAGCTTCAAATCTAGAATGTTCCTACGTGTCCATTTCAGGGTTTTATACATTTCAAAAACCCATGTTGTGGTATTCAACCCTCAAGCTTTCCTCTGCTGAATGTTCCACCTCCCCCCACTTGGCAAAAATATTGTCCAGCTTCAATAACTCTTTGCTAATGAAAGGCAGTTCTTATGTTCACACTCAACTTCACTGTCCACTCATTTTGATCCATTTTCATCTTGGATTTTTTTCCAGTTAAACGTTCCTAAAATTGAGATCAAAGTTCAAGCGTTTTAAAACTCAGAGCAGTGGTTCTTAACTTTGACTGCAGCCTTGCACCCCTTGGGTTCCCAATTGTAAAAAAATATAATGTTAATAAATACAAAGGTTTTGAAACAAAGTAGTTGTACTTACGTGCCCGTGCTTAATTTGTCTTTTGATTTACCTTCTAAAACATCGGGCATGCCTCGCTCCCCCAGAAAGGGCATATCACACCCCCACGGGGTGAATGCACCCCAGGTTAAGAACCACTGTCTTAGAGCCATCATCAATCTTAAGTTCCTCCTTGCCTCCCACAGCTCTCAACTCTGCAGGACCTCTTATCTCAATCTGTTTAGCATATCCCATAGCCATGACTTTATCTCCAAATCCACTGGCACTTATGTATTTCTTCATCACACACCTCAACTCTCACCTTTTTGGCAGTGACATGGTCTAGCGGGAGTGTTGAAGATTCTGATGGCATTTGCAAGACTTAGGTCATTGTCTGCATCATGGTTAAATTCTGCCAAATTTGAAACCATTCATGCATATTACTCATTTGGGATTACACACAGCAACATTGCCCTCTGCTGTAAAACACTGCAGACTCTTAGGAAAAAGACGTACGTGGTAGCCTTGCATCATAGCTTGAGTCCCCTGCCTGTGTGAGACACTGAGCCCAGCAGACAGAGCCTGTGCCACCGCTGGATCTGACCCCTACTGAACTCCAGCCCTGTTAAGCCGAAGCGTGGGGCGATGCTCCTTCTGTCTCCACTGGCATCCCTGAGCCCTCTTGCCATAACTTCCACCTCCCTGTAATCGCTCAATTATAGCTAATTTAAACATGCCAATGGCATCTAATCGATGTTGAACTTTGTCTCTTTCAGCCAAAGTTAATTATATGTGCTGCACAGCATAAACAGTCAATCTAGCACGGGCGCAGTGAATTCAAGTGGTTCAAGTTGCGGAGTACATTTAGCCAATCATCCTCTTAGGGGTTAAAATAAGTGGTACTTTGTAGGAACACAACCGAGGACTAAAGAATACACAATACCGTGGCCATTAGGAGGAAAGCGGTAACATTTCAAACATTAAATATCTAAATGATTGTACTTGTGCTACTGTACTGCTCTTAAACTGAACCGAGGCGTGTGAGTGAGCCGTGTTTCTGTTTGCGTGTTTGCTTAGTGAGTGACTCATCCTCCCTACTTGCATGGGTTTTTCCCTCCCTAATCTCATGCGTTGTGCCCCACTTGTGCCTGTGCATAAGTTAGGGTGCTGCTGAGCTTCATGAGCTTTGTCTATTGAGAAACGTCGGCCTGTTGTATTGAACTGTATAATATGTCGACAGGTGCTAACCTCAACATGAAGCTTTGACTCTTGTAAACATTGTTTTTTAGGAGTTGCGCTAATACCGCCAGTGTCACTTTAAATACGGCCCAGTGCTGTCTTATCAACTTCCTATAACAATGACGCAATTTTTCAGTTTATATTTTTAAACCCACCACAATTCTAGGTGGACATTCATTTACGTGGTATGATAACAGCACATTAGAAACCAAGGTGGCTGGGCATGGAGCTGGTCAAACTACTCTGGCCTGTGCCTAGGCAGCCTTATACATACACTTGCTAACCAGACTTGGCCAAATCGTGTTTAAGGTTAAATGTGGGGCTTTTTGTCGTATGTGCGCGTCGTGTTTTAGGGCTACTGTGTCTGACTGCCACGTCCTATTACGCTGCGGACATTGCCCGGGAGTTCTACAGCCCCAACACGCCTGTCCAGGCCAGGTGAGAGCCGGTTTTCACGTGCACGAGACAGCCACCTGCTGGGCAATAAGGTTACAAAAGTTCAGCGGCTAAACCAGGGCCTTTCTGCGATGGGTTGCCACCTTTTTGATTATTTTCGATTTGGTATTTCATGTTGCATATATACAATTCGAATGCATTGAAACTTACTTTGTAAATTCCACGTCTCTTTTTCACAACCTACAAACTGAAATGTAGGCTGAAATTAGGCATTGTCAGCAGTGGTGTGAATGGGTGGTGTTTACTGGTTGGTGTGGGGTATATTATTTGTGTGCTTTGGTTTTCTTAAATTGTTGCTTTTTGTGGTATTGTGTGATTTGTAGAGTATGGAGTAGGGTTTCTCGAATGTGTCTTGTAATGATGCAAAAGTCAGCAAGGCCAGGATGATTTTAAGATATTAACATTTTTATTCTCTCGTTATTAGTGGTATTTGACTCATTCTATTACAATACTGTTTTACGTTATTTCAATTAACTGGCTGTATAGTAATGTAGATCGTATATGTTTTCAAAATATAACTTTTTATTTCAATTATATTTATACTGCTAGCACTGAATCTTGACAACTTATTGAATAATCGCAAGTACTCTTGAACATTAGATTTCAAAAGCAGCACTTTTTTTGGAATGATTTCTAGTAAACCAACTGGGTGGATCACTGGCAGTGTGCCTGCCTCAAAATCACCAAGGTTGAGTTTGCATCCTGGTTGCTGGCAGATTGGCCCATCTCTACAAAATGAGTACCAATTGGGAGGGGCGTCGTTAGCTTTCCTCCAGGATTGCCTTCGGAGATCAGCTCCCACCCCACAGTTCTTTTGATTGTGGAGTACAATTTTGACGTTTGACCTCATTTGCACGTTCCCAGTTCACTAGATGTGTACATCATTGTTTTAATGTGGGAGCTGTATGAATCCAAATTCTATTGGCAGCTCTTACTCTGGTCTAAAATAGATTTTAGCCAAAGTTGTAATGCTAATGTTTTGCACGAGGTGAAGCAAGCCCCTCTTGCCTGTGTCAAAATCTCATAGTATCGCTTGCAAATTCTTAGTAATGGTCATTCGAGGTACCACAATTTGTAATCAGTTAGGATACTAGCTGCACCCTTTTTTAATCCTGTGTCATCTGTAACCCTGTAATGGGAAGCCATGTTGTAAGTTTAAGGTTTTACAACTGTTTTTGTGTTTAGTGTCTTTCCCTCGGACCTCCAATTTGCACGGTTAGCTAGGTACAGTGCGAAAGAAGTGACTACATACAGGGCTGCCTATATAGTCCTTTGACAAGCGTGATTTCTTGTTGCAGGTATGAGTTTGGGCAGGCTCTCTTTGTGGGCTGGGCCGGCGCTTGCCTCGTGCTCATGGGCGGCGCCTTCCTGTGCTGCTCCTGCAACTCCAAGTCGTCGGGGAAGACGTCACGGCCGCGCGGCCCCCCGCGGCGCGGGCCCCCCAGTTCTACGGGCTCTGCCCAGAAGGAGTATGTGTGACGGGTGAAGTGTAGCAGACCGAACCAGCTGCTCGAGTGTTCGTTTTTTTATTTTGTAAAGTTCTTGTGTTTTTGAAGGAGTGTTTTGTTGAACCTTAATATGCGAATATTAAAAGATTTTTTTAAATTGCTATGTTGAGAACATCCCTGCGTTGTAGATTGAGTGTTTGGCACGACTATTTTGTGGTTGTTAACAAATCGTACATCAAAATTTTATGAAATTGGTTGAAAGTGCAGTATGTTAAATACAACTTGTGGACTAATGTATTTTTTTTTATCATAAATTTGCTCGTGCATCTATGGCTTGATGATTTGTATGAAGTGGTTGTAAATACTTGTTCTGGCAGGTGTGCGTGCTTTGATGTGGCCCCATGCACAGTGCCTTTCTGCGTGTAATGTCGAGTGTAAAATCCACCAAAAAAACGTTACTAAATGTTTTTTTTAAAGATGTATTTAAACACTTTTAGCATATGTATCCAATGAATAGTGATGTATGAAGGGGTTGTTTGTGGTTGTGTATCGTTATAATATTGCAGTTCACTATTCCGAGCATAAACATCCGAGTCGTGTGGCAACTTCACAATGACCTTTTTATAAGACCACATACTTCAATGAATAAAGTTTACTTGTGTGCCGAACCTGAAGGTTTCCCCAACATGGCTTCTGGTCCTGCATACTTAGCCAAGCAAAGTGCACACTTTCATTCATGCCACCATTTCTTACAGAATTATCACCTCTTGAACTTTAACCCTTCATTTGTGCTAGTCTTGGCTTTACGATTTGGTTAAATCAAAACTAAATGGCCATACATTTTGTGCTGTGTGACATGCTTACACTTAAATTGACAAGGATTTAATTATGTATTTTAAATTTTCATAGTTTTTTACTTAAGTATTTTTTATCGGTGTTTGATTGGAAGAGCCTTGTTAGGCTACACAGGTGTTTTGCACTGTGCAAAGCAATACCTGCAACCATTTAAAGTAGCATACTATTCGGGGTTGTCTTAATTGCATTATGGGGTATAGGTGATGAATTGTATTACTTTTGCATATTTTGTTGATCTGTTGGGTAATAAAGTTGCACAAACAAAAAAACTGTGCGTATTTTATTTACCTGTTTTTTGCTTTTCCATACGTGTCTATTAATGAGTAGAATAACCCAACTGTAAAATGAGTCCTCTATTTTGTCATGGAAAATGTTTAAATTGAAAATTCTTAACATTCTAAATTATTGACAGACTTTATTTGACTTAAAATTACCAAAAGCTGGCCTGGTGGTTGATCAGAGCACAAAACTGGCACTGCTGAGATTTTGGGTTAGAATCCAGGCAATTTCCTGTGAATAACCCAGGTTGTCAAGTGAATGTAATACGTTGATGGTCTTGGCAATACATTAAAATACATTTTATTTGATTGTGAAAAATTTAGCAAAGTTCAACCTCTGAAAACAACAAAATATTGTATTTATTATGCGATGGAATTTCTTTTTTGGAGGGGTCTTGGGAATTTCCTGCTCCCTTGTGTGTATATGACATTACTTGAAGGGAATTTTAGAAGCACACAGTGCTGTCCAGGTCCTTTATGAATAATTATTCGTCTCATGACACGATAGCAAATGGGGGTGCAGGACGGGGGAGGTAATTCATAATTCGGAAACTTGGAACAATGTGGGGGAAATGGATACCCGCATGTTTAAGATATCGACACAAGCCCTGGTCCACCACAGTGGAGTCCTGTGCCCCAGTGTGGAGTGCGAGCTCTCTCACAAACCTTGTTGATAACGAAATTGACACCGCACTTTATCTTGGGCGGCACCCTGAAGTCTTCTTTCACTCCTTGGCTTCCTGTGCTGGCGAGCATCACCTCGGCCAACATTCAATGCAATTGAAGGTGATGGAAAACGTAGCTTTGCCGCTCCAATATCTAAGAGAATCCCCGTGTCATTGAAATTCGGGATATCTTTATGGACACCCATCTACTGCCTCTGGATTGGTTGTAAAAACCTAACATTGAATTATAAATATACTGTATTTAAAAACTTTATTTTCCTTCCTGCCGTAGGACATACTATCCAATTGCATTCTTATGTTTCTGATGGCTTTTGTTATGAAGTGACGGTGCATCACATGGGGTAACTGATTACTAACGGATATAATTACAATAACACATTACAACCAATTACTAATCTACAACTCATTACTAATCTTAACAATTGACTGATTACTAATCTATTATATAATTACAATAACACCCCCCTCCGCCTCAAATCGCTGCACCTGAATGAGTTAAATGATGGCGTCACCCTGCTGCTCTATTTCAGACCGGGAGCAGGTGGAGGGCTTCACTCTTCTGGCAAATTGGCCGATGCTGGATGTTAATTACCAGCGAAACTTCGTAGTCAAAAATTGGAAATGTTGTGGATTCACTCTTCAACACACCGGTGGGCTAAAGTAGTGAACTATTTGTCTTTTGTCAACGTGACACTTTTTTACTGATTGGCCGTGTCGGGTGGTGGAGGGTTATGACACATTTATAAATAACGCGATCTAACCCAAAAACGTTAATTATGAGAGATATCTGATAGTTTCAATACAATGTTAATGTATAAATAACTGCGTTAACCACGGATAGAGAGCCCTGGTGGTCGAGTTGCTTTACCCATCATCACCATCTCTCTGGGGACGTAAATTATCGGCCTGTTGGAAAAATCTCAAGTAATTATCCAATTGACGGTAACGCTTAAAAGTGGGCTACAGTGGAAGTTCAACTACAATTCGGGTAGAACACGAATGCTGGGCTGAGTAGTGGCGCACGTGATCGGCAGTGGAGAGGGCCCCTCCGTTACTTTGTATGTGTTGCCATTGTTGGAATGAGGCCACCTGGGACGAGTGGTCCTGGCCACCCGTATCCTTTGTAAGCTGTGAGCAGCGGCTGCCAATGTTCGCCCCCACCCGCCCCTGTGCCCCGCGCTGAGGAAAGGCCAAACAAAAGGCAGAAACTGCCCAGATGGTCATGTGGATAGGAAGCCTTTTAAGAATGGGAAACGGAGCAACGGGGAGTTCATTTGTGTGGAGGAACTGTGTGCCACCCACTGCGTTCCCGTTGTATCCCGTGAGACAACGCGTACACTACATGCTCACTCCAGAGATATTCACCGTCTGCAATGAAGTAGATTTGTCCGCCCTACGTGCCCCATAACTAACCCGATATTTTGAGAGGCAATAAAATCACACCACAGTACTGTGGTATTGTTATATGGTATACTGTTCAAAGTAAAATGACAATTACTACATGGGACCTTTTTTGCCAATATCAAAGAAAAAATAAGACTAGGTTTTACCCTCTGGCGATAAAACAGGTGTTAAGATTTTGACTTAAAGCTTTCGTGACTGCGTAATTCATATGCTTTGGGTTTTTTGGTAAAGCCACATAGATAGAAAAAAGGAATTAAACTATCACGACGTTTCGATTGCAACACAAGCAATCATCAGGTGAAAAAATAGTGAGAGCTGCTGAGGAAGGATGTTGTGATTTTTTTTCCTATCTACGTGGCTTTACCGAAAGACCTAAAAAATTGATGTTAAGATCATGGGACCTCCTTTGCCAGTACCAAAATATGAGAATAGGTTTTACCCTTTTTTCTGGCAAACAAAACAGGTGTTAAGATGTTAAAACGCCAAACTGAAACCTTTTACAAGGAATCATGTGGTTAATGCAGACATGATTCCTTCTAAAAGGTTTCAGTTTGGTGTTTTAACATCTTAACACCTGTTTTGTTGCCAGAAAAAAGGGGGAAAACCTATTCTCAGGTGTTCAGATATTCAAACACCAAATATAAACCTTTTACAAGGAATCATGTCTGCATTAACCACACGTACTTGTGGTGAACATGCAAACAAAACATTATACTCTTTGGTTATTTCGGTAAAGTCACGTAGGTAAAAATAAAAATCGCGACGTTTCGATCGCAGCCTACGTGACTTTACCGAAAGAACCAAAGAGTACGGATTCCTGCAGTCACGAAAAAAACAAAACATTATCTGATAATACATGGCATTGTCCGTGAAACTGATTGTCGACCTCGTCTCACCAGTGTCAGACCAGATCATTTCTTTGTACTATTCGCCTTTTGGAAGTTCTCTGGTCTGACACTAACACTAGTGAGACAAGGCCCTAAGAAGGCTATCTCTGGTGTAGACCAATCAGTTTAAAAAACAATGAAATATATAATTGGAGCGTGGAAACAGATAACCTTAAAAAACGTGTTATGGCGTAGTCCTCTCGGAATGACGTTTAAATTACGTGGTGATATGACCAGGTTGTATTAAGCCTAGTGCCAATAGACATGCATTAATATTCAGGTTCAAGTTTGTTTTGTTTAACCAGGTGAGAACTCAAAAAGACAAGGATGGTCTAACAAAAAATTGAGTCACTAAAAATAGCAAAATAACAGTAAAAAGTACAAGCAAACACAAAATCCCAGCAAACACAGCCACTTTAGCAGAAGAAATGAACAAAATGTGCACAAACAAAATAGATTTCCTAATGGTTTGGGAAAATTACTTTTGAAAATTATTCAGAAAGTAAAATGACGTTACACAAACCAACGTGGATTTTGTGTAATTATTGCACTCGCATGTAAACAGACAATAATGTGTCATTATTTAGTGATGTTGCTGTACAAGCACAAATGATAACACGCTGCCTTGAAAAGGAATGAAGGAGCATTTTACTTCTCCATGGGAGAATGGAGAAGCATACATTTTGTAAAAAAAAATAATGATTGTTATTTAACATTTTGATTCTAATGGTTCTACCAGGGCTTTTCATTCTGTGAAATGAATATGTGATTATTATAATTGTACTCTCCATTTTGCTTCGTTCTACTACAAAGTTTCAAGTATTTTTTAAATAGTTATATTTACTTTTAATATTTTATAATTATAAGAGAATTTCAATATAATATTCTGAACATCTGCAGTTTTAGTTAGACGTTGAATATTTTCAAGTTAATTTTATGCTAAATTTCAGCTTTCCAACGCCTCCTTTTTAATAAATGTTTTCTCCTACAACATCAGAGTGCAGCGCCACATTAAATACGTACTACAATGACAATAGTTTAAAGTGATTTGAAGCATGTTTTATTTTCAAAATGGAAATATGGTTTTGTGGGGGGGGAGGGGCAGAGCTTTGTGACGTCATTTTTGAGGGGGGGGGGTCTGACTTTTTGTGACGCCGTGTCACGAGGGGGGGATGGGGGTCAAAAATCGGCCAAAATAGCGTGACGTCATTTATGGACGGCCCCTTGAGTCAACGCACATTTTGCATGCGCATTATGCGGGCCCTTTGATCTTGTCCTTCCTCTCCATTGTGTGTATTAAATATAGCGGTACCAACGGTAATCCCTATTGAAGTATGGTGCCCTGTATAAGCATGCATTTAAACAATGTATTATAATGTATTATTTGACGATTCGCTTTCAAGCAGCACTGAGTCGGTGGCTATCCGAACGGTTAAAATTATTTGTATTTTTTTAAATTTCGATAGATTCTCTAATTAGTCTTGGCCAGTTGTAGCTAGTTTTGCACAGAACTTCGACGTCATCAAAATCAATTGAGTATCCTTGATATTGGTAGCGAAAGCCTACGTGTTCTATGGGAACCTCATTTGCCAGTAAAAATATGACAATTGGTTCTTTACCCTTCTATCTGGCAACAAAACTTCAAGGACAGTGCACATTATCAAAGTTATGTTCTTTTGTTTGTATTATGACTGCAGGTATTGCGGTCTATTCAAACATGACTCCTTGTAAAAAAGGTGTCAGTTTTGTTGCCAGATAGAAGGGTAAAGAACCAATTATCAAGCCTACGTGTTGTTTCTAGATTTGAAGTTTTCGTGACTGCAAGGATCCATACTCTTTGCTTCTTTCGGTAAAGTCACGTAGGTGAAAAATAAATCAATACATATTTTTATTTTTACATTTTTTAAATTTCCTACGTGTTGTGTTACAACGTCGTGTGACGTCATTTTGCGCCAGGTAACGGAGTGACGTCACGACGCCAGGCAATGCCCCCTCCCCGCGCGTGACGCGCTACCCGCAGTAGGGTGAGCTAAACAGTGACGTCACATCCGCGACAGGTGATAACGGAAGTGATGTCATCTCCAACCAGGTGAGCGACAAAGAGGTGAGGGCGCGAGAGGCGAGGACGAGGGGAGGTGAGTGTGAGGTGAGGTGCGTGTGAGGTGAGGTGAGGGCGAGGGGTGATTGCCGGTGAGGAGAGGTGAGGGTGAGGTGAGGGCGAGGGGATGATTGCCGGTGAGAGTGAGGAGAGGTGAGGTGAGGGCGAGGGGTGATTGCCGGTGAGACTGAGGAGAGGTGAGGGCGAGGGGAGGCGAGGGGGAGGTGAGAGCGAGGAGAGGGCTGATTGCCAGTAAGGGCGAGGGGAGGGTGAGGTAAGGGGAGCGCGTGGGGAGGTGAGGGCGAGGTGAGGTGAGTGCGAGGGGAGGTGAGGGCGAGGGGTGATTGCCGGTGAGAGCGGGGGGAGGTGAGGGCGAGGGGAGGGGAGGTGAGGGCGCGAGAGGCGAGGACGAGGGGAGGTGAGGGCGAGAGGTGAGATGAGAGAGAGGTGAGGTGAGATGAGGGGGAGATGAGGTGAGGGGGAGGTGAGAGGTGATTGCCGGTGAGAGCACGGGGAGGAGAGGTGAGGGGGAAGATAGGTGAGGGGGAGGAGAGGTGAGGGGGAAGATAGGTGAGGGGGAGGAGAGGTGAGGGGAGCGCGTGGGGAGGTGAGGGCGAGGTGAGGGGAGCGCGTGGGGAGGTGAGGGCGAGGTGAGGTGAGGGCGCGAGAGGCGAGGACGAGGGGAAGTGAGGGGGAGGTGAGGTGAGGGGGAGGTGAGAGGTGATTGCCGGTGAGAGCGAGGGGAGGTGAACGCGTGGCGAGGTGAGGGCGAGGGGAGGTGAGGTGAGGGCGAGAGGTGACTGCCGGTGAGCGCGAGGGGCGCCGTGGAGAAACGCGCTGTGCCCGGTGTCGCTTGGTTCGCGCGGGAAGGACCGGGTGGGGGAGGAGGCGGAAATATCACAACCTCAACCCTAACCCGTCTATAAACACAAACCCTAACCTCGTCTGTAATCAATAATCTTACCTAACCCGTCTATAAACACAAACCTAACCTCGTCTATAAGCACAACCCTTACCTAACCCATCTATAACCACAACCCTAACTCCCGTCTATAACCACAACCCTGACTCTAACCCCAACTATAACCACAACTGTAACTCTAACCCCATCATCTCTAACCCTAATCCCGCCCGTCTATAGACACAACCTTAACTCTAACTACAGTATAATCACAACCCTAGCCCCAACTGTAAATATGTAACACTAACCTTAACCCGCACTCAAACCCAACCCTAACCACAACCACAACCAGAGCCTCAACAATAACCCCACAAAACCCAACCCTAATCCTAACCCAAACCACCAACCCGGATCCCTACCCAAAACCTACACATAACCCAAACCAATGCAAACCCATCTATACATCACATCTATCTATCTACCTTCTGTTAATGACAACATATATGTCCAACTGCCTGTTTACACTCACCTATCTGACTAAACACCACATCTGACAACCCAATGAACGCACACAGCACCTGTCCGACTGCATGTGAAACCTTTAGGGCACAGAGAACCACACCCAACAACACCCCATCCTCACTGGGTACAGCTGCTGTGCAGCTAACCACTGCTATATCTACACTTTGTCTCACCTAACCTGTCCGTGTGATCCCCATGCGTTTTTCGCATTGTCTCCCACAGCTCTCCTTTAACGAAAATCAAAATTATCCTCAGGAGAGAGACGCTGTGGTATTAGACAAGAAGGGGAAAGTAGGCATTAACGAGTTCTAAAGGGAAGTTTCAAGCGAGGCGAGGATGGCCAACTCGGGACTGCAGTTGCTGGGCTATGCGCTGGGGATGTGCGGATGGATCGCCATCATCGCCGCCACGGCACTGCCGCAGTGGAGGACGAGTGCCTATGCCGGCGAGGTCATCATCACGGCCGTGAGCATCTACGAGGGGCTCTTCATGAGCTGTGCCTCGCAGAGCACGGGCCAGATCCAGTGCAAGATATTTGACTCCCTCCTCGCGCTGCCCAGTGAGTGCTCGCACAATAAAGACGAATTTTCCCCTTTAGCCTGAACAGATTGTTGTGGAAAATTCTATAAGAGAGCACCTGTGAAGGCAATACAGCACACAAGGAGGTGGTGTGGCCAGCACCATGGCCCCACCACCGTTGTGTCCCAGATAGTGACTTGAAATACCACACCAGGTATTCAGTTAGGGCTTAGTTCACCTAGATAAGGCCCAGGACTGATACAGATATTGATGCTGGCTGTGACCGGTAATCAAACTCGGGTTCCTCAGATCGTAGCGTATTGCGATAACCATGACACTACCACTCTCCACATGCGCATACCCACCTTGTGTGGTGTCCAGCGCTCTGTGGTGGTGATGATGATGTCACCAACAATTGTGTCCAATGACTCCTGTGAGCACGCAGGCCATTGGGTGCCTAGTTGTACTTCCATGTGTGTCATTGTTTTTCAAATTTTGATGACTCAGGTCACTCTTGCAAAAGAGACAATCCTGCTCTCTTGAGTTCTTCTGGTTAAACAAACGAGGTAATATGTATAAAGGGTGAATTATTTAGGCACAATAATTTCTTGTCACCTAGTGGGTGCATGTTAACTAGGGTTGTCGCAATGTATTGCTGCCTTACCATGATGTTTTGGTCAGGGAGGCTGTTTACCATACTTCAAGCCTGGTCAGCACAGGGCCTAGGAGTGGTTAATATATCAACCACGGTTGATGTTAGCCATGGCTGCAAATTGTACTTGGGCCTGGTTCCATAGCACAGTACACTTACCACTGCATCACCATGCCTTCACTAATCCTTGTATTAAAATGGTTTAATGTTTGTGTGTGCAGCAAGGGTGCAGATAACCCGTGCGCTGATGATCTGCTCCATCGTGGTGGGTCTTTTTGCGCTGGGAGTAAGTGCCGTCGGCATGAAGTGCACTCGCATGGGAGCGGACAACAAAACCCGCAAGAACCGCTTCGCCATCTTGGGCGGAGTGGTGTTCCTCGTTGCCGGTGTGTGCTCACATGTCATGCGTAACGCTGCAGGTCTCCCTTGCAAATGAGATGCATTGTTTTAATGGGTTTCTTGACAAAAAAGGAAACAATTGCGAATTGTTCGTGCTTCACATGGGAAATGATACAGGCCAAAAGGTCAGCTTGGCTACTGTTTTCATTTATCATATGATTAATCAGTGGGTGTGCTCCTGCTCTTACAAGGGAAATCCTTTTTTCACACCCTAACAGGTGACCTTAAGATGGCACTAGTTTCATGGGTGTGCTCCTGCTCTTACAAGGGAAATCCTTTGTTCACACCCTAACAGGTTACCTTAACAAGATGGCACTAGTTTCATCTGCAATTATGTTAAAGTAGAAATGTATATAGACATGCCGACTACCAATAATGTGCTGTTTATTGTTGAAAATGAATGGATGATGTTTTTAAAAAGTTCATAAAGTCACCGGAAAATGTGTTCATTAAAGGTTATGTGAGTTTCTCAAACTTCCAGGGCGGCATGATTTTTAGGATGCACGTATTATTGGAGTGCATCTTTTTAAAATCCTTTATTTTAAGTTTGCTTGCTTGCTTGCTTACGTCCGTGTAACATTTTCGGTCGTTTTTTAACCCACTTCCCGTGATCCAATCGAGCTGACATTTTCCACACAGACTCGTTGTGCGTGACAATTAATGTTCGTGAAAATTTTTTTCCAAAATTTTACACTTTTTAGGCTAAAAAAAATTATTTTACATTTATTCAAATAGAACTCATTCATGGCTTTGGCTGAACGTCACAGTGTAGGAGCCCAGAGCGTGACACCTCCACAGGCCGTGGCGGAGTAGCGCAGTTGGTAGCACCCTCGCTTCCCATGCCAAAGGTCGCGGGATCGATTCCCGCGTCCTCCACAGGCGAATATATACTTTTTTTACATTTATTCAAATAGAACTCATTCATGGCTTTGGCTGAACATCACAGTGTAGGAGCCCAGAGCGTGACACCTCCACAGGCCCTGGCGGAGTAGCGCAGTTGGTAGCGTCCTCACTTCCCATGCCAAAGGTCGCGGGATCGATCCCCGCGTCCTCCACAGGCGAATATATTTTTAAATCCTTTATTAAATCCTTTATATTAAGTTCACTTGCTTGCTTGCGCGCTTATGACCGTGCAAATCTTTCGGTCGTTTTTTAACCCACTTCCCGTGATCCAATCGAGCTGACATTTTGCACACAGACTCGTTGTGCGTGACAATTAATGTTCGTGAAAATTTTTTCCAAAATTTTACACTTTTTAGGACAAAAATATTATATTTAATTACCAATTGCTTAATGATGGCATGCAATCATCTGACCCATAGGTGGCAGCCATCTCAAGCCAGAGGACGAGAGGACTCTAGCCGCCACGCATATAAAGGATTTATAGTGAAGAACTTTGTTTTTACGGGTTATACTTGTTTAGTTCTGTATACGTAACATTATTTTTACCTATGTATGCAATGATGCCCTTATATTTCATGGCACTCAAAATGTATGAACATTAAGGTATAATTTTGCTTTTAATTATGTTACATGGTAATTAAATTGTCCAACAGAATTTAAAATTATGTAATGCTGTATCTGCTATTTTGTAGAATCATGGCTCTAGTTCATTGATTTATAAAATGTGTTTTTTTATTATAACAGACCTCTGCTCATGTGTGAATGTGTGTGTGTACTCGTGTGTTTTAGGGCTGTTGTGTCTCACTGGCACGTCTTATTATGCTGCGGAAATTGCGCGGGAGTTCTACAGCCCCTTGACACCTGTACAGGCCAGGTGAGTGTTTATGTAGTCACAGGTGAGTGTGTGCTGTGCCACACATATAGCTGCTCCATAAGCCAAGATAAAAATGTTTGCTTGTGTTACCCACTTTTTGCTGCTACACAATCCATGCCACTCAGTGTTTAATGGCTATTGCCCAAAATATAGCCTATTGTATATTTTTACCTATTATTTATTTTTTAAACTTATGTTTAATTTATTTTGCAACGTAAGTAGCCAAACGTGCTAAATCGTCTTTAAATAATAAAAAAAAAAGATTCTGAACTAATTTAGATAAATTTTACCAGCTAACATTTTTAAGCTACCTCTGTCATACCTTGATGCACATACGTGTGTGTGAATTCTTGTTCCAGGTATGAGTTTGGTCAGGCTCTGTTTGTGGGCTGGATTGGCGCTTGCCTCGTGCTCATGGGCGGCGCCTTCCTGTGCTGCTCCTGCAGCTCCAAGCCTTCGGGGAATAAGTCGCGGCCACGCGGCCCCCCGCGGCGCGGGCCCCCCAGATCAAAGGGCTCTGGCAGGACAGATTATGTGTGAGTGGGTGATGAGAGTGGCATGCTCTCAGCTGCTCAGACATGATTAGTTATTTTATGCATCATGCTTTTTTAAAAGTGCATTTGGACGTTCATTTATAAGTTGTAATGAGTTAAATGCATGCAAATATCCCAAAAATGTTAATATGTAATCACGATTCTGACGTGATTGAGTTTTAGTTGGACTGTAGGTAGGTTCTGTTGATAGAAAGCACGTTATGCACAATTTATGCGAGTACGCTTTAGACAGTACCACATTCGCACACGTGAGCCTGGAGGCAGTAGTATAGGAATAAGGTGTTATCATTCAATTGATGTATTCATGTTTATTAGTTATTCATTTAGGTCTGATTGATGTTCTGGCAAAAATATGTCAGTAATTGGTGAAAAAGTGGCCGGGTGTCCATGACTAGTTACAGATTGGGCCATTGCTAGCAAAAATCTGCAGAAAATTCCACTAACACTTTTGAATCCGATCCTTCATTAACAAAACAACTGCTTAGCCAATGCATAATATTAAAGTTAATGATTTTCACTGAAGATTTATCATAAGCTTGCTTCTTGTGCAAGCAATTTTAATTATTAGGCATGTTAAATGCTCATAAAGAATTGATATGGAAAGTTATTGGAGACAATGGAAGACAACACCCGAATAAACATTACTCAGTGCTATTATATTACATCGGAAAGACAATATCGATCCACAGTATAGCAGCAGTTGATATTTTCTTCTAAAAGTAAATGGGAATTCACTCAAATTCCTGCTACGGGCCACAGCTGCATATAATTTTCAAATCCTTCTGTATTTTGCGAATGCTTTTGTCGCATATGCAGACACTTCTGCCATGCACTGTGCATTTTTAACAGTTTTACTATGACGCCAACGCGACTGACACTACAGTAGGGGGCTATTATAGTAGTGTGCTTGGAAATAATGTGGGCACGATACCTCAAAAGTTACGTAACTTTACATTTCAGTTCATTTTCTCATGAATGGAGCCTTATACTTTTGTCAGACGGCTTGGACCACAGAGCCTAAATGTGTTAAAAAGCAGTTATCTCGTTGGATTGCGAAGTCTTCCATTAAGATGGGCTGACGTCTTATTTCTTAATGCCTTGGTGTCGCATACTTGCAGGCGTGAAATGTGAAAATTAACCATGCTATAATTCGGCATATGCATTTTTTATTTATTATTCCACAACGAGGTATGCTCTATAATAAATTTCAGCCGTGCAAGTTCACTGCTAGATGAAGGCCTCCATATTCCGCGTTGATCAGGGAGGCTGTTTGATCATACTTCGCAACACTTTTCAGTATGGATTGCTGAAGAGGAGTTTCCAGGTCTGGTTCAGATATCACTCCCTGATGTTAGCCATGACCAGGAATAGAATTTTGGTAACCGGGTTCTGAGGAGTCCGCTAACCACTCTGCCACCGCTCCCTTTGTTATACAATGTAAATTATTACATCATTTATTTTTTTAAGGGTTTATCGTTAAGTATATATGAAATTGTAAATGCTTGAAAAAAAAATTCATTACAATCTAGAAATGTGGATTTACAACCAATGGATTTGCTGAAAAATCACTGCTCATTTTCAGTGTAAACATTAAGAAAATAGCAATTTTTCCAAGCATTTTAATTAAAATATATATATTTCGCAATTGTTCACTGTATCCTATTTTGCTATATCAGATTCATAGCAGGATGGGGAAAAAATCACATTCATAGCTGGACTTGAAGCCACATCATGGAGTAGTCCCAAATATGACACCACATAATTTATTCCGGGTCAATTCAATAGGGTCCTCTTCTCAGTACTAGTTGGTGCACCTTAATGTTCTATAATGCACGGTTCATCACATTTATAAGTAAAAAAGCCAGTGTCTCCCTGCTCAAATTATCAATGGGGGTGGCAGTCGTGCTGGTGAGGGAACCGCATTACCATGGTTGGCGCCAGTTGCACCTAGAAAGCCCAATGTTCACATTCCTCAAAGTGTCACATTTTATCTGCCACATTGGGGTTTATGGATTGAGTAGATCCCTGACCAGAATTGATCTTACAACCTTTGGATTGTGAGTTAAGCAGTCTAACGACAGCATCATTCAATATTTACTTACAAACATGATCCTTCACAGCCAAGCGAAGCTAATTATTGTAGTCTATGTTGCGCAGACACCGGTGATCATGTTGAGAGCATTGTGCTATACTTCAGACCTTGTTTGATCACAAGCGGCTGCCCAGATATACACCCGGGACTTTAGTTGGTGCAGCTCAGTGCTCTGATGCAGCTCAGTGCTCTGATGCAGCTATGATGACCTACATAAGTTACCCGGCCATTTAAAATGTCAGGAGAGTTAACAAAATCACGACCTCTCCATTTTTTTAATTGATAAACACTATTTTTTCCCCCACAGTTATACAAGTGATGTAGAATAGCGAATGTTTAAAAAATAAGAGTACATGCATGTTTTATACCTTCTTTGATGCATATATTTTGTACTGACTAAACTCACGTGAGCCAATTGAATGTCTTGATTTGTTTTAAAATGATTTGTGAATTAAATTTTTTAATAGTTTATTTTTGTTTGTGGTGATTAATAAAATTCAGAAATTAATCAAATATTGTTATGCTTCATATTTTCTGGCTTTTATTCCACACTCTTGAATTCACTATGGCTAGAGACTGCAGAGCCACGTTTCAAAAAATGACTCGTTTGTCAAGTTGGCACATGGCATCCAAAGTTTCCGAAGGCTTGTGAACAATTCTAGACAGTCTGGTGCATGGGCTGTAATATCATGTTTGTATTTTTATCATGTGTTATACATAAAATGCTGTGTTCACATGCCTCGGTCGTTTGTGGGTATCTCAGCGATGAGGCAAATCAACTCCTACATGAACAGTAGGTTTTAAGGGTTTATCGTTAAGTGTCTATGAAATGAAGCACTTTTCAATTTGCAAAGGATTGAGGTATTGTTGCTAAGATAATAAGGGACATCCTCCATAAAATCGGTGTGTTCTGCATTGATAGCATGCATTTTGTCTTCATATGAAGACAATTCTTTAAAATGTCCTCGTGTCTTAGGGTTCTAGAGTGTAGGCTGCAATATCCAACTACAAGTCAGTAAATATATCTTGCCGACCACCGAAAATGTCAGTCTGTTATACTGTGCTGTTATAAAGCAGTATGTTTGATAAAGTAGGTGAGTGTTTTTATGCTCGTGCATCACTGCCTCCTCTGTTCCTCAACTTGTTTCCATAAATCCAAAATAACATCATCTGGGGCAAAACGATAATCTCGTGTTCTGGCTCGTGGCACTGGTACTGGGTAGTTTGGGAGAGGTTTCTGTGTAGGTACATGGCTGTAATATTTATCACAAATCAATCACGAGCAATCATTAATCAGAAGCAATGTGTTCGTATGACTCAAAACAGTGCTTGATTACATGTCATCTCCACACTTGTAATTTTGCCTGACATTTAATCAGTACTCAAGTGCATGTTGCAAAAACCGTGTATTCCACCTTATGAAGTGTTTTTTTAAGTTATTAAAAGCAATCCTGTTTCTATGTAACATGTAAGGTAAAACTTTGTGAGATATCTTTGTTCTCCAATTGAAAAAGGTATTCTTGGTTCTTTCGGTAAAGTCATTTAAATAGAAGAAGACCGCTTGTGGTGCGATCGAAACGTGGGTTTCTTTGCTTGTTTTTTATTTGTTAATTTAAATTTTTTTATTTATTTTCTATCTACGTGACTTTACCGAATGAACCAATAATATGAATTCTTGCAGTCACGAAAGTTTTAAGTAAAATAAAATAAAAAAAGAGGTCTTACCAAAATTACCAATGTAAAGATATAGGTATTAGGGAAATGGATCTACAATCTCTACAACAACCAAAACATCCATGTTAAACGTGTAATACATGTAATAAACTTTATGCAAATCTGTTAGTCACAGCATTTGCTCAAGTTATTTTCATTCTAAAGTGAAGTGAAGCCCCTTTCTGACCTATACAAATCAGGGACGCATGGTATTGATGTCCTATGTACGCCCTCAAAATGTTTGGCAGATTAAGGTAACCCTAATTGAGATCATGAGGCAGAAATAATGAGTCGAGTGCTCTGCTGAGTAAGCTGCCTTTGCATTGTATACTGGTTTAGTTTAATACATATCTATATGTGATGTTCTGGTCAAGTAAAAATTACAGGGGGGAAAAAAACGTCGTTATCTGTACCCAATTCTAGAACAGAAAGGCAACTGTTGAGTAAGATGATTTAAATGGACTGCACTGTCATCCTAACTTCCTATGGAGAAATGCACATGACCATGACTTTACGAAGGTGAACATAACACAAGACCTTGCCCCATCAACTTTGTCTGCAAGGCCTTATTCACATTTTAAATTCATTTTCTTAAGCACACACATTGAACGTGTACACTGTTTCCTTCACACCGTGGTGGAGTTATCGTGTTTGTCTTCATCTTCCACCTTGGGCTTTCGGCACAGATTGAACACGTGGCCACCGTAGTAAACGTGCGTTGTCATCAGCATGTTTGAGGTTGTGTCGGTGTCATCCCTGTCTTTGCCCTCCGCCTCCTGCTCTGGAGACGACGTGAGCGTAATGACAAACACGGCCATGTTGGGCATGCTTCTTTTTGATGGTGGAAGTGGCTGGGCCTCCGGGAAAGGGTGATGGTGGTGGCCCTCTGAGGATGTCATCAGCTCCAAGTGCTCCTCCTCGTGCGTCTCGCGCAACATGCCATGAAGACGCGCTGCATTCACAGCAACGACACAAACACGTCTCAATGAAAGAGAGCTTCAAAAAAATGGAAACAATAACTTATAATTATTATTCCGCTTGTTTATCTCGGAAAGCCTGAGTCTTGTGACCTTTTCAGTAGGCTCCTGCCAATTAGTAAGGGGCGATGCTTTAATGGATATAACTGAGTAATTTTACGCCAGCAAAAATTAACCTACTTTTGCGAATGACGTCGTGTGATCCTTAACGTCCACTGAAGTAGACCGTGTGCATTCGTACGGTTAATGCACTTGCAGTAATAATCAGGGCAGCCACCGGATTCGAATCGCGAACCTCCGAAACAAGCGGCAACCACTAGGGTATGTAACCACTCATAATGATAGAAGAGTTCATTAAATGTATTGATGTATATTGAACTTATGTCGCATCGTACGTAGCCAACCGCGCTAATGGAATGAATATGCTGATAAAATTATTTGTATCCATGAAAACCAGCATCTCGAAACTTTAAGGGGGGGGGGGGGGTTGTCAATTACATATCAATGGGTGTTTTGCATGATGGGAGAAATTCATATTACCTGGAAAACCCCAAGAATATCAGCTGATACCACTCAAAGGTCCGTACACACTGGTTCATTAACTCATTGTAGAAATATATGCCATCTCCTGGCCATCTTAAGGAGCTTCAGAATCAGAATATTTATTTTTTCACACTGGAGAAATCCGACGAGCTATAAAGCTAATCGGATCACAAACTTGTTGAACATGTTTTTGTTTTCTCAAATATATCTTGGGTCCCACTTTGCAGCCTTTTAAAACGTTATCTTAACAATTCATGTATAATTACTGGTTACTATTTCCCCATTTATATGCATGCCCTTATTTCTCCAAGCTTTGTAAAACATATCATGTCGATATTAATAACATGCGGAGTCCTTCATCCAGCAATATATAAAATATGGTGGATGAAGTTACCGCTGTACCGGTTACAGTACCATTAAAAACAAACTAAAATTAACTTACCCTGTGCAGGTGATATACGCAGTGTTTGATACTGACCCCATCGTGAACTCGTGATTTAAGGTAAACCGGCACGGTGGTTAACACCCGCTGGTTACCTTCCCCCGCGGTTATTCGCCCTCACCCAGGTGACCCCGAATTCCCGTGCTCGTGCACGCACAGTGATGGTTGTGGGCCCTTCCTTCCGATATTAGGAAGTCACCTGAGGCTATGCACTTTTAAATCATCTAGATTGAAAACGAATTTCTTTAGAACGGCTTCTTGTGTTTAGTTTGTTGTCCTTCCTCCAGACCTCCGATTAGCACGGCTGGCTACGTGCGGTGCGAAAGAAGTTCAACATTCACACATACCGTATGGAGGCTGCACTGAAACTCTCCGCTGGTTTCCATCGGGGGCGCTGATGGCGCGATGGAAGAGACGACGGGCGGTGGGTCCGACCCTTGCTGCTGCTCCTCCTCCTCCCGCCTCGACCCCGTGCTCCTCGTGGTGCTCCTCGTGGTGCTCCTCGGTCAGCAGCACGGGCGCAGACTTCTTGCGAGTGTTGAGAGCCATGGCTGCTTCCTAAATGCCACGCAACCGCATCCGCTCGCGTTTTAACCCTGAGCTCGAGAGGTCAGCTCGGCAGTGTCTTTCCCAGCCCCAAAAAGAGCGTCGCTGCTTCTCGCCTCCATTCCATCCACACCGACATACGGTCTAGCGCCTCACTGTTTCAGTTTTCAGTTTCATTCATTTGGTATAGCCCTGTGAGCCATTCGGCTCTTGAATCGGGTGCAACCGCAACAAACAAAAAACATGAACAAGAAAACATCTTAAAGTGACTACGCGCAAACAGAAAATTTCAGGAAAAAACAGCAAACATCTTCCAGAAAAAGCACCGTACACCAACACTGTGTGCAAAAATCCCAGTGGGATGCAAGTCAAACAACAACAACAACCACAAGACAACTTAGATTAAAGCCATCAGTCTAAAGTTACTTACTGGGGACCAACGAATGGAACGCAACCGAGAGAGAAAGTACGTTCACCGAGGAGCTGGAGTGATAGAATCAGCCCCGTGTGTGGGTGCTAGGTGGAGTATTACTGTGAGAGATGGCGACGGGGGGGCTTGGTCCAGCAGTGGATTGAACATGATTAATTATATCTACTGGACTTGTATGTGCGGCATGAAATTTTTATCGCAAATTTATCATAATTTAATGTCACCACGCGCCACGCGGGTACATCTCTAAACGTGAACCAAATGCGAACAGACCTATAAACACAACCAATTAATGTTACAAACCGAAAAAAACCTTTGTTATGGATGATATTGGTCGCGAAAGCTTACGTGTTAAACTCGCCATCAATCGTTAACACTCAGGCTCAAACCCGCTTAGATTCCGAGAACTCACGAGAATGGGTGCATTCCAGCCGATGTAGACACTGGTCACACAACTATATTCCATTATAGTGTAGGTAGTGGAACACAAGAGATCAAACGACGGCACGGGTCACACATCGCAAATATATTTTAAGGCGCAACTTCCAGCGTGCAAAGTGAGCGTAAGAACCAATCATAATCGACGATCGATATATCACACTCTTACACGCATATGTGCACTCTTGCAGGTATCTTACGCGTTTTTAGATACTCGCACAAGGATATCACTAATACTGTTATATGTCACTGGTATGAGTGCGTTATCAGCCAGTGGCTATCCACTACTGGTTTAAAGCCTGCCCACAAATATTGCCACAATCAATATCACTCATACACATTAACTGATTCCACAGTGATCGCGTTCTCTATAGTATTCCAGATGTCATACCGTCACCATTCATTCACCGAATGTCAGTTCATTATATACTTGGCGAATTAATGGTACATGAGCAAACATAGCATTAATTCGCACTGGTACAAAGGCTGAATTTAAAACAAAATCTCGCGGCTATTTGAATCATATACAGCATTTTACACACACACACCATTCTACGAGAATGGCTCACCTGATTGAAGACTTGTATTGAACTCTTGTGATGACAGGAGGGCTTTTTTCCAGTGCTTGTTAATGGGCTGGGATTAGGCTGGGACGAGGTTGAGATGTTGAGATGAGGCTGGGATTGGGCTTGTTAATGATGGGATGATGCTGAGATAAGACTTGTGGGGAGGTTAGTGTGAGGCTCAGAAGCCCCAGCTGAGGAGTTGAGGCTGCGCTTTGTAGCAAGGGGAGTAGGCGTCATCTGATCCCCCGCCTCCCACATGAGTTTGTCGGCACTACACGTGGCTGAACGCACACGTTTGTGGGGTAAACAAGGGGCCCGTGCGTGTTCGGTAAACATCAACACGGGGCCCTGTGTGTAGGGTAATCACAAAAAACGGGCCCATGTGTTTGGAATAAATGCGAAACATGGGGGCGCTGTTTGTGGGATAAACAAGAAACACGAGGCCGCTGTTTGTGGGATAAACAAGAAACACGGGGCATCTGCTAAGGTGACCTTGCAAAGCGTTACAAATTCAACTATTTCCGAGTGTCTCTATGGTCCAGCGAGTGTGGAGGAGGTTCTAATCCCCACATTGGTGGCCCTCAACGAGTGGTAGAGATGACATCACTGTGGCGGGGATCATGCCACGAAGTGTTGCTCACTATCCAACAGATAACTACTCAATAGAGTATTTTGATTGCATTTCATTATTACCTGTTTAGAGCATTGTGGCATTATCCATGATATCTGTTTGATAAATCCAAACGACTCGATTAAGTATAATAAATGTGGAAAGCCATATGCAGAATTATGGCCAGGCAACCTGTACGTTCGGAGCCGCATGCGGTTCTTTAAGGACCGCTACGTGATGTTATCCACATGCATTGTGGCTCTTTAAATATAGTTTTTTAATAGAATTAGAAAAACATGATTCTTGTTATTCTGGTTGCAGACCCCTGCCTATGGCTATACACGATAGCAATAACTTTAAATGATAACATGTATTATGCATAGCTTACCTTGAAAAATGTGTGTAACAGAGGGTTATATTTACCAAACATCCAGTGTGAAACATTAAACAAGAAAATTTTACACAAATCATAGAGCGTGTTTTAAGATACAAGAGAGGAAAAACTGCGTGAAAAGAGTATAGGTTTTTAAAATTCTAAAACGGGGTAAATGAAACGAGTCCATGCTTGTGACAATAACAGGTCTTATGTGGACACAGATGGTGAACGCCACGTGAAGTGAGACGGCGGCCCGTGTCTCGAGACTGCCAGTGGAGATGCGCGCTGCTCCAGAGGCTTATCAGGTGAGCAAGGAGAAGACGGTGGGCTCGTCTGTGGAAGGCTCCCAACCAAATTGGCTGCGTGGGATCCAATCTACACCACCACATAGCCCTGGGGGTAGGGTGGAAGAGAGCCGTTCAAACAGCTACATCACCCATGATAATAATCGGTGTTCTCGTATCCACTAAACCCATACATATTTCTCAATTCAGCCTTGGTGTAGTCTCAAAGCTCTGCCGTATCCTGCAGGAAAGTTCAACAAAATGGCAACAGATCTCGGGTACAAAATAATTCCTGTCACCCCACCACAGATGCCAATTTTCCCGGACTGCCCGCGGGGTCAAACCCAGCCGGGTGCCACAAAATATTCGACTAATTGTGGGACATCGGTGGTTGGTGGTGCCATCCGGCAGAAATCGTGAATGTGGAAAGGACTCTTGCCCCAGAGCAGCCGCGTGACTCATGCGGGAATTGTGGTTTCCGCGAGGCCAGTTACTGCCCCCTCGCACGGCCTAAAAGTGGCATAGCCACTGACCTCCAGGCTCCCGCCGCCCACCTCCAGCCAAAGCGAGGCAAGCTGCCATCGGCCTCTAGGGCCCAAAATGTGGTGGCTTTGATGGCCCAGGGGGCCGTGTGTGTGTGTCTGGGTGGCCGGGGGGGGGGCCCTCTGCGTGGTGTTTTGTGCGGAGCGCGCGACGTCACGGGGCTAGTGCTGGCGGGGGGGGGGGGGTGAAGCCGCGGGAGTTCAGAGCGGTAGGGGTCGAGGGGGTAGGGGGTGGGGGTCGAGGGGGTAGGGGGGTGGGGGTCGGGGGGGTGGGGGTGGGGGTCGGTCGCGAGGCGTCTCCAGGCAACGAAGCGACGCTGAGATTGACGGGGACGAGCGCCACTCGCACGGAGAGAAGACGGCGGTCGATCACCGCGGGAAGGTAACGTCAGAATGATATTGTATGAATATATATACTGTATACACCTTGATGAATCTGTTGAGCTGTGAAGCTCTTGTGCACAGATGTCTTCCAAGTGTCCTGCAGTAGTCCTTTACGAGCCTCATCCGCAGAGGCCGAACTATACACGGATACACACAGTACACAACCTACACACACACACAGTACCTACACTTCACACAGATACACACAGTACACACACACAGTACCTACACACAGATACACACAGTACACACACACACAGTACCTACACTTCACACAGATACATACAGCACACAACCTACACACACACACAGTGCCTACACACACACAGATACACACAGTACACAACCCCCACACACACACAGTGCCTACACACACACAGATACACACAGTACACACACACACAGTACCTACACACACACAGATACACACAGTACACACACACACAGTACCTACACTTCACACAGATACACACAGCACACAACCTACACACACACACAGTGCCTACACACACAGATACACACAGTACACAACCCACACACACAGTGCCTACACACACACAGATACACACAGTACACACACACACAGTACCTACACTTCACACAGATACACACAGCACACAACCCACACACAGTGCCTACACACACACAGATACGCACAGTACACACACACAGTACCTACACTTCACACAGATACACACAGCACACAACCCACACACAGTGCCTACACACACACAGATACACACAGTACACACACACACACAGTACCTACACTTCACACAGATACACACAGTACACAACCTACACACACACACAGTACCTACACTTCACACAGATACACACAGTACACAACCTACACACACACAGTGCCTACACACACAGATACACACAGTACACAACCCACACACACAGTGCCTACACACACACAGATACACACAGTACACACACACACAGTACCTACACTTCACACAGATACACACAGCACACAACCCACACACAGTGCCTACACACACACAGATACACACAGTACACACACACACAGTACCTACACTTCACACAGATACACACAGTACACAACCTACACACACACACAGTACCTACACTTTACACAGATACACACAGTACACAACTTACACACACACACAGTACCTACACTTCACACAGATACACACAGCACACAACCCACACACAGTGCCTACACACACACAGATACACACAGTACACACACACACACAGTACCTACACTTCACACAGATACACACAGTACACAACCTACACACACACAGTACCTACACTTCACACAGATACATACAGTACACAACCTACATACACACACACTACATAAACTTCCCACATACCTACAGTACACTACTCACACATACACACGGTACCTAAACGTCACACAGATACATACAGAATATAAACTACGCATACATACAGTACATAAACTACACACATACAGTATAATCACCACACATACAGTACATAAACTTCACAGATGCACGCAGTACATAACCACCATACAGATATAAAAAGTATATAAATTACACGCACAGTGCGTCAACTACAGCCATGCATACAGTCCACAGAGATACACACTGAGCTATACAATACTGTACATAAACAGCACAATTAAACACATACATCTACTACTTCATATGGTCGACGCTCTGTGAAACAGTCCGTAGAGGTATACCCCCACGCTGAGAAATGCTACTACACGCCGAGACATACATGGAGTTATGTTTTACCCACTAGAATACACAAATACATTTCCTGTATCTCAGAACCACAGAGATACAGACGCTCATCAGACACCTCACTCACCAAACACTACATTCACTTAACCCTCACCAGACGCTAAAACTAACACCACGCACTGATATACTTCTTATATAAGCGCACAACTTTATCTGTGATGAACGCTGCACTTACCGTCGTTTTCATGCAGGGGGCGCTGCAAACCTACGCACCCCCAGTATGAACGACGGAGGCGCAGGGACAGACGTTTGATTACGTTGGGATCGATCTGCAGACTGCGGCGGTGTTCTCGCACGGCTAGCAGCTCTGTCGCCTTATCTCGATCCCGCAATCCCAAACAGATGAAAGTCCGCATCGAACCGAACCCCTGGCAAGGCCATCTACTTAACGACGAGAGAAAATTCACACGAAATGTCGTTTTCAATTAAGTCGTCCAGATGTAAAATGATATAAGCTTTTATTTGAAGAAATACAATTATATAATTCAAAACATAATACAATTCAAAGATGTTTCATTTTAAAACTTCAAAACGGAGCATCGGGTGCTTGCGTGAATGCATCGTTCGTAGTATTCAATAGTTACTCACCGGACACCATCAGCAGATGCCTCCAGCTTAAGTGCTATTTGTGCTGTTTAGGTGACAGTACACTAGGCTACAGTCTACATTATAGACTGCCAGTACGCTCACCGAGGTTAATAACCAGGCTACAGTCTACATTATAGACTGCCAGTACGCTCACCGAGGTTAATAACCAGGCTACAGTCTACATTATAGACTGCCAGTACGCTCACCGAGGTTAATAACCAGGCTACAGTCTACATTATAGACTGCCAGTACGCTCACCAAGGTTAACAACCAGGCTACAGTCTACATTAATGTTTTTTTGCTTTATTATTTTTGTTAACATTTTTTCATTTGTATTCACTTTATTTATATTATATATATTTCTATCTACGTGACTTTACCGAAAGAACCAAAGACTAAAAGTACACCACTCATTGCTATTCGTGATTTGGGTTTGTTTTACGGTCACAGATGACATCAAGGTCAAAATAGCCTATGTCCCTGGATTATTCTGTATCGAATAAGCCCTTACTAGACCCTGTGTAAATAAATACAGAACTCAAGGAAATGCTTTGACAAGTTTCCTAAATACTGTATATATTGTATATGTACTGTGTTTGAGACTTTTTGTGAAAGATACATACACATAAACAATGGTATCTTCTGTGTTCAAGTGAGATATAAGGAGGGATGTTCAGTATATCTTGGAGATTGGCGCGTGTGCATGAGATAGAAGGATTGTTGCAATAAGATGCTGTGAGAGATAGTGACAGCTTGGGGAGACCTTCATTCAACACCGTATAGAACACATTCCTGCGGAGGGAGCTGGTAGGAACGTTGGGTTGCTCGGTCAATGGCCAGGGTCAACGGCGGCGTGGTGTATTCCGCAAATATGGCCGACTGTGAGGGCGGGCACAAGCCGGCGTGAGTAGGTTAAACGTTGAGTTTTATAAGGTCACCACGGGGTGACCAGCCCCTTCCCACCCAGCCCCACCCCTCCCACCCCCCACCCAGCCCCACCCTCCCCACCCAGCCCCACCCTCCCCACCCAGCCCCTCCCCACCCTCCCCACCCAGCCCCTCCCCACCTTCCCCTCTCCACCCAGCCCCACTCATTTTTGAATGCACGACGGACGGACAGAATAATCCCCTGTAGGCTGGTGTAATCAGGTGGTTCCTACCAGTATAATGGACATTGTTGATGATGACTCTATCTTGTGTGTGCGGTGCACCCCTGTGTGTCTGCTGTGTGAGACAGTCGTGCCAGCAGCCATGAGCAAGTCACGAGGAGAGGGCCTGCCCATCAGGAGGGTGTTCATCAGCCATGTCGACTCGTATGTGGGCAGGAATATTGGAGAGGTTTGTTAACATCTCTTAAGTATGACTTGTGACAAAACATTTTTATAGCTAATACAATGGTCTATATGTATTTTTAGGTTATGCCACATAGTATAGTTCTAGTAACCTTGTTTCTTAGCTTTAAGTGGGGACCACTTTATGGAGAACTAAATTGTTAGAAAAATAATTCTCCCTGGATCATAGTAATTGATCCTTGTTGGTCTTCCTGATGCAATGCCAATGCTGTGTCACACATGTGTTGTGATGTGGAGCATGGCATAATACAATGGGTGATGCTGAGCAGTGTCATCCATGCAGAGAGCCTTGTTCATTTTACCGTATAGATTCACAGCCGCAAGTCTCAGCCGCCCGTGATTAACATATATGTGTTGTTGCCAATCGGAAGCTGTTGTTTTATGCTTGATGTTTTGTCTCCTGTGGAGAAATGTGAGGGAGAGCGAGCATCCTGTCGCTGTTAAACTTTTAATTGTGCGAGAGGAGACACCTGTGTTTTTTTTCTGTACTGAAATATCCCATGTTACAGTATGTATGGTACACTGTTGACACTGTTAACGTCCTGCCACACAGCACAGGGACCTATCGCCACAGTGTGGACAGCAATGACTGACATTTTCCACTGTCACCCATAATATCCATGGTCTTTGTGGATGGGCCCACTTGGCGGATAATAGAATTTTGCGGATAAGGGGAGTGCCACTGTAGTGATATACCTGCATTAAGTGCTTTAAATTAATACAACCGCATTGTGTCAATATAAAATACTAATAAAATAATAGGAAAGTGTTCGTTTCACCTTGTAAAATAAAATCTTATTTTAGTCAGCCAAATGGTTTAAATACATTTTTTATAAATAAAATGTTTCATTCCATTTAGGGCCGGAGTCTACTGCCTCATGTTTCCTTAATTCAATGTTTTTTATTGACAGTTTTGCGTTGTGTTTTATTTACTTTGTTAAACACAATGGTGGTTTGTTTATCATGCATGCCGCTGGGAAATTGTAGAGTGTATAATGTCACAGTGTAAGAATGTACGGTGAGTATTGTAGAACATATAATATCACTCATACTTTTATTCCTTTGGCATTTATAATTGGGGTTTTTTCATTTCAGGTTTCTGCGGAGTAGCTCTGGGTGGGATTTTATTTAAGAACTTTGAGATCTAGAATTGCCATTGTCATTCCAGTTATGTTTCGCGTAGATTCACAGGTTCATGAGTGATTCAAATACAATTTCTCTGAAGCTTTTAATATAAAAACAGAGGAACTAATTTTAGACCATCAGGCAATTTCATACCCTTTGACCTTACAATCAAAATGTAATTGAATGGTGAGTTTAATTGCATCTACATTCGACCCTAACTAAAGAGATACAAATTCAAGTACTCACTATTGAACCACTTTGGGTAAGGTGGTTCCCATTCTAAAGCAATATTGTCTTGTGGAAAATATTTAGGACTAGATTTAGCGTATTTTTATCCACAACTTTAAGTTAGTAATGCTAAATTCATCTTATACACTGTTTATGAAGGCATCATAATTGAACCACTGCTTTCGGGCTTAAAATCCCAGTTCTTATATTCTTGGGTCTTTCGGTAAAGTCATGTAGATAGGTTCAAAGAAAATTACAAAAAACTACGACGTTTCAATCGCTTGCGTTGCGATCGAAACGTCGTAGTTTTTTGTTATTTTCTTTGAACCAATCTACGTGACTTTACCGAAAGACCCAAGAATATGAATTCCTGCAGTCATGAAAGCTTTAAGTCAAGATCCCAGTACTTATTAGAGTACGACTTTGATTTTGTAATTTAGTTATATTCACTTGCTCACAAATACAGGGTTCTTCAAAAAATGTTAACAGGTATATGGGACTATCGTTTTTAATAGTAAAAGAACGGATAATGCACAGTAACATGATAACAAATGTATGTTAATAGCTTCAAAAAGTCAAAGAGTCTCCACTTGTTCGCCATCATTATCAACACATGCCCGGAATCTTCTCCAGGTGGTCTCCAGAGCCCGGAGGCACATTTCTTGTGGTACTGTTGCAAATTCTCATAAGTGTTAAAAAATGTTTAAAGCACCCTGTACTTCACAACCGTACAACTGGCAGGGTTTTAAGAGAAGTGCCAGGCTGCATGGGAGACAGATGCACCCTTCCAATACCACAACACAGTGTTATGAGTGAAGTTTTGTGGAAATATTAAACCTTGATAACCAGAGCTAAGCTAAGATTGTAATATTTTCACACAAAGTACGTTACCATAAATATTGCATATTTGGCATTTGTGTGCCCTTTTCTCGGCAGTATCTGTCACAGTGCGTGGTCGGAGAATCCACAGAGCCACTGGATTTGGAGGAGGAAGAGGAGGGGGAGGAGCAGGACGGCTTCTCACAGGCGAGGGAGGGCACCTACCAGGTGGTAGGGTCCCTGAGCCAGACCCAGCAGCAGCCACCACCCTTTGTGCTTGAGACTGTGCAGGTATGTTGCCTTTTCCTGTTTATAAACACATTGCAGTACAGTAGTTCCAATTTTAGTGTTATGTTTTCTGAAGACCAACAGTTAGATGTCTACACTGATTGACAAAGAAGGGCACATGTATTAGAGACATTGTTCATTAACTTAAGAAAATCAAGTAGGCTTGGGCAAGACACATCCATGTCTGCTTGGATAAAACACATCGCTAGAAGGGACGATGGCTGATGGTTGAGATGGATGACAGTGGCAGCTGAAGGAAGGAACACACCTGAGAGGAAGGTCACCTTCCTGAAGCAATGAGATCAATTTGTGCAAGAGCTACATTGTTGAATCACGAAACTGTGAGAGATGGTGACAAATTAGGTCTAAATCTAGCAGTGGATAGAACAGCTGATGAGGATGATAATTAAATGCTTATTTTAATTGTTACAAATATCATATCTTAACACTTGAAAGTGTCTTTCTGCTCAAACAAGTTTTGGGTGCTACAAATCTATTTTGGCAGTCATGAGCTACCATTGAAAATTACACATTCTGTGGCAGGATCAGTCTATACATAGGAAAAATACTGTTGACTTCACACAAGATGGTGAATTATATTGGCATCATCATGAGCATGGGTATTGAAATGGCGGAGATGGAAGTGCATGGAGATGATCTTAACTTTTTGATTTTAGCGAGTGTTAGTCCCTTATTTCTAGTAATTTTCTCCATGTACTTTGGTGTCTTCTTATTTAACAAAAGTAAAAAAAAATTGGGCGAAATCCCAATACAGGTGCCTCCTAAAAGAGCTGACACTTAGTAAAGCTTTCACGGATAAAGGACTATCATTATGTTTCAGCCAAAAATACAAGCGAACATGTGGTTGTATTTATAGACAACAATAAATTCTGCCTTAAGTTCACAAAAATGGTATTGTTTTTGTCACATGTGATGTGGCTCATTCATGAACAGGCCTCATCTCGGGAGGAGTTAAAGTCTTTCCTCTTGGGCTGTGACATTATTGTCTATGACATCAGGGAGACGGCCGATCTCCTGGATGAGGCTGCATGGGTGCATTCAGGTACAGAACACCATTGTATCCACTATTTACTCTGGCACTAGTCTTCTGCTGAAAGGAATATGCACCACAAACCATGAGATGATATTTCCATTCTCCTGGTAGCAGAGAAGCTGGGCTGTAACTGATCTTGACATGTGAATTCAAGTTTATTTGACATGTGCCAGCAGGGTGTTGGGGTTGTGGAATGGATGACCAGTAGGCTTGTGTTTCTTTCCATTGTTTCAACTTCAAGGTGTTTGGGAAAAGACGCTTTGGTACAATCTCCTCCAGAATGTGCTAAACCTGAGTGAGAAGATTATTAATGAAATTACATATGTGAATATATTTTTATATTATTGAAAATATAAATAATATATTATAAGTCTATACAGTGATATGAATGAATTCTGCCTGTGTAATAGTTCATGTGTTATTAGATATTCAAAAGAGATAGTGTCTCTCTACTCAGATAATCGTGGATAGTGTTGATGATGTCTTTTGGCAGCCCTGAGTCAATGCGGAGAGTGGAAATTCCACATTACCCATGGTGGGATTCTAATCCATCCTTATAGCATCCACTGTTGACTTCCTTCAGAGTAGTTGGTAATCATTTATAGCATAGTTATTTAAGTTCCCAGCTGGATAATAATATTATATTGAGTGCTATTTTATAATTACATAAACATATTTAGAGTGTTCTTTGGGTCTTTCGGTAAAGCCACGTCGATAGAAAAAAAAATATCACGACGTTTCGATCGTAACACAAGCAATCGTCATCAGGCGAAAAACAATATATAGCGGGAGAGCTGCTGAGGCAGGATGTTATAAAGGTTTGAGATGGGTGTAGCCCAAGGGTCATAAGCGAAGTGGGCGGGGCTAGAGATGAAATTTGCATATGAATGTAAGATCGGAGGGCTGGGCTACCTCCACGACGACGAAGCTGTGGAGATGGCCATTGTATTGTGAGAGATTATCATGTCAATGTAAGAAAAATGAAGAATTTTCATCACCAGTCAGCTAATAACTCGTTTGACTTTATTTTTTTTACATACCTGTCAACCCCTTATCAGTGCCTACCTTATTACAGACCAATTCAGACTTTATTGGTCACCTTGTGCCCTTATGAATATCACGTTCATCTTACAAAGTCCCATCACAAGAAAGAAACACAAACAGACAATTTTTTTTTGTATTAAAACGTCTGTACACCGTATAGACCTGAAAACTCAATTTCCTTGTACAAGAATATGGGTAAAACATATGGGTTGACAGGTATGCTTTTAAAAGTCTGAGTTGGGTATGAGCCTTACAATGAGGCTCACACTTTATGAGACGTAAGTATATTGTTGGTGGCATTCGAGAGCTTGGCTTGAGTTATTTATTTGCAGTACTGTTCTATTTATTGTTGAATATGATTTTGTGTCATCTGCAAGCACCACTGATGTGTGATAATGTTGGTGTTGTTGCTATCTTAGCCCTGCATGCTGAGATTGAGAACTTCAAGGACCCAAAGATCTTCATCTTGATCACAAGCTTCATGACGTGGTCACTCACCAAGCCTGTGGATCCCGTAAGTCACCGCATGGAAAGTGCAAACGCTTCTTGAACATAAGCAATCCATGCTATGATCCATAACATCCTGGTTCATTGAACAGAAACGTACAAAATTACATTAAGGTGGTGGAGTTCTAATTGGGATATGGTGATACTAAAATATATAGTGCGATCTGAGATCCACGATGATTGTATCTCGTCGTGATTGTCATTGCTCGTTTTTTCTGAAATAACCTTATATCCTTACAATATTTTGAAAGTTAAAAGCTCAAGAATGAAAGATGTACTGTAAATTAATAGATAATGAGTCTTTGAAAATAGTTTTTCAGAGTAATTGATGACATGGTGATTAACATTATCCTTTTTATAGTGGTGCACATTGTTGAATTAGTTTGAGGAACTAACTGACTGTGTGTTTTAAGCGTTATTGATTAGAAGGTGTATTATATATGGCAAACATATGCTGAGTGAACTGAAATGTAATAACTTTTAAGTAATCTTTATTCATACTAAAAGTACAGCAAAGCACAAACATATTAAATTTAAATTAATGTGAACTAGAATGATAGAAAATGGGAAACTGATATTGTGATGATTGTCACATCGTGAAATTTGGGATTGTATCGTAGCATGAAAGTTAAGATTGCAGCAACTACATATGCACCAAATACTTTTTACAGGGCATAATGGTGCCATCTAGTGTTACATGTGAGTGGCCTATTGAAATGGTGGCATATGCAAGTCTCTTGATACCATTGGCCATTACCCACATGATGAGATGTTGCAATGTTCATTGTGAGTTCCAAATAAATAATGCCTTATTACATGACATGGCACTGATAGCATCATTAGAATATAATTAATCATAACAAAATACGAAAACACTTAAAGAAAAATGTGCATTCGGAGACAGGAAAATAACTCAATTATCAGCCACATACAACCTCTTAGCAAAACGACTGATATTTGAAAGTAAAAAAATATTATGCAGTTGTAATGCGGGCGTAAACGACCTCCCGGAAGTGACGTCATGGGGGGAGGAGTTACGTCACGTGTTGGAGAGGGTTCAGGTCTATAAGGGGAGAAACCGGAAGCAGTAGGGGGTGATCGGAGACTGGGAAAGTGTGAGGCCACGCAGGGCGGAGAGTGAGAGAGAGAGTGGCGAGATCGCCACACACACACGGACCACGAGGTTCGGCACCGTCGGCCAACGGTGACCAACCCCGGGGCAGCGGGAGCAGCGAGGAGGCTGCAGAGAGCAGCGGGTCTGCAAAGGAGGAGTCGGGCAGCGGGGGTCTGCACGAGGAGACAGCAGCGGGTCTGCTCGGAGGGAAGTGGGCTACGTGAGCGATAGCAGCCTGGGACTACGCAGGGCGAAGAGTATATAGGGGAGTGCCGTGAGGGAAAAGAGATCGAACCCAAATAAAGGACACACAGAGAGAGAAGCGTCCGAGTCCTTTATTACACTGGTGTCAAAAGTGTAACGGCATGGCAAAACAACTGAGAAAAAAGAATATTCCGTCTCCGGCATCGGCTTCATCTTCCGACGACGATGACCTTCCTCCTGCGGTGGACCTGACTCCGATGGAGGAGGAGATCCGTGCTGGGACGAGTGCGGGTCCGGGGGTCCAAGATGTCGCCGCGTCGGCGGACCCATCTGCACCGAAGGATACGGATTTAAGATGGAGTCAGATGGCGGAGCAACTGGAAACTCTCAAGAACGTACTTGCACAATTGTGTGAGCTCGTCACGCCGAGGGCGGCGTCGGAAGGAGATGTTGGTGGTCCGCAGGAGCCCGTTTTGTCTTCGCTGTCGACGCCATCGGCCACGCGGCACGAAGACGCCATCTTGGGCGGGGCAAGCGAGGAAAGGCGGGAAGCCGCCATTTTGCGCCCTCCGCGGCGGAAAGCCGCCATCTTGTCTACACCACGTTGCGACGCCATGTTGAATATGCCATCGGATGAGTCAGCGGCTGGAGGGAGCGCGCCAAGAAGTCGCAGTCGTCACCTGACGACTGTCAAAGAATTCTCCATCGGGGGCGATTGGAGTGCGTTCGCCTGCAGATTTTTGGCAGCGGTACGCTCGGCGAGGTGGACTGACGCCGAGGCATTAGAAGTTCTACCGACTCTTCTCGATGACGAGTCCGTTAGATTCTTTCGCTCTATAAAGGCCGCGAAGAAGGAAACATTGCGAGGTGTGTTCGACGAAATGGCTGACGCTTACGAGCCGCCGGATGATGCTCATCGCCGGTTTGTGCAACGACAACGAGCACCCGAGGAGTCTCCGGTGGCGTATAGGGGCGCGGTACTGGAGCTGGCTATGGCTGCATACCCGGAGACGGAGCCTGACCTGCTGGAACCTCTCATTCTGGGGAAGATGTTAGAGCTGTCCCGGGATCTCGGCATTCCTATGCCGGTGTGTGGTCACGAGAAGCTCACATCCCGGGCTGCGGCTAAATGTCTGGATGCCCAGTTCAACCTGCGCCGGTGGAAGCAAGTTACGGCGTGGACGGGGGGGCCCATCGTCGAAGGGGGAGCCTTGGGTTGGGACCCCAAGAAAGCAGTTTATGTGCCGGACGACAGGAGCCCGCAGGAGCTGTCGGCCGCCGCTGCTCCGTGGCCGGCCCGCGGTGGGCCGGGGCCGCGGGCTGCGCCGCCGATACGGCCGCGTCAGGACAGGGTGCCCGCCGCGCGGCGCAACGACATCGACTGTTTCCGCTGCGGGCGTAAGGGCCATTTCGCCAGGGACTGTTGGGCCCGCGTTCCGGGTCCGCCCCAGCAGGAGGCCCCGACAGCGGCCGCTCTGAGGAAGGATTCGCCAGCACAGGCAAGTCGGTGCGCACCAGACACCCGGCAAGGCTTGACACCTCACTCATCACCGTTGTCATGCGATCCGGGTGTTGTTAATAACGCGAGGCCATTGACTGCGCCTTGTCGCTCAGTAACGCAGTGGCATAAGTTGGCTCGGCGGGTCATCGCGGCCGCTACCGGTTCGTCCACCGTACCTGGGTCGATACAAGGGGTGGACGTACGGATTTTGGTAGATTCCGGAGCGTCCGCGACCATTATTTCGGATGTAATATTCCATCTCTTGAACATCCCACCAGAGGCCGTGAGTCCGGCTTACGCTTCCTGCGTCGCTGCGAACGGGGGTAGCATGGGCATTGTGGGCCAGGTGGACGCTAACATAGCTATCGGGGGAGTGTCGGCCTCGGGAATTGTGTTAATTTCGAGGTCTCTTGCGGTTCCTTGTTTGTTGGGGACCTATTTTCTGGCCAAAATGCCCATTCTAATTAGAATTAATGAGAACTGCATTGAATTACCGGAAGGCCGTAAAATTGCGTTTTTGCCGTCGCCCTGGGGGCGACCTGCTCCTGTCGCCCAAGTGCAAGCGTTGTCCGAAGTGTCTGTTGATATTCCACCTGGCTCACAGATGCTCATTCCCTTGCGTTATCGGAAGCCTGTACCTGGTCGTCAAGGAGCTATTGGGGTTTTGTTGTCGCCGTCCGCCACCATCACGGGTGGATCGGCGCTAGTTGGGGCACAAACTATTGTCCGGCCAGACCAGCAGCCATTTTTGCAGGTGCTTAACGCGAGTACCGAAAGCGTGTGTGTGCCGGCGGGTACCGTTGTGGCACATGCCACTACTGCGTTTACAGCTCATGATGATCTGTCCGGCCGGGGTGTTGTTGGAGGTGTTTCGAGCCCCGGAGCTGCAGATGATCGCTGGATCGCTGAATTATTTGGGGAGAATTCAGCTCTTTCCGGGGAACAAAGTTGTGCAATTCGTAAATTATTATTGAGCTATTCTGATGTGTTTAGCTCCGACGATTTGGACTTGGGACGCACCTCGTTGCTTTACCATCATATTGACACAGGGGACGCTGCCCCTAATCGGTTAAACTCGCATCCGATGAGTCCGGCTGAACGAGAGCATGTTCGAGGGGCAGTGGATGACATGTTGGCTGCGGACATAATATCTCCGTCTAACAGCCCATGGGGCGCGCCTGTTGTTTTGGTTAAGAAGAAAGACGGCAGATTGCGATTTTGTGTCGATTTTCGTAAATTAAATAAAGTGTCGGTGGCAGATGCGTACCCCCTGCCGCGTATGGACGACTCTCTCGATGCCTTGTCGGGGGCAAAGTTCTTTTCAACGCTAGATCTCTCTTCGGGCTTCTGGCAGCTTCCCCTTGACGAGTCCTCGCGGGAGAAGACTGCTTTCCGTACGCCGCAGGGGTTATTCCAATTTAACTGTCTTCCGATGGGGTTGAATGCGGCCCCTGCCACTTTTCAGAGGTTGATGGAGTTGGTATTAATGGGGTTGCAGTGGGAGACATGTCTGATATATTTAGACGATATTATCGTCTTCAGCCGCACATTTGACGAGCATTTATCGCGGTTGGAGGCTGTGTTCACCAGGATGCGTTCTGCTAATTTGAAATTTAAGCCTAAGAAATGTCACCTACTGCAACACTCCGTGCGTTATTTGGGGCACATTGTAAGTGCGGACGGGGTGGCCACAGATCCGGACAAAACTGCGTGCGTCCGTGACTGGCCAACCCCTGCCACGGTGGGGGATGTGCGTCGGTTTTTGGGGTTCGCCTCATATTATCGGAGGTTTGTTCCAAATTTTGCTACGATCGCGAGGCCTTTGCATCTCCTTACGGGAAAAGGACACAAATTTGCTTGGGGACCGCCAGAGGAGGCGGCATTTCGAGGCCTACGCGATCTATTGGCTACGGCGCCGACGTTGGATTATCCCGATTTTGAACATCCCTTCATTCTGGATACGGACGCGAGTGACACGGGCATTGGGGCGGTGTTGTCTCAGTCCAAAGGTGGTGTGGAACGCGTGGTGGTGTATGGTAGCCGGGTTTTGTCTCCCGCTGAAACCCGCTACTGCGTCACTCGCAGGGAACTTTTGGCTATTGTTTTTTTTCTCCGCCAATTTCGACCGTATCTGTACGGTCGTTCGTTTATTGTTCGCACGGATCATGCGGCCTTGCAGTATGCTCTTAAGATGGACCAACCATCCGGCCAGCTGGCGCGGTGGTTGGACACGCTGCAAGAATTTTCCTTCCAAATTCACCATCGGAAGGGAGTGCGTCACGCTAATGCGGACGCACTTTCCAGGATGCCGCAGCGATCCCCTTGCGCGTGTGCGTCGGGGACGCATAGGTGTGGGCCGATTCAGCACCCCCCTCAGCCTGTCGCGCTGGCTGTCGAAGTGCCTGAAGCTCCGCTTGAGCCGGGGCCGGCTGATGGCATTTTACATCTCCCGAGGTCTGTGTGGATTCGGGAACAAATGTTGGATGATTCTTTGGTAACGTTACATAAGCGGCCTGTGAAGGGGAGTGGGGGACTCTGTGCGGGGGGTGTGCCGGAAACTGCTCTCCGTGATGGGTTGCTGATGTGGAGGGAAGGGATATAGGAACGCTGGCATCTTGTTGTACCGGCATCATTGCGGTACGAATTGATTAGGACTCTGCATTGTGACACGCTTTTACATCTGGGGCTGCAGAAGACCCTATTGACGCTGCAGCGAGATTACTATTGGCACGGCATGACGACGGATGTCGTCGGGCACGTTCGTGCGTGTCCCGATTGTGCCCGCCGTAAGCCACCTAAACATCCATATGTGCCGCCGATACAATCTATTCAGGTGTCTCGAGTTAATGAGTTGGTGGCGTTAGATATTTTGGGACCCTTTCCGCCATCCGCTAGGGGAAATAAATATTTGCTGGTAGGGGTGGAGTACCTCTCCCGCTGGCCGATGGCCTGGCCTTTGCCTGACCAGTCAGCGGCGTCTATCACAGACGACTTTCTATTTGGGTATGTTATGGACAAGGGGGCGCCGGAGAGGCTCTTTACAGACCAAGGCCGGAATTTTTCGTCTAAATTGTTGGGGGAGGTGTGTGCGGCTCTTGGAACAAAAAAAATACGGACATCTCCCTACCACCCACAAACGGATGGTATGGTTGAACGGCTAAATCGGACCCTGTCCGCCATGTTGTGCCACACGGTTAGTGAAAAACAATCGGATTGGGATTTGCATATCCCTGGGGTGCTTTCGGCGTACCGGATGACGGCGCATGCGGCTACAGGATATTCGCCGTTTTTTCTTATGTACGGTCGTGAAAACGTACCGCCGATTAATGTGCAATTGGGAACCGGAGCGAGGGGACCTGCTAAGCCTCTTCCTGACTATATTCAGGACACCGTTCGCCGAGTCACTGTGGCTCGGGAAGGGGCCCGCATGGCTACGGCCAAAGCCCAGGCTCGGAACGAGCGGTGTGCGCGACATTCAAAAGGGGAATGCCCCTGGAAAACGGGGGACCTGGCCTGGCTCCATTGTCCACAGGTGCGGCCAGGTACCTCTCCTAAGTTACATAAACCATGGCAAGGGCCGGTTCGCCTCATCGAGGTTCCCAACCCACAGTCGGCGTGTGTTCGGTTTGGATCTCGGCATTGGTTCGTCCACACATCTCGGTTGAAACCATATGTGGCCCCTCGACCTGATGCGTCATCTCCTGAGGTTGCCTTGCTGGGGTCTGTTGCTGCCGACTCGCCCTTGCCTGTGCCTGCTGACCTTGCAAGAGCGCCTGTCGTGCCTTTTACAGACGAGCCGGCCGTGACGCGGCAGGGGAAGGAAGACTCAGATCGGGGTGCGTCGACCACGGCTGCGGAACCTTTGAGACCCGTAGCCCTTCCAACCCCGCCGCGGGCGTGATTGCGGGACGCCTCTGATGCTGGGCCTTCGAGAATCGGGGACCAGGACGTTGCCAGGCCTCCAATAGCGACAGACGACCTTCAGCCTGTCGCTCTTAAAACCCTGCCACGTTCCCGCTCAGCGGGAGGGCCGCCGACCGTCCGGGACGGCCCGGCGACTCGCACCCACTCGAAATCCCTCACATTTCGTTAATTATTGTGTTGTGTTCTTGTTCTTTCGGTATATTATTGTGTGTTCTGCGTCCTTTTTTTTTCGTATTCGGTCGTGTTCGCTCGCATTGCTTGTTGGAGTTGTGTTCAGCCGAGGTCGGCTGGATTTTCTCTACGGGGGAGGGTGGTGTAATGCGGGCGTAAACGACCTCCCGGAAGTGACGTCATGGGGGGAGGAGTTACGTCACGTGGGGGAGAGGGTTCAGGTCTATAAGGGGAGAAACCGGAAGCAGTAGGGGGTGATCGGAGACTGGGAAAGTGTGAGGCCACGCAGGGCGGAGAGTGAGAGAGAGAGTGGCGAGATCGCCACACACACACGGACCACGAGGTTCGGCACCGTCGGCCAACGGTGACCGACCCCGGGGCAGCGGGAGCAGCGAGGAGGCTGCAGAGAGCAGCGGGTCTGCAAAGGAGGAGTCGGGCAGCGGGGGTCTGCACGAGGAGACAGCAGCGGGTCTGCTAGGAGGGAAGTGGGCTACGTGAGCGATAGCAGCCTGGGGCTACGCAGGGCGAAGAGTATATAGGGGAGTGCCGTGAGGGAAAAGAGATCGAACCCAAATAAAGGACACACAGAGAGAGAAGCGTCCGAGTCCTTTATTACACAGTTATAGAAGACTATCTTTGACTGATTCTAGAATTTGTGAGGTGCATACAGTAGTTCCGGAGGAGATAGGGATGCTGAATGTAAAATTACTAGTTTTCTCCTACTAGAGAAACTTACAAGGGATGGTGAGGCTTTGATGTGTCTCTCACCCTGTAGGATGATCCAGAGGTTCCGTTCACTGAGGATGACCATCGGAAAAGAAGGCCTCATCCTGCATTCAAGGATCATGTGGCCTTGGAGAAGCTGGTCATGAAGCTGGGCAAGATGGTATTCGCGTAGTTTATTTACTCAGCTATAAGATGGCCAGCTAGCTTAGCTAGCTCAGGTGGCTCATGATGGATTATAATGCCTTTGCCAACACTAGGTTTGAATCTAGTTAATCACTAATAAATAAGCCAAGTTCTGAAGTGTAGTTTACACATTCTTTGCTTAATTTGGTCATGGCTCAGAGGGCAAGAATGTATTAGTACACTGGAGGCCAGACACACGGTGAGCAACTCGTACAGGCCGTGAAGTGGGGTAAAAGCCAATTGAAATGACTCCACAAGTAGCCATGTGCTGTCATCTTGCTGGGACTTTCCCTGACATGATGTGGTATATTAGGCCAGTTCAGTTGGTGCTAACAAAATAATTTATAAATAGTATGAAACAATGAAGCACGAAATATATGATGAATATATATTCTAAGTGAGTAAATACATGACCAATGAATGATGAATTGGACTTGGCTAAGTTCTCAAGATGTTGTTGTTCTAATCTCGTGAGATTTGCCCTCAACTCAATTGGGATTACACATAGCAATCATCACCCCCGACTGTGAAACCTTGGCAGGACCCTCCTAAAAAGACCTGAGACTCAGTGAGACTTTCCTGGGTAAATAAGCGTAGTAGTAATAATAAACTTGAGTTAGCTGTGATCACATGACAGCACGTGCTCATCTGTAACGGCCACATTTAGACACATTGACACAGGATCTCAGAACTGGCTACAGTCCTGTTGCCTGAGGGAGGTCCTGATGGGTGTTTCTTTATCTCATGACACAAATCCCATAGCAAAATTCGGATATATTTGTAAATCAAGTAAAAAATATGTAACCCATAGTTTCAATATTTGTTCAAGGCTAACAAATGATAATACATTAGTACAAATGTTGCTACACTTATGACAATACATCGTGGTGCAATGTGATTTGATGACACTTTTACTTTCAGAGTAAGAAAAAGTTCATTGGCTATGTGGTGTCTTCTGGACTGCCCTATGGAATGGGGGAAGAGCCTTTTCATTTCATTTTCAAGGTGACTATCACAGCATTATTCTAGAGGCTGATATTTGTCTCATCTTACTTTTTTTTAGAAGTGACATTGACATGTGCCCCCAGCATTCACACATGTGTTCATGTTTTAACAGACTGCCTGGTTGGGAGAGTTGCCTGCAGTACCTGTGATTGAGAGAGGAACAAACGTCCTGCCAACCATTCACATCCGAGACCTGGCAGGGTATGGGAATCCTTTTACTCTTTTGGCGAATCTGGGCTCATGGTTGACCCTGGATGTAGCACTTAGTGGTTGCTAAGTCATTGTTTTTTGTCAGTGTGCACAGGCATGTAGGCACATCAGGTATCATTCCCATCTATACGAATACTCTGTAAGAAAACAAACATTATCGTCTAATACATTGTGCTTGCCCCACAGTCGACTGATTACGCACAAGCACAATCGGCTGATTATGCAAAAAGGACCTTGCGAATGGGCACTTTTGCCTGCCAATGCTGGTGTCAACAGCCAGTAAGGGGGAGGTGTGCTTGCTCGGTTCTCCATACATCGGAACATTTTCACTTGCTGGAGGTGGCGACTGATTGAACATTTACAGCTAATCGCTGAAATGCTGATTGGAAAGGTTCTCTGGGGAGAAAAACATGCATATATCTTTGCTGACACTCAGTAGCATTATAACCACAAACATTTTAAGGAAATGCCCTGCACAATTTAAACAATTAGTAGAATCACAAGGGACACCACCAGTGCCGGCGTTGTGTTGATGAGCTGTCAAATTGAGATGCAAGGGCAGGTGAGCAAATTGTTCTGTCCACGTTGTCACTTATAGAGGTTTTGTACAAATGCTGCCGAAGGAAGTAAATAAAGTACTCCATTAATCCAGGAAATCTTCACTAACTCTCAGGAGAATCTGCATTGGGATGTTTGGCCAAATCCTTATGAGGGATTGTTTTGCTAGAACTTGCCCTAAAACATTCGCTCTGTGAGTATAAAGTTTAAAGTGTTTATCCTGTGCAGCGTCTGGCCACCTCCACAGAACTGTGACTGAGAGCTACTCTGCAGAGATGAGCACCACCTCGGTCTGAACAATGAGGCACTCTGAGTTGACATTGCTTTTTGAATATTGCCAGAGTGATTCAGAATATAGCTGACCACAAGCCCAAGACTCGCTACATCCTGGCTGTGGATGAGGGCAAACACACTCAGCTAGAGATAGCACAGGTAAGAACGTGTTTTCACATTTTTGCCATGGATGTATTTTTTTGGTATTTCTGCATTTTTGGGAAACCTCTCTGCCTGGAGAAAGCTCGCTTGTATGAGCGGATACAAATAATGAATCCACACTCATCTCATGATTGGGGTCAGCCTCACTATCATAGAGGATAATCGCTTATATGGACTACCTACAAACTGTTACTCGTTTTCTCCACTGATTAGGACTGTAGTGCTGAATCGACCCCTGACTCGAATTTAACTCCAAAAAGTTTTGATTGTGATTGTCATGGATTGAAATGACAGTGCCACCTGGCCATAATAATTAAATATTGATGTGAGTATGTATACTTTGACATATGTTTCAATGTACCTACCTCAGAATTAGCATAAAAATAGTTTTACTTTTGGCTCCACAAGCCAGAAATCAGGTGAAAAATAGCACCGACATGAAAATATACCCGATTATCCTCATCATGTGAAGACTTAGTGGAAGCTTGCAATCATGTGTGCGCTATAGGTGGGGAGTGATGTGGAGATGCTTTTGAATGGAATGGAAAGTTGTATCTCCGCACCGCAGGCCATCAGTAAGAGGCTGGGCACGGGGCGCATCAGCCACATCTCCAAACAGGAAGCCATGAGCAACAAGGACTGCCTGGTAAGAGTGCTCCTGAGTAAGCATCTCCACCCCACCGGTGCCCAGCAGCCTGAGCTTATTTACTCCTCCACAACTCCACGCTGCTGAAAGTTCACCATCGCGACACTTTACTCTCCTCATCATTGAATTCGCAACAAATGTTTGTTGTTTTGCTGCAACGTTTTAGGTTACACCACAAAATGTCTCAAACTCCCCTTGCTGGTTATGAGACGGTTCTTGCCACATTCTATTTAGCAAACTTCCAACTTGTTTGCCGAGTAATATATTTAAATAATATAAAATTTTAGTACAACAATTTATTATTCCTTACAGCTCATTTTATGGTTAGGGTGCTTAACTGAAAAAATTGTAAGTTTGTAACTTAAAATCCAGTCATGGATAAATGCAGTGCGTTGTCTCTCTGGGATGATTGAAGGACAACTCTTTGGATTGTCAATAGTGGTTACCATATGTAGATACTAGCCCCACCTTAGCAATGTGGAATTTTATCCAATGGTTTAGGACAACATTCAGAGATTGGCAGCACCCAATGTTTCAAGTGGGAGACACTTTCACCTGACTTAACATGTGTGATCGTGTAGTGGACATTATCATCACCAGCCATGATCAATCCACTTCTGGATGCAGGCCTCCCCACACTGTCACCAACCCACATGGTCCTGCAATGCCACAATATATTTAACTCTTGAACATGAGCTGATAGCATGGCTCAATCTCTGAGGTGGTCGACCTCTCAGACATGTTTTCTCCTTAAACTGCCACTCTGTTGTTAGTCTCATCTATTGGCCGAAAGCGACCCAAGTGAAGTGTCATACTCAAGCCCATTTACTTTCCTTAGCGGTCAATATGATGTCCATGATTTGTGTTTGTTCTCTGGTATTTGTGTTCCTCTTTTAGTCTTTCAGTGTATATCCCAGAATCCATCTCTCCAAGCTTTTTGCATGCTATTTGGCTTTTCTTCCATTTTCTTTGATTGTGCCCATATTTCTGATCCATGTCATCGTGGGTAATATTCAATCATGTGAAACTTTCTGCAAGTGAAAGAGGTCACTGCTTATTACTTGGCATTATGAGTAGATGCGAGCCAATGAGCGAGGTTGCGTATCTGACTGAGCGAGTGCACTGCCCACGCCTGCACGCCTGCCAGCCCCAGCATGTGGAGCAGCTGCTGCTGGACGTGTGTGCGGAGGCCGTTTTTGTCAAAGAGGAGTTGAACGTGCGCTGGGTGGCGGAGGCCGGCTTGCTGGTCAACCTGGAGAGGGTGGTGCGCGAGTTCCGGGCCACACGGAAGCTCCAGGTTTGAGACAGTGTTTTCCACTGCATCACTTAATGACGCTTATGTTGTGTGTACATAGCACAATGGCCCTTTTATAGTGAGTGCTGTATGTATATGATGTTTCTGCCCATATGTGCTCTCCTCTTAAATAGTCTTCGTATTATACTATTAAACGCATGATGGTTCACTGTATTGTCCACATTTATCCATGGCTAAGAGCGGAAATCGCCGCAAAGGTGTGGCTCGTGCGTGGAATTCCCGATGGTGCCAAACTCGTCATCATGATTGCATCACGCACTGCTGATGATCTGGCCAGAGGTGGCCCGCGAGCGGGAAACTATGGCATATTTTCCGAATAAATGGTGTAAAGAAATGAAGGCAAATATGAAGTTATTAAGAGTTGATTCATACAGGGAGGAGATTCCACAATAATGTACTTCACTGATGTTTAACTGTTTCATTAGGGCTGTGTCGTGAGAGAGATGTTTTGTTTTATATCCCCAGCCCATCAAAATCTGCATCCTGGGCCCACCGGTAACTGGGAAGAGCACTGTGGCCCAGATGCTGTGCAAGCATTACAAAATACACCATGTTAACATGAAGGATGTCATCACAGAGGCTCTAACCAAGCTGGTAGGTAGGCCAGGCAGCCAATGCCCCACGTCTCGTGCAGCGCATATAATAGCATGTTGATTAGACATCCTTAGTTCTTACCATAAGAATCCAGGAACTTATGGGTGTCCCATGTATGCCTCAAAATAGACACAGACCGGTCACAACCCCACATTGATTTCTCTTGTCCACAATTATGCATTTTCTCAATGAATTACGGATTATAAATAAACAACTGGTCATTTCATCCTCAGTAAAATAAATGTTTAAGTTATTTGACGGATGGGCCTTTTAGCTAGTTTCAAAAACGCCACTGGAAAACTGTGATTTGGAAGGCCCATTGAGCGATAAATGTAAGGGTTATATTATTTTGGTGATGGAACAATGTCTGTTTATTATTAACTTCTCTGTCCCTGGGAATCAGGAGAGGATCGTTGGCTCAGCTGGCAGGAAAGAGGAGACTGAGTGGCACGAGGAAGACGTGGAGGCGTTTACAGAAGACGTTCAAGAAGCGCAGGACTTTCTGGAGGCTCTTAGAGAGAACATGCTGCAGAATGAAGGTGTATTGTCTCGTCAGAAGAGATGTTACCACCACTGCACATGTCTTTTATGGCTCTACTGTGTTTATTTACAATAGCTGTAGCCCACTCTGATGTTGTGAGTTTCAATCCCAGCCAAGAGCTTCTGCGCTCATAATTTCTTAGAGCTCAGTCAATTAAACTTAACTTGGCAAATCAGAAATTGGTTTTCCTTTTGAATAGACTGGACTCTATTATGGAAATGTGGAATTTCAATCTCTAACTCAGAACTGCCAATGGGGATTAGCACCGCCAAATGCTGGTTTAAGTCTGGAGTTACTTTGGCTTATTTTTGCCTGGTCATATGGAACAGTGACTTTCTATCACTTTCACAAATCAACTACATTATATAAACCTGACCCTGCCTGCGTAACTTCATGGTCCAGCCCTGCCTTCCCATAAATAACCCATCCTCCCTACAGAAACCCCAAGTGTAGGATTATCTAAATTCCACTTTCACATCCTCAAGTGGCTAATAGCCCATGTCTTTATAGTCTGTAAAGATAAATGGGGTTTTCTCTGTTTGTGTGTGTCTGGTGCTGCCCAGGACGATTGGAAGATTCCTACTTGGTACGGTTGTACAAAGAGAAGTTGTCTTTCCCACCATGCCAAAATCAGGGATTTGTGCTGGACGGTTTCCCCAAAACATTTGCTCAGGCAGTGCAGCTGTTTGGTGGTGAGTACATCTACCTGTGGAGGTGATTGTTGGAAATGTTTTTGGTAATTCTAGCACAGGTAAAAACACAACATCATCCATAATTGTAACAGTGACATTTCATAATAATGGACATTAAAATATTTTTCACATAAACCTATTTCATAAAAAATATTCGGCAGGTTTACTCACATGAATAACATTAAAATATTTCAAATAACGTACTTAATATTGATGTGCATTTCAGATTAACGTCGTGAATTATAATTTACAATAGTTTTTCTTAATCACCGCTACGACGTATATCCCACTTACGTACCAGCATGGTCATGCAACTGATGCAGTGCGCTTTCTGCACAACAATTGGCTATAGCAACACAGTACAACAAAAACCACATCAGCCAAGCCGGCACATGTCACGTGTGTGACACCACAGCTAGATATGACGTTACAGCACACGTCTCTTTGTGGACCAAGTTTATTTCTCATAATGCGTTAGTCAAACCAAGGCAACAAAAAGTAACAGATCTCTTAAGTAGGGTTTAGAAGTTTGAAATAGTCCAGTTCCATTGTGACAAGATAGCATGCAATGTTTTCTATAATATTTGTAATTTTTCTTCGCATTTCAGTTTAAATCATTTTCATTCTAAAGTGGGGAAATACAGGGTCCCCACACATACATTGTAAGGAGATTTCACTGCATTGTTAGCCAATAGCGGTTATACACACTCACAATTGATCAGAAACTAGAGGCTTGCAAGTAAAAAAATTATTTCTGCACTGACTGAGATAAATTCCAAATGTAAGGAGGTTGGTTCTCTCTCCAGTTAAGGCCAGTCTATCACTCGGTGTGGTATGTGTTTGAGAGGCGATCAACTTACGCACTGTTATTCTAGCATACTGTTGGCAGTGCTGCATTTCCATTGTAAACAAGTTTTGAGAGCGCTTGCGTCTCATTTGAAAGATTGGAGAACCGAATCAACTCGTCCCATCATAACGCTGGCATCTATAAATGCGTCTCACTTTGCCACAGTGGCAATGCTCTGGATAAACTGTCTATTGTGATAGGAAGTGGAATATCCACAAATGCTTCTGGGTTACCAATAGAAGAAGATAACAAGCCATTGCCAATGGTGTTCGATTACATACATTTTTTTACACGCTTTTATTTAACTCACTCTGTCTGTTGTTGTTGTACCCTCAAATCTTGTAACTCAATTTTAACCCACTTCCCAATGTAGTATCGACTGCAAACTTGGTATACGTATGTCATACTGATGACAATACGATATTCTATCATTAAAAATATATATATACTTTAAAACATTATTTTTTATATGTTATATTTCGGCTTGGATCGAATTTATGGCAAGCTCCGAGGCCACTTCCTGGAGTCGTGGAGTTCTGCCATTATGAGTACGGTATATTTCATGAAAGCGTGTTTAAAAAAAAGTTTTTTCAAATATTAATTATTTATGGCAGAGTTAATCAAAATGGTGGTGAGGTGGTTGAATACCTGGTAGTACTCCTCTTTAGTGTGACACTGTTATGTTGACAGTGGAAGACGAGGAAGATGGTGAAGAACTGAATAAGAGGAAAGTGCCCCTCTTTGACAAGAGCATAATCCCAGGTATGCAGTGTTTCTTTCGCTAGCATGGCAAATCAGCGTTTAGTTGGTTCCTTTTTAAACTTGAACGGACAAGGTGAGTGTGTGTGTGGCAGGAGACAGTGTATGACCGCAGCGCGATGTCGCGTACAAACCCTGTGACAGAGCTGGTGGTGTCGCTGGACGCTGAAGACGACGTTGTGCTCCACCGCGCCATGTCGCTGCCTGAGTGCGCCGTGCTGGAGGCTGACCTCACGGAGGAGCGCGTGAGGAGACGCCTCGCAGAGTTTCACGCTCTTCGTTCCGAGGACGACACGGTCCTCGACTACTTCGACGAGCTGGAGATTCATCCTGACCACATTGGTCAGTGTTTGGCTCTCGCACATTTTTAAACGTGCGCGTTCTATTTTGTGTTTCAATGCCACGGCATCTTCGTCGGCTTTCTAAAGCATCATTTGTGCAGATGTGTATGCTGTGAACCAGTGATGTAGTTGAATTCATGCAGCAGAGATCACTTGTTGCCATTGCATACTAATTACTTTAGCTAATCATTACCTTTTATTCCTCAATTGGGATTATACATCGCAATCATCGGCCCCTACTGGCAGACGAATGCCCTAGATTATTTGAAAATGAGACTCTCCTGTTCTCTTGAGTTCTCACCTGGTTCAACATAAAAACTTGAAACCTTAAATTCTACACGGGTCACAACAATGAGCCGATATGGCTATGCAATAGACGAGTAACCTAATAGAATTCACGCGCTCTAATTGTGCATGCGTAGTAAGTAGCATGTTGTGTTGCACACGTGTGTTAATGCAGATGTGAGTGTTTGCGAGGTGGCTCAGATCAAGCGACGGATTAGAAAGCTGATGGGCGAGCCCCGTAATTACGGACCCTCAGAGGAGGAGCAGCTGGAGTTAGCACAGCGAGCGGAGGCGAAGCGGAGGGAGCGAGAGGCACGGAGGCGTGTGGACCAGCTGCTGCTGGACGCACAGCAGGCTGCCCAGAGACTCTGTCAGGAAGAGGAGTGGGTCAGTGCATTGATGGGCACAACTCATCTGAATAGCTCAAGTAACACAGGCATCCCACACCTGAACTCAACATTAAATTGTATCACGCGTCGCGAGACTCACTTGTCGGTCTGCTGGGCTCTGAAGTGGCCAGGAGAATGGAGGTTGCTTGCCTATCAGTGTGAATATTGAGTGAGATCCCTTTGTGTTTGATTGCCTTCTACATACAAAACACTTTAGTGCAGCTGCACTTTATTGTAACTATCGTGGAGCTGCATTCTATTGTAACTGTAGTGCAATGATAAGACGTGTATGCTGAGGTAGATATATTTAATTTATTTCGGTAGGAAGTGCCCAATAAGCTGGTAGGCTCTATTTCATGGGCGTCCTGCGACGATACAGATGTTATATGGTACAGATCTTGGTTACAATCATGGTTACATAGGTCGCGATATAAACAGCAAGTATGAGTACATGCTTTACATGTAACAGGAATAGGTAACTGGTTGAAAATGTAAAAGAAATACAGAGGATGACTACATTAATTTACAAACAAAAATAAAGGAATTACTCTTTGGTTCTTTCGGTAAAGTCACGTAGAAAGAAAATAAATTAAATAATAGAATACGACGTTTCGATTGCAACACAAGCAATCGTCATCAGGTAGAAAACAAACCTAGTGAACTTAGAAATGCAATGCTATCCAACACAGAGAGTCGGCTAACACAACATTCAGCACCTTACCTGATTGATTACGTTCTTCCAAAGATTGATCAATTTGAGAGAGAGACAAAACAAAGACACGGGAGGACACAGACAGATACACAAGCCGAGAGAGACAACACAGAGACACACAGAGAGAGACACACTACTTAGACAGAGTGTGTGTATTCTATTATTACATTTATTTTCTTTCTACGTGACTTTACCGAAAGAACCAAAGAGTAATTCCTACAGTCACGAAAGCTTCAAATCAAGTTTAAAAATAAAGGAAGTAAAAAATGAAATTTTTACAAAGCAAACAAAATCATTAACTGTGAATTTTAAGTATAATGCTTACATACTTGGGCTCTTGCTTCTCTACTGATTCATTATTACAGCTACATCTATGAAGGAACTTGAGTTTTCTCACGCTTGGGCCTCAGATGATGTGTGCGGTAGCAGGAGAAACTCCGATTGGTTTAAGGGGTAAGGACTAATTATGTTGATGGAAGTTGGTAGGGTTAGGCTTTCTTTTATTTAACTTCAAATAAAATGTCAGTGACACCAGGGGCAATAGTTGTTTTTTTTAAGAACAGGAGTAAACTATATTCGTCTGCCCTTGCTCGTATCCCGTGTCGCCAGCGCGCGTGCTGGGAGGAAGTGAAGCGTCAGGAGCGCGAGGCGATGGGTGCCCGCCACCTGCCCCTGCGTAACTACCTCATGAAGTACGTGATGCCGCCGCTGGCTCAGGGCCTCGACGAGTGCTGCAAGGTGAAGCCGCACGACCCCATCGACTTTGTGGTGAGAAACTCAATGCATTCTCCGCAGCAATTATAAAAAAACGACGTACTTTTTATTTTACCAGGTAAGGCCCACTTGAGCTATATAGCTCTTCTTCAGAAGCGACCTGGCGATCACAAATGATAGCTCAACGAAGTGTCTTGTGTGGAAATTTATAGCGGCCAAATACTCTTAAACGCACGTTTGTAACTGTGGAGGGAAAACCCGGAGGACCCAGAGAAAAATCCACATGACCACGGGGAGAATATGCAAACTCCAAATATACATGCGTCAGGGAGAGGATTGAACCCACGACCTCTTGTATGCCAGGCGAGGTAATTCACATCTCGCGACCGTAGCGCCAAGCACATGGCCACAATGAAAAGTGGCTAGCAGCAGAGAGGGCGAGAGTGAGGGTGAGAGTTGATCGGCTTCTTGAGCTTAGGTTAAGCCAAAGTGCGAGTGGTAATCAGGTTACAGAAGTAACCACCATGGATTCAACAGTGGTAACCATATGGATGGAGTGGACACCAACACAGAATGTGGAATTTTCCCCATTGCTTATTTTAACAGTTGAGAGTTTGATTGAATAATTAACACATGGATATCTGTTTTTTCATCCATTTTGTGCCACCCCCCCCTAGGCTGAATACTTGCTGCAGTACAACTGTGACAAGGAGTGAGCTGTGCTAGCACGTGGAACTCGGAGAGACTGCAGTGTTTCTGTAGTCTAGGTCGTGCCGATGGAGTTCACGTTCAGCTTTGCTGACTTAAGTCTCATCACAAGGGGCAGAGCATACAAACATACCGTTGTATTTACAATTTGAACGTAATTTATGTGTTGGCATAATGACAGCATTCGGAAATATATGGAACTGTAAAATGTAAAAATTACAATTATTGTATAGGAATATACAAATGTTTTTGTTATTTTCGGGCCAACACATTTATCCTACCTTTTATAGATTCAACTCTTATAAAGAATGGTTATTCATAAACATACCTTTTTTTATGTGAATTTTTTTTTTGTACTTGCAGGTTCTTAAAGCAATTTAATAGACTAGAAAATAGTTTGTTTAAAAATAATTTCATGCTTAGGAAGTTACTAAAAAATGTCAGTGCCATGAGAAATGTTTTATTCATAGCGAGATGAAGAAATATCCATATTGACAAATACAGAATTCTGTGCATGTGAAAGAGGAAAACAATCGAAAAGACATCTTAAAAATGGAAAAGTATTTACAGTGTAAGAGTTGTGAAAATATATTTGAGAATTAAACCATTCGGCACTGTAATACACATTCCATGGTATTTGTTTATATACTGTATATCTGTACAGTTATGTCTGGCACATTTATGCATCAGAACCGTATTCAGCGGCTCTCCCAAAGAGCATAATGACGTGATTCCAGTGTGCATACGGGTAAGATACAATGGTTTGACACACCAGCAAAAGAAACATCGACACCAAACTGAGAGCCGAAGTTCATAAGCGTCTCATGGCAGCATATTGCACACCCAAGTGAAGGCACTTCCTGCCCAATAGGTGCAATTCCGGGACGTCGACACGATGAGCACTGTAACATTCCTGCGGAGGGAGCTGGTAGGAACGTTGGGTTGCTCGGTCAATGGCCAGGGTCAACGGCGGCGTGGTGTATTCCGCAAATATGGCCGACTGTGAGGGCGGGCACAAGCCGGCGTGAGTAGGTAAAACGTTGAGTTTTATAAGGGCACCACGGGGTGACCAGCCCCTCCCCACCCAGCCCACCCCTCCCCCACCCTCCCCTCTCCACCTCGCCCCACCCCTCCCATTTTTGGATGCACGACGGACGGACACAATAATCCCCTGAGGGCTGGTGTAACCAGGAGGTTTCTACCAGTATAACATGCAATAGAATACGTTACGTAGCATATGTTCAGACGTCAATCCACTACTGGATGAGAGCCTTGCCACGACATGTAATCTTCTTCCTCTCGGGTGTAATTCCAATCCTGGATTTCTACAATGCTCCTAAATGCACTTTTCAGCTTTTGTTCCAATTTATCAGGGTAACATTTTCGGATCTATATGTCAGCAGGCAATATACACTAAATACTCTTGTCGGGGCATATTGGTATGTTGCTTTTTCCAAAAGCACTCAACTTGCTCTCATCGTCCTCTTAAAAACGTAGGGTCCGGGCCACCTTCATAAACAGTCCGATTCTATGACATTAAAATTTAAATTCAATCTGAATTTTCTCTTGAAGGGTTATAAATAAATTTTCACGTGTGGGCTGCGTCCCAAATATCTTAGTTTATAAAATATATAAAGGACATGCATTCGATTATGCTTGCGAGGAGGATACTTTTATTTGAAATATGCATTGTCCAATCGATTTCTTTCCAAAAAACCTTTTGGGGGCATGGCTTACACAAGGCTGAAACATGCTCACTGCCGTGTAACTTAACTCCAGTGCTCTCGATCTCTGAATCAAGCTTAGCAGTAAGCCCTCCACGGTGCAGCCTGCTGTGATTAGTGCCGTGATTACTTCCCATCGGGAGCATGCAGCCTAATTCGCCCATGAATGGAAACGATATCTTAACGACTTGCGGTGATCCACATCGTGGGGGTCGCGACGGCTGGAGATTGAGAATCTCGATTCAGGTACCGCGTGCGCGCTCTGTGTCAAATCCACCTCCCATTGTTAACGAGCGCGCGTGCGTGCGCGCACGTGTCATTCAATATCCACGTGTCATTTAATATCCACGTGGATCGCCAATCGATCCACTGCGGTGCACCAGCCACAGCGGGTCGCAGCAGGGACTTGAGCAGCAGCAGCAGCGAGGTTCTGAATCGCGGCGTGCGAGCTCCATGCCGTCTCCGCTGCCAGTGGGGCGCTTTCGCCCTCGCCTCTCCTCCCCGTGGTTTGACGCGGGCGGCTGCTCCCCGTGCAAGAGCAGCTCCCCCCCGGTGTCGGCCGCGTTTCGCTGCGCGTTCTCGCCCGCGCAAGACTTCTCTCCTCCTGCTGCTGCTGCTCACGGCCACCGACCCGGTTCGGTCAATCTCTCCGCCCTGAGCCTCCAGGGCCGTCTGGGCTCCGGGGCATTCGGCCACGTGTTCCGGGGCTGCTACTACGGGCGGCCCGTGGCCGTGAAGCTTCTGTCGCCGCGCGGCGCGTCCAGCCTCCACGCGGAGATGAACGCCGCGGGTCTGCGCCACCCCAACATCGCGCGTCTCCTGGCCGCGTCCCCGCGGACCTTGGTGCTGGAGCTGGCGGGTCCCCGCAGCCTGCAGGGACTCCTTTACGACGAGGGCGACGCGCCCCCCGTGCCGTTCGCGACGCGCGTCGCGTACGCGCGCGACGTGGCCGAAGCGCTGCGCTTCCTGCACGGACGCGACATCGCGCACCTCGACGTGAAGCCGGGGAACGTGGTGCTGGCCCCCGACGGCAAGCTCTGCAAGCTCTGCGACTTCGGCTGCTCGAGGCGTCTGAACGACGGCGGCGAGGTGCCGACGCGCACGGACGCGCCCGGCGGCGGCACCTACACGCACCGCGCCCCCGAGCTGCTGAGCGGCGGTGTCGTGACGGCCGCCGCCGACGTCTACTCGCTGGCGGTGACCCTGTGGCAGCTGGCCACGCGGGAGGCGCCGTACCCGGGCGCGGAGCCTCACTGCGTCGTGTACGCGGTGGTCGCCCGCGGGGCTCGTCCCGTCTTCCCCGCCGGCTTCGGAGCGCGCGGCGGAGACGACCCCGAGGCGCGCGTCCGCGACCTCGTGGAGCGCGGCTGGGCGCCGCGGGCCGTCGGTCGACCCCGCGCCGGCAGCGTGGGGGTGGCGCTGGGCGAGATCGTGACGGCCGCGCGAGGTGGAGGAGGAGGGGGCGACGGTCGTGTGCGGTGAGGGAGGAGGCTGCGTCAGTCTCCAGGCGAGACCCGCGGGGGACACCGGCGCGCGTCTCCCCGAGCGCTGCCCCGCGGAGCGTTTTGGCTGTGCGTGGACCCCCCCCCCCCCCCCCAGATTGACTGCTGCTTTCTTGAGAACGTTGATTTTTTTTCTTCACAACCGGAGTACGTGTCCTTTTTTTTTAACTGGGTTGAAGTATGGGAACGCACCTGTTCACGGACACTTGTTTCCGTTTTTTATATTCGCTGTAAACCTGTTTTTGGTGTCCACATCGCTGCTCCACCCGCTCTTTAACTTATGGGCGACGTTCATTTTCGTTTATACGGCTCTGAGCAAACGGTCGATGGACATTGCGCATCTACCGTGACGGGTCGTACAAGTAGTAATTGGGGGTGACTTGTCCTGTGAAAGGTGTCGATCGGATGATGCTCACCAAAAAAACACACGTTTACAATAACCTCCAGCTTGTTAGTTTTTTTTTAAAGCTAGACATTGCGGAGTGTTTTCGGAAGTCGACTCTTGTCCTAGACCTCTCCATACACGGCTTCAGTTTAATAACCCTTTTTATTAACGATTTCGTTGCAATGCGCTTTGAAAGCCCACTGAACATTGGCTGTAAAAACAGCACGAAACGGACAACGGGAAGGAAAGGCAGTTTGAGAGGGGGTACTTTTTGTGCGAATGTGAATCTTGTGTACAAATTGTCCGAATCAAATGATAGCCCAAACCTACTTGCTCTTCTACCGCAAACCACATTTTTCGAAGCTTGTGACCGCTAATCCTGAAATGGTTCACCATACGGGGAAGGATTCCCTCGAATTCCGACTCGCACAACTGCCGTGTGGGAAACGCGTCTCGAGATACGGCCTGTGTTGTTGTCTCGGTTTTGTGAATGCTCGGCCGTGTTTTTTCTTGGTGTACTTAACATAGGGAGGTATTTGAGATGCATTGGTATTAATTCGAGTCGAACTGCCAGCGTGTTTTTTAGTATTGCATAAACATTTTAAGTTTTTTTTTTAGACATGTAGGTAAATGGATGATTGGAAGTTGTCAATGTAATTAATGTTGAGAACCTAACGGATTGGTTTTCATATTGCAAATGTGGTGGTTTTTAATTAACTTTACATTTTTACTTTTTAAAATACTAGTATAATTGAAATAAAATACTAATTTTATCTTTCCAACGTTTTTCTTTTTGCTGACACATGGCACATTCTCTAGCACCATCACATTACTACTCAAAATCGAACCATTTATTCCAAGCAAAAATACATGCATACCATCTGTACGTTGGATTAACATTTAAAGTGAAATCAAAACGGATGGGTTTTGGCTTGATTGGGGGTGATGTCTGATGGGCATGTTGAACTTTATTTCGCGCCGTATATAGCCAACGTTGATAATGGAGAGAATCCTCCCAAAAGGATAACCACTGGAGTCTGAGCGATGATATCCGTTGGTGTAGGTTGGCATTCATCCAGCAATGGATAAGAATGGCTGTGGAGATTTAATGAAAAATGATTACCTTTCACGACTGCTGTTAAGGTCCTGATGCTGCCACAGCTGAAAGGCACTGCTTATTGCATTACACCAGCCAATCATTATTTAAAACAATTGATATGGTCCATGTTATCCGCATTTACCGTAAATATGTAGAAAAGGTAAATAATAATTAGATATACTGCTAATAATAGAATATACAATGTCACCTGTTACAAAAACCTGTCACTAACACTACCTTTAATATATACAGCAATAATCCAGAATGCTCTTAACCAGCATCTCTCAGATGCCAAGACAAATCTTACTTCACGTTTCTGAAAAATATACAATAGCCATCTGGCCGCTCCCTTCCCGATAGATCTATTGTTTAAGGAAGCTTCAGGATGCTGCCGAATGGTGGTGTGGACGGCCTCTTGCAAACATCCGCTATCCACACTTGTGATCGTGTTGTGCTGTGTTGTAACTTGTTGAATATCTGGCCCATCCTGAATGAGTATCTCTAAAGAGTTATTGCTTATGTCTTCGTTAATTTATTTCTTGAAAAGGTTTATGGACTTGGAAAATTTGAACCAGAAGTATAACTCATAACCGGCACCCTCCATTCCCCATCAATGCCAGGTAATGCGTTTGTTGTAATAGTTGGTGTTTTAGGCCCTGGCCCTTCGGAGGATGCACAATTAGACGTTATGGATAGCTTGATCGAGAGGATTGTCGTTCAATAATACTTCCACATTCTTGTTTATCTCCATTTGAAAAAAGAGATTCCTGAATGTGGCATCAAATTCGTTATTGCAGAGCCTGAAAGACAAATAATGGGAACAAGGTAAAGAATTTCCTGGTATGACATTCCAACATGGGGATATAATGCAATTACTGAATTTTAATCGGCCATTATAATAATTGCAATTTGCAATGCCCACAGTATTCAATCACTCTCAGAGTAGCGCATTCTCCTGGAAAGCCAAAGTATGGCACCTCAACATCCATGGAAAGGGAGTTTCACAACATTTGTGATTCACCAATCCTTGCCTCCACTGCTCCAATACAGGCAAGTTCCACTACACCCGGCTATATGAATATTACAAGCTAATAATCATATACACTTTTATATCATCAGCAATCACCATTTATTTCTCTGCAGGATAACAACATTTTGGGCCAAAGTGTTATAACACATCATAGGCCTTATTTAATGAGGAACCAATATATAAATTAAATAAACGTTTAACTAAAGTTGTGAGAAGTCACGAAAGCTTCAAATCAAGTTTGAACGACCTCTACGGGGAGGATTTAAGTCTGTTTTCTCAAATTTCACACTTAACTTCTAATTTAGCAATCTTTGGAGAACGTAATCAACCAGGATATGCGTTAACTGTGTATTAGCCGACTGTGTTGCATTGCATTACATTTTAAAAAAATTGCTAAGCTTGTTTTCTGAAACTGCCTATTTCTCTATCTAAAATTTACCAGGGTCTCATAGGTCCATTCGCTCTTTCTCTCCCCCGGCCGCCGCGGGGTGGATTTCCACACAGCTCTTATTGACATGCTAATTTTTCTGCTCCAGCAGACCCACCTCTCTCTCTCTGCCCACCCTCTCTCTGCCTCCCTCTCTCTATTTAAGGCCTCGACACAGAGGCGTGGGGTCTGTTGTCTCTGTGCTCTCGCTGCTTGTCTGTCTCCGTGTCTGTTTTGTCTCTCTCTCAAATTTAGCAATCTTTGGAAGAACGTAATCAACCAGGTAAGGTGATGACTGTTAGCCGACTGTTGTATTGCATTGTATTTCTAAGTTCACTCGGTTTGTTTTCTACCTGATGACGATTGCTTGTGTTGCAATCGAAACGTCGTATTCTATTATTTCTTTTCTTTTCTTTCTACGTGACTTTACCGAAAGAACCAAAGAGTAATTCATGCAGTCACGAAAGCTTCAAATGAAGTTTGTGAGAAGTGTTGTCAATTTTGTCTCTGGTCATAGTTTATTTCCGACCAAGCATAAGAACTTTAGACATGTGGAAATGTTCATCACATCTAATCTACCCCAAATTGATAAAAAGTGTCTTCCATTCTGACCTTGTAAGAGTCCACTAGTAGGCATGTGCTATCATTTCACAAAGCAACTTCATCTGTTTTTTGGAAGGCATATACGTCTAAGATTTCAGTGGCATGCCACCAATAAAGCATCCAGTTTTTTATTTATTATATAACTGGTGTATGTGTAAGAAGCCCTATTGGAAGTCATCAATCTCTGGTGAAATTGTCCCCAATAAAATGGAGGTAACAATCCAACATACAATTGACAAGTGCCAGTGCGTCACACAAAACATACCTGAGTGTCTTTACATTACTGTTGGCCATAACGATCTTCTGGAGAGCAGAGATTGATTCATTTGTCAGTTGGCAAGATTGCAAACTGCAAAGAAAAAAGGTAATGTGCATTTATCTATTCATTGCAAAATATTCATTAAAAAAGCAGTTATCAAGACAGTAAAAGCGGTGGAGCTTACAATGTGTCCACAGAAGATCTTCAGTTAAGTAAATTTTATTCCATTATCACGCACACATGCATTGGTGGGATGCCTCATTAAAAAAAACCCATACTCAAGTCCTGACCACTTTTTATTCTCTATTACCGAATCTCCTGGAAGGATCCCTAAGTTCTCACCCTTAACAATTACCTTTCTTCCTTATCTGCCCCCTGTCCGTCCTCCACTTCCATATCCCCTTTCCCCACGCTTTTCACTGTTGGAACCCCTCGGATTAACCCTTCGACAGCTAGCATACGGCAGTATTGATGATTTATTTAATAAAGGGGGGCTTGGGTGATCCTTACAGATGTAGAGACATTGCGTGTGTGGAGACAGTGTGGGTGCAGGAACAGGACGTGGCCAAGTGGTCACGAGGGGTAATTACGGAGGGGGAACTATCTGGGAAGTTCGGGAACGGGCTGGAGAGTTCGACAAAGGGGGCGTGGCCGGGGGCTGCCGTAGAATTGGGGTCGACTTGGCTTATCGTCGTCGCTGTTTTCGCTTTGTCGCCACTTGCGTGCCATCCCCGGCCCAAGTTATCTGCGCATTATCCCTGACCAAGTTATCTGCGTGAAGCGCCCTAAGTAAGAAATAAAGAAACCTCGACAGTTAGAGTTGTCCACGAGTCATTACACAAATGTAATCAAATGAAAATATGGTGAATATGGTTACTTTTAATTTTTATATTTCTAATTTTGGGTACAAGTAGAAATTACCAAATTGTTTTCACCAGATTCTCAAGGCACTAAAATATTACTCTTTGGTTCTTTTGGTAAAGTCACGTAGGTAGAAAAATATATAATAAATCACGACGTTTCAATCGCAATACAAGCAATCGTCACCAGGTGAAAAAATACAGCAGTAGAACTGTTTAGCATTTGAACTGCTGGATCTTTTCACCTGATGACGATTGCTTGTATTGCGATCGAAACGTCGTGATTTATTATTTATTTTTCTACCTACGTGACTTTACCGAAAGACCCAAAGAGAATGGGATTCCTGCAGTCACGAAAACTTCAAATCAACACATTCTTTACCAAGTTTAAATTTGTAAATGCCCAGTAATACCAGCACAATCCGCAGTTACCAATGTTTAATAAAATAATGTTGCCTTTTTTCCACAATTATATTCTGAACGTGTATTTGGCAAGATGTTACATGGCAATGAGATTTATCTTCGTGTCCTCTCTCCAAAGAGTGTAACAGTAATGTCGTGTCAGAATTCCTCCTGGAAGGCGATGTCAGAATTTACTCTGAAGTCACATCAACAGGCCTCTTCTCCACGTGTTTATATGCCACATTACAAAACTTTTCCTCCTCAAAGCTGGAATATATTGAATTGACAAAGCAAAGTTGACATTATATTTCTCTGTTCACATAACAGCAACTGGGTTGAGACCATCAACTTGCTACGCTTAAGTACTGGCTTAAAATCATCGGTGGCTGCTCCAAATGTACCACAGGATCTCGGCAGAGCTGGCCAAAAGCTCCTGAGCTACAGAGCCAAATCAAGTTATGCCATGTTTATATAAGAGATATACAAATAACATGTTGCTCATGACCAAGAATACATAACACAACACTCACTCTAACACCTCCAGATTTCCACATTCCTCCATCTCTTCTGCCAGAAACTTCAAATTGTCATCACCAAGTGGGTTGCCTAGGAGTCTAAAAAACACGTGTAAAAAGAATCCATGTAACAGAAAAATATTGTAATACAATAACGTACACATACAAAGATATTTATTGCTATATACACTATGCCACTAAAAAAACTTAAGTAAACCTTCAAATTACAAGCAATACAAATAAAGCGTTAACAAAACCTAACAATGTACATAAGATTAATAGTTTGTTTTCATATTCCTTGGGTCTTTCGGTAAAGTCAAGTAGATAGGTTCAAAGAAAATAACCAGAAACTACGACGTTTCGATTGCAACGCAAGCGATCGTCATCAGGAGGAAAAAGGATTATTTTGCTTCTCAATCTAAAACAAGAATGTTAAGTCTATGATTTAGCACAGTCCTGCTTGGAATGTATGGTAAATCCATAAACAGTACTGGAAAGTCTTCTTGGTTCTTTCGGTAAAGTCACGTAGAATAGAAATAATAAAAGAATAAAAATAAACATAATAAAATAATTCTCACGACATTTCGGCCACAACGCAAGCAGCCGTCCTCAGGTGGAGAACAGGTCTGTCGAGTCTTCTCGTCGAGTCTTCTCGACAGACCTGCTCGCCACCTGAGGACGGCTGCTTGCGTTGTGGCCGAAACGTCGTGAGAATTATTTTATTATGTTTAATTTTTATTATTTTATTATTTCCATTCTACGTGACTTTACCGACAGAACCAAGAAGATGAATCCCTGCAGTCACGAAAGCTTTAAATCGAAAAGTACTGTAAAATGTTTTATTTGCTGGTGAAAAACTGTACGACCTGGAGAAAAACCATGCATAGATAGGTCAGCAGCCTAATTTATGACTGCAGGTAACACAATATACTACATTTCATGATATAGCAACCCCAACTTATATGCTACACAGTTCTATATACTGCATAAGGTCAACCTCCTCTTATCCAGGGCGATATGGGGGGCATGCTGGTGCCGGATTATATCATCCACATTTGTCCACAGAAACTGTTCATGCAATCCATGCAGCTATCCGTGGAGAAATGCAAACATATTCAATTTGCTGTCACCTGTATTCGCTGCCACTTCGTCTTATCCGTGAGAAGGCACACATACAAATATTAATTTGGTGTTTACAGGAGATCACTTCCAGGTGACTCCTCTGTGGATAAGCAATCACACTATTTAATATAGCGCCCTTCACAATAATATCGTCACAAAGCAGATAGAATACATAACACATTTGCCACCACTTCCGAATCATCAGCCATGGACTGCCATGCAGTCAACATTTCTCCGTAGCAGGCCTCCTGCAAAATGCACCCTGTAAGGTTCTACATGTAAAATTATATTTCTAATGCTTTAAGACCCATCACACCCCATCAGAAACTACAAACATTTGTAAACATGGAATCAAGCAAGCAAGTGTACAATGAACAACAGAGTACTGTTGTATTATTCATTCGGCAGGTGAAGCAGGTTTCATTACACCTCCAAATTGCTGGGTAAACATTGTAATTAAAATTCAATACCCAACTCACTGAGATATGCGTTGCCCAGTTGTTGGCAATAATCTCAAGGGGTTGCTGACTCATCTGTACAAACTCCTGCGTGATCCCATCATATGTACAGCACTTTTTCAGGTAACCAAGTTTCACTCCACATGCCAAATTATCATTAATTGGTTAGACATCCGAAAACAAAATATTGTATAAACAAGTAAAGGTGCAGCCCTGCAATTTCTTATGCATGTCACTCCTGACAAAAGGGCTCTTCACGAGAATGAGCTGTATACATGAAAGGTAATGCTGTATAATACATAATTAATATATCAGTATTTTACTCACATCAATCTTTTGCAGTTCTTTACAGCAGGCACTAGTCTTTTTAGTTCACCAAAGCCGATGCCACATTTACTCAGATTGAGTGTGTCTATGGGTTTCTTGAGATTTTTCAAGAGATCGGAGAGCGCAACACAATCCATTGATGAAATCTGCACCTCTGAAATGTCAATCTCTTCTACGCCATCTGTAATATCACGTGTGGCCTGTATGTCGTGTAACTCAAATATACAATGCAAAATATGAATGATCTTTTTCTTGTCATATTTGTACTGACTGATGTCATTTTTCAACCAGTCAATTAATATTTTTTTAAGAGTAAAATCTGGTGCATCAATGTAGTCATCAAGGTTTCTCCATGATTTTTCGGATGCCAAGCCACATAAAAACAATTTAACCACATCGTAATGTCCATCATCACATGACTCCGTTATTTTAATGAACTCTGAAATTGTTATTTTTGGGTCCGGCAGATAAAAAGTCAACGCAGCAAAAAACTCTTGTATTGACTCGTGAAAAAATACGTAATTTGTTTTTCTAGAATTGTCTTCAGATTTAAATATCTCACTCAAAAAAGTACCGTTCAGCTTTTGTGGGTTCACATTAAATTCTTTCAAATGTTTTTTCTCAAACTGTAGAGTGTATTTTTCAATTCCCCAAAATGCTATCTTCGCAAGTGACGATATGGATTCAATGACATCGGTTTGTTTCCCTGTGTGATGATTAAGTAGCAAAAAAAGAAACTTTGATAATAGTTCAGTTGTGGTGCTTGACTTCAATAGTTTGAGAAAAATGTTGTCCTTGTTCAAACATGACTTCATTGTTAAAGCTATTATCCAGCAGAAGGCAGGGATGTAACAGAAATTGAACAAGCGATCACATTTTTGTACTCTCTCATAGACATCATTTTCTATGTTATCTTGTGGGAACATCTTTGCAAAGTATGTTTTTATTTCCTCTTCGTGAAATCCTACAATCTCAACGTATTGGTCGACCTGAACGGGATCCAATTGGTGCAGCGAAACCTTTCGTGTTGTAAGTAAAATAGAAGCCCCTTTCAACAACTTTCCTTCTATCAGACCAGCAATTATTTCATTCACTTTACTTTTTTTATTTGGATCACTGCTGGATAAGTTAAAGTCAAGACGATCTCTGAACTCATCTAGCCCATCTAATACTATAATGATATCTCCTGCTGTGGAGAGGTCGGGAAACGTTTTGATACCTGAATGATTTTTTGCCAACAGTTCTCTGAATGAAATATCACCAGTACAATGATTTATTTCTTTAAATCTTAAGAAGATCATGTGCTTAAAGGAGTTATGAAACAAATCTCCAGAAACAAAATCGTACACAATTTTTCGACAAAGAGTGGATTTTCCAATTCCGGGATCACCAGCGAGCACAACTAGGCGAGGCGTTAGCTCGAGAATTGGGTCAAACAATTGTTTATAATGCATTGGTTTGTCTTTTATTGTGTGGGTGTGTTTCGTTTGCCTGGACATGAAATAATGCCCCTTGGGATACCCAACGTGTTTAATTGGGAATAGCAAAGGACACACGAATCTGTTTTCCAGGAGGATATTTTCTGCTGAGTTGTAGTCTACTATGTACTGTGTCTTGTCTTTTAAGTATTCATTGTAACGTGTAAGATCATCATCTGCAATGGAACAGAAATATACAAATCAATATTTAGCAGTTAAAATTGGTATTTAGCATTACATTTCAGTCAGTAAAATACTCCCAACAATCCCCAATTTTACCCAGAGCCCATTTACAGATAATTTACACTTTCATTACGTCAAAAACTAAGGCGACACTGTGGTTGAAAGTTCAACATATTTAAGAAGCTCATTTCCAAATGGAATCCATAAACAAGTGGGAGCGCCATCGTTCGGGTTCGCCATTATCAGCAGCAGCGTGACTAGTATCATTGTCGGAAATGTTTGTCCTTCCCCCGCAGCTCCAATGAGCACGATTGGCTATGTATGGTGCGAAAGAAGTTCAACATACATACATGATAATCAATTTGACACCCACGGATGAGGCACATAGCATAGGAGTGCAGATGAGAGGTTTCACTGCACAGTGTCTGCATATTACTTCATCTCATATAAACACAGCGCAGCATATACAATGACATTATACAATAGTGTTTTAATAAATGAAATTCTTACCATTCTGAACAGATGTGTAACGTGCACTGGTCCTCCTAGATCTTTTCCTCGTTAAAAAAAAAAAAATTAAAAGACTCACTGCCAAAATCATAACCAAGATGATTAGGGCAATTATGCCAGCAGATGCATGCCCTGAGGAGAGAAGGTAAAAGTGAGGTTTTTTAACTTAAATAAAACATCCCCATGGTGTTGTCAGCAGACAGTGTGAAAGTACAATACAATAATAACACATGCCAACATTTATTAGCTGCCTTCATACCATTAGACCAATGTTATATTTACTGCAAAAAGTCACAAATAAATGAATGTAAATGCTTGTGGAAAATATTATTGATGTTAAATGTTATACATTAACTTTGTTTGCTCATGTTTATTCCAAGATAAACTTTCTATATTTAGCTATTTTAACACTTTTGGAAGTTAATTCCCATTGAATGATATAATTTCTATGACAAATGTAAAATGATTAATGTTTCCATTAATATACATGCCTTTGTTTCTCCAATCCAGTTTTTTTAGAATTTATATCACTGCAAAATAATTTTCGCTAAAACGTGTAGCCCTGAGTCAATTTTTTTATACATTTTGGTAATTTCTTCATGTAATCTCAGTATATCTATTCAATCTCATTATCTTCGCAATGATCATCGTGAACAATTGATATACATACAGTACAGTAAGAGGCTAATGGGTGTTTAGTTCTTCAAATCAGTGTTATAATGCATATGTAGCGACATGGAATGTGTCACTATGACGCATAGCGCTGGTTGCTGGCAGAGAAGGGGACCTGTTGTTGTAGCAGCCCTGTCTGCCAACAGGCCACGTGATAAGCCAGAGAGAGGGATGTGGGGCAAAGGTAATAGAGGGGGCACGTGAGGTAAAGCCCAGGAACCTTCGAGTAGGTTCTCGAAGGGGGGCGTGGCCGGGGGTGGAGTGAGGCCACGCTGGGTGGATAAAAGGGGACCCTGAGCTAAGGTTCGGGGCTGTTGTTGCAGTGGAACCCGTCATGCTGCTGGAGTCTTCGTCACCGTCTTCACCTCCTCGGAGTTGTTAGTCAGGCAGCCTGCTAGCTGTCCTGACTCTAGTGTAGTTACTCCTTGAACCTGTGAAGGCTATATTAAATAGAGTGCCTCCTACTACAAGTGTCTCTGAGTGACTCACTACACATATATATTATCAGAGCATGTTTGTTGTTTGCATGTTCACCAAAAGTACGTGTGGTTAATGCAGACATAATTCCTTACATAAGGATTCTGTTTGGTGTTTTACATATTGACACCTGTTTTTTGCCAGAAAGGGTAAAACGTATTGTTATATTTTAATTCCCATGTAATAATTTTGTGAACAAGTCCACAAATATGATTTCAACAAGTGTTCTGTCTAGCCATAATGATTGGTCCAGGAGCTTTCCCCCCTTTTCATACTGATTCCAAGAACACAGGATGAGATGTTACTATCCTTTGTGCAAGCACTTCCAAGAGTTCATGAACAGTGAGCCTGGTGAAATTTAGGGAGCGCATCGTCAGTAGTGTACCCTTGGTTCCTAGGGTGTTTCGGCCTTTCACACTATACACCCTCCCCAAAGGCGGCCAGCGACAGGGTGATCAATCCTATGCTTGCGTCCCATGCCCAATTAGTCATAGGAGTTGCCTTGTTGTTAATAGCCAACATCCCATGGGACTATGCATGGCAGGGGCGTCCTCCTCCCTGAGTCAAGCATTGTTGACCGCATACCTCCTGGCCCTCTCACTTCGGGGCCCAGCTGGGGTCTTTCCTCTTCATCCAGAGCCACTGACTGCTGCCTTCTGCCGCCTCCGATACAGCTTTGATTGCCGAACGCTGGCTCTGGCCCTTAATTCCCAGGTCTCTAAGCAGTCTGCTTGTAGATGTTGCCACAAAACCTCTGCAGCCCACCTCCACTGGTCGGACTTCTGTGTTCCAGCCATGATGCCGTGCTTCGGCAGCTAGATCGGCATAGCGCAGATGTTTTCGCTCATAAGCCTCATCTACTGAGTCCTCCCAGGGTACTGTGAGCTCAATCATGAAGACCTTCTTGAGCGAACGGGACCAGAGCACCATGCCAGGTCTTAGGGTGGTGGTTGTGATCTCCGGAGGAAACACAAGTTGTCGGCCAATGTGAACTAGCATTTTCCAGTCGCGGGCCAAGCACAGCTGGTCTCGCTCTGATGGTGTAGAGCCGCTCTTCGGTCTTGAGTTTCGTCGAGTTTAATTCTTCTAGTCTGACATCTGAAACCTTTTCCTCTACATATAATACTGGGCAATATGATTTATTTTTCTTGAGAGATTAGCATGTAGAATATTAAATAAGATGTAAGATTATATCTTTCCTTTTCCAATAAGTGGTTATGTCATAGTGAAGATATTGAATCACAGGAATGCATTATAACACCCAGTCACAATTCAAGTGAACGGTTTGTGTATTCTACAGTATTTGTAATCACCTCTAATGCACTCAGCAACTTCATACTGGCCTACAGAGCTAGAACACTGAGGCAGGGCTTTTAATTGTGTCAGCATGTGATGCAATAATGCATGGAGATACACCCTCTGATCATATATTTTTCTATAAGGAATTTGCATTTTTCATATTTATAATGACCATTTTAACATTTCTTCAGAAAGAACAATTTTAATTAGTATTGTGGCTTTTGCAATTCGGTTACTTGTACAATCAGTTTACAGTAACCATGGTTATTATTATTGCTTACCAGTTTCCTCACAACGATTTGAAATATCATGGCGGTAGTAACCCTCCCTGCAGCGGCATATGGCGTTGCGTTTCAGATTACACGGCTGATCAACTTCTTCGTCTGCACAAAACCAAACGTAAAGTTACATCCACAATATTCAAAACAGAATACATATTTCTTAGTTTTGCGCACCATTTCAGAGGTGATGGATATTTTACCATTAAATCTATTTATCTTGTAACATTAATGGACTTTTTTGGCTCGGCTCTTTAATGGTTATGGCTTGATTCACCATTATAATGCCCATCAGGAACTGAATACACTCTTTTCTGGAGGGTTGTTAAACTATGGGTCTACATGACAGACAAGGATTTCATGGGTGAACATACTCTGGACTAAATCAAGGTTTTCCAACACCAATTTACACAATATATAATAACGTCGTGATTTGAAATGCAGAAGCATGCATCTACCTAAGACTAGAAGGGTAGTATAGTCTTTACATGGTCACCAAAATTAAATATACGTGAAATTAGAATGCAATTTCAAAGTTAAAAATAACTATTAAAATACATGTAATGTTACATATGAAGTAATTACTGGCGTCACAGACGCTGCATTCGTTGCACTTTGTCGCATTGTTGACTTTATCCATGTAGTGTCCATTACTACATTGTCTGCAGAATGAATCCCCTTCATTAGAAGAGCAATCAAACATCTTGTACTGCCCTGGAATAAACCAGCACAAATACATTCAATTTGCATCCATGAACAATGTTATACTTATATTATTACATCACAAATACGTTACGTGAGGAGTGCGTTCTGATGTTCTGACCGCCGGCCCAACCATTCCAATTCAAAACAACAAATGTACTTAAATATTGTAGTAAACATTCACTTTAAGTCTTTCTAACAAAAATATAAACAAGTTAACACCAATTTTATTGTATTTTATATTTCACAAAGTAAAACAAGTGCAATGTTCATTAAAGGTGATACCCTAAAAACAGAAAGTGTGTGTCTAGTAGATATAAACTAAATTATTTGTATTCTACCTGGTAAGGCCAACTGAGCTATCTAGCTCTTTTTCAGAAGTGACCTGGTCACAAATTATAGCTCAACGAAGTGGCTTATCACGTGGAAATGTATCACAGCCATATATTCTAAACGCATGTTGATTCTAAATGTTAAAGGAAGGACCCGGAGACAAATCCACACGACTATGGAGAGAACATGCAAACTCCAAATCTACATCAGGCGTCGGGGTCGAGATCGAACCCATGTCTTACTGCATACCAGGCGTAGTAGTTAACATCTCGCCACTGTGGCATTTCTAAATAACTTTTAAGAATTTTAATTTCCAAACTTAAAACGTTTCTTAGACAGTGAGGATGAATCTTAATCATGTATCTACCAGATAAGAACTATTTATATCTCATTTAAACCAACTAATATAACTTTAACATTTTCTATAAACGCATTAAACCAAAATGGCTGGACTTGCAAACACATGATAATGCCTTTCCAATAATGTGGAAAGTTACAGGCAGATGTGGAGCCAAACACCAACAAATTTAATATATTAAAAAAAATGGTGTAGGATAACTCAGGGCACAACCGAGGTATGATATTAAAGATGATTTTAATCCATGGGATGGGACCAATTTGTCATAATTTGCAAATCAGCCCTGGAGAAACCTAAAACACCTACTCTTTGTTTTTTTCGGTAAAGTCACGTAGACGGAAGCTTGTGTTGCCTCCGAAATATCGTGATTTAATTTATTATAATTTTTTACCTACGTGACTTTACCGAAAAAACCAAAGAGTAATGAATCCTTGCAGTCACGAAAACTTCAAACCTAAAACACCTGTTTCATGCATAGAGGTCACCCATCCAACCACCATTTCGGTTCAACCAGGTGATTTGAATGAATATTTAGAGATACAATATAACTCATTTGGTCTGTCATTTTCTTAGCAGTAAATACTATTATTCACAGGGGTCAAGAGAACTGGACTTCTTCCCATTACTGTATTTTCAGATCCCTGTGAATTTGCCGATAGATTAGATCAGGGGTCGGCAACCTACGGCTCCGGAGCCGCATGCGGCTCTTTACGGGCTGCTTCTTGACAATATGTACGTATGTACAGTATGTACTCAGATGCATTGCGGCTCTTGAAATACTGAATTTTGTACCGAATTGGAAAGAAATGGCTCTTCTTGTTATTTTGGTTGCCGACCCCTGGATTAGATGAACCAAAAATAATCCTTATTTGTGGCTGTAAGATTCCGGCTGCCATCTCCTGTTGTGTGGAAGTGGCCTATTCAAGTTATTTCTGAACTACAATACAGCAGTTCTCTAATATCATATACCAGGAGCTGTTCCTTACCATAATGTGGTTACTGTAATTCATTACTATATATACTTGTTTTGAGAAATCCATGATAAAAAACATGTCCTATCCGACGACATGGGAAAGGTATAGAATTAAAGTAAATGTTCATAAAGTTCCGTTTAATTGATAAAAATACTCAATTGTACAACAAACGAGGTGGTCTAGGTATACCATAATCGAATCAGCCAATAATGTACTGGGTTACGTGGCACAGTAGATATACAAAAACAACAAATGCAATGTGATTGTGAGGTTTGGACTGGCTGAAAACCGGTGTAACCTGTGTGGAAATTGTAACTATGCAAAAGTTGCATTGTTTACCTTCACTGCACATGAAACAGCAAATTCCAGTCGTTGATTCGTACATTGCATCAGAGCAACCATCCACTTGTTTGTCAAACAGAAAAATCTGAAATGGGAGTAAAAACAAGTTTCATCCCCTCAAATAAATCATTCATCTTCCACAGACTCCCCCCCTTCATATACCTGGGGGCAGAGGGATCTAAAACTGGTGGTAGAGAGGGATACAAAGTGGGACGATGTTGGGGGTCAAAGTCTACGAGAGGAAATTATTAACCTTGCTCAAAAGGAACAGCGCACAACGGGGTGGTGTTGATGATTCTGTTGTCGGAAGCATCCACAAGTACACGAGCCGTGTTCCCCAGCGCAGTGTTCTCTATGCGCGATACCTCTAGAGAAATTGTCTCGCTCGGCGTCTGTCTGAGCGTCACCTCATTCTAAGCAGATTTAGCTGAAAACATCTTAATATATATAGGGGACAACAGAGCTTGAGCAATTGCTGTGCGCAAGCACAGCTGACGTATCCGCATGTTTGCTTTTTAGAGGTAGTTTTGATGACGGGTTAAGTGTAAAGGCCAACGCTTAATTCCACATGCGCAGTAGGCTTGACAAAGGTCTGTGGAATATTAATGTACTGGCCGATCGAATACATTATTATAAGGTGGCACTCATTACACACAAAGCGCTTAGCCACAACAGCCACATCGAACAAAGACGATGGTCGTCGCATCGCGCGCGCTTTCAGACGCGCTTCTGCGGCCGTCTGGAACGCTCTTCCTTCCAAATCTAGATTGAAAACTCATTCCTTTAGAACTTCTTTTTCTGTTTAGTTTGTCGTCCTTCCTCCGGTGAGCACGGTCCCCTGCATTCCACCCGCCGTGTGACCTCCGATTAATCACGGTTGGCTACGTACGGTGCGAAACACATTCCTGCGGAGGGAGCTGGTAGGAACGTTGGGTTGCTCGGTCAATGGCTAAGGTCAACGGCGGCGTGGTGTATTCTGCAAATATGCCCGACTGTGAGGGCGGGCACAAGCCGGCGTGAGTAGGTTAAACGGGGTGACCAGCCCCTCCCCACCCAGCCCCTCCCCACCCCCTCCTCCCCACCCAGCCCCACCCTCCCCACCCAGCCCCTCCCTGCACGACGGACACAATAATCCCATGTGAGCTGGTGTAACCAGGAGGTTCCTACCAGTAAAAAGTTCAACATACATACACACGTACTGCACTTCCATTTCAAATTATACAAGCAGCCCTTCGTCACTGCTGGGTGAAGGTCACCCCCACATTACCACATAGCTGCGGGTCATCGGGGTTGTATGACCATGTGGGCAGCAACGTTGGTAACTGTGGGTTGAAGTGGGGGGGGAGGGACCACTTCAGACGACACTCGCCACTGACGTTAGCCGTGGCTGGGATCGCAGCTCCGTGCACAAGTTAGCAGCGCCCGAGCTCGGGCTGAACGATTAATCCATTTCAAATCGAAATTTGATACAATGCGATTAACAAATCGCAAAGGCTGCGATTTTTTGCGATTTTAAAAGTCCTATTGCTTTCTTATTGGAATTGTTTTATTTTTTTCTTATTATAACTTTATACTCTTTAGTTCTTTCGGTAAAGTCACGTATGTAGAAAAAATATAATGAAAGATCACAACGTTTCGATCGCAACACAAGCGCTCGTCCTCGGGCGGAAATTTCGTGATATATTATTTTATTTTTTATTTTTTCTACCTACGTGACTTTACCGAAAGAACCAAAGAGTATGGATTCCTGCAGTCACGAAAGCTTCAAATTAAGATATTATAACTTTATTTATTTAACTTAACAATTGTTCTATGCTTGATTGTTCTATTTCAATTTAAACATTTTAATAAATACATGTTGGAAGGAATTAATATTTTTTCAGTTCTCATCCTTGCATTAGAATACATACAGCAGTTGATATTTTGATGGTATCGTGCGGTAATGCTCCATCACATGTTTTAAATCCATTACACAGTGAATATTGAACTGAAGCTTGACTTTATAATATTTAATCGCAAAATCTGTCAGAAAAATCGCAATTAGAGCGCAGAGACCACGGCGGGGCCCCCCTCCACAGCACAACAGAAGCGTTGCGAAACGAAACCAGCGAGGTGCGCAAACTTCCCCAAAACGGCGTGCGCGCAAAGTGTTCTTAATTGTTGTAGCTGAAAACGCACGGACTGTTGTTGTTCTTGTTGTCGCAATGGGTCGACACTCACTGAGATCAGTAGCAGAACGACTCGAACGGCGACGGCGGCTTGACGCCGCGTGCGTTTTGACGGGGCAATCATTTTTGGACAGGGTAAGGACGGCGTCAATCTGGTGCAGGAAGTGCAGCAAACTCGTAAACAACCCAGGTGACTTTGACCCAGGATACGGTAACGCCAGCACGGATGTTTAGGTGGAGTTATTGCACTCCGTGCTGTGGGGTGGAGAGGAGGAGGAGGCGTTTACAACTATCGGTTAATAAACTCCTTAGAAACGTTTTTTTTAACAACCGTTTTATTTTAAAGTGCACTAAAAAGTAAATAACTCGATTGGACAACGGGAAGTGGACGAAATCTTGATTACAAGAGACACGTTGCGCCTGCTTCTTGGGCGAGGCGATTCCAGAGTTTAAGGACCGTGGCGTTTTTGACCTACACAAATAAATCTTTAATTAATAAGCCGTTCATCCAAAATGTAAATTGATTTAAAAGAGCCAATTAATTGATTAATTGATGCTGATTTTGATACAGGCATTCATTGTCACCGGATCTGAGTACGTGTGCACAAATGTGGAATTGATTGGACAACGGGAAGTGGACGAAATTTTGATTACAAGATTTGACCCAGACAAACAGAGGAATCAAGTTAAGTAAAACCTTTGAAAAAAGACGCTTCAGGATGATATACCTGTCAACCCTGGATTACAGACCAATTCAGACCTTATTGGTCACCCCGTGCCCCTTATGAATTCCAACGTTCATCCTATAAAGTCCTATCACAAGGGAGAAACCCATACAAATAGACAAATAGAGAAATCTACATCATTAGACCTCCTTTGCCAGTACCAAAATATAATAATAGTGGTTTTCCCCTTTTTCTGGCAACAAAACTGAAACCTTTTTACAAGGAATAATGTGTGCATTAACCACAATACTTGTGGTCAATATTAAAACAACGCCTGTTGGCGTCCTCTGGTCTAGCACCAATTGAGACGAGGCTCAAAAGAAAGCCGTCTCTGGTGTGGACCAATCAGTTTCAAGGACAATGCATAAATTATCAGAGTATTGTTTTTTTGTTTGCATTTGACTGCATGTATTGTGGTTAATGTAAACATGATTCCTTGCAAAAGGTGTCAGTTTTGTTGCCAGAAAAAATGTGAAAACCCCTATTATTAAAATATAAAAATGTGTTTGCCCATATTGAAACGGCTGTGCGCCGTATGGACCTGAAAACTCAATTCCCGTGTACAAGAATACGGGGTATAAACCGTATGGATTAACAGCTATGGGATAATGAGAGTTTAGCGCTGTCGTTCTGCGTTCCTTCAAATGGAGGAAGGGCCAAACAACACCGACTCCTGAAGCCCTCTCGTGGCTGCCAGACCTCGACATTGTCATTTAGCCCCTGTAAAGTTGCCGCAATACGCAAGAAGAGACACCGCCAAGAGTCCAGAATAAACTTGCAAGCGGTGTGGATTGTGTCACCAGTTGATGAAGAGGACTGTGTATGATAACAGTGGAAGTGGAACAAACTTCAAACCCTAAACCCAGGTCAACCGACTGGATGTTCATATAAGTGAGGAAACGCAAACGATAAATATAATAGAAATGAATAAGATGGGGAGGAAATGATTAATTGAAAAAAAAAACAAATAGCAAATTGGTTATTGATGGTACACCAAACGTGTTTACGTTTCTAGAGTCACGGAACTCAAAAGGGCGAGGAGCAAAGGGGCCGTCCATAAATGACGTCACGCGAATTTGGACGATTTTTGACTCCCCCCCCCCCGTCGTCACACGGCGTCACAAAAAGTCAGCACCCCCTCAAATATGACGTCACAAAGCTCTGCCCCCCCCCCCCTAAATAAAACATGCTTCAAATAGCTTTACACTATTATCATTGTAGTGCGTATTTAATGTGGCGCTGCACTCTGATGTTGTAGGAGAAAACATTTATTAAAAAGTCTATTTAATGCAGTAGAACGTGTTGTCTATATTTATTCAAAGTGTAAATGTGTCGTAACCCTTCACCACTCGACACAGCCAGTACGGGGCCGTCCATAAATGACGTCACGCACCTAGGGGGGGGGGGGGGTCAGACATTTGTGACGATGTGTGACGAAGGGGGGGGGGGGGTTGAGAAATGTGATGTCACATCAAAATGCGCAACTTTAAATAAATATAGACACGTTCTACTTAGTAAAATAGACTTTTTAATGTTTTCTCCTACATCAGAGTGCAGCGCCACATTAAATACGCACTACAATGACAATAGTTTAAAGCGATTTGAAGCATGTTTTATTTTCAAAATGGAAATATGATTGGGGGGGGGGCAGAGCTTTGTGACGTCATATTTGAGGGGGGGTCTGACTTTGTGACGTCGTGTGACGAGTGGGGGGGGGGGTAAAAAAATCGTCAAAAATCGCGTGACGTCATTTATGGACGGCCCCTAAGGCTTGGTCACGGAAACAACTCGCCAATTAGTTAACTACTTCAGTCCAGCGGTGTGTTGGAGAGTAAACCCACATTTACAAGTTGACGTCAAATCGCTTTATAACCTGCAGTGCAACATTGAACTAAACAAGATGGAGGGCACGCCGACAAGTCCCAGAATGCCCCGCACCAGCCCGGAAGCATTGACCCATTGGTTGGCTGCGGTCACGTGTGCCCGCCCACCGCATGAAGCCGGCGTGTGCAGCATCATCATCAGCATCATCATCATCAGCAGCAGCAACAACAACAAGGGGCGCCATGCAGCAGCAGCCGCACGCCGCGCTGCGCCGCGTGCGGCTCCTTGCCGGTGCCATGGCGGGGCCCCGAGCCGTCGCCCGCCGCGCGCTCTGCGCAGCCTCCTCAGGTGCCCAGGGGCCCCGGCTCCGCCATGCGGCGGTGGCGAGAGCCGTGGGTGGCGCGCGTGGGGAAGCTTCGGGACCGAGTCGTCATGAGCGGTCACGGCTCCGCAAGTAGCTGCGTTCTTGGTGTCGCGTCTCGAGTCTCGTCACGGTCTCGAGTGGAGAGGCGTCTCCGCGTCGGCTTGTCGCGGGAGCCGAGTGTCCATAGAGCTCTCAATCGCGAGTTGAACCGCGTTGTTGTGAACTTCTCCTGTCGTGTGCGCGCGTCCAGTGCCGCTCGCCAGCCAATCGGCGCAGCGCTTCGCGAGTCACGTGGCCGGGCAGCCGGTGTTTGAGCACGTGGATGACCTTGGGCGCAGTGCTGTGGTGGAGCTCGTAAACACTGGGGGAGCTGATTGACACGTGGAGTGGAGCACGTTGACACTTGGAGTGGAGCACGTTGACACTTCTAGTGGGGCACGTTGACACTTGTAGTGGAGCTCTGTGACACTTGTAGTGGAGCTCTGTGACACTTGGAGTGGAGCTCTGTGACACTTGAGTGGAGCTCTGTGACACTTGAGTGGAGCTCTGTGACACTTGAGTGGAGCTCTGTGACACTTGAGTGGAGCTCTGTGACACTTGAGTGGAGCTCTGTGACACTTGAGTGGAGTTCTGTGACACTTGGAGTGGAGCTCTGTGACACTTGTAGTGGAGCTCTGTGACACTTGGAGTGGAGCACATTGACACTTGGAGTGGAGCTCTGTGACACTTGAGTGGAGCTCTGTGACACTTGAGTGGAGCTCTGTGACACTTGAGTGGAGTTCTGTGACACTTGGAGTGGAGCTCTGTGACCCTTGAGTGGAGCTCTGTGACACTTGTAGTGGAGAACATTGACACTTGGAGTGGAGCACGTTGACACTTGTAGTGAAGCTCTGTGACACTGTAGTGAAGCTCTGTGACACTTGAGTGGAGCTCTGTGACACTTGTAGTGGAGCTCTGTGACACGTGTAGTGGAGCTTGTTGACATTCGAGGTCATTTAGACCAGTGGATCTCATTAACAGTGGCGCTTATTGAGACTAGTGGTCATCAACATCGTACGTTATTGGCTTCAGCAGCTGAGTATTACAATTGTTATAATTGAAATGTTGTGTACATGTAATAATCGCAAGAATGCTGTCAAATATGATAAAATCGACGCATGGCTGTGTTTGACAACTTTCCAGAACAAGTCACTTTATTTATAAGCTGTTTTTTAATGTGCGCACACAATAATGGGATATAGCGATTGTACAAAACGTTCTTAAACCGGTTCCCTCGTGAAGTAACTAGTTGTAGCAAAATGTACACGCTCATAGAAGGTTCATAAAAAAAAATATATAAAAGAATAGGCGTGATCTACTGATAAAGCGTTGGAATGAAACGACCGTGGCTTATTTATGCTGTGTTGCGCAATGGCTGTACAGAGGTCAGACAGAGCAGACCAGAAGTTGTGGTGGTGCCAACTTGGCCGAGCCTACAAAGGCGGGGCCAGGCGATTCTGGGGTTGTGGATTTTCCCAGTTTCACTCCTCGAAAAAAGTCAGATGAACATTTAATTTAATGTTAATTTTTAATTTTAATCCGTGTAAAATTGGAATGTTCACAAGTGTGGTTTGTGTGTGTTTTGTGGTAAAGCCCTTTTGACTTCTCGCATAGAACAGAATCGTTAGTCCTTATCAGAAACGAGCAGCAATAGAGAGCTATTTTGCAATCATGAGTGAGAGATGACCTCCCCAGGAAACTACTGAGGGATGTTGATTGTGCTGCAGGTTGCGTGGCATTACATCAAATACCTGGACAATGCGGTGGGCTCTGCAGAATTGGAAGAATGCAGTGCTTCCAGTTTCTTAGAAAACTTGCCTGGGAAAAGTCTTGGAAAAGATTAATCAACATTGTCTTGCCAGGCACGCTGAAGAGATACTTAAAGGCAGGCGTGCTCCTGAACGGATTCGATATTAGCTGCCTGTTATAGCAAAGGTGTAGAACATTTCAACAGGATCTACGCACCTGCATAATTTTCTTTAATTAATGGGTATTTAATCTGTTTTCATCATTAATTTAGCTTATCGGTTTGCATTACACCGCATTAAATGGAGTCTATGGAGAATGTCTTTTTATTTAGATAGACAAATGCTGCTGAAATTTGGTATTACAGTATTAACAACTGCTTCATTGTATTGTCTCCTGTGACCAGGGGAGACCATAACCATTGGAGATGTATCCCGTCAGGTGAAGCGGCCGCAAAACCCTGAGTTGGTGCCTGTCAAGCACAGTAAGTGTCAAAATGTCTATTGGTTGCTTTGCATATTTTGTAGCAATCTAGAGTAAACAAGAAATGGCAAAAACAGTTCTTATGTTAAGCATATTAGAAATATACTTTAAAGAATAAACATGTAAAATATACAGAGGTTTTAAGAAAATGTGTTTGCTGAACATTTTCAGGGAGGGTGTCACTCGAAATAGCTTAGGTCTTTGTTTTTTAATCATAAACCCAAATAAATCACAGTGAACGTGCATAAAAAAAGTTGCTCTCCTGAATAATCTCAAATAAAACATTTTACTTCATGAACAAATCTTTAACCTTCTATTGATTGCAACAAGCTGGTCCATGTAGAGGATTTGGAGAAATGCCGATATTATAGTGAAACTGCTTCCTGTTAACCATCGATGGTTTATCACTGCTGTCCATTGTAATATAATGCATGACAATTGTCAATAACACTGGCCCTAAAAGGGAAAAATATATATATAATAGGTGGCATTTTGGGAAATGGTCTGTATTTTTAGCAGAGAGCTTGGGTTGTGCTCATCTCAGTTGCTAGGCCTGAGTCAGGGTAGAATATGACAATGGGGTGTGGGTTATTAAAGGCATTCATGCATGTGTAGGGTTGTTACGGGAGGGCTGTAGGTGCATGGGATCCAACGGGGAATAAACACAGTGGGCGGAGCTCCGGGAGTACACGGGGGTGGGGTGCCCGCAGCGACGTCCGCATCAGGCAGCCTGGGGGGTTGTGATCCTGACGGGGGGTATAAAGGGGGAGGACAGAGAGAGCTCGTGGCTCAGTCTGGGAACGAAGGAGGAAGAAGGAAGATCTTCTAGTTAGAAGCCCTGGACTCCCCTCGACGCCGCCCTTGTAAGGGCTGCGGAGGATCGAGCCAGAGGCGTGGTTCCGTGAACCAGGGTCAGTACCCTGGGACTCCGGAGACCGTAGCCCGACTCACCAGTGTCGGGCCAGTTAGCCTCCCCTAGCACGTTAGTGGAGGACTTGGGAGTAGGTCAGGACTAGCTAGGGTGTATCCCCAGTTATCCGGGTGAGGGGGCCGCTACCCCCTCTAGTGCTGTCCTGTACCGACAAGCTTGAATAAACATACGTGTGCCTCAACCTGGGTGTCCAGCGTAATTACCGGTACTTCATCTGGTGTCAGAAGAACTACGGACATGGAAACACGCCAGACAGCTCGAGCCAGAGTACCGGAGGAGGACACTGCTGAAGTCATTGAGCCCGAGACGGCTCACCAAGACATGGCGCAGCCGGGGGCCGACGCGTTCCTACCGGGGCATCGGCATGAGGAGGGGCCGCAGCCAGACGCGCTACGGCTGGCTCACGAGAGACTGGCGGAGCTACTGTACGCCGCTGCCGCCACGCTGGAAAACATCACGCGGCTGGGGGCTGGTGGTCCACCACGGGGCGAGGGGAGTCGTCGACCTGAGCGCCTTCCCGCCATTTCTGAAGACTCCAACTTTGAATTTCCCGCCATCGTTACGGCAGCTGCAGAGGGCGTGGCCGGGCTCAACCTTGGGTCCGACACCGCTCTCGCTGGGACAGCTGCATCATCACCAGCGGAGGGAGCGTCATCACATCGGCGACAGGCGATTCCATCTGCCATTCGCGCCGACGCACAGCCGAGTCCCGGGAATAAGAGCCTGCAGACTTCCAAGGCGATCGCTGCGCTGCAACAACGGCTGCCTCCGCTGAAAGAATTTGTTGGTGCAGAGGGCGACTGGGGCGGCTTCCAGCGACGCTTCATCGCCCACCAAGAAATGGCAAGGTGGTCCGACGATGAAGCCCTCTGCGCGCTGCCGGCGCTCCTCGACGCAGACGCGCTCGCCGCCCTCACATCGGCGCCGAAAGAGAAGCGGTCTACTCTGCCGAAGGCGCTACAACTGCTGGCCGGGGTCTATGGACCTTCAGCAGAATGCAGAGAGCAGTTCTACGAGCGCAAGCGGGGTGAAAAGGAGTCGCCCCTGGCATACAGGACGAGCCTCCTAGCGCTGGCTAAGACGGCTTTTCCCCGTATGGACGATGACGGCGTGGACGCGATGGTCACGGAGAAAATACTCCTCCTGGCAGACGACCTGGACATCGCTGTCGTCGCACAGGAGGACGCTGAGATGACCTCTCTTCAGGCGGCGCGCCTCCTTCACGCCAACCTTCTGTCTCTGCGGCGGAAAGCCAGCAGGGCATCGGCAGGGCGTGCGGTGGCTGCAGCCACCCTTCCGACGGAGGAGCTCTTCGCCGTCGACCATCGACGGCAACAGGCGCAAGAAGTACGGTCGGCCCGGGACGGGTCAAGCCGTTTCAACCGCCCATCGTCTCCACCGGGGCTCCCGCGGTGTTTCAACTGCGGCGTCCGGGGCCACGTCGCCTCGGGGTGCCGCTCTCCGCGACAGCGCGGGACGACGCCTCGACGGGACGCCGGCCCTCCTCTTCCCAAGCTCCAGCAACATGATCCGGCGAGTCGCGGCACCACACATGCTTGGCCAAAGCACCCACCCGTTGCACACTCTCGCACCACAACAAACGGGGGGCCGATGTCGCGTTGCAAGGGGCCAACGCGGATCACTGCGGGGACTCAAATCGAGCCCAAACAGTGGTCCGTGTTGGCCCATCGCGTGGTAGCCGCGTCGTCAGGGTCGTCGGCCGTGGTCGGACACATTGACGGGGTAGAAGTACGCATCTTGGTCGATACGGGGGCATCGGCGACAATCATTTCGGAATTAATTTACAATATTCTGCCCGTACAAAGCCGCCCTTTAATGCCGGTTAACGTCCCATTCTATGCCGCTAACGGGGGCTCTCTCGGCATCATGGGACAGATTCGAGCGCAAATTTCTATTGGGGACATCAAATTGTCGGGGCCGATTTTCGTTTCCTCCTCGCTGGCGGTTCCGTGCCTGCTGGGGACGGATTTCTTAGGCAAAATGCCCATTCGTATTTTGATCGACCAAGGATGCATTGAGCTTCCGTCGGGGCGGCGCATGGCGTTCCTGCCATCCCCTGCGGCGGCTCCGACGGCGTTCGCGACGGTACCGGCGTTCGTTGTTAAGACTGTTCGTGTGCCGCCGGGAGCTCAAATGCTAGTGCCTCTGAAACTTCGTAAGCCCTTCGCTAAGGGCATAGGGGATCAGGGTGTTTTGCTGGGACCGTCTAGGGCCGGGGTTAATGGACCTCATTTGATTCCGGCCCAGACCGTTGTAAGAGGGGACGGGGACCCTTTCATCGCGGTCCTCAATGTGGGATCGCAGACGGTGGTGGTTCCTCAAGGGACGGTGCTCGCGCATGCGACGCCGATGCCCTGCGAGGTACCTGTCGCGAACCACGTTGGCTCTGCTTCCCGGATGCTCCCACATTCGGACAGCGATGAAGGGTGGCTCGACGCGCTTTGTGCGGAATCGACGGACCTGACAAATTCAGAGCGCCAACAGCTTAGAAGGCTACTGAGGGAATTTTCCGACGTTTTCAGTCGTGATAAATATGATTTGGGTTGCACTCACCTGCTGCGTCACCATATTGACACGGGTGACAGCGCGCCAATTCGCCAAAATCCGTTTCGGTTAAGTCCTGCCGAAAAGGACCATGTCAAATCGGCTGTTGATGACATGTTAGCCGCCGACATCATTTCTCCCTCCACCAGCCCGTGGGGAGCGCCGATCGTCCTGGTTAAAAAGCAGGACGGCTCGTTGCGGTTTTGCGTGGATTTTCGGCGCCTTAATAAAATTTCGGTTGCCGACGCATACCCGCTCCCACGGATGGACGAATCGCTGGACGCTTTGGCGGGAGCGCGATTCTTCTCCACACTAGATTTACTTTCGGGATTCTGGCAGCTTCCTCTGGACGATGATTCTAAGCCTAAAACTGCTTTCCGTACACCGCACGGCCTGTTCCAATTCAACCGGTTGCCGATGGGCTTACACTCAGCGCCGGCAACTTTCCAGCGATTGATGGAATTGGTTTTGGCTGGATTGCAATGGGAATCGTGCCTGATTTATTTGGATGACGTTATTGTCTTTGGTAAAACTTTTGATGAACATCTCCAGAGGTTGCGGGCGGTTTTCCTAAAGATGCGGGCTGCTAATTTGAAATTTAAGCCCCAGAAATGCCATTTGTTACGCGAGTCGGTGCGTTATTTGGGGCACATCGTAGGGCGCTCGGGTATTGCTACCGATCCCGCCAAAACGCAGTGTGTCAGCTCCTGGCCGACTCCCACCTCGGTGGGAGAGGTCAGGAGTTTTATTGGCTTCGCATCATATTACCGACGCTTCGTCGCTAATTTTGCAACGATTGCCAAACCCCTACACGCGTTAACATCTAAAGGGGTTCGGTTCCACTGGGGTCAGGATGAGGAAGCTGCTTTCTGCTCCCTTCGGGACGCGCTGGTGAAGGCTCCTCCCTTGATTTACCCAGATTTTTCGAGGCCGTTTTTGCTCGACACCGACGCGAGCAACACGGGTATTGGAGGCGTGCTTTCCCAGGTGGTTGACGGCGTGGAACGGGTGGTCGCGTACGGCAGTCGGGTGTTGTCTCCAACGGAGCAAAGATATTGTGTCACCCGTAGGGAACTGTTGGCAATTGTCTATTTCATCCAACAGTATCGCCCATATCTGTACGGTCGGCATTTCACCGTCCGCACAGATCATGCGGCACTGCAGTACGCCCTGAAGGTTCAACAGCCATCGGGACAATTGTCCCGATGGCTGGAGGTCCTCCAGGATTTCAGTTTTGAAACCACTTATCGTAAGGGCGTTCGCCACACCAACGCTGACGCTCTGTCACGGATGCCAACCGCCTCCGAATGCGCATGCCTCCTGGGGTCGGGGCGTTGCAAGCCAGTAGGGGACATGATGGTTCCGGTCCTGGCGGCGGCCGCCGACGATGAAACGGTAGTCCCCATTGATATCGCCGAACAGGGGAGAGATTCCCTGCTTGGATTGCCCGTTGATGAATGGGGGCGCCTCCAGTTGGAGGATGCCTCCCTCCTCGCGTTGCGTCGTCGCGCCGGGGAGAGGGGGCGTTTGACGGGTCATGCCGACGCATGGGAAACCCATGCGGGCTTGCTTATGCATTGGGACGGGAAATCCCAGCGTCACCGGCTGGTGGTCCCTTCTGGCCTACGGGGTAAGGTGGTGTGGGCTGCTCATGAGCGCCTCCTCCACCTAGGTACCCAGAAAACACTCGCCTTGCTCCAGCTGAATTATTTTTGGCCGGGCATGACTAGGGATGTCGCTGATCTGTTGGCGGCATGCCCTCAGTGTGCGCAGCGCAAACCACCAGCACGGGAGTCGAACCCGCCCTTGCAGTCCATCCAGGTCTCCAGAATAAATGAACTGGTCGCACTGGACATTCTGGGGCCATTCCCCGCCACCCCCAGGGGAAATAAATATTTGCTTACTGGGGTCGAATATTTTACGCGCTGGCCTATGGCCTGGCCCCTGGCGAATCAGTCGGCAGCAGCCATCGTCGACGCCTTTGTCCAAGGTTATGTCATGGACAAAGGTGCCCCGGAGCGGTTGTTGACCGACCAGGGTAGAAATTTTTCCGGGAAACTCCTAAAACAAGTCTGTGATCTCCTAGGAACGAAAAAAATTCGAACCTCTCCTTATCACCCGCAAACGGACGGGATGGTCGAGCGTCTGCATCGCACCATCTCGTCTATGTTGTCGCAGCAAGTCTCGGACTCACAGACTGATTGGGACTTACAAATTCAAGGGGTTCTAGCGGCATACAGATTGGCTCCCCATGCTGCGACGGGATTTTCACCATTCTTTCTTATGTATGGCCGCGAACCCGACCCACCTGTTCCGGCACAGCTGCAGATCCCCGCGCCGCTGGGTAAAATTAAATTGGATGAACACGTTAAATTTAACCTTGACAAACTGACTGAGGCGCGGGATGCTGCGAGGCTAAATTCTGACAGGCGTCAAAAGGCGAACGAGCGCCTCAGGCTGGCTCGCGCGCACGTGCTGCAGTGGAAGCCGGGGGACAGGGCATGGCTGCACTGTCCCCAGGTACCGCTCGCGACCTCCTCTAAACTCGTGCGCCCGTGGCGGGGCCCCGTCGAGGTTGTCGAGGTTTTGAGGCCTCAGTGCGTTCGAATCAAATGGGGCAGGCGCCGGTGGTTTGTACACCCCTCTAGGCTAAAACCGTTTGTTGCGGTGCGAGGGCCCACTCCACACGCGCGGGGCCAAGCATGTGGGGGGTCGACCGACTCGGAGGGTCCGTCGCTGCTCTCGCCTGATGTGTTGCCGGCTGTCCCACCCACAGGTGCACCGGGAATGACGGGCTCATGCCCTACAACCCACACGGGTGATGCCGACGGTCGCGCCACTTCAATCGCGACCTCATCTCGAAAGGGACAGCCGCCACCGGATGGTCCGCCGTCCGGGGTTGCCCCGTGTGACGGGCCTGCGGCAAGGACGCGCGCTAAGATGCGCAGACTCTTATAATATACAGAAAGAAGAAATTTTTTTTTTATTTCACGTGTCATGGTTACTGTATGCTGCGTCGGTGGTGCGCTCCTGCCACATTGTGTGTGTTGTGTTGTGTGTGTGGGCGGGGTGTGTGTGTTGTGGGTGCGTTGTGTGTCGTGGGTGTGCTGTGTGTGCTGGGGGAGTTCCTGGCTAGTTGTATATACGCGCTTTTACGGATTTCGTATTTATACGGGGGGGGGTGCGTCGGACATTCCCTTCGGGGGTGTGCTTGTTCTTCTTGTTGTTCTTGTTGTTGTTGTTCAATTTGCATTTTGTTGAAAAAAATGAGGCACACACGGGGTTGAGGGGTAAATGTTCCTTTATTGGAATTGTTGCAGCCGGGACGGCTGCGAGCTGTAATGGGGGGAGTGATGTAGGGTTGTTACGGGAGGGCTGTAGGTGCATGGGATCCAACGGGGAATAAACACAGTGGGCGGAGCTCCGGGAGTACACGGGGGTGGGGTGCCCGCAGCGACGTCCGCATCAGGCAGCCTGGGGGGTTGTGATCCTGACGGGGGGTATAAAGGGGGAGGACAGAGAGAGCTCGTGGCTCAGTCTGGGAACGAAGGAGGAAGAAGGAAGATCTTCTAGTTAGAAGCCCTGGACTCCCCTCGACGCCGCCCTTGTAAGGGCTGCGGAGGATCGAGCCAGAGGCGTGGTTCCGTGAACCAGGGTCAGTACCCTGGGACTCCGGAGACCGTAGCCCGACTCACCAGTGTCGGGCCAGTTAGCCTCCCCTAGCACGTTAGTGGAGGACTTGGGAGTAGGTCAGGACTAGCTAGGGTGTATCCCCAGTTATCCGGGTGAGGGGGCCGCTACCCCCTCTAGTGCTGTCCTGTACCGACAAGCTTGAATAAACATACGTGTGCCTCAACCTGGGTGTCCAGCGTAATTACCGGTACTTCACATGTTGTTGGCAGCTAGATCTTTAAGAAATAGTATATTTTAGCATTTAAATTGCTTCGTAAAATGACTTTCATTCCTTTGTCAGTCCACTGTTGGATCATGGTGGTTTTTTGACCATAGTTCATCATGCTTATTAATGTCGGTTGGTCAAGAGGCAGGGATACAATACCAGTTCAGATATTACTCACCACTGATACTAGCCACAGCTGAAAATGAAATCTGGCAATCTGAGTTTAATCTCCGGCCACAGCACAAGTGATATCTTTACAGGTTGTACTGGTCCTGGGCCCCCATTTCCTCAACCGGCACTTACCAGCTTTGGTAACTTATGGTTGAACAACCCCGATAACCAACATTGCATCGAGATGCCTTTGTCAGTGTATTGACAAAGGTCAGTAAATTGATGATGTCACAGTTACTCTGCAAAATGTTTTTGCTGCACGTGGATAAATGGGGTCCCGTTGTAAAACAGTGTTCATGTACTTTTGAACAACATGAGCATTGATACATTGGAGACATTACAAAACAAAATTTTTTTAAGCAACTAAAAATACTGTATGTACACCTGTTTTGAATGCATATTTTTTATGATTTCTGTACGTTTGGGCTTACATTTGTGCACGTTTTCCTATTTTTATTGTGTGTGTTTATTTTCTTCTACTTTGGTGCTCTGCCTTAACAGCAGGTCCGTTTTTCCCATCTTCTTACCTCTTCTCTGTTCTCTGCCCTCTTCATTTCCACAATTGACCCTTTCCTCAAGTCGTCCAATATGTACATTTTTGGCCTTCTCATTATTTTCCCACCCATTCTTCCTTCAATAACATCCTTCATTAAACCCTTCCAATACAGTTCTTCTCATGATGCTCATCATTCTTAAAGTTTTTATTTGAAAGAATGCAATAATCTGATTGAGCAAGGTGTATTGTGGCCCTGCGTGTGCTGTAGTTACAGGCTCATTGTCCCAATCCACCCTGGAACACCTGCGCTGGCTTCTTCAGAAAGATGTCTTGGGGCAGGATGTGTTCCTCATTGGGCCTCCAGGACCTCTACGCCGCTCAATCGCTATGCAGTACATGGTATACAGATTTAATGCTATGTTTTCTGTGTTGGAATACATCAATGTAATCAATGGCTTCTTTTGAAAGTGCACACATGCATAAAGTGCATGTACATACAGGGTTACAGTAAAAAAAATTCATATATTGACATTGCGTTTATAGCCATAGAACTGAGTGGATAAAACATAACTCTGTACTTTGAAACTATTAATGCCTTTATGACCAAAGCAGATGTTATCAGAGCCTACCTATCATAGGTGTAAATAATCATGACATCCTTTCAGATACATTTTATCTTCCCTTGACAAAATTATATCCATGGGTGTTCATGCAGAAACCAATGATGACCATTGTACAACAGCATAAGATCCACCAACATTCACAACTTTCATTCTCAAGTAACCTTAACAAGTTCCTTCAAAAGTTTGTAAAACGCACTTTCCTGCAAAGACTACATTCTGGACTGGATAATTATTTCTTCCAGTCACATGAAATATTTAGAACTTGAGGTAAAAAATGACTTTCAAACTAACTGGTTTTGTAGGTTTTTTTTAAATTAATCGATTACCATTCAGATAGAAAAGGCCAGAATGGAATTCAAACCAAATATTGGATGCATCCCTTGCAATCATGACAATGTTGCTGACATTTTTGCATGTGCAGGAGCTGACAAAGCGAGAGGTGGAGTACATCGCTCTGTCGCGGGACACGACAGAAGGTGACCTGAAGCAGCGGCGCGAGATTAAGGAGGGAAGCGCACACTACCTGGACCAGGTGAACTCACCCTCTGACACCCTTGGACGAGACAAGCTTACATTGGTCACAGGGCCCAAGTCTGAGCTTACCCAATGATGACAGTTTCACTGGACGAGATGATATCACCATGGGACACCTATCACCTTGATTATTTTTTATGAATACATGGCATTGTAAATAATTGTAAATAATTGCAAATATTAACAAACATTTCTCTATACTCCCATATATTATATGTGCTTATGTAAAAAAAATACGTTTATGTTTGTCAAATTCATAATGAGTGCATGTCTCAATGCGCTATGTATGTTTACAGATGTATATGTTATTCATCATTGATGCACTTTTCACTGAAAAGTATTTTGCACATGTGTTCAGTGTGCTGTGCGAGCAGCCTTACTAGGACGGGTGCTGGTTCTGGAAGGTGTGGAGAGAGCAGAGAGGAATGTGCTTCCAGTTCTCAACAATTTATTGGAGAATCGCGAAATGCAGCTGGAGGATGGACGTTTCCTCATGTCAGCACAGCGTTATGACAAGCTTCTACAGGTATGGCCACAGTGACATGGAGTTTTCTTATAGGGTTATTATGGTCCTCCATCTTTGGATGTCAATGCCTGAAGTAATCAGAGTATTTTATTGATTTCATTTAACCTTGATATATTTCATATGATTCACTTCCCCTTTGCACACACGTTTCTTCCTGCGATATTGGAAAAGAACCACATTGCACAGAAATCATTTGGCCAAGTGGGTGTTGGGGCAGGCCACTGTATAACAGAAATCTGGCTAGGATAGAAAGTGTTGTCGAGGTGTGGTGACATCAATAATTTCGGCCATTATGAAGTCTTGATCTTATCACAATTTACAAAATCGGCATCCAACAAAGGTGCATTGTTCAGCTGAAGGTGGATCTTCACTTGACTGCAGCGTCATCCCCTCGTGCTGTTGTCACAGGAGCACTCGGCGGAGCAGCTGGCCGCATGGCGGGTTGAGCGGGTGAGCGAGGAGTTCCGTGTGGTCGCGCTCGGCCTGCCCGTGCCGCGTTACCGCGGAAACCCGCTGGACCCGCCTCTCCGCTCCCGCTTTCAGGCGCGCAACATTCCGCACCCGCCCTTCAAGGTGTCCTACAATGTTGGAGTCGTTTTAAAATGATCATGTACACTTCCCAACAGGTCTATATTGAACTAAATAAAATGGGATTTTTCTTTTTATACCATTTACGAATGTGATGTGAAAATGTTAACATGACACAAACTATTTTTTTCTCCAATCCATTTAGATAACGGTGCAAGCTTTCATCTTAAGGAATAGCCGGAAGTATCAGCAGTCATTTCACAATTTCTTTCACGAGTTTTACCACCAATACTAATCTTAAATCAGTTAAACTTTGACAGTTATATTCTCAGGACCGCTGAGGAATGAATTTCCTACACTTGTAGGATGTTTCATTGTTTGCCTTTGTTGCAATATATTAAATGGTTACTGTTGCGATTTCCACAGGCCTATTATGTTAATATGTTTGATGTACCTACGCTCAGTCTGTGCTACTTGTCCATATAGGAGCAACTGGAGATACTCTACGCAGCCGCACCAAATGCTCCTCCTGAAACGTATGTTGATTTTCTATACAGCAATTGTTTTATACACTTTATGACAGTGTTTATATAAATAGCACACATTTCCATACGTGATTGCATATATGGCTTATTATGGACGCGCCAAGGTGTAGGGGCCTATAAAACTTGACATGACCAAACCAAGGTGCCCTAGTTGGTGGTGAAACATGCATGCTACACACATGAATATTATAGGAAAAAGACAATAGGTTCTACAATTATATATACTTGTAGCATTGGACAGAAACTCTAAAAGAGGCAAAAATGCACATGCAGAATGGAACCAACTGAATGGTATTTGTATGTGTAGTGACTGTGTATGTCACTGTGTGGTGCCGGGTTAAAGAAACCACGGCGGATAATGTGTTGGCATTATGTGTAGCCCACTTACTGAGGCGTAGTACCAGCCCTAGCGGGGCTTGGGTGAGCGCTGGTTAGCGTGGAGGCACCGCGAGCAGTGTGCGGTGCGGGCTCCCGGTGAGGGAGCGAGAGGGAGCGTCAGTCTGCCAGGGTTACGTTGGGGCATGATACATGGTTGACCTGCCGACACGTTACCGGATGATATTGGAGGGGGGCCACCGGTGGACGGGGGCCGCTGGGCGGTCACGTGGTATAAAAGAGCTCTCGGGAGCCTTCGGGAAAAAGCTCGAGAGATCTAGAAGGTGGGCGGGGTGAGGGGCGGAGCCAGCCCCAGCCCAGACGGATATAACGGGGCCCCTGTGGTGAAGAAGATCCATGTCGGGTAAAGGAAGCCTCTAGCCACGCGGTCCGGGACCCAGCTTGTGGTCCGGGCCGGAATAGCGAACCGTGTCTAGTCCTGCCATAGCGTGGCTAGATGGGCATTGAACACCCAAGTGTAGGTTATGTTATGTTGAAGTTACTGGAATAAATAGTGTTGCTCCCAAGACAACGTCTGCGACTCAGTTGGACTCACTATATATGTATCACACATTGTGTAAAGGGATTATAAATAAATGTCCTTGTATCTGCTAGGAGGGTACACCATCACCATCTGGGGAGGAGACTGGGATGGGAGACAGTCTGAGTGAAAACATTGCCCCATTAAAGTGTTTAACCGTTTTACAATCTCCCCATTTTTATAATTTTTTGCTTCTGAATATTCACCATTTCTACCATGCTCGTTTCCTCCCTGCCCTTATGCTCAGTCTTCTTCATTGCATCTTTTGTCACCTGTACTGTCTTCGTCATTCACTCCTTCCCTTATTTTTACAGTATTTTTCTTTTTCTAACCCTTCATGTAAATAATTAAGTACATTTGTATATCCCCTTTCTTTATTTCCCTTTTTTCCTGGTCTTGAATGATTCTCCACTGCATACCTTCATATACCCTGTCCCCTATTATTACTGAACCTCCATTCTGCTTCCCTGACTAACCCCCTCTGCGTGCCCACCTCATCATCTTACAAGTGTTGTCTCTCTCGCTGGGTGCAGGCTGGCCCAACTGCTGGGATTTGCAACGACAATGCTGACGCCTGAGGGCGCGACACTGGGTCTGCCTGACTTCCCCATGAACAGTCTGCTGCCGCTCGCCCGCATCCTCGTACGAGCATTACACAAATCGAGTGCTTATTTACTGCAATATACATCTACAGCGCTTTTGTCATTCCGCTGCCAGATGAGGCCATCACCATGGTGTATGGATTGTGGGGTTATTTGACCATACTTCTCTATGCTCATGTCGATTGGTGGAGGCTATGGACATTGATATGGGAGCATAGGAAGTACAGTGCAACAATGTAATTGGCTACACTGTTCACCAGGTATTCCTGCAACAGCTTCGAACAACCTGATGTGCATGGTGGTAGCCCATCCATAAACTAGCCACTCTCAACTTTGTTTCGCTTCTGTGATCTGCCACGGTCCGGCGCATTCGCAGTGATTTGGTCACATGCACAGCAGAGTGATGTATGTATACAGTTTGGCCTGCCTTTTGTAGAAAAACTTTAATTTTTTGGTATAATTTGGCAGAAATCTTTTTTGTGTAATTTTCTGTTATTTTCTATAGTAATTTTCCAATGTTGCTGTTTTTTATGGTTGAGGTGTTAATTGTAATGTGCTGAATGATGACGTGTGCGGTTGAGGTGCTAATTGTAATCTGATGAATGATGGTGTGTGTGGGTGTGTGTCGTTGCAGTCAATTGTGCCAGGGTATGATGCTGGGAAGCTGCTAGAGCAAGCGTTCCCGTACTCTGCTCTCCTTGGGCCTGAAGGGAACGCAGCGTTGCAGGACACACTCAAGGTACCGACATGGCTGCCTCAACTACTGACTATGGAAACTATTCTCAACCACTACTGTTTGCATTGAAATTGTCCTCCACTTCTTGGCCATTACTGTTTAGACAATAACATTTGATACTTCACAAAATTATTTTTACAAAAAATAAGTAGCAAAATGAGGGCTAAATCAATGCTAGGAATCACCTTCATTTCATTGGTCAGCAGGGATTATTCGGTACTCGATATGTTCGTAAGATTCTGTTTTTATTATCAGTTTAAATTCGTTGAGTAGCAAGTATGGTGTTCCGGACATGACAAATATAATAGAGCAAATCACTATGAAACCCTTACCATCTTGGGTCAGACAGAGAACCAAGTACAGTTTAGCTCTTTCGGTAAAGTCACGTAGGTAGAAATAATATACAATAAAACAAAACAATTATTTTTACCTACGTGACTTTACCGAAAGAACCAAAGAGTATGGATTCCTGCAGTCACGAAAGCTTCAAATCAAATTACAGTTTAGCTATAAAATTATTTTGTTTGGGGAGTTGGCAGGAGATTAAAATTGTTATTAAAATGCAATTCCTATTGTCCCCACTTATTTTCTTGCAGAAATTTGAGCTGGTGGGTGGTACTGGAGCTGCTCAGCCACGGCGCATCGAGAACGTGAAGAGTAGTGAGGCTGTGAATGACAGTGACGCTCGCTCGGCAGTCATCACAGCTCTCTTTGGGGACAAGAGGTTCTCCTTTAAGGTGCCTGACACATGCGCGCTCATAAAAGTATGACAACGCTCTACCACATGAGCAATGATGCTACACCTCTCGCAGATTTACGGCAAGTGTATGAAGTGTGGTTGGTTTTCTGTGTATGGTTACATGTGTGTAGGTGATGACAGGCATGGAGGATTTGAAGAGACCAGTGGCATCAGGCGGGTATCACGAGACAGAGGCTCATGCTGGTCTGCTGGCAGACATGGTCCTGTCTCACACCACCTCTGACTTTTGTCTCCTTGGGGGAAAGGTACGTGCACTCTAACATCACAACACGATGTTTTCTGCAGCGTTTTTTTCCACAGCCATTTGTGTTTTACTCTGCAGTATTGCATTTGTGTAATATATGTGCATGCAAATATACTTGTGACGGATAGACAGCTGGGTTCATGACATTGTTGTCAAGGGGGCCAGGAAGGTAGTGTGATTGAAGGTCAGATCAGATGCTAGTGTCAGAATTAGCTGTTTGTGTTGATGTATTACCAGGAGCCCCATGAAAATTAAATGTTAATCTTAAGGAGACATTCTAAAAATGTACTCGCATGCTCATTTGTGATTTGCTTTGAAAAAGTTGTCAAATTAAAGTCTGTTTTAGCAGTTTTTGTAACCCTATTTGCAGCCATATCCTGCAGCTTTAAATGCGTTTTCATTAGGGGTCGCAAATTGAATGTAAACTCGGTCATAGGATTACAGTGGATTAGAATAATCATAAATGCCTGTTTTACCAGATAAACTCATTATTGGGAACATTCTAACCTGCTTTCATTAATCAATGAAACATGGCATGCTTTTGCTGTTCAGTTGTTAAACTCTTTAGGTGTTTTGCTGTGTTGACTTTGCCTTTTCTTCGTGCTTCCCCAGGGTTGTGGTAAAAGTATTCTAGCTCGAGCATTTGCTGACATGCTGGGCTATCACATGGAATCAATCATGCTTTATCAGGTGAATATGAGAGATGGTCATTTAATGTGGATTACATTTCTGTGATGATTTGTATATCTGGACAAAATTTTATATGAGGTATGTGCATATATTTGCATGTGAGTATGTGTAATGTTGGTAATCTGAGGAGGTGTTATCTCCCTGTATGGGTGGATCAGGGGTCAAAGACAAATATCCCCCGTATAGCCTTAACAGACTATTGGGGCAAGTGCTGTTAGCCAACACCTATGAAGGCCGGCACGGCACACGAGGGGGTGGGTGGCCAACACCATGCCCGGCCGCCTTTGTCTCCCCAGTGACAATGTTTACACACCACACCAGGTACTTATTTGAGGCCGAGTCGACCTAGGATAGGCCCAGTACCGGTCAGCTAATCATCACTGGTGAGCAGGAATAAAACTCGGGTCGCCGGATTCGTAGTGCAGCGTGCAAATGGCTACACTCCTGATCAGGGGTGGTCAGAGCACTGAACAAAGCAACAACGAGGGTCAGCTAGGGTTTTGAGCTGGATTACTTGAGCCAGAACCAAGCCTGAACTGAGCCGTGAATAAGAATAAGGGCTTGGGACTGAATTTTGGTAGCCACCCGTAACTAAACTACATTCTCAAGTGTAGTTAGTTGATGGTCCTGGGTTGCTTAAGAAAATGACTTTAAATGTGGTTTAACTATTCATTTGACTAAGACAATGAAAAATATTGCATCGACTGCCACGCGTGGGTATTTCTCAGTAGCACGGTGTTTGGGACAGTGCTCCAGCTCATGTGCAGGTATGAGGTGGATTATTATATCGTGAGAGATGGTGGTGGCTTGGGGAGGCCTTCGTCCATCACTGGATTGACCATGGCTGCTGACGATGATGTCAATGCATGAAGCCTGCCACAAACACCAATGACATCACTTCTGCCTAGTGGTCATTTGAAATTATGTAATATCATTGTGTCTGTGATATTTGCATGCAACATTCTTAAATGTGTACCTGCTGCAGTGTGTAAACATCACCATTGAGGAGAGGCGGGCATGTGTGATGCTACAAGCCACATGGCTAGCAGCACATGCTTAGCAGCATGGCACATGACCAAACAGTCTCTTCGTGCTATCGGAAGTGCTTTGTCTTTATTGTCGCGATGGCGCACTCTGTAGGACATGACTGCCCGGGAGTTGCTGCAGCAGAGAGTGACGCTGGTTAACGGCGACACTGCGTGGCGGCCATCCCCCGTGGTGACAGCGGCGCGTGATGGTAGCCTGCTCCTCCTCGACGGCATTCACCGTGTCAACCCTGGCACACTGGCTCTGCTGCACCGGTACTAACCACCCGGCGGGTGCTCACGCCAATCCTCTCGCATTGTGTGCGTATGGTCAAGTCTGAGTGTGGAGGCAACTTATCAGTCACAGTAGCAAATGCACTGTCCCATGTTTGGGGGGAGAAGTAATCGGAAATTGGGCTTACCGTTGTATGAAAGCTCTCTTTTAGAAGAGGTAATCCAGAATAAACATTGGATTTGTGTCGTATATTATGTTATGAATGTGGCCATCTTACAGAAGAGTCATAACTTACAAACCGATCATCCCACCTGGGGTAATAAATTAACTACAACTTTATGTGAAGGTAATAAAATAGTTGAATAATAGTACAGGAATGTGGAATTTATACATCTTGCTCAGCACAGGCAACAAGGATGAGCATTGAACCCACACTCGTTTGAATGAGAAGATGCTGATTTGTTCACACTTTGTGGTAGCAAATTGTTGACATTACAGCATGAATATACATGGTGAGAATTAAAAGCTTGTTGTAAAACCAAAACTACGTGAAATACTTTACTTTATTAGTTATTTAAAATGCGGTTACCTACTTGCAGTAATTAATATTTTACTGTTTGCTCATGTATATATCAGTAAGGTTAAATGTTAATGATCTATATGTTGCATCCTCTATAAGTTTCTGCTCATTTGGCAATGTGTTGGTGGCAGGTTGGTGCATGACCGTGAGCTCACGTTATATGATGGCTCACGTCTGATTGGTGCTGATCGTTATGAAGTCCTACAAAGAGAAGCCGGTCTTAGTTCTGAACAGCTAACAGAGAGGTACACTGCATATGCACACCTCTTATACTTAAGGCAAGTAGGCCTAATAAGTCCCATGATGCACAGGCGTCTTGTGTTGGTGGAATCGGTGTGGGGCCAGGTCCTTAATGGGTTAACACTTCAGCTTTGTGAGTGGGCACATACTTTCTTTTCAATACATCACTCTTCTGTCTCCTTTCATTGTTTATGAACATATTTCTTCTCTTTCATATCTATATTCTGAATACTCTTTCTTCTATCTTTTATGTCTTTTGTCATTACGTCTCTCGGATTATGTTATATTTATGTTATACATACATCTCTCCACGATATTTTTAAAATTAATACATTCCTACACTGACTCATATTGTCTAATTACACCTCTCACGTATCTCTTTGCTGTTTCTTTTTGTAAATATATTTCTCTCGTATTCATCTTCAAATACATCTTCTTTCTCTTGTATCTTATGGATACACCTCTCTTCCGAACACATTGCACTCTTATCTCGCATCTATCTCACAATAAAATATCTCTTCCATTCAGTTGGTTGGTAATCTGCAGTTCCATTGTCCAAGTTGTTGAAATCTTGGGGATAAGTAATGCCCCTGACATTCCATCGGTGTGTTTCATTGAGGGCTTTTCACGTTATTGTACACTTATGTATCGGTTTTAACAGGGGGGTGTTCCCAATCCACCCAGCATTCCGTGTGGTCGCTCTTGCGGAACCAGCTGCTCCAGGCCCCACTGCAGGCAACCCCCAGCAGTGGCTGGGCCCTGAGGCGCTCTCCATGTTCCTGTACCACACAGTACCGCCGCTCACTCCTGCTCAAGAGATGGACATCCTGCGTGCTATGGTAAGAGTGTGAGGTGAGCTCGTATCATTCATATTGAATGGATTGTTGTCCTCACCTGATGTTGGCACCATATTTCGTCACCTTTGCCTTCACCTGCACAGACTTATCTCTTAGCTGTGTCGGGGAGCCTCCGGTAGGTTTTTTTAATTTCCTCACGAATTTCCGGGAAGTGTTTTTCTACTTTTCGAGGCAAAAATGTAATGTGACATAATAAAAAAAAAAATGTAATGTGACACATTTTACAGCATCATAACATGTTTTAACTACACACGTTTGTACATGTTTCAATAATTTAAGCTGAAAAAGTAGAGAGTTACAATTTATTAAATAAGGTATGAAGTTTAAAAGGGTGACCTTCACTATCCGTATATATATTTGAAGTGAAATGTTGGGTTTGTTTGGGGTACTGAAGGGGATGTGACTGTATTGTGCAGGTCCCAGGCCTTCCCCAGGATGCTGCACATCAATTACTGCAGCTTGCACAGCGTCTACGCAAGGCCCGGGACCCAACTGTAAATCATACAGAAATACACACAAATACAAAGATCCCCCGTATAGCCTTAACAGACTGTTGGGGCAAGTGCTGTTAGCGAGCACCTATGAAGGCCGGAACGGTACACGAGGGGGTGGGTGGCCAGCACCACGCCCGACCGCCTTTGTCTCTCCAGTGGCGATGTTTACACACTGCACCAGTTACTCATTTCAGGCTGAGTCGACCTAGGGGAGGCCCGGGACCGGTTCAGATATTCGTCACTTGGTGTTGGCCATGAGCGGGAATCGAACCCGGTTCGCCAGGTTCATAGCGCAGCGCGCTAACCGCTACACCGCTACGCTACCGCTCCCCACACACAAATACACACAAACGCTCACACACAATTACAGTTGCCATGACTATTGAGTGTGGGTTAGCGAGACAGGTCTTTGAGTAATCACCCAGAGGTCCACAACCAAAGGAAAGATGTAAAACCAAATGAAGGTATACTGCAAGAGCAGACTTAGGTAGTTTGTGTTTATGCAACATTTGATGATTCTGGAAGAAGGAAGGTAGATATGGGGATGTGGGCTGACATCAGCATTTTTGCTTCAAACGTACAAATCAAATGTGAATTCCACCGCTTGTTCACACATACACATGCCATTTGGTTTCCGTGATTTTTAAAGCAAACGGTTCCAAGTTTCCCTATTCTGTTTACTAGTGTAAAAGATCTAACGGTACTTAAATGTGTCTTCTCACACAGATGCGGTCCTTGGCTGCGTCTCTGTCAACACGGCAGCTGTTAAGAATGTCCAGACGTCTTGCGCGCTATGAGGGCGAGGATCTGCATGCTGCAATCCACAAGGCCTGCCTCTCCCGGTAGCCCATCCGCCCATGTGTTGCAACGAAGTGCTTGTGTGTGTGTGTATATATTGTTAATGTGTGCAATATCGAAGTGGCTATTTGTAAATTTATCTCATATGAAAGGTTTACCTATTTGGTGGTATGTTTCATTATTTAAAAGAATGATAAAACCAAGTTAGCTGCAACATGTAGCTTTTAGTGTATTCAACTCTCACTAACAGTAATTTTCAAATGATTTCACAACATAGTTGATTGGTAGGTTGCGTATGATGGCATAAAGTGTGGGTACTGCCACCTTTTCAAAATATCTGGCCAGTGTGAAAGAGCAGGCCAAATAATCTCTAGAGATGTTCTCTCGAACTTCCTCGACTGCAGACCCTTCTGCCAGCAGTGGCTACACCTTTACCTGTTTACTTTTCATTAAAACATGTGCCTGTCTGCTCTTGTATGTCTGAAGGTTTCTTCCCAGCTTGGCACGTGCTGCCCTCCAAACTGCCATGCAAGATGCTGGGCTTGAGACCACTGGAAAGGATTCTGAGCAAGCAGACATTATAAGTTAGTGCCCTGGACACTATGGACATAGCATACACATTCATCTCACTCGTTTTGTGGTAGTGCACGTCCTTGGTCCAGTGACTGAGAAGCTGAGTTTGTGAATTTTGCATGGATAAGTTATTTTTTTAAAATTACAATTAGAGATGAAATGTGTGGGATGTGAGATATATGTTGGAAGCAATGCATTCAAAACATGAAATCCAATTCAAGAACATGTCACATTGATCCAATATTGCTTTCTGCCAAAGAAGGCTAGAGGTTGGATTTTTTTAATGAGCTCGCATTTAGTTGCAATCGTTGTTTCAATTCATGGAAAGTTACATTTTGAATTTAGCAAATGTTCATTCGCAAGACTTATCTGGATAGCCCATGGGGCAAAATGGTGAAATCCGTGCGTCCTGTGTTTGCATTTGCAGCTGAGGTACGGGATGGTGTCCTGCACATTGGAGATGTCACTGCCCCAGTGAGCAGCACCGCTGTTCAAACAAAGGTGCCAGACATCCTCTTCTACGACAACCTGCAGGTCAGTAATTTTAGACTGCGTATTGGCAGTCTATGATGTAGACTGTAGCAATGGTTATTAAACTGAGTGAGCGTAATGGCAGTCTATAATGCAGACTGTAGCCTGGTTCTTAACCTGAGTGAGCGCACTGGCAGTCTATAGTGTAGACTTATTCTGGTTCTTTCAGTAATAAAAAAAATAAGAATAAAAAAAACCACGATGTTTCGATCGCAACACAAGCGGTCGTCAGGAAAAGGGGGGTTAGCCTCTAAAGGCAAACTGTTTATAAAGGTTTAGAGATGGGCGTAGCTAGGGCTGAACAATTAATCGATCTCAAATCGCAATTTGAAACAATGCGATTAGCAAATCGCAAAGGCTGCGATTTTTAGTGATTTGAAAAGTCCTATTACTTTCTTATTGGAATTGTTTTATTATTATAACTTTATTTATGTAACTTAACTATTGTTCTATGTTTGATTGTTCTATTTCAATTCAAACATTTTAATATATACATGTTGGAAGAAATGCATATATTTTAAGTTCTCATCCTTGCATTAGAATATATAGAGCAGTTCGTATTTTGATGGTATTATGTGGTACCGATGCCGGTAGTAGGTCTACACCAATCAAAGCATTGCACCTCGCTCCACACACCCAACACTGCTGACGGGTGGAGGTTAACAAGGAAACAGAAATCAAGTCATGACCCAAAGTGGTTGATGACATCTTTCCAATGATTGCTGAGCTTATAACCATCCTCTCGGTTGAAATTGTGTCTGTGTCTGTATATATGGATGGCTTCATGAACGAATCTTTGTTGATAGCCAGTAGGCTTGCAAAGTGCCATCATCTCGGAGAAATCAATTTCGTGTGGGCCAGCCGCATTAAAATAATGATCAGCCACGGTAGAAGTATTGGTCCTACCGTGTTTCAAATCTGCCTCTGCAGTCACGAAAGTTTTAAGTCAAAATGTAATGATAATGTTTTGCTTGTGTAAGAATGCTTCAATTCACAGTTTGTTGAAGAAATGTATTTAGTCACATAGGCTGGTGTCTGAAGGTGAAATTGTTTCCGTGACATTTATGTTGTCTTGATTGTCATAACCTACCACAACATAGCACGTGTTTTCTGTCAAGGCATTACGAGCTGATGAAGGAAGTCTCACAAATTGACTGGTTGTATATTTACAGCACCTTCGTGTGATGGAGGATATGCTGAAGGATTTCAATCTGGGAGAACATCTGCTTCTTGTGGGGAATCAGGTAGCATCACAAAGACATTTGTGTTATTTTCTTAATTATGTTTTGTGAAAAAAATTTTCTTTATGAATTTGGCCACTAAATCTTTTTCTCAAAAGAAATGTTGTTTCAATGGTATCTTAACTAACCATGAATAGATTATACAAAAAATGGAGGATGCAGTGGTTCAGTAGTTTCACTCATTATTCGGTCTGCTCGGTCCCCTGCATTGCACCTGCTGTGTGACCTCCGATTACCACGGTTGGCTACGTACGGTGCGAAAGAAGTGCAACATATGTCCTTACGTACGACCTGTCGCTAGCACCTTCTATACTTGAACTGGCGCTAGCACCTTCTATACTTGAACTGGCGCATCCACCTTACACCACCGTTAACCTTCTAAAGTCACTCAGAGCCAACCTTATAAGCCATGCAGCCACCATTCGGTGAGCAAAACGGTTGACATTAAAGTGCATGCTGCTATTGAGAAGAGTATGTAGCTCTCATGGTTCACAGGTTTGATATTGTGGATTGCTTAACCCATCCTATTACAGTTTTGCACAACCTCAAAAACAACAACAACTCTTCCAGAAATGGCTTGTTGATGCTGATTTGTGTACATCTGTGTAGGGTGTGGGGAAGAACAAGGTTGTCGACCGATTTCTACAACTGCTGAACCGTCCTCGCGAATACCTGCAGCTGCACAGGTATCCAAAACTTTACTTTGACATCCATTCTTTAATTTCTCCTGAGTTTGGCTCGAATCTGACGCACCTTTCCTCAATTCAGCTGACTAAATTGAAAATTAATGCCAATCCTCAAATTACTGCAAGGTATGATTATTGGCATCAGTGGTTTTGCTGATTTACTTAACCAGTAAGTTCATTGATACATGGAGAATCCAGAATTAAATTGATGACATTAACAATATGCATTGCATAAGTACTACATTTCGATTTAAAGCTTTCGTGACTGCAGGGATTCATATTCTTGGTTCTTTCGGTAAAGTCACGTAGACGGGAAATAATAAAATAATCGATTGCAATCGAAACGTCGTGAGAATTTTATTGTTTTATTTGTATTCTTTTATTATTTTCCTTCTACGTGACTTTACCGAAAGAACCAAGAATATAAGTACTCCATTTTATGTTATTGTTTACGAATTTGCTTATGTTTGTTTTGCTCCATAAGACTACTTCATACATAACTTTTAAACTTGACTCAATTTCAAAGTGCTCTCTATACAAATGATGCCATTGTTCTCTTCTCAGTGTGTGCCTTCCATTGTCTTACAGGGACACCACGGTTCAGAGCCTGACATTGCAGCCAACTCTCCGGGATGGAGTCATTGTGTACGAGGACTCCCCACTTGTAAGCAGCGGCACTCTGCTGCCGATTTGCTTAGTAGAACTGCACCTGACTAACACAGCTGGCAAATGAAGGCAAAGAAGGCATTTTTTTTTTACTTTTGATTTGATCAGGTAAGGCCCACTGAGCTATGTAGCTCTTTTTCAGAAGCAACCTGACCACGAATGATAGCTCAACTAAGTGACTTATCACGTGGAAATTTATAGCAGCTGGATACGCTAAATGCATGTTTCTAAAGTGCAGGGAAAACCCGGAGGACCTGGAGAAAAATCCACGCGGCCCCGGGGAGAACATGCAAACTCCAAATATACCGGCATCAAAGTCAGGATCGAACCCACGACCTCTTGTTTTCACGTGTAAATACGGCAGTAAGGGAGCTCACGAGAGAGTAGAGCTTGGAGGTGGGATGTCGACTTTGCATCAATGACGAGATTTATGAGAAATGAAGAAAACATCAACAGCATTCACTGTGATGGCCTCCTGAGATTGACTGGAGAGAGAAGATTGGACAATGAGGATTCTTAATAGAAACCGGTGACAGTCCAAATGTTGAGGAGGTGGACAGAGGGATATAGGCAACTGTGCTAATCGCAGGTTTGGATGATGCAGCTCCCCAACACAACATTCTGTGTACCGGTTAAGATGGGATGCACGTCTGTGTGCCTCTGTGGTAGGTGCGTGCCGTGAAGCAGGGCTATGTGCTGGTGATCGACGAGGCAGACAAGGCTCCAGTAAACGTGACGTGTGTGCTCAAGGCGTTGGTGGAGAACGGAGAGATGCTTCTTGCCGACGGGCGCCGCATATTGGCTGGTACTCACTGGAGCAGAGATGGCCTGACGTTTGTCTCGCCTTGTTGACGTGTGCACATTAATATCCATTTGCAGCATTATGTAAATGGTGTGGAGCGGTGACGTAGTAGTTTTGTCTAATGAACCCCGCCACCCGAGTTTTAATACATACTACCAATGGCCAACACCAGTGGTGAATTAAATCTGAAACAGTCCTTCACGAACCCGCAGTGACCATCCTGGTGAAGCATGGTCAAACAATCCTCTATGCCTTCATCAAAAGAGTTAAATACGATGCATTGAAGACGAAGGGTGAGATTCTCATCTTGTCTGTTGAGGGGTTTGCAGAAAATTTTGGTTGGAACGAGTAGCATCACACCCAGTACGTCCATCTGAATATCTTTCTCCTATCGTCTTGACTATACCTCGTCTTAATGAATCCCTCTCACGTCCTCTAAAATATCTCATGAATACATCTATCTTTCACCTTTCGTCTGAATAATGGAAATATTGTAGGCTCCTTATATTTACAGCAGATGGCGCACTTTAGTTAATAGCACTGTACAGAACATGCCATGTGGCTGCAGGAATTCAACCATCAATTATGTGCAGACTGGCTCAGCGGTGAACTCACTGACCCTCAAACCCCAACCGCTCGAGCATGCGGGGCAGGGTGCATGCATGTGCGCCCCATGTGTGCTTGTGCACATACATGTTTAGGTGTGTACACAAGAGTTAGGTATTTCAAATAAAATTATGTTAAAGCAAATTGTATATGTGTAGTGGGTCCAACTGAGTTGCAGACGTTGTTCCTTTTAGAGGCAACATTTTTATTTGTAACACCGTAACACTGTAACACAAGGGGGTAACTGCCCCTTTACCAGACTACAGCGAGTTACTGCTATGAAGGGTCGATCCCTCACTCGGGTCTCCGACCACATGGTTGCCTCGTAAGACGGAGAGCTTCAGCTTGAGACGTAGAGGTAGATGTTAAACTTCCAGCTTGTAGATGTTGACCTTCCAGCTTGTAGGTGTTGAGCTTCCAGCTTGTAGACGTTGAGCTTCCAGCTTGTAGACGTTGAGCTTCCCGCTTGAGACGTAGAGCTTCCAGCTTGTAGATGTTGAGCTTCCCGCTTGAGACGTAGATCTTCCCGCTTGTAGAATGTAGCGACCCCGGTACCTCTCAGGGACCCGCCTTATATCCCTCTCCGGTCGGGGCCGCTCCGCCCTCGGCCCTGCCCGCCTTCCCGAACATTCTCGTTCCCTCTCGATCCTTCTCAAGACCTCTCTCCGGACACGTGATCACCCCCGAGTCCCCCCACCTGGGGTCCCCTGTATGGACATGCCGGACCACGTGTCTACGGGGTCAACCAGATTGCCACGGCCCGGGCAACCTTGCCCCTGCGCTGACACTCACCCCCTCCCCCTCGGGGGAGCCCCCACCACATACTGTGCGTGGTGCCCGCACTGTCCTAGTGCTCGCCAAGCCCCGCTTGGGCTGGTATTACACACAGCCACCCACACGGTGCTGTCCACGATGTAGGAACATCGAACGGCACGACTCTTCCGGGCCGGCACCATACAGTGACATCCCCGATGTCACTACACATGTTAAGAATAAGTATTATTAGTCACGTGGTGCATATAAGATAGTAAAACTACAGCATGCAAAGTAACAAAAATGTGTCAATCATAATTCTCACATCCACATATGATTAACTTCTGGAATGCATTCAAATGTTAAAATGCTGATGGCTCGTTGCACCTCGGTGAATCCATGGTCTGACATCACTCATCACCAAACCTCAGTTACCAAAACTGTTTAAGACTCTATAAACGATATTTTCTGAATAAGGGTAGTCAGCATAAACATACATCTTTCTTTCCTCTGAGGAACAATTCAAATAGACCCTGGTGTTATTTTGAATCAACCTGTTATTTTAAGTGTTATTTATATCGACTTGTCATCTCTAATTTTACTGGTATCTGGCATATCACTATACCACTATACCACCATACTACCGTGGGGAGTGGTGTTATAGTGGTTTGCACATTTTGCTACGAACCCGGTGACCCGAGTTTGATTCCCCTAGGTAGACTCCAACTCAAATTAGTATTTGGTACAATGTATAAATATTGCCACCACGCAGACAAGGCGTGGTGCTGGCCACCCATCGCCTCACCTGCAATCCCGGCCTTCATAGGTACTTGCTTAACAGCACTTTCCCCAATAGTCTGTAAGGCTATACGGGGGATCTTTGTTTTTGTCTGTTAATGTGGAGGGTTGAGCGTTGGGGAGAGTAGAGTGAGAGAGGGGAGAGGTGGGCAGGGAAGAGAGTCCATTAAGGTTCGTAATAATGGTTTCTTTCAGGAATGTATTGAGAGAAATTGGAGGCATTGGAGAATTGGGGAGATGTAGTATTGTTTACGGGGTGCGGGTGATAAATTTAGCCTTGGCATTTTGGGTCAACTGGAGCGTGTAGGGTGATGAGGGAATTGAGAAGAAAGAGCTACAGTATTTTAGTCAGGATGTGACGAATGCATGTTTGAGGGTCTCATTGGCAGTTGGGGTAATTAGACAAAGATCCCCCATATAGCTTTAACAGACTGTTGGGGCAAGTGCTGTTAGTGATTACCTAATGAAGGCCGGCACAGCACGTGAGGGGTTGGGTGGCCAACACCACGCCCGGCCGCCTTTGTCTCCCTCGTGGTAATGTTTTACACATCACATCAGGTACTCATTTGAGACTGAGTCGACCTAGAAAAGGCCCAGGACTGGTTTTGATAATTGTCACTGGTGTTGGCCGTGAGCGGGAATCGAACTCGGGTCGCCGGGTTTATAGCGCAGCACACCAGCCGCTAGACTACCGGATAAGAAGAGTGCATGTACTCGCACGCACGTGTGAGGGCATGTACTCGCACGCACGTGTGAGGGCATGTACTCGCACGCACGCACGTGTGAGGGCATGTGCGCACACGCACGTTGAGGGCATGTGCGCACACGCACGTGTGAGGGCATGTGCGCACACGCACGTGTGAGGGCATGTGCGCACACGCACGTGTGAGGGCATGTGCGCACACGCACGTTGAGGGCATGTGTGCACACACGTGTGAGGGCATGTGCGCACACGCACGTTGAGGGCATGTGCGCACACACACGTGTGAGGGCATGTGCGCGCACGCACGTGTGAGGGCATGTGCGCGCGTGTGTTTTTGTATATTAAGACATGTTGGTATGTGCTGTAAATTAGTGGATTTAGTAATGTATACTGGCGAGGTGTTTGTATTTTTCTAAACATATATGTGCATATGGGTGCGTGTGTTTGCAGCCCCAGGCAAGGCAGCAGATCGACCAGGGGTGGTTTCTATGCATGCTGACTTTCGCATGGTTGTTTTGGCAAACCGGCCTGGTTTTCCATTTCTGGGAAATGATTTTTTCAGTGCAATGGGTGAGTCGCATTCCACAACTGGATGACTTATTAGCCCATAAGACTCTACATGTAGAGTGCAGACAATAACTTGTCATTTTCAATAAATCCATATTTTCTTTCACTACCCGGTTAACATTCTCTTTAAGGAGTCAAAGTAATTGTTGGAAATTCCATCTGTTTTACACATTATTTATGATATGTTTATATAGTGTAGATAATTACCTATTTTAACAAGTTTTTTCTTCCATAATTTCATAATTCTTTCATGACAAATAATTTCAAGGCTCTTTCAAAGAATAAACCACACTTAAAAATGCCTCATTACTGGAATGCTATAATAAACTTTTAACTTATAAACACTTCAACAATTCATTAATTACACTGGCAAATGTATGACTAAATTAAGCTCTACAACCACCCAAAAGTGGTAAAGATATTTTTACTGATCAGGTATTATATAAAAATATATTTACCTGTTTGCTATCTTGAAAAAGCTCAGTGTAGTTAATGTTTGAATTCACATTTAAATAAAATTTATTTAAATAAATGATTGGCTTTTCAAAAGCAACTAGAAATAAATCTGTTAAATTTCAGGGGCTCTATTCTCATGTTGGAGGAATGGCCATTTTGAGAAAAAGTTGCTTTGAAACACCATTTTTATACTCAAAACAAGTAAGAAAAAAGGCAACCAATCAAGTCGGCACAAAACATTTCTGCTGATATTTATTTTGGCTCATTAACTAAGCTTTCATAAAAATATAACAATCCTAGTTTGCCTCAACCAAAAGGTGCCTTACTATGCCTTAATTGGGCCCTTTCAATCTTTGTGGTTTCCAGTTTGGAAGTGTACTGTAAAATCATAGCAAATTCTTAGCTATATCATCGTTTCTTTGAGCATTTTAAATTTCCAATAAATCGTTGAGCATCCTCGAATTGCATCATTCAGATCTCATTGTTTGCCAAGGTCCATTGAATCCTACAATTTATACACATTCCCACAGTTGGCACAAAACATCTTCAGTATTTTAATAGCATCATAAGAAAAAAAAAACGTGAAAAGTTTGTACCTGTTGACCTAAATCAATCCTGCGCAACTTTGCACTTGCTTTGGTGTCGCACGAATTCTAGGGGACATATTTGCATGTCACGCGGTGGAGAACCCGTGCCGCTCATCGGAGCTGGCCATGCTGCAGCGCTATGGGCCACGCGTGCAGGTCAGCTCGCTCGAGAAGCTCGCCGCCGCCTTCGGGGAGCTGCGTGGCCTGGCGGACGCCGGCCTGGCGCCCTACCCTTATTCCACGCGTGAGCTGGTCAGCGTGGTCAAGCATCTGCAGGTGAGCCTGGGCCTGGGTGATTCGCTTGATGAGTGGGTGGAGTTGGGGGGCAATTCAGAAAGAGTCTAATCAATGATTTAATGTATGTATGTTGAACGACAAACTAAACACAAAAAGCAGTTCTAAAGCAATGAGTTTTCAATCTAGATTTAAAAGTGCATCGCTCCAGTGGCTTCCTAATATTGGAAGGAAGAGCATTCCAGACGGCCGCAGAAGCGCATCTGAAAGCGCGCGATTAATACACTTAGTGGTAGCTATCTTTCTGTATTCATGTATATTCTGTGTGTGTGTTGTGCTGCAGATGTTCCCAGACGATGGGCTGTGGGGCGCTGTGCGCAGCGTCTTTGATTTCGATGCCTATAGCCCCGAGGCGCGCGACATGATCCTCTCTACCCTGCACAAGCACGGCATCCCTGCCGGCGCACACCCTGCCAACGTGCAGCTGGCCAAAGAGTAAGCTGAGATGAATGAAAGAGAAAATGTATTGCCAGACGGGACGCGTTGAGTCAATCCCATGGCTTCAGCTTAAATTGGAGAGATACCTTATGATTAAGCAAGTCTGTGGAAATTAAGCGTCATGTATGTTGGTGGTATATTATCACATTTCGGGAAGATCTTTGCAGTTTGTTTGTCTGCCAGAGTCGAGGAAAACACAATCTAGATATTTTCAATGATAATTATCTGAGAAACATTATGAATGGAAAACAATCAAGTTTTACTGCTAAATATGTGTATTAGTTTACTTTCTAATAACATATCTGATGAACATTTTTAAATATAAAACATTGTTCCTTGATGCCAAATGCCCTAGCACTATAAATGTTTTGCAATGTATTGGATGCTAATTTTGAAATAAATGTGCAATTTTTATTCAAACTAAAATGTCAAAATCTTTTTTTTTCCAACTTGTTTCCATCATTGATCTTAGAAAAATATAATGAATCACGTAAATTTGATCATTCCTTGAGAACATATTTCAATTTGCAGATGTGTTTATTTTTTTTCTTGGTTCTTTCGGTAAAGTCACGTAGAAGGAAAGTAATAAAATGATAAAAATAAAACACAATAAAAACCAGGTCCGTCGAGGCGACAGAGTCTGTCGCCTCGACGGACCTGGGTTTCACCTGAGGACGGCTGCTTGCGTTGTGGCCGAAACGTCGTGAGAATTATTTTATTGTGTTTTATTTTTATTATTTTATTACTTTCCTTCTACGTGACTTTACCGAAAGAACCAAGAAGATGAATCCCTGCAGTCACGAAAGCTTTAAATCGAGATGTGTTTATTGTTAGTTTTGTTTTTACTTTTCTTGTTTTTTTAAAACTGAGATGTGCACTCTACTTAAACTAATGATAGCTTGGAACCATCAGCCCATGAAGGTTTGGTGTTGACTAACATATTGCGGCATCTAGAGTAGGGAATTGATAGCAAGGTGTAGTGATGAAACAGCATTGGTTGGAATTACCTCCACTTTGTTCTTGAATGTTCATTTAGATGAATAGATTAATGGAAAATCTCATCAACTGATTGTAGGAAATATTTAATACAGTGCAAACTGTCTGGTTATTAGTGCTGAACACTGAAAAATATATACATACATTAAATACATGACAGTACATAGAGGAATGGAAATGAGGGTGGAAGCCTATTCATTATAATTTAAATGCAGTAGTTTACACAAGACAACCACTTGTTACAAGCATTTTCAAATACATAATCATTAATGATTGTGCATCCACAATCAAACATTGTGCAAAATGTTGGTCAATGTCTGGCATACCTCCCTGAGGTCTGGCCACCACATGGTCACCAACAGGGACTTGGGAGGGACCTCGTAGCTTAAAGTTTATTTCATGCCGCATTCTTCAAATTCATAAGCACCTTTAAACCGTGGATGCAATGTGGCCCATGTGCAAATGGCCTAAGAAATCCATTGTTCTGCCTTAAGCCTTTTGTCAACCAACATTGCTTCACAGATACTGTGTCGTCAAGCTTCTCAAATGAATGATTCTTCCTAGTGTGCCAACCCACATGGACGGTCATGTGGTGTTGCAGCCTGTCAATGACATTAGGCCTCTTAATCTGACAACCAAGTGGAACACCAAAATCCACACGTAGTTGGCCAGGATAAAATGTAGGTTACGTAACCTTGTACACCCACTACATTAAAACAAATCTGATGCGATGTCATCCATAAGATTCGTTTGCTACTCCGAATTTCTGGTAGGTGAATATCCAGAAAATCTGCAGGATTTTGTTTTTACCAGAAATAAGTGGAAAGACTGGATTAGTGACATAGCATGGGCAGAGCCACGCATGTTCATGCCCATTTGGCTGCAGACATGCATCGTTAAAATTGTGGAATTATTGTACGGGTTTAGCCCTTCCCTCCGAGTGCATACAACAATTTGTTTGCGCATTATATTGATAATATTTACGTACCAACAATTGTTATGCTCCTTGTGCTCAGACATTTCTCAAATTGTGCGAAACATTTTCTCACTGAAGAGTACTGAAAAGCATATGGAATCCTTTAAAATTAAATAATTTTACTTTTGTCACAACAAGTGCATACCCAAATAGCTTTTCCATTCACAGAGTTAGAATGTGCACTGGATTATGTGAGTAACACAAGATGTTAATATGGAACATATTGAGCCAGTAACTTTGAGATTCTAGTATTCAAACACATGCAGCAAAGCAGAACTAGACATGATGGGTTTCCATTTGAATGTTTCCTGATATCTATATCACTCGATTAAACTAGGAACTGAAGTGAGCGGAATCAATACGCCAGAGCTGGCGCAGTGAAACCTTTCAGATGTTGACAAGTGCAGTCATTCATGGGAAGTTTGCCCCTTTACACTGAGCATACTAAATAGACCTTTTAGATTTTAAGTTTTCGTGACTGCAATGATCCATACTCTTAGGTTCTTTCGGTAAAGTCACGTAGGTGAAAATAAAATAAAAAACAACTAAATCACGACGTTTCGGAGGGAACACAAGCTTCCGTCATCAGGTGGGACAACCACAGCAAAATGTTTTACTGTAGTGGGCAGAGAGAGCTGTATGTGACAATAACGACAACAGCTTAAACCCCCGCCCCTGACTCCACACGCCGGCCCCCCCCAATGCATCCCTCCCTTGCTATTACCCTATATAATCGCTTGTCACATACAGCTGTCTCTGCCCACTACAGTAAAATGTTTTGCTGTGGTTGTCCCACCTGATGACGGAAGCTTGTGTTGCCTCCGAAACATCGTGATTTAGTTATTTTTATTTTATTTTCACCTACGTGACTTTACCGAAAGAACCAAAGAGTATAAATAGACCTTGGCATCCAAACTTAATGTTGCAGCTGTGTTACATGGTAAAAAGCACAATATAAAATGTAAAATATTTTGTGTAATCAGTGCACCTGTATTATATGTTAAGTGTTGTTCCTTTCCTATCTCCTTTTCCAGGCTCCCTTTACCTCCCCCAAAATTGATAGGACATTGGGAGGTAGGTGGACAGTCCAGTGGAGACCAACCGTGGAGGCAGTGTTTCACAGAGAAGAGAACTGTGTCTGTTTTGGTACGGACGTCGCACACACGCCAGCCCCTTGTCTATGCTTTGGTGACCCATGTGAACTCTCAACAATTTCTAGGCTGTAAAAGAATCCTCGTTCATCTGAAAGCCGATACTGAATCTGTTTTTCAAATTAACGGGATTCCAGTGGTGATTCCGCAATCGCCAGGGAAATTTCAAGCTTTGCAATTCTGCATAGAAAATACTGGAGATTTCACGACTCCTATTATCCTACATTGCCATTAGAACAAAAAAATTTACTCCATGAATTTAATACTTTTTCTGGGCTGGGTATCATTTACTTCACGTATCACCGTCATGGTTGTATATTATCAGAGTACTTATTTTGCAGTAGGCATGCTGTAATTTCACAGTTGTTTAGTGTCTGTTTTGGAACATGTGCTGTTGTAGATAACGTACCGAGCTTTGTGTGGGAGCTGAAGTGTCAATGGCTGTCGCTTGGCTGCTTTTGTGGTCACTGCAGGGTCCTGCACTGCAGCCAGCACAGCCTCAAGTTGCAGAGCGGGTGGATCCCCGGGGCCTGCACTTCTCAGAGGAGGAGGCGAGCTGGAGCCTCAAGCTACACGAAGCCAACATGGCGTGCGACATAGCTGTGAGCTCTGCAGCCCCCACAGGTGTGAGCCAGACGTCTGTGCACGTTCTTATTTAATATTGGCATTCCCTAGTCCGCAAGGCACTAATTTGCTCTCTGTTGACTTTTTCATATGGGTCAGGAATATCATTAAAACGGCTTTTCGTGTTCAGTTGTTGTCCTTCCCCCGCCCCCGCGCACCTCCTATTAGCACGGTTGGCTATGTACTGTGTGCACTAAGTTCAACATATACAATGTTAGTAGAAGCATCGTTTGTAGGGTAGTTTCAGTGTTACATTTATCTCCCATATTTAGTGGCGATAAAACACATTGGTCCTCCGGTGTTAATTTTCACAAGGGAAAGCCCTGTTGTACTGTGTCGTAAAAATCACATGTGACACCAGCACGGGCATTGCACTCAAAAGTATGCATCGTGTGTTCAATGAGCGTGTGAGCAGATATGGAGGCTACCACAGTGTATGTGGCAACGTGCAACCCTGTGGGCCTGTACGCGCTGCGACTGGGCAGCAGCGGTGAGCCCGTGCTGAGGCACGTGGATTTGGCTGAGGTTTTCCCGCGTGCTGGTGTAACCATTTGGCAGCCCTTGGTCTCTGTGGCCCCTCTCGGTTCTCATTTGGGTGGCCAAGTGCTGATGCTTGAGAAAAAGGTATGGCCAGCTTCCACCACATATTTTACGTACATTTTTTAAAATACACTTTGTTTCAAATTTCTGTAAATCTGCCAAACAGTTGAGTCGTTTAACCTAGACCGGACAAATATAAAATCCCATAAATCAGATAGGGAGCGTCTTGTGGCACCCCTCGCCTGAGCAGAACTTACCACAGCAGCCCAGGCATAGCCTGTGAGGAAGAAACTGGAATCGGATGGTCTCTCCCAATTGGACCTGATCCTTTCTGTCATCCATGCAACAGGCCAGTGACCGTCATCCACAAACTGAAAACAACAACAGACGACATTGCTAACGACAGACACATGTTGCTCCTCAACACTGCCTAAAAAATATTCACTCAAGCCTTTCCAATAAGTCTTCAAAATGATCCTGCCTTTCATAATCAATGAAAACCAAGCAAGATTAATTAAAGGCAATCTATGTTATATCAACCTCACTCACACACTGAGTGAGGCCTTTGCAATAGCCCTAGATGAAAAGAAGCAGCTTGACTGGGTAGAAGGTCCCTGTTTACTACAATGCAACATTTGGGCTTCGGACTAAACTTTACACAGCTCGGAACCTCCATCAAAAGATATTAACTGATCTGGCCAGAAATTCCCCTCCAGTGGCACCAGAAAATGGATGAAAATATGCCCCTATTGTGTGGCTAAAATCAAGAAATGTTCATGTTGCTATTTTTATTTCAATGAAAAGATTGAATAACATGAAATGTAAACCTAACGCATGTATAATAATGAAACAAAATATGAGGATGCAGGACAAATGTTTGAAAATAAAATAGCACGTATTTATAGGCACCAGGCAAAATATTTACACAGGTTGTTATTCGTGGATTGTAAATTGAAAAAAAAATTCTCCCTGAAATGTGACTGAATTTTTTTGAAATATTTCACCTGGAAAATCCCTTGAGATGAAATGTATCGTTAACAGGGGTGTCCCAGGGTTGTCTTGTGTTTTGTGATCACAGTGTGAGATTCTGACGTGATGGATGTGATGCTGCTGGATTGGTGGTGTGTGCTAGAGCGGCCTGGTGCTGCTGCTTGCTCCAGAAGCGGACACGGTGCACCGCCTGCTGCTCTGGCCCGGGGAGCAGGACTCACCACGCCCACGGGGTCAGAGATGGTGGTCCAGCAAACAGGAGCAGGCACAGGCAAGTGTCCACATGACTGTGTGCAAACACATTCACACTAACTATTAACAAACTATTTTTATTTGACTAGGTAAGTTTCACTGAGCGCTTTAGCTCTCTTTCAGAAGCGACCTGGCTATCCCAAATGATAGCTCAACGAAGTGGCTTATGTGGAAATGTATAGCAGCCAAATTCTCTTGAACGCATGTTTCTAAATGTGGAGGGAAAAACCGGGGGACACGGACAAAAATCCACAACCACGGGGAGAGCATGCAAACTCCAAATATACAGGCGTCAGGGTTGGGATCAAACCCACAACCTATCATACCAGGTGATGTCGTTAACATCTCACCACCGTGGCGCCTCTCATTTGGGGCGTATAGAACCTTCATTCACCTCCAGGGTGGGCCTCAACCACTGCAGAGTGAATAAGAGTCACAGGGGGGGGGGGGTACTGCTGTGTGCAAAGTCAGCAGTGGTTGCCCTAAGAAGAGACTTACAGTCTTCCTGAGATAAACCCGTGCTGGATTATTGATCAACGTGTTGAGTTTTTTTTGTCACTTGGATTGTGGATGGGTTTTTGGGTTTTCCTTTATACCTATGATTTTAAATGTAAATATAGTTGTGTCGTAGAAATTAGTGTAAAAGCTAAGAATAAGTACTGTGCTCACACACAAACATGCACACACACGAGTGTCAGTGATTGGTCTGATCAGTCGCACACAATGCAATGTGGGCATATTTTCACATATGCAGGTGCCGATTTTGATTCAGAATGTTGCAACCACTTGTGTCTTTTTGCGTCCTATTTTTAGGAGATGTATTGCATGGCAAAAGAATTCTCTCATCAAAACTGGATTGTGTTTTACAAAGAGAATGGGTAAGTAGCATGACTTAAACCAGAGAATATTTTCCACATTGACTTATAGATTTGAGTTTCACTGAGGGACGTAACATATCATGTTCAAAGGATCCGTGGAAATGTGCACTGTTTGAATCCCAATCGTAGTATATTAGCTTATTATGAACAATTCAGTGTGTGCATGATACAGTGGCCTATTTACCTTAATTAATCTCACTTCATATAATTAGGAAATAATAGGGAGAATTATGAGATCTTGACCACCTGAGTTTGATTCCTGTTCCAGCCAACTATGATGGAAAGTGATATCTCAACTAGTCTTGGAACTGCCCCTTTTACCAAACCATACTGACCAGCATGGTGATGTATGTTCAGACAACTCCCACAACTGACGCAGCGTGTGGAAGCCTTCATCCAGAAGTGGATTTATACAGTTGTGTAATTTATTATTGCACATACAATAACTGGATCAGAACAATGATGTACCAGCGCGCATTTACTGATAATGTTAAATCAGCCTTTATATGATAGAGACTGAAATAACGTTTTACTTTTATTTGTCAAACATTGGAAATAGAAAGACATGTTGCGTGTGGATTTGTGTCTTGTGTGGCTGTGTGTGTAACAGGAATGTGCTGGACTTGCTGCATGTTGACAAAGGAGTGGTCACATCCATCGCCCTCCCCATCAACATTTCATCCCTCTTTTTGGTCTCCCAGGACCACTGGCTGCTGGTGGAGAGTAAATCTAACCAGTGAGTAATATGGATGTTATATGATGAAGGCGCAAATCAATAATCTTGTTGTTAGAGCAATCACAGATGTCTGGCTTCTATAGTGCATACCATTGCATTCCATAGCCTGACAATGTATGCAGACATTTCACACACATGTAGTATAAAATAGTGCTAAAAACAAATGTTAGAAGTAACCAATTAACTGTGTCAATTTACAGCATATGTGATTGCATAATGTGCACAGTGGGGTTCAAATAAGGTCACACAGGTAGTGTGTTATTGATGAATGTGTTAAGGTCTTTCGGTTATTTGTACTCAGTCAGCAAGACGTATTGTTATGTCAGTTTTTTCCAGGCAAATATCATCTTACAGCAGCAAGGTAATTAATAGTTACGTGTAGATTTACCCTTGCTCTGAATATCTGCCCAGCCACATTACTTATATGGTTTGCTCTACCCAAGCAAGACCACACTCTACGGCAGGGGTGGTGAAAGCTTTTTGACTCGCAGAAACTGCAACCAAGTACATTACTTGACAAGTTCCATGAAAAGGGATCATCAAATCAAGTTTACACAAAATAAAACAAATAGTTTGTTGATACTGCATTGGCAGCGGTGCACAAGTACAAATAGAAATCCAGTGAAACACAACAAGCAACTGCTTTGGTGTTTTGCATTTGTGTACATTGGCTTGATTATACTGTGCATGTGTGTCCATGGACACATGGTCACGTACAACCACCTTCATCTCATTGTGTAGGAAGTTCCTGCTCGTGCGGCATGGCTCCAGCGCGACAGGAGCGGAGGCTGTGTACCAGCTAAAACCCATCTCGGAGGAGCCCGTCAGCTTGGGCTTCGGCATGCTCACAAGTACTGTGCTCCCAGAATGCATACAAAGACACACGCACACGAAGCCTGGCCTGTCTGACATTCTCAATCCTTAGAACTCAACTGAACAAATCAAGGGTTTGAAATATTTTATGGATATGAGTAAATTATTTTCTAAATTAAACTGCTCAAATTTCAATGCAAAACGTTGTATTCTCCTGTTACTATAGCATATTCAAATGTAGCTATGTTAATGTGTCTTTATTGATTCTAATACATCGGGTGCATGGTTAATGTCTTATTTGATTCGCTTGCCTCTGAGCCGATTGGTTCTCGTTTTTTCTTTTGAGTTGGAACAGATACCATCGACATCTTTGCAGATCAAAAAGTATTGGATTACGATTAACATGTGAATGTGTATGTTGTGCTGGTTCATATTCCATTGTTATCCAGAACAAACCTGATGACTGAAAAACAAAATGTGTTGTTTGTATTGTTCCTCAGCTATTGTTCTTACACTGCTGGCTTGTTAGCATCTCCTGCCAGGAGACACAATTTATTAGACCAGGATATCAATTGGAAGCTGTGGACCTCTAACTATAACATGGGACTCTTTGAATAAATTGCGTGTGGTTATAGTATATGTGCAATGATATCTATATCACTGAAATTGCATCACTGTCATCACTATGCTATAACCGTCAGTATTATTCCCTGCAACATGAATTGGTATGTTTTATTAGAGATAGAGAGCATTAATAGGAAAATATAATAATCTTACTAATTGGCCATGTTGGGTGGTGGTGAGTTTAATGACATTTATATTTACACGATCTGACCCAAAAACAACTTTTATGAAAAATATTGACTGCCACAGAAACAAGAAAAGAAAAATCCTAAACAGAAAGAACACGCATGCCATGTTTTCCCCACTAGCTCCACAATTGCACACGACTTAAGATTAAATCACTTTTCTTTTTAAGTGTGCTTTGCTCTTTGGCCGCATGTCCTCACGAACCCCCACTGGTCCGCATGGCGAAGCATGCACAGCGTAGAATGACTGGGCGACGTGGACTAGTAGCAGCTGTGTAGACTAACAGCAAAGTGAGCCGTGTACATCATGGTTCATCATTTAGCGCTGTGTGAGATAGTAAATACATTGGCAGTATGCAGTAATGAGATTAGTGCAGAATTCAAAATATATATTTTCACATTCAATAATATCATTGGTTCTCCAAATAGAAATCCAAACGGAAGGAATTTGCGTGAAAAAAAACAGATTGAAAACACATTTTCTTTTAATCAAAAAGCAAGTTATATTAATGTAACAAAAACCCATTAAATATTTTTTTGAATAAATAGTGTAAGATGTAGACCTACAATTGATTTCAGTTAATGAAGAATAATTATCTGGGATAATCGTGGTGAGGGGCGGCTCGGATAAAACAAAAACACAGATAATGCAAAGCTCACTTCAACTCGGCTGGAAGCCAGAGTCATTGTTTAAAAATACATTATTGTTTCTAAAAGTACATTTTGTTTAACTTTCGTGAAGTCAAATGGGCACTGAGTCATAAATGAGAAGCAACAAAACATTAAACTAGTGTGCACATAATGTTCTTTTTAACAACCATTCCAAAAATTGAGAGTTAATGTACTTAATGCTGCACATATTTTCAGTTATGTGAACATTCTATATGCATTGTACACATGTTAAACATCTAATAGCACCAACACAACGTTAAAAACACAAACGCTTGAACTTTCTGCACGCACGCATACACAAAACACACAGACACATAATCACACGTATAAACACACACCCACTGCTCCCAATCTCCCATCCCCGAGGTTGGCCTTGGGCGACCCTGCTCCACATCCTCAACCTCCTCCCTCATTCTCCCTCTCTCCCACCCCTCCCCTCCCCATGTTGCTTTGTATGCCCCCACCCCCAAGTTCAAAAAAGGCAATTGTTGAATTGAAAAAATAAAAGTTAAACTAAACAAAGTAAGCTTTTATTTAAAGGAAAGTTTCCTCACTTACAGGTGCCTTTCTGTCTGTTGATCAATATCGCAACAAACCATTGTACATGGTTTTGGTGGAATTCGTTTATCGATAATCGTGTAACGACTTATTTTTATTTGTGCGTTTGCGATAGCTATAATATCAATGATTGGCTTCAACATCTCGCACCTACTCACAACAGTAGTATAAGCACATTCCTAATGATTGTGATTTGAACCCTCCCATTAGACAGGAGCTCAACTAGGCCAGTGTCAGTGTCCTGCGAGGAGCTTCCATCTGAAAACCTGAGCGCGGCTCTGGGGGAACGGGTGACATGTCCCAATCGCCTCCTGGCTGACCACTCCACCTATGCCACACTTCTCCTGGGATTTCCCGAGCTCACGGTAAGAATCTCACATATTTCTCATATAGCAAACAACAAATAAAGCATGGAACGTAGCTCAATGGTAGCGTGGCCGCCGGCTTTTGCAAAGGTTCGCCGTTTGAATCCGGCGGGCCACCCCTGGTTAATACCAGAGGTGGGACAAAGTCATTGTTATGCAAGTCCAAGTCGAGTCACAAGTCATCAAATTCATGACTCGAGTCTGACTCGAGTCCAAGTCACATGACTCGAGTCCACATCTCATAGGTGGGACAAAGTCATTGTTATGCAAGTCCAAGTCGAGTCGCAAGTCATCAAATTCATGACTCGAGTCCAAGTCACATGACTCGAGTCCACACCTCTGGTTAATACTACGGGTGTAAATTTCGATTTAAAGCTTTCGTGACTGCAGGGATTCATCTTCTTGGTTCTTTCGGTAAAGTCACGTAGAAGGGAAATAATAAAATAATAAAAATAAAACATAATAAAAAATAAAAATTCTCACGACGTTTCGGCCACAACACAAGCAGCCGTCCTCAGGTGAAGAAACAGAGCTGTCGAATTTGGGACGCTGTCTTTCCGACAGCTCTGTTTCTTCACCTGAGGATGGCTGCTTGCGTTGTGGGCGAAACGTTGTGATAATTTTTATTTTATTATGTTTTATTTTTATTATTTTATTATGTTTTATTTTTATTATTTCCCTTCTACGTGACTTTACCGAAAGGACCAAGAAGACTACGGGTGTACTAACCATAAAATGCTAAGCATCATCTGCTTCACAGTGGACTTTAAAGATCCCTTGACGTCGGCTATTGTGTGCCATGCCATGCTCTACAGTTGCCATGTAAAACAATTGCTCGCAAATTATTGAATTGGGATTACGCATAGCAACATCGCACCTCTATAGGCAGACTTAATGCCTCCCATTAAGCCGGTGTTGAGTCACCTTGCGCTGCACAGGGACAGCTGCCACTGGAGGGGGGGGGGTTCCCTTTTAATATTTGATATGAAATGCCATGGAAGGTGCTTTCAGTTGTCAAGGTATTTAAACACCTTATATGCAAATATTACATGTTTTGTTCATGTCTTAAATATTTTAATAACAAAGATCCCAACAGGGGTTCAAGTCTCATTCCACATAGGTAGCAATGGTACTATTCATTTATTGAATGTGTAATATTGTAAATTACGGCGGGAGACCACTTGACGGGTAGCACACTTTATTAACACTTTCCTTTGCCACAATAACACGTGTGGCCACTACAGCTCATGCTACACGTTCCACCCGGCTACACACACGGGCTCTCCAGCCCCGTAGCTTCCAGGGGAACTTACAGACCCACCCCAGCTTGGGTATGGATCACGACCACTGGGTCCCGCAGCCCGGCCCTCACACGGACGTCCGGCCGCGGGTCCCAAGGTCCCGCCTCTGAGCCACACAGGGTCCCGGCCCTTACAAGGACAGCGGGACTAGGGGTCTCAGGGCCCTATCTCTTCCTCCTCCGTCTTCCGTCTTCACTGGTCACCAACTCCCCGAGCGCCCGCGCGCATCGCCTTTTATAGTCCTCCGCTCCCGAGGGGACGGAGCCTATGCGGACCGCGATGTGAGCACCCACTCTAGTTGACCAATCACCCCGCGCTGCCACACGATCCCTCACTGTCAGCGCGCGTCACCAATACACAGCCAATCACCACGCGCTGCCACACGATCCCTACTGCCAGCGCGTATCACCACTACAAATGCACTAACCATCCGTTTCCCTTCTTCCTGGATGAAGGGAGTTCCAGGATGGAGGGAGTTTGAGCCAAAGATCTGCCATTTGGCAGATAACTAAATAAGACGAACCATCTTAATCATGTTTTGGTAGGACGTGATAATTCTTCAGTAATTCTTATGTACTTATCATTTATTAGAGAAGATTTTATTTTGTGAAAAATTGCCACGTCACTAATATTTTATGAAAGTTTTTTTTCCTTGCATATATATGCTAATTTGCTGAAATTTGCTTAATGCATTTGTGGAAACTGATGAAAACCGAAAGTTAAAACCTTTTTTTTTACTTCCCTCTGTTGGACAGTCCCCCATTGAGGTTCACGCGTGGAGTCGGGAGGAAGAAATTTCGTCTGCCCTCCCTCATAGCAGCTGCTGCTTTTTACCAGCGACCAATCAGATTGTGCGGGCCCTACCAGCTGACCTCGTCCCTACAAGCAAACTCTATGCACCAGGTATGCATGGTTCCTCATAGAGGATGCACCACTTCAGACTCTGGATGTGAACGTGTTGGTAGTGAGTTGCATTTAACACTTTTTAAGTAAAAGCAAATAACGACGCTCAAACAGCTACACAAATTTTAAGGTTCGTAGACCAACGCTTACAGTTTTTCCATACTAAAACTGAAATGGAGACGTTTGTTAAACCAGTGGTGTCCAATACAGCAAACACTATGATCCATTTTAGTGGATTTCAGCGAGCTCCCCAATCCACCAGAAGCTATGTGACCAACTATTACCAGTGTAGAGTATGATACACTGTAATATTGCCATCTATTGGTATAAGTTATTCATTTTTAATGTAAGAATTCCCAGTGGATTTTTATTTGTCATGAGCCATGATGAAAATTGTGATATGCTTTGGCCGCTGCTGGGTTAAACCAATGCATTTTCCCTGCTCTATTAGCGTGGGTGTATGTATTCTTTCAGTTGCTAGAAACCTACACATTTCCTTACCAAAGGGTTTATGAATCAATATTGTCTCATTTGCAGTCTATCTTGTTGTACAGAGACAAAACATCCGAGTTGTGCTGGATATTTGGAAATAACAGACCTCAGCTCCAAGAAGGTGAAATACATCCCCGTGCCAAGGTAATCCCTGAACTAGTGTAGATGTGTTGGTGTATCTCTGGAGTGGTGTAGTCTATTGGGGACTTCATATAAAAACAATTGTCCAAAGAATGACTGGTTTACACAAATAATGTTTAAAATCGCAATGCCATTGTTGCATAAAGCATTTATTTTTTTTATATGTCCACTTTTGGCAGAACGAAGCCTTTTGCCTAGAAAACTGGTAGTTCCGGTTTTTAATATTTATAGCAGCATTGCTGAATCCAAATTGTATTGTTTAGGTGTACAATTGCAATACAATGGGTCCTGGGATTTTTTTCACTCATCATGAGTACACACTTACCCATATGGAATGAAACTTACTCAAGTAAATTCTGTAACAGAGCGATGGACATACTGAAAAATGTTATGTGTGTATGTGCGTATGCAGTTCTGACTTCATTTCGCCCTACACGTCATGGCTATCTCGAGTTTCAGATGCCGGCTTCCTATTTGCAGTGGCTGGAAATGAACGTCTGGTTACTGTAGATACAGGGGGACGTGTTCGCCTCTGGGAGATTGGATTGGCTAGTTTGGAACGCTCTTTGCTTGAGTGGAGAAATATGATTGGCCGAGGAGAGGGCTCTCCCTTGCAGGTAAGAGCAAATGACCTGAGTAAAAATGTATTTTATATAAAGTATACCCCAATAGTCTCACCACATTTTTATGAACACATGTTTTTAACTGGTGGTGTAACCGATGGGCTCGTGTGAGCCCAACATTTAAATAGCCACTGTGGTTTTAAGCTCCATAACACTTGTGAGTAAAGTTTAGAATGCTGAATCAACCATCCCATAAGCAGAAAATTATACCAACGTAGCTCAAGGATACATATTGGGGTTAGCAAACTCAGAAGCAGTGTTGTTGATAAATTTACATCTCTACATGGAGGTAACTATTGGGGCATAGTGGTCAATGGGGGTGTTCTTATTTAGACTGTATACTCGCATGAAATACGCAGACTCGTCACAAATCGACTCAGCATCGGTAGCAGTCTTTAGGCGGTCGTAGATACGAGTTTTGGTCGTTGCTGTGGGGTCTTACTATAAGAAAGGTCGTAAAAGTGGAGGGGTCGCAAGTCAAGTCGTCGTAAGTCGGAGATCACCTGTACTGTATTGTACATGAGTCCCAGGGTCATGCCGCCTTTCCTATGCCATGCGTAAACTTTGTTCAAATATGTTTGTGAATAAGCTAAAATAAAAGTCCCTATATCATTGCAATGTGACATTAATAAGTGGTAACCCTGTTGATGTTTGGCTGTGTGCATAGGTAACCGTGCAGAGAGACAGTGGAGAAGATGTCTCTGCCCCCAAGCATGGCCGTACCGACCCCAGCAATGATCCCCATGTTGGTGGTAACACGTGGGCTGGGGGAACAGGTGAATAAGCCTGCAGCCATTAACACTGCTCTCGCATAGAATAATCATCGTTCTACACGTAAAATGTATAATATGTACGTTAATTAATTAGATACCATATTATGCTGCATATCATTCTTCAGAAATGTACTGATTATATCACATGTTCAATGAAGAGCGAAAATTAGAGATTCAGTTCTAAGTGATTTAACCATTTCATTGTTTTGTCAAGAGTGTTGGTGAATTGTCCATACACCCACTGCCTTCCAATTTATCTTCGGGGGGAAAAAAAGTTATGTCGTTTGTGGTTTTGTGTTCGTAGCAGCAGTCACACACCAGATATTTTATTTATTTTCCACCTGTGCGGTTGTTATCCGCATCTTTGGAAATGAATTGTACAATACTGGCGATTGCTCAAGGTTACATTGTTGCATGATGAATACAAGCAAGCGGATTCCTTGTGTGGGCAGGTGGCAGAGACACTGCAGGCTTGGGTGGAAAAGGAGGCCCCTACAGGTTGGATGCTGGCCACACTGTACACCAGGTACCTATAAGATTATTGTTTCTGTTACTTGAATTAGACAAGACATATATGGAGCATCTACGTAAGTAGAATTTGCTTTTTTTGCCAAGAAATTGTGTTCTTCACATTCAGGGCATTTGGTTTTGTGACCTGGAACAACTTGTACATGCAACAGACAAAAGTGTGAGGTCACCAAAGCAATTGCACAGTGCATTCAGGTTTAAAAAATAAAACACAACAATCAGTGATTGCTATGAACAGGGCCCATATTGAAGAACTGTAAAAGTATAGTTTCGTATGACCTGTACTTTTGAGAAGTAAGGTATTTTCATACTTTTTTGGACTGCCTTTCATATCATTGTGTATTGTGGTTAGAAAAAATACTGTTACACAATTACATTGCTATATACTACTGTTTAGTACTCTCTGGTTCTTTCGGTAAAGTCACGTAGGTAGAAAATAAAAATGATAAAATAAAAATAATAGATCACGACATTTCGATCACAACAACAAGCAGTCCACAGCAGTCTGTTTCTTTCACCTGAAGACGATCGCTTGTTGTTGCGATCGAAACGTCGTGATCTATTATTTTTATTTTCTATATACGTGACTTTACCAAAAGAACCAGAGAGTATGAATTCCTGCAGTCACGAAAGCCTCAAATCAAGATTACTACTCTTTAGCTTGCAGTGGTCCACATGATTAGGCCCTTATCATTAATGTATTGCCTTGTGTATTTGTAATGTACAGTTAGATGAAAAGTGCACTCGGAATCCTTGCATTTAACCGCTATCCTGAGAAAGATTACGGTCCTTGAAAGTGGAGTGACTTTTCACTCGCGCCTCTGCTTGCCAGGTGTCCCAGGCAGAGAAGGACGCTGTCCCTGAGGAGGTGAAACGGGCAGCGCGCGCGTTGGCGGAGAAAGTCTTCAAGGAGAGGTACCAACATCCTGTCGCTCATTTCCATTAGTTGTAAGACTGAATGTGTTGTCAACATATCTGAGATGACTAATACAGGTAGTCCCCGAGTTACGATGGTCCGACTTACGATATTTCGATCTTACGATGGCGATAGCGATATGACAAAATTGTAAAATATTTTACATTTCGCGCGGCAGGCAAACGCAGCAGCGTACGAGGTACGATACTGTACTTTATCATCGCCATCCTCCTCTTCCAACAACTAAGTTAATGTAGCCATCAACAACCTGAAATCATTCAAGTATGCAGACGACGGACAGAATCTTGGTGACTACAGTACAATATGATACGTGACGATACGTTCAATACATGTATGATACGTAGCTTTAGCGATTTCATTTTAAGGTTACCACGATACGATACGTTCAATGCATGTTAAACGTTTTTATAGCAGATAGGATTGTTTCCTGAAAAAAACTTTCTATTAAATTGCAGTTCATGTAGGCAGGCTAAGAATTTACCTTGTTTTTTACTCAACATTTTACTGTGCAATACAGTATTGTAATTGATAAATACATACAGTATATAGTTTATACAGTACAGTACTGTAAATTGCTCTTTTGCTAAATTATCACCATTCTTTAAGACTCCTGGGTAGGCTAGGCCATCTTCGACTTACGATATTTTTGACTTACGATGGGGTCGTCGTAACGCATCTCCATCTTAAGTAGAGTACAACCTGTGTGGGGAGGGGCTGGTCACCCCGTGGTGCCCTTAATAAACTCAACGTTTAACCTACTCACGCCGGCTTGTGCCCGCCCTCACAGTCGGCCATATTTGCGGAATACACCACGCCGCCGTTGACCCTGGCCATTGACCGAGCAACCCAACGTTCCTACCAGCTCCCTCTGCAGGAATGTGTTTAGTGATACCCATGCAACTTATCTTTGCATACCTTGGCCAACCTCCCCTTTTCTTTCAAATGGTATTTCAAAAGCAACAAACTGGGTTGTACTTCTACATTAAGTCTGAAAATCCATTTGATGGCATCTGGAGTCACCTGATAGATTCTATTTGTACCTCTCGCGAAAGCGTGCATTGGGTCTTAGCACACACCATTCAGTGGACTGTGCATGGTGTGTGAGGCTGAGTGGGATGTGTTGACGCTGTTGCTGAATGCGAGTGGATTTTTGTCGGGCTACAGTCCGAGCAAGTCGTCTACTTGTCGGTTGCTAGATGGTAATATATGGTTATTATCAGAGATTTTGTTTTTATTAGTTGTAATTGTCTATCAAAGTTCTCTTCATCACTGCATAACCTCTGCCGACACATAGGAGGTTTTGAATTCCATAATATTCATTTCATGACTGCAGTGTATGGATTTGTGTGTAAAATGCTTGTAGGTTACGGGAGATTGGAATGAGTGAATATGATGCCGCCATGTACGAGCGGTTTCTGGGGGCTGTGCGGAGCCAGGTGCAAGCCCTACGCATCATCCTCGACAGCCTTGAGGTATCCCAGTTCGGTTGACCCTGATGCAGATGTTTGAGATAACAATAACAATGAAAATGGTGATAAATCACTTTGAGTTGCTATAGGCGAGTGGGGGTGGTGCAGTGGCATGGTAGCACAGTGATTAGTATTACTGCACGATACACCAAGTTATGATGAACCAAGTTCAATTTCAGCCTACAGTTAACACATACCTGTCAACCCATACGGTTTACCCATATTCTTGTACAGGGCAATTGAGTTTTCAGGTCCATATGGCGTATAGCCGTTTCAATACAATCATACGGCCAAATAAAACAAGTCGTGGGATAGCTTATTTTTTCACTCTGAAGAGTAGCGTTCCCCATAGCAGCCGACAAATTTGATCCGGGAAGTAAAATACTTTCGGTACAGATCATGTGTACAAGCTACACTTTGTCTCTTTGTGTTTCTCCCTTGTTATTGGACTTTGTAGAATGAACTTTGAGATTTATAAGGACATGGAGTGACCAATAAGGTCTGAATTGGTCTGTAATAAGGTAGGCACTGATAAGGGGTTGACAGGTATGGTTAACATGAGTGCTGAGTGATATCTGCATCATTCCTGCTCCCCCCCCCTCCCCCATATGGTGACTTCTGGTCAAATGACCCCATGCCCAACAAGACATGTAGATAAACTAATTTAGCAGTTAATTTAAAACAGAGCAGTCATATATTATGATAATGATGATTAAATTATGCTTATGATAATTCAACTCGATGGATCAGTGGTTAGAAATACAGCTCGCAATCAGAAGGTTGCAAGTTCAGTTCATAATTGGAGTAAACGTAATCCTTCATCCCTTTAGAGTTGAAAAATAAGTACCATAGCAGGATATATCAGGGGGAAACATATCTCTGACTTGTTTTAACGCTGACATAAATGGATGGAAACTTTACAGGCCAAAGGGAAGGAGCGGCAATGGCTGCGTCACCAGACAACGGGAGAGCTGGACGATGCAAAGCTTATCGACGGCCTTACAGGTGAACGAGCCGTGTACCGACGCCGTGGAGACCAAGATCCTGAGGTAAATAGGAGGCGGGCCTCAGGCTTCGAAGTTTATGTTGGACTCAGGCTTTGGGCTTGAACAGCTTTGGCTCGTGGGTCGGAATTTTTTTTTTTAGGAAAGTCGATTTTTTTTCATTTGTATTGTAAATCAGGAAATTTACAACTATTAAACTGATAGCATATCCTTAATCAAATGGAGGTAATCTGTACATAAATAACATGTATCATGTATATCAAATGCCGAAAATAAAGATATCTGCACAAATCTACAATGGTTAACCAGATGTCATAGGCAAAATATATAGATATAACATTCGAAAATAATCAACAATCTTAATTCCAAGATTATTGGCAACATGGCAGCAATGATGTGGCGGGGGGATAGCTCAGAGGTTAGAGCTATGAGGCAGTACCCCTGAGAGTCTAGATTGGAGTATGGACAGCCACCCTTTATTAATCCTGGGTTCTGAAATGTAGCGAGTGGATGGTCAGCCCAGTCACCGGTGACTGCACACAAATAACGTCATTAAATTTCACGTTAAATTTGGTGTTTTACTTGTGATTTGGTTAAATCCAGTTCAGAGAATGAAAAAAATTGAAATTTGACTGTCATGCAAATATATAACCGTGTATGGGAAAGTATGTCCTGTGAAAAATCCCTTAAGCAGCTGTTCTCTTGCGGGGCACACTGCCTTGCAAACTCTCTAAATGGATTCTTTGTCTCATGGCATGATGCCAATATCACAATTGGAATTGTGGAAGTGGGGGGGGGGCATAGAAAAATAGAGGGCAGCATTACATCTGATCCAAATATCATTTACAGCAAAAACTACTAAATAAAATAAAACGTATCAAATTAATTTTAAAATCCCGCTCGCTTCGGTGTAACACCACTTGTATGTCGCCATCTTATCTGTCCGTCCTGATATCCAAAAATAATATACTGTTTTTACAAAATCACATACTAACCAACTCATGGTTTTGGAAGTCAATGGACCGGTGAGTTGGGTGTTAGGGAAATCTTTTGAATAAATTTCACTTTATTTTTAATTATTGATAGTTTTTTTACCCCCAGAGAAAACGCAGAACATCTGTCTTTAAAGGCTGAAATTTGTTGTTTGCAATTCATAACATTCATATTTAGTTTCCATTTGATTTTGTGTGTGTTGTTGCACTTCTCCACAGCTGGGCTCACCGCTGGTCAAGCCAAAGCGCCTGCGTGTGCTGCTCGACGTCTCGGGCTCAATGTATCGCTTCAATGGCCTCGACGGGCGACTGGAACGTGCCATGGAGGCAGCCTGCCTCATCATGGAGGCCTTGCAGGGCTATGAGGGGAAAGTCTCGGTGAGTTGGGTGTTGGTTAGATTGGCCTTACAATTGGCCCCATGGTACAGGGAAACCTTTCGAGGCTGGAGTAATTGGGGGAGAGATCCTTTCCTTGGTGGAAGATGTGTGACATACTGCTAATAATTTATTAAGTTATACACACTGAACCTTAACTACATTTCCATGTCATTAATACCTAACCCATTTTAGTGATGTTTAGTAACCTAATAAATATTGTTAGTGACGGGCAAGACCACCTCAGCTGTACTTAACTCACCTTACTTGGTGTCTCTAATCAAGGACATATCAATGTCTCCAGATGATTTGCTTGTCAGTTTCGATGTAGTCTCCCTGTTCACGAAGGTACCTGTACCTGACACCATTGCAATCATTGAAGACTTGGTCCAACAGGGACTGAATCCTGATGTACCAACTTTGGTGAGGAACTGCCTTACCAACACTTACTTCACCTGGAATGGTACATTTTACAAACAAAATGAGGGTACCCCAATGGGTTCTCCTTTATCGCCAGTGGTAGCGAATGTTTTCATGGAGAAATTTAAGACAGATGCCATCCAGACATCCACCCTACGTCCCTCCTTGTGGAAGAGATATGTAGATGACACGTTCGTCACATGGCCTATCAGCACTGAACCAATTTTTCAACCACATCAATTCCATACACCCATCTATCAAATTCACCATGGAAGTGGGAAATGATGGCAAGCTACCTTTCCTGGATGTTTTGATCGAGAAGAGACCTGGTGGCTCATTGGGACACTCTGTCTACAGGAAAGCCACCCACACGGATTCCTATCTAAAGCCTGATTCCCACCACCATCCAGCCCAGAAGAATTCCCTCATCAAAACACTACACCATAGGGCCCATTGCATCTCCGACCAGCACCACCTATCCAGTGAACTGGAGCACGTACGCCAAGCCCTCAAGATGAAGGGATATTCGGACCGCACAATCCGCAAAGCTGTATCCCAAATCATGGGTAGAGAACCATCTGAGGACCCAATCAAAACCATCCCCTTGCCATACATAGCAGGGGTTACCAAAAATATTTCCAAAATCTTGAACAAACACAAGATCCAGGTTCGATTCAACACAGTACACAAAATCCGTGACCTGATCCCATCTGGGAAAGATGTGATTCCTGACATGCAATACCCTGGTCTCTACAAACTAAGTTGTGTCTGCGGCAGCAGTTACATTGGGGAAACGAAACGACATGTCTCGGACCGTGTTCGCGAACACAAGGCAGATTTGAAACACAGCAGAACCAATACCTCTGCCATGGCTGATCACTGCTTGAACGCGGTGGGCTCACACGACATTGTTTTTTCCGAGACCAAGGTACTCTGCAAATCTTCGGGCTACCATCAAAGATTTGTTTATGAAGCCATCCAGATTTCTTAACACAGACATAACTTCAACCGAGAAGATGGGTACAAATTGAGCAATCACGTTATTAACCAGGTAAAGCCTGAACTGGTTGTTGATGTTTCCATCCTACCTACCATTGTCAGCGTTTTTTTCCAACTCTCTGAGTTACATTACCAAGTTAAATGTCTTTACTTTAACGGGCTAACTATATATATTGGTGACTGCAATCGTGTAGCTGATTCTTGATTGAAATGGGAACCGATAAAGGGGTGACGTAATTGAGATGTGATTTTTCTTTCACGTGAGTCATACATTTGGTTGTATGATTCTAGACCTGGAGTTTCAGAGTATTGGATTTATGGAGGCCATAGAGCACAGAGTTACAGCGATCAACGTAATAAGTTATTTCTAGATTTGAAGCTTTCGTGACTGCAAGGATTCATACTCTTAGTTCTTTCGGTAAAGTCACGTAGGTAAAAAAGTGAAATTAAAATTAATTAAAAAAAAACAATAAAAATCACGACGTTTCGGAGGCAACACAAGCTTCCGTCTTCAGGTGAAACCGTCACAGCAAAATATCTGTACCTTATATAGTGGTTAAGGGGGGAGGAGCCAGGAAGGGCAGCGGGGGAGGAGGAGTTGTGAAGTGGTCAATTACTGCTTTTGTTATACTGCTGGGTGGGTAAATGAATTAGATACGATTAAGCCGCTCTTTGTTATGCTGTTTGTGTGCAAGTCACTGTGGGATGAATGGACTCGTGGTCAGGGACGTGTTGCGCAAGTAACTGTGGATGTACATAATAGAAAAGGAGCGGAAATGCCCATGTTTATGTAGAGATGCTACGTGCTGGGGGGGAGGATCGTGAGACAGCGCGTAGTGGGTGGCTACATCACGGTCCGCAGGCAGGTGTCCACATCGCGGTCCGCATAGGCCCCGCCCCCTGGCGCGGAGGGCTATGTAAGGCGATGCGCAGCAGCGCCCGGGGAGTCGGCGTCAACCAGTGAAGAAGGAAGACGGAGCAAGAGATAGGGCCCTGAGACCCCTAGCCCCGCTGCCCTTGTAAGGGCCGGGACTCTGTGCGGCTCAGTGGCGAGACCTTGGGGATCACGGCCTGACGTCCTTGTAAGGGCCGGGCTGTGTGACCCAGGGGTCGAGACCCGTACCCTGGCTAGGACGGGTCAGATAGCCTCCCCTAGGAAGCACGTATCCGGAGGGCCTGAGAGCGTAGCCGAGTTAGGCACGCGTAGCGTAGGCTGTATCTCGGCTGTATCTGTTACTGTTGTGTTAGTGTTAATAAACAAGTGCTGCCCCGTCAACTCGTCTCCCGCCGTATTTAAGATATTACATTTATACCAGTGTTGGCTGACAATAAAGAGTACTGTTAAACGTTAGGGATGTTAACACTCGGTGAAGTAAAATAGTGCCTGTCAGATAAGATGGTCCAAAAATGTGTAATTAAATCTTTTTTGCATGGTTGATAACATCTTTCCAATGATTACTAAGTTTGTACCCATCATCACGGTTGAAATTATGTCTGTGTTTGTATATCTGAATGGCTTCGTGTACAAACCTTTGATGGTAGCCAGAAGGCTTGCAGAGCACCTTAGTCTCGGAGAAAACAATCTCATGAGAGCCCACCGAGTTGTAGCAATGATCGGCAACGGCGGACGACTCAATTTTGCTGTGTTTCAAATCTGACTTGTGCTCGCGGACACGATCAGAGACATGACGTTTCGTTTCCCCAATGTAACAGTCACCACAGCTGCAACTCAGTTTATAGACTCCAGGGTATTGTAAGTCAGGAATGACATCCTTCACAGATGGAATTAGATCACGGATTTTATGTACTGTACTGAATCGGACTTGGATCTTATGTTTGTTTAGAATTTTGGAGAAAAAGATGTCCAAAATTCTAAACAAACATAAGATCCGATTCAGTACAGTACATAAAATGTGATTTTTATTGATTTATTTTTTATAAATTTTAATTTCATTTTTTACCTACGTGATTTTACCGAAAGAACTAAGAGTATGTAATAAGTTATAAATGCATGAATTAAGGTCTCGGCAGTAAATGGGGAGAGAAAATTGCAGATGTCAGTAATATTACACAATTCTAGATTTGAAGCTTTCGTGACTGCAAGGATTCATACTCTTAGGTTTTTTCGGTAAAGTCACGTAGGTAAAAAATTTAAATTAATAAAAGTAAAATAAAACAAATAAAAACAAATTCACGACGTTTCGGAAGCAACACAAGCCTCCGTCTTCAGGTGGAACCGTCACAGCCACGACAGCTGTATCAAGTAAATGAGAGATACAATAAATACTACCCCGTATATATAATGGTTGATGGGGGGAAGGGCCAGGAACGGCACACTTTTTTATTAATATGGTAAGGTGAGGCTTAAGACCAAGAGTAAACTGCATAAGGTGAGGCTTAAGACCAAGAGTAGACTGCATAACAAAGGACTGAGCCTTTGTTATGGAGAGGTGCGGTTTGTAACTAACACATGGCATACATAACAAAAGTGTGAAAAAAGAAAAGGAAGTAAAAACTAAAACTGGTAAAACAACAAACTGGCTGTCTATCAATAACCTGTAATAGTTGTCTGTCAAATAAGATGGTCCAAATAAGTGTAGTTACATCTTTTTTGCATGGTTAATCACATCTTTCCAATGATTACTCAGTTTTTTGTTTTATTTTACTTTTATTAATTTAATTTTTTTACCTACGTGACTTTACCGAAAAAACGTAAGAGTATAATATTACACAAATAAATAAAAGTAAGAGATCTGGCAAGCGTGAAAAATAGCTCTGGATGAAAGATAACACTAAGCTTATGGACATTATTAGCAAGAGAAATACAAGAAATATTTATTTCTAATATAAAATGAACCACATCAGTAGACTATAAATAATGGGTATATTTATTTTGTATAAAGAGGCAGTGAGTTATTCCAATTGACAGTCTGTAAATAATGAGAAAACCCATCAAAACAGGAGAATCGGTGATGTTTATAAGTGTCCTGTGTTCTCTCACTGTTCATGTTTTTTTTCAGTATGACATTGTCGGCCATTCTGGTGATGGTTTTGACATCGAGTTGGTACCAACCAACAAGGTTCCCAAAAACAACAAGCAGCGACTGGCTGTCCTGAAGGTACGTCATATATATGTTACAAAAATATGATTTACATTTTTATGTCAAGCATATTAGTATGTTCCAAGCATTATAACCTTCTACAATAGAGCTTTAGAAGTTTGTCAAATGTACCCATGCCAGTACAATTAATCTAAATTACATTAAAAATAAATGTAAATGTGTGTCATCAGAGAAAGACCATGGACATCAACCATGTGAATCTCGTTAAGAACAGTGAAGAACGAACAATCTTGGATGAGATAAAGTGGACTTTGAGAAGTTGCTGAATGTGGAAAACCCAAGACGCGAAATGGTTGAGGAGCATCACAGAATTGAAGTAGTTGCAGAGACTATAACCAGAGAAGAGGTGATGGAGGCTCTGGGCAGCATGAAACATCAAAAGGCAGTGGGTCCACATGAGATTCCCATTGATATGTTTAAATTAATTGGGAGAAAGGAGTGTTTGAAATATTGATGGGGCTGTTTGGGAAAATGTGGATGGAGAAGAAAAGGCCAGATGCGTGGAGAGAGAGAGAGTCCATTGGTTCCCATCTTGAAAGGGAAAGGCGATGTATAATAGTGTGGGAACTACAGAGGAATAGCATTGATGAGTCACACCATGAAACTCTGCGAAAGGATTATAGAAAAGAGACTGAGGAAGCTGGTGGATATTGGTGAGAGTCGGTTTGGATTCAGACAGGGAAGGTCAATGACGGCTGCAATCTTTGCACTGAGAGTAGTGATGGAGAAGTTGAAAGAGAAGAAATGGGACCTGCATATGGTGTTTATTGGTCTAGAGAAAGCATAGAGCAGGGTAGCTAGAGAGCTCACCTGGTGGTATATGAGAAGAAGAGGTATTCCTGAGGTATATGTCCGGCTGATCTAGGATATGTATGAAGGAGGGAAAATGCATGTGCGAAGCAGCGGCGGGGTGTCAGGAGAGCTTTCAAGTCAGAGCAGGAGTGAAGTGAGGTTCTGCTCTGAGCCTCTTCCTACTCATCCTGGTGCTGGACACACTAACGAGAGATATTCAGAGACAGCCCCCGTGGTGTATGCTGTTTGCAGATGATATTGTGCTATGCGGTGAAAACAGAGGGGTAGTGGAAGATGATTTGAAGATCTGGGTGCAAAACAATTGAGGGAACGGTTTGAGGATCAGTCCGACAAAGACGGAGAATATGGTGGCAAATTTCAGTGGAAATAATGCAGAAGGATGATTGCAAATTGGAAGTGACCAGTTAATGAAGACGAACGAGTTTAAGTACCTTGATGCAATGGTGTGTGCTGATGGATGACTAGAAGGAGAGATGAGAACAAGAACAAGGGCTGGATGAGCTGAAATGGCGAGAGATGACTGGTGTGGTGTGCGATAAGAGGGGTCCCAGTTTGGTTAAAGGGAAAAGTGTACAAGATGGTGGTGAGGCCGGTGCTGTTGTATGGGGCCGTGTGTCGGGGCACAAGAAAGAGGGAGGACCAAGCTATGGTAGTCACAGAGATGATGATGTTGTGGTGGATGTTGAGTTTAATAAGGAAGGACAGGGTGAGAAATGAAGAAGTGAGAGAAAGACTCTAGGTAGTAGGAATTAGACAGAAGATGAGAGAGAAAAGGCTGGTGTGGTTCGGTCACGTGGAGAGACAACAGGAAAATGATGTGGGTCAGAAGTTGCAAGTGATGCAAGTGGAAGGAAAGAGATCAAGAGGAAGGCAGAAGAAGAGGTGGGGGGCGATGTGGTGCGATCGGACACGGTGGCCCGAGGAGTGGAAATAGAGATGGCGCAGGACAGGGAAGCATGGAGAAGGTTGGCGGGGACAGCGGGACCCCACATGAGTGGGCCAAACACGTGGAAGAAGAAGAAGATAAATGTGTGTAATATTCTTAGGTTTTTTCAGTAAAGTCACGTAGGTAAAACATCAAAATTAATGAAAATAAAATAAAATAAAAACAAAAATCACGACGTTTCGGAGGCAACACAAGTCTCCGTCATCAGGTGGGACCGTCACAGCCGAATTAGCTGCATCAAGTGAGGCAATGATTCAAGAAGTAATCCCTTATAAGCAAGTTGAAGGGGGGAGGAGAGGGGGGGGGGGGAGCTCATCAGAATGTGGTAGCCAATGAATGGAACGTATCGGGAGGGAGGGGGGCGGGGCTCAAAGACAGCACGGGGCGCCAAGCACAACGCATCGGGAGGGGGAGGGGGGGGGGAGCGGGGCCAAAACAATGGACGACGGCTTGGACGCGGTTGCCTCTACACACGCCAACACAATGGACAGAGAGGGGGGAGGGGAGGTTTGATACACATGATAGACAAAAGAACGAAAATGCCCATGCCTACACCAATGCCGGCTGAACAATGAAGAGAGCACTGCCAAAACAACAACTGGGGATGTTAACACTCGGTAAAGTAAAGTAAAATAGTGCCTGTCAGATAAGATGGTCCAAAAAAGTGTAATTAAGTCTTTTTTGCGTGGTTGATAACATCTTTCCAATGATTACTAAGTTTGTACCCATCATCACGGTTGAAATTATGTCTGTGTTTGTATATTTGTATGGCTTCGTGTACAAACCTTTGATGGTAGCCGGGAGGTTTGCAGAGAACCTTGGTCTCGGAAAAGACAATTTCATGAGAGCCCACCGAGTTGTAGCAATGATCGGCAACGGCAGAAGAATCAGTTCTGCCGTGTTTCAGATCTGACTTGTGCTCGCGGACACGATCAGAAACATGACGTTTCGTTTCTCCAATGTAGCAATCACCACAAATGCAACTCAATTTGTAGACTCCAGGATACTGTAAGTCAGGAACGACATCCTTCACAGGCAAGGCCTCTTCGGCAGTACTCAACTCAACCCAATTAGTCTTTATGGTTAAGGACATGGTACTATCTCCTGATGACATCCTCGTCAGCTTTGATGTAGTATCTTTGTTTACCAAAGTCCCAGTACCGGACACCCTAACAATAATTGAGGACTTAGTCCAACATGGATTGAATTCTGATGCACCTGCGCTGGTTAGGCATTGCCTCACCAACACCTATTTTACCTGGAATGGCACCTTCTACAAACAGAATGAGGGTACCCCTATGGGCTCCCCTTTGTCACCAGTTATAGCCAACATGTTCATGGAAAAGTTTGAATCAGACGCCATCCAGACATCTACCCTGCGTCCTTCCCTGTGGAAGAGGTATGTGGATGACACTTTCGTCATCTGGCCACATGGCCTCCCAGCATTGAACCACTTCTTGGACCACATCAATTCTAGACACCATCCATCAGATTCACCATGGAAGTGGAGAAAGACGGTAAACTACCATTCTTGGATATTCTGTTTGAGAGGAGGCCTGACGGATCCTTGGGACATTCTGTCTACAGGAAAGCCACCCACACAGATTCCTACTTGAAACCGGATTCCCACCACCACCCATCTCAAAAGAATTCTCTCATCAAAACGCTATACCACAGAGCCCATGGCATTTCTGACAAACACTGAGGGCCCGATGTACATTAAGACATGTACATCGGGCCCTCAGGATGAACGGATACTCTGACCGTACTATCCGCCAAGCTGTCTCTCCCACCACACAGAAACAGCCACTTGAAACTCCGACCAAAACCATCACGTTACCATACATAGCAGGCGTGACCAAAAAGATCTCCAAAATTCTAAACAAACATAAGATCCAAGTCCGATTCAGTACAGTGCATAAAATCCGTGATCTGATTCCATCTGTGAAGGATGTCGTTCCTGACTTACAGTATCCTGGAATCTACAAATTGAGTTGCATTTGTGGTGATTGCTACATTGGAGAAATGAAACGTCATGTTTCTGATCGTGTCCGCGAGCACAAGTCAGATCTGAAACACGGCAGAACTGATTCTTCTGCCGTTGCCGATCATAGCTACAACTCGGTGGGCTCTCATGAAATTGTCTTTTCCGAGACCAAGGTTCTCTGCAAACCTCCCGGCTACCATCAAAGGTTTGTACACGAAGCCATACAAATATACAAACACAGACATAATTTCAACCGTGATGATGGGTACAAACTTAGTAATCATTGGAAAGATGTTATCAACCATGCAAAAAAGACTTAATTACACTTTTTTGGACCATCTTATCTGACAGGCACTATTTTACTTTACTTTACCGAGTGTTAACATCCCCAGTTGTTTTTTTTTGGCAGTGCTCTCTTCATTGTTCAGCCGGCATTGGTGTAGGCATGGGCATTTTCGTTCTTTTGTCTATCATGTGTATCACACCTCCCCTCCCCCCTCTCTGTCCATTGTGTTGGCGTGTGCAGCGGCAACCGCGTCCAAGCCGTCGTCCATTGTTTTGGCCCCGCTCCCCTCCCCCTCCCGATGCGTTGTGCTTGGCGCCCCGTGCTGTCTTTGAGCCCCGCCCCCCTCCCTCCCGATACGTTCCATTCATTGGCTACCACATTTTGATGAGCTCCCCCCCCCCTCTCCTCCCCCCTTCAACTTGCTTATAAGGGATTACTTCTTGAATAATTGCCTCACTTGATGCAGCTAATTCGGCTGTGACGGTCCCACCTGATGACGGAGACTTGTGTTGCCTCCGAAACGTCGTGATTTTTGTTTTTTGTTTTTATTTTATTTTCATTAATTTTGATGTTTTACCTACGTGACTTTACCGAAAAAACCTAAGAATATGATTCCTTGCAGTCACGAAAGCTTCAAATCTAGAATAAATGTGTGTAATTTACATTAATTAAAGACATGGCAAGTAAAGCAGCATTGTTGCCAGTTGTTAGGACTAAAGCGTCAGAATTACTGCTTAACAAAATGGCAATTTGAAGTTCTATAATCGTAGCTCAATGTATAACTGCTGAGTGATTTCACGTCTGGCTAGAATAGATATGTTGTCAGATATTTAACGATGTTGTACAACTATTAAAACCCATTCGTGTGTGTTCAGACAATGCACGCGCACTCCCAGTTCTGCGCGAGCGGCGATTACACCGTGGAGGGTGCACGAGCATCGGCGGCGACTCTCGCACAAGAGGATGCAGACGAGCGCTTCCTCGTGCTCTTCAGCGATGCGAACCTGGAACGCTACGGGGTTCCAGCAGCAAGTCTGGCACGTGCTCTTACCAACGAACCGTCCGTGCATGCTTTTGTTGTGTTCATCGGTTCGCTGGGCGACCAGGCCGCAAGGTAATTATTTTGCTCATTGCACTCTTGTGGTGGCCGTGCGATAAGTTATGGACATTAACTTTGCATGTTGTTTTAATTGTCATGTCAGGCAGCTTGCACACGATCACCACCAGTCCCCAACAAAATAAATAAGTGGGCAACACACCTCTTTCCCATATTTGTCGCTCCACATAGAGCCCATCTGCGCACTCCCTTATGGGTATGTTTTTAGTGGCATTGGCTTAATACAAGCAAACCCTGGAACGGTTTTGACGTTCATATTCTCATCAGCAGTGTCAAGCTTGCGTCAACCTTATGCCTCAGTCCACTTGGGAGGTCATCTCTGCCCAACACAAACACAGGCGTATTCACTGACACATCAAATACAGACACATCAACGTGCATACACATGGATACAAAAAGTCCTGCTGTCGAGGGTTTCAAGGCTGTTGGGGCAAATGCAGGCAACAAAGGGGGACTCTGGCCAGCACCTTTGTCTCCTCAGTAGCAAATGTGTAGATGCGCATGATTGGCTGAGTCACGGTATTGTTTAGCCAATAACAGTGCTCGTTTTGACACACAGACGGACTGACACGTAAACGGATAGTTGTATTTTCTGTGTACCGTATATAGATACATATGTGGTGATTTTATTGGTCATATTTGACAGAGCTTGTATTCATAAATACACTGTCCCGAAAACTATGCTTGCTGCAGGTCTAAGGTTTCCTTTTGCCCTACCCTCTGCTCCCTGGTTCCCTTTATCCACCGTCGTTTAAAAACCTCTTGCAAGATTCAGATACCACCTTTAAGAGCACCATGTTTATCGTTATTTTACACACTTTCTTTTAACTCACTCTGTCTGTTGTTGTCGTTGTTGTCATTGCTGTTGTCGTCGTTGTATCCTCAAATCTTGTAACTCAATTCTAACACACTTCCCAATGTGGTATCGACTGCAAACTTGGTATACTTATGTCATACTGATGACAATACTAAATTCTATCATAAAAATATATATTTTTAAACATTACTTTTTACATGTAATGTTTTGGCTTGGGTCTAATTGTCCACGGTCAACTGACGTTGGCTGTAATTGGCCACGGTCCCTTACGTTATGGCAAGCTTCGGGGCCACTTCCTGGAGTCATGCAGTTCTGCCATTACTAGTACGTTTCATAAAAGCGTGTTTAAAAAAAAGTTTTTTTAAATGTTACTTATTTTTAGTTCTGATTGCACGTTCAATATGTTTTGTTGTATTCATGTATGTGATGCAGTATCTTCAGATCTGTTTTTAATTGCTGCATAAAGTACACCTTTAAACTCGAGAACACATTGTATACTGTGATGCATGTGCTGCTGCCCACTTCTCGTTGGCAGGCTACAGCGCATGCTGCCAGCCGGCCGTTCCTTTGTTGCCATGGACACCAAACTCATCCCTCAGATCCTGCAGCAGATCTTCACGACCACTCTTCTCTCATCCCTTTGATGTTACCAATCATTCTTGACACACATCTCGTGTAGCCACCATAAATTAACATGCTTCTAAAATTAGATTGACTGATTTTGAGTAAAAAAAAAAATACATGTAAATTCTGTTTTGGGCAATGAACATAACCATCTTTAAAATGGAAAGATCTACAGTGGTTAGGAGCACTATGATACAGTGGGACTAAACTGTGGTATGTGGGGGGGGGGGGCGCTATTTACAGATCCTATTCACATTTTCCACAATTCCTCTCAAATGCACCGACACCCGCAGATACATGCAGCTCGTAAGAAGAATTTGCCACTACTTTTGGGTGACTCCTCTCATCTGCAGAATGACAATGGATATTAGAAGAATAATGTGTTCCTCAAGACTGCTTCCAAGTGATGCATAACAATGGATAATTAGAGGAATTTGCCATGAATATAGAAGATAAAAGGTGTGATATTGTATAAAAAATTAGGAATTTCCTTAGTCACAGAATAAAGTGGGTTCCAATTCTTAGAGTTTATTTTTTCCAAAAAGGTTTCCAATGACGTATTCAACAAATGCACGTGGAGGTTTGGCGACTGCTGGGATAAACATGTCAGCAGTTCCTAAGTGCTGATACAATTGAAGTCTCATCGGTTTACTGATGTTTTTTAAAATCAGGGTTCACTAAGAATTGTTTCCTTTTTTGATGAGAGCAAGACCTCGCACCACGTGGTCTTCAGTGGGTGCTGTGATGACAGAGCGGCAGCAGGCAGGCTGTAGTAATTAATATACTGTACTCATAAGGCCTCATAAGAAACCTTATTTCCAGTTGCTTTATTCTCCTGCCTAGATTAAAAATGCCTCGATCTTGGCTCTCTAGAACTGGTGGCCGTTGCAAGGCTCTGCAGAATATGCGCAAGATGTGATCTTAACATAAAAAGCATGCTGGGAATCCTGTTATGTTTTGCTGTTGAAAATCCTTTTTTGTATAAAAACACGATCACCGTTTTGCACGTATGAAAACAATGATGCTTGGAATTGCATTGTTGCAGGAAGAGGAACACATGGATCATAGAACAAATAAATATTAAATATGTTAACTTGGGTGAGGACGCTTTGCCAGAAAGGATGACTGTAGATGGATAAGACTGGTGACAGAATAGGGAGTCAGAGGGAACTTGTCTGAGAGGGTTACCATGTGTTTACAGTACTGTCAGCTTATACTTGTGGCATCGAAGAACCATGAATGCGGTGGCATGGAGAATTCTGCATTCAGGCTTCTATAGAAAATGGCTGATGGGCACATTAAATATAACAATTTCATGAACAGAAATAATTTCATCAAAAATTCCATTAATTTTTAACCAACTGCTTGGCTTTCATCAATGTAAATTTATATTTAAGCAAATTATTGAGATATATAGAAGCACTAAAAAACGTGGTATGTAAATGTTAATACTGGAAGGAACCTCCTGGTTACACCAGCCCACAGGGGATTATTGTGTCCGTCCGTCGTGCAGGGAGGGGCTGGGTGGGGAGGGGAGGGTGGAGCTGGGTGGGGAGGGGCTGGGTGGGGAGGGTGGGGCTGGGTGGGGGGTGGGAGGGAGGTGGGGCTGGGTGAGGAGGGGCTGGTCACCCCGTGGTGCCCTTATAAAACTGAACGTTTAACCTACTCACGCCAGCTTGTGCCCGCCCTCACAGTCGGGCATATTTGTGGAATACACCACGCCACCGTTGACCCTGGCCATTGACCGAGCAACCCAACCTTCCTACCAGCTCCCTCCGCAGGGATGTGTTACAGTTGTCTGCCCCCTTGAAGTCAGAAGGTTGAAACAAATGACTCCAACCATTATTTTTCAGACTTTCGTGAGAAGCCTGAAAAATTGTCGATTGTCTGGCCTATGAATAAGAGTGCATCAAAATACCGATTAGCTTAGAAACAGCCTACCGAGCACGACTGCCGAAAAGTAGAAGAGTGGATCATTATCAAGTAATGTTTCATTAAATTATCTGCCATTAAAGTCAGTATATAAATCGTGGAAGTGTTGATTTATCTTGAAGTTGCAATTCTGATTTACTCCTTGCAACGTGTTTATGTAATGAATATTGTGGGATAAATGCAATAAATAACTCGATGCAAGTTTGGAAAGCTTTTAGTGACAGAATATACTCCGTTAAGTGTATATATAAACATACATTTTATCGTTGGATAAGTGCATTATTGATTTTAATGTGTTGACATGTGTTTACGTGTTATATTTAGAAATAAATAAATTTATAAATGCCATCCTGTTGATGTCAGCTATACACGTGTAGGGTTGTTACGGGAGGGCTGTAGGTGCATAGGATCCTACGGGGAATAAACACAGTGGGCGGAGCTCCGGGAGTACACGGGGGGGGGGGGGGGGTGCCCGCAGCGACGTCCGCATCAGGCAGCCTGGGGGGTTGTGATCCTGACGAGGGGTATAAAGGGGGAGGACAGAGAGAGCTCGGGGCTCAGTCTGGGAACGAAGGAGGAAGAAGGAAGATCTTCTAGTTAGAAGCCCTGGACTCCCCTCGACGCCGCCCTTGTAAGGGCTGCAGAGGATCGAGCCAGAGGCGTGGTTCCGTGAACCAGGGTCAGTACCCTGGGACTCCGGAGACCGTAGCCCGACTCACCAGTGTCGGGCCAGTTAGCCTCCCCTAGCCCGTTAGTGGAGGACTTGGGAGTAGGTCAGGATTAGCTAGAGTGTATCCCCAGTTATCCGGGTGAGGGGGCCGCTACCCCCTCTAGTGCTGTCCTGTACCGACAACTTGTAATAAAGATACGTGTGCCTCAACCTAGGTGTCCAGCGTAATTACCGGTACTTCATCTGGTGTCAGAAGAATTACGGACATGGAAACACGTCAGACAGCTCGAGCCAGAGTACCGGACGAGGACACTGCTGAAATCGTTGAGCCCGAGACGGCTCACCAAGACATGGTACAGCCGGGGCCTGACGCGTTCCTGCCGGGGCATCGGCATGAAGAGGAGCCGCAGCCAGACGCGCTACGGCTGGCTCACGAGAGGCTGGCGGAGCTGCTGTATTCCGCTGCCGCCACGCTGAAAAACATCACGCGGCTGGGGGCTGGTGGTCCACCACGGGGCGAGGGGAGTCGACGACCGGAGCGCCTTCCCGCCATTTCGGAAGACTCCAACTTTGAATTTCCCGCCATCGCCACGGCAGCTGCAGAGGGCGTGGCCGGGCTAAACCTTGGGTCCGACACCGCTCTCGCTGGGACAGCCGCATCATCGCCAGCGGCGGGAGCGTCATCACGGCTGCGACAGGCGATTCCATCTGCCATTCGCGCCGACGCACAGCCGAGTCCTGAGGATAGCAGCCTGCAGACTTCCAAGGCGAACGCTGCGCTGCAACAACGGCTGCCTCCGCTGAAGGAATTTGTTGGCGCGGAGGGCGACTGGGGCGGCTTCCAACGACGCTTCATCGCCCACCAAGAAATGGCAAGGTGGTCGGACGACGAAGCCCTCTGCGCGCTGCCGGCGCTCCTCGACGCCGACGCGCTCGCCGCCCTCACATCGGCGCCAAGAGAGAAGCGTTCTACTCTGCCGAGGGCGCTACAACTGCTGGCTGGGGTCTATGGACCATCTGCAGAATGCAGACAGCAGTTCTACGACCGCAAGCGGGGTGAAAAAGAGTCGCCCCTGGCATACAGGACGAGCCTCCTGGCGCTGGCCAAGACGGCTTTTCCCCGTATGGACGACGACGGCGTGGACGCGATGGTCACGGAGAAAATCCTCCTCCTGGCAGACGACCTGGACATCGCTGTCGTCGCACAGGAGGACGCCGAGATGACCTCTTTTCAGGCGGCGCGCCTCCTTCACGCCAACCTTCTGTCCCTGCGGCGGAAAGCCAGCAGGGCATCGGCCGGGCGTGCGGTGGCTGCAGCCACCCTTCCGACGGAGGAGCTCTACGCCGTCGACCATCGACGGCAACAGGCGCAAGGAGCACGGTCGGGCCGGGACGGCTCAAGCCGTTTCGACCGTCCATCGTCTCCACCGGGGCTCCCGCGGTGTTTCAACTGCGGCGTTCGGGGCCACGTCGCCTCGGGGTGCCGCTCGCCTCGACAACGCGGGACGATGCCTCGACGGGACGCCGGGCCTCCTCCTCCCAAGCTCCAGCAACATGATCCGGCGAGTCGCGGCACCACACATGTTTGGCCAAAGCACCCACCCGTTGCACACTCTCGCACCACAACGAACGGGGGGCCGATGTTGCGTTGCGACGGGCCAACGCGGATCACTGCGGGGACTCAAATCGAGCCCAAACAGTGGTCCGTGTTGGCCCATCGCGTGGTAGCCGCGTCGTCAGGGTCGTCGGCCGTGGTCGGACACATTGACGGGGTAGAGGTACGCATCCTGGTCGATACGGGGGCATCGGCGACAATCATTTCGGAGTTAATTTACAATATTCTGCCTGTACAAAGCCGGCCTTTACTGCCGGTTAACGTCCCATTCTATGCCGCTAACGGGGGCTCTCTGGGCATCATGGGACAGATTCGAGCGCAAATTTGTATTGGGGACATCAAATTGTTGGGGCCGATTTTCGTTTCCTCCTCGCTGGGGGTTCCGTGCCTGCTGGGGACGGATTTCTTAGGCAAAATGCCAATTCGTATTTTGATCGACCAAGGATGCATTGAGCTTCCGTCGGGGCGACGCATGGCGTTCCTGCCTTCCCCTGCGGCGGCTCGGACGGCGTTCGCGACGGTACCGGCATTCGTCGTCAGAACAGTTAGTGTGCCGCCGGGAGCTCAAATGCTAGTGCCTCTGAAACTTCGTAAGCCCTTCGCTAAGGGCGTAGGGGATCAGGGTGTTTTGCTGGGACCGTCTAGGGTCGGGGTTAATGCACCTCATTTGATTCCGGCCCAGACCGTCGTAAGAGGGGACGGGGACCCTTTCATCGCGGTCCTCAATGTGGGGTCGCAGCCGGTGGTGGTTCCTCAAGGGACGGTGCTCGCTCACGCGACGCCGGTGCCCTGCGAGGAACCTGTCGCGAACCATGTTGGCACTGCTTCCCAGATGCTCCCACATTCGGACAGCGATGAAGGGTGGCTCGACGCGCTTTGTGCGGGATCGACGGACCTGACAAATTCAGAGCGCCAACAGCTTAGAACGCTACTGAGGGAATTTTCCGACGTTTTCAGTCGGAATAAATATGATTTGGGTTGCACTCACCTGCTGCGTCACCATATTGACACGGGTGACAGCGCGCCAATTCGCCAAAATCCGTTTCAGTTAAGTCCCGCCGAAAAGGACCATGTCAAATCGGCTGTTGATGACATGTTAGCCGCCGACATCATTTCTCCCTCCACCAGCCCTTGGGGAGCGCCGATCGTCCTGGTTAAAAAGCAGGACGGCTCGTTGCGGTTTTGCGTGGATTTTCGGCGCCTTAATAAAATTTCGGTTGCCGACGCATACCCGCTCCCACGGATGGACGAATCGCTGGACGCCTTGGCGGGAGCGCGATTCTTCTCCACACTAGATTTACTTTCGGGATTCTGGCAGCTTCCTCTGGACGATGATTCTAAGCCTAAAACTGCTTTCCGTACACCGCACGGCCTGTTCCAATTCAACCGGTTGCCGATGGGCAACTTTCCAGCGATTGATGGAATTGGTTTTGGCTGGATTGCAATGGGAGTCGTGCCTGATTTATTTGGATGACGTTATTGTCTTTGGTAAAACTTTTGATGAACATCTCCAGAGGTTGCGGGCGGTTTTCCTAAAGATGCGGGCTGCTAATTTGAAATTTAAGCCCCAGAAATGCCATTTGTTACGCGAGTCGGTGCGTTATTTGGGGCACATCGTAGGGCGCTCGGGTATTGCTACCGATCCCGCCAAAACGCAGTGTGTCAGCTCCTGGCCGACTCCCACCTCGGTGGGAGAGGTCAGGAGTTTTATTGGCTTCACATCATATTACCGACGCTTCGTCGCTAATTTTGCAACGATTGCCAAACCCCTACACGCGTTAACATCTAAAGGGGTTCGGTTCCACTGGGGTCAGGATGAGGAAGCTGCTTTCTGCTCCCTTCGGGACGCCCTGGTAAAGGCTCCTCCCCTGATTTACCCAGATTTTTCGAGGCCGTTTTTGCTCGACACCGACGCGAGCAACACGGGTATTGGAGGCGTGCTTTCCCAGGTGGTTGACGGCGTGGAACGGGTGGTTGCGTACGGCAGTCAGGTGTTGTCTCCAGCGGAGCAAAGATATTGTGTCACCCGTAGGGAACTGTTGGCAATTGTCTATTTCATCCAACAGTATCGCCCATATCTGTACGGTCGGCATTTCACCGTCCGCACAGATCATGCGGCACTGCAGTACGCCCTGAAGGTTCAACAGCCATCGGGACAATTGTCCCGATGGTTGGAGGTCCTCCAGGATTTCGATTTCGAAACCACCTACCGTAAGGGCGTTCGCCACACCAACGCTGACGCTCTGTCACGGATGCCAACCGCCTCCGAATGCGCATGCCTCCTGGGGTCTGGGCGTTGCAAGCCAGCAGGGGACATGTTGGTTCCGGTCCTGGCGGCCGCCGCCAATGACGAAACATTGGTCACCAATGATATCGCGGAACACGGGAAAGATTCCCTGTGTGGGTTGCCCGTTAATGAATGGGGGCGCCTCCAAATGGAGGATACCTCCCTCCTCGTGCTGCGTCGTCGCGCCGGGGAGAGGGGGCGGGGGACGGGTGAGGCCGACGCTTGGGGGATGCACGCAGGGTTGCTCATGCATTGGGACAGCAAATCCCACCGTCACCGGCTGGTGGTCCCTTTGGGATTACGGGGTAAGGTGGTGTGGGCTGCTCATGAGCGCCTCCTCCACCTGGGTACCCAGAAAACTCTCGCCTTGCTCCAGCTGAATTTTTTTTGGCCGGGCATGACAAGGGATGTCGCTGATCTGTTGGCAGCATGCCCTCGGTGTGCGCAGCGCAAACCACCGGCACGGGAGTCGAACCCGCCCTTGCAGTCCATCCAGGTCTCCAGAGTAAATGAACTGGTCGCACTGGACATTCTGGGGCCATTCCCCGCCACCCCCAGGGGAAATAGATATTTGCTTACGGGGGTCGAATATTTTACGCGCTGGCCTATGGCCTGGCCCCTGCCAAATCAGTCGGCAGCAGCCATCGTTGACGCCTTTGTCCAGGGTTATGTCATGGACAAAGGTGCTCCGGAGCGGTTGCTGACCGACCAGGGTAGAAATTTTTCCGGGAAACTCCTAAAACAAGTCTGTGATCTCCTGGGAACGAAAAAAATTCGAACCTCTCCTTATCACCCGCAAACGGACGGGATGGTCGAGCGTCTGCATCGCACCATCTCGTCTATGTTGTCGCAGCAAGTTTCGGACTCGCAGACTGATTGGGACTTACAAATTCAAGGGGTTCTAGCGGCATACAGATTGGCTCCCCATGCTGCGACGGGGTTTTCACCCTTCTTTCTTATGTATGGCCGCGAACCCGACCCACCTGTTCCGGCACAGCTGCAGATCCCCGCGCCGCTGGGCAAAACTAAATTGGACGAACACGTTAAATTTAACCTTGACAAACTGACTGAGGCGCGGGATGCTGCGAGGCAAAATTCTGACAGGCGTCAAAAGGCGAACGAGCGCCTCAGGCTGGCTCGCGCGCACGTGCTGCAGTGGAAGCCGGGGGACAGGGCATGGCTGCACTGTCCCCCAGGTACCACTCGCGACCTCCTCTAAACTCGTACGCCCGTGGCGGGGCCCCGTCGAGGTTGTCGACGTTTTGAGGCCTCAGTGCGTTCGAATCAAATGGGGGAGGCGCCGGTGGTTTGTACACCCCTCTAGGCTAAAACCATTCGTTGCGGTGCGAGGGCCCACTCCACACGTGCGGGGCCAAGCATGTGGGGGGTCGACCGACTCGGAGGGTCCGTCGCTGCTCTCGCCTGATGTGTTGCCGGCTGTCCCACCCACAGGTGCACCGGGAATGACGGGCTCGTGCCCTACAACCCACACGGGTGATGCCGACGGTCGCGCCACTTCAATCGCGACCTCATCTCGAAAGGGACAGCCGCCACCGGATGGTCCGCCGTCCGGGGTTGCCCCGTGTGACGGGCCTGCGGCAAGGACGCGCGCTAAAATGCGCAGACTCTTATAAAATACGAAAGGAAGAATTTTTATATTTTTTATTTCACGTCTCATGGTTACTGTATGCTGCGTCGGTGGTGCGCTCCTGGCACATTGTGTGTGTGGGCGGGGTGTGTGTGTTGTGGGTGCGTTGTGTGTCGTGGGTGTGTGTGTGTGCTGGGGGAGTTCCTGGCTAGTTGTATATACGCGCTTTTACGGATTTCGTATTTATACGGGGGGGGGGGGGGGGGGGGTGCGTCGGACATTCCCTTCGGGGGTGTGGTTGTTGTTCAATTTGCATTTGTTGAAAAAAATTAGGCACACACGGGGTGGTTGAGGGGTAAATGTTCCTTTATTGGAATTGTTGCAGCCGGGACGGCTGCGAGCTGTAATGGGGGGAGTGATGTAGGGTTGTTACGGGAGGGCTGTAGGTGCATAGGATCCTACGGGGAATAAACACAGTGGGCGGAGCTCCGGGAGTACACGGGGGGGGGGTGCCCGCAGCGACGTCCGCATCAGGCAGCCTGGGGGGTTGTGATCCTGACGAGGGGTATAAAGGGGGAGGACAGAGAGAGCTCGGGGCTCAGTCTGGGAACGAAGGAGGAAGAAGGAAGATCTTCTAGTTAGAAGCCCTGGACTCCCCTCGACGCCGCCCTTGTAAGGGCTGCGGAGGATCGAGCCAGAGGCGTGGTTCCGTGAACCAGGGTCAGTACCCTGGGACTCCGGAGACCGTAGCCCGACTCACCAGTGTCGGGCCAGTTAGCCTCCCCTAGCCCGTTAGTGGAGGACTTGGGAGTAGGTCAGGATTAGCTAGAGTGTATCCCCAGTTATCCGGGTGAGGGGGCCGCTACCCCCTCTAGTGCTGTCCTGTACCGACAACTTGTAATAAAGATACGTGTGCCTCAACCTGGGTGTCCAGCGTAATTACCGGTACTTCACACGTGTAGGGCTTGAGTATAGCGCGCCACGCATCCCCCGCCTCTGTTGCTATGCAAGCAAGCACAGTACAGTGGGGTGATGTGAGGTAATGGTTGTTGTTGTGACTTTAGGCGAAGTGGGTCGTTAAGGGTTGAAACAGGTGTCAGGGTAGCCGGGAAGACACAGGCCAGTGATTGGCTGGAAAGGTAATTGGGCATTAGCTGGCATCGCTCCGGCGGCGAAAACAAGGCCACGTGACACGGGGGGCCAGGGGGCGAGCGATAAGCGGGGGGTAGAGATAATTAGGGAGATTAATTGGTGTGGGGATATAAGCCAGAGCGCAACGGAGAGAAGGGAGTCCTGTACGAGTCGGCGTTGTGGATGGAGCTGCAGTAACGGTGCCCGGAGAGTCGCAGAGCAAGTTATAGTAGAGTAAAGCGTAGAGACAGTGTTAGTAGAGTAAAGCACGGAGAGACAGTGGTAGCGAAAACGCAGTGAGCAACCAGGGTAGCCATGCATCGGAAGGATGCAGAGTAGGAGAAACCGTAGAGACGACAAGCGTAGCGATAGTGAGGTAGAGGGCATGGAGAGACGCGGAGCGGTGGCGCAGCAGAGAGACGCGGAGCGGAGCGAGGCCGCACCGAGACGCGGAGCGGTGGCGCGGCGAAGGTGGACTCTAAGAGGAAAATAAAGAGGAGAGAAAGACAACCCTTGTACGAGTCCTACACACGTATGAACTTGTACAAAGCAGTAAGATTTCTTAAGGCTCCACGAGAGCCTTCTCAGTTACGGGAGAGATCCGGCATGCTTACAAGTAGTGAAACAATAACAAAAGACTGTACGTTTAACTTGCATTTACAGTACATTGTATACGGTGGTGAAACGATGCGCTATGAATCCATCGACCCGAGTTTGATCCCTTTGGCTAACATCAGTGACGAGTGATATCAGAACGGGTCCTGTACCCTCCCTTCAACATACACTGACCAGCGTGGTGAAGTATGGTCAAATACCCCCGAGACCGACATGGCGTGTGGAGCCCTTCATCAATTGGTCGATTAATAACGGCTGAAATTGTGGATTCATACTATTTAAGTAGCGTTCATTTATATATAATTACGTGTATACGTTATTAACAATATAACCAAAAAGTAATTATAACAAATACCTGCTTTACAATCTGAATCGCCATGAAAAAGGGTGAAAGCCGAGGTTCATTGGATGTGGATTGTGGAAGTATGAAGAGTATCTGACTGCATGAAAGCGTTCATTGTGTTGAGTAGTTCCGACAGACGTACTCGGAGACGGAGGTGAGTTAGGGGCTTCCGCCAGGGTTTATTAACACTTATCAATACTACACAGGGTACACAACTCCCAGGGGCTAGGGGTCCTACTCTGAGTCCGGGTCCCAGCCGGCTAGCTCCGGTCTCTCTCTCTCGTGTCGGATCGTGGAGTCTGCCGACTCCACCGACCGGAGAGAGAAGCACCTCTACGGCTACCACCGGCTTCTCCCCAGACTCCCTATTCGATCCCTCTCACTATCCCTGGTTTCCTCTTCACCTTGTTTACTATCCCCGTTCCTACAGTGACCCCGCTTACGTCACGGGGTATCCCTTAAATACCCTAGGAGGCGTGACGTCACGTGCACTGCCCAGCGCGTGCGACCCCACGTCCCGTGATGTCATCGCACCGGACAGCGCACACGATGCCACCACTCTCCTCTACTCCTCTACATCACCCCCCCCTGTGAAAAAAAACAGCCGACCCGGCTGCAATCACCCCGCAAGCGGGGCCCCACACCGGACCGAAGACCGAATAATCACGAGTTCGTGTGCCTGAAGGTAAAACCGGCTGCTAGAAAACTCAACCTTAGGGCAGCACGGCCCCTCAAGCAGAACAGCAACAACAACCACAACAACAAAAAAACAAAACAAATAGAGCCTGAAGGCCTCATACGCCGGATAGCGCCGAATGGGCGCCAGGGGCAGGGCCCGCTGAACGGCCATCAGGGCCGTCACCGGAGCCGCATCCCCCTCGAGCGGGTATGCGCTGCTGGCCCGCTCCCCCGTGCGGTGTCCGCCACCCATGCAGGTGGCCCGTCAGCGGGCAACAGGCCCACCGCCGTGGCCTCCGGTGACCGGGGGGTCTCTAACGGCCTCACTTGGGAGGGGCCTGGGGGCACACACACAGGTCAGACGTCACCTCCGTCAACGAGACCCGGCTGGTCAGGCACGCCGGATACATCATCAGCCGGCCGCTCCGGAATTGGGGGTGGATCCCCCAGGGTAGATGGAACATAACGTTTGAGCCGGGACGGGTGCACTATCCACTGCCGGCGACCGAACCGAATCCGGACGCATTGCGGCCGGCGGACCTCCACAACCTCTACGGGGCCCTGCCAAGGGCGATGCAATTTGGCCGATGTGCCAACGGGGACCTGGGGACAATGCAGCCACGCTTTTTAACCCGCTACCCACTGGAGGCCAGCTGCCTGGTGTTTGGGCAGCCGCTCATTAGCCGCCTGCCGGCTTGCGGAATTCTCGGCAGCGGCCTGTCGCGCCTCGCGCAGCCGGTCAAGCGCGACCTTCAAAGGGGCCGGCACCGCCGACCCCTTCTTGGAGGAGCCAACGTCCATCTGGACGTGCACCGGGGGCTCCGGTTCCCTACCGTACATCAAATAAAAAGGCGAAAATCCCGTAGGCATGAGGGGCCAACCGATACGCCGCCAAGACCCCCGGGACGAACAGGTCCCAGTCTGACTGGGACGTGTTCACCTGGTGGCACAGCATGGACGTAAGGGTGCGGTTCAAGCGCTCTACCATCCCGTCTGACTGGGGGTGGTAGGGCGAGGTGCGGATTTTCTTGGTGCCAAGGAGGTCACACACCTCCTTGAGCAACCTAGACGAGAAATTCCGCCCCTGGTCAGTCAACAATTGTTCCGGCGCACCCTTGTCAAACACGTACCCCTGGACGAAGGCCTCGGTGATAGAAGAGGCCGACTGATCGACCAAAGGCCATGCCATGGGCCAACGTGTGAGGTACTCAACGCCCACCAAGAGGTATTTGTGGCCCCGTTGGGATGCAGGGAATGGCCCCAAAATGTCGAGCGCCACGAGCTCATTAACGCGAGAAACCCGGATGGACTGCAGCGGGGCCCGGTCCCGGACAACTGGGGCCTTCCTCCGCGCGCAGTCGTGGCAACCCTTCAAAATCAGTGCCACGTCACCCTCAACACCCGGCCAGTAATAGTCCCGCTTAAGGGTCAATAAGGTCTTGTGGTAGCCAAGGTGCATAAGCTTCTCGTGAATGGCTCGGGTTAATTTACCACGCAGGCTAGTGGGCACAACCACACAATAGCGTTCCAATTGGGCATCCCAACGCATGAGGAGTCCGTCATGCACGGCGATCGCCGGGGCAGCCGACGAAGCTGAGCTCCGGGCCTTATGTCCGACACGGCGCCGTAGCTTCAGCAGAGAGGAATCCTCCATCTGCAAGCTGGACCATACCTCCCGGGGAAGTCAAAGGCCGAAATCCGCGGGCGCCGCCGCACCTGGAGGGGTGGCCGCCTCGGCCGACGCGACCAAGTAGGCCGCGGCGTCCCCTGGGGCCTTGCAACGGCTAGAGCCCAGGGCGCAAGCACACCCGCCTGCCGGCAATCGGGATAAACCGTCCGCATTTCCATGCTGTGTCCCCTTCCTGTGGATTACATCAAAGGGGTAATCCTGGAGCACTTCGAGCCAGTGAGACAGCTGACCCGAGGGCTGACTAATCTTCAGCGAATATTGCAGGGCCGCGTGGTCGGTCCGGACCGTAAACAGCCTACCGTACAAATATGGTCTATACAACTGAACAAAATAAACTATGGCCAAAAGCTCCCTCCGGGTCACACAATATCGCTGTTCCGTCGGGGACAGAACACGACTGCCATAGGCTACCACCCTCTCAACCCCGTCGACCACCTGGGCCAGGACAGCCCCAATTCCCGTGTCGCTGGCATCGGTATCGAGCAGGAAGGGTTTCGAAAAATCCGGGTACCCCAAGGGCGGCGCATCCGCCAAGGCCGTGCGAAGCGCCGCAAAAGCCGCCTCCTCCTCCGCGCCCCAGTGAAACCTTTGGCCTTTGGCGGAAAGGGCATGCAGTGGCTTTGCAATTGTCGCAAAATCGCGGACAAACCGGCGATAGTACGATGCGAAGCCAACGAAGCTACGCACCTCCGCGACAGATGTGGGAGTCGGCCACGTCCGGACACAAGCCGTTTCATCCGGGTCCGTGGCGACACCTGACGTGCTAACAATGTGTCCCAAATACTTCACCGATGGTTGTAGCAAGTGGCATTTCTGGGGTTTGAATTTCAAGCCAGCAGCACGCACTTTGACGAACACCGCCTCAAGGCGTTGCAAGTGCTCGCCAAACGTACGGCCAAAAACAATAACGTCATCCAAGTAGATTAGACAAGACTCCCACTGCAGCCCCGCCAAGACCATCTCCATGAGACGCTGGAAGGTGGCCGGGGCCGAATGGAGACCCATAGGAAGCCGATTGAACTTGAACAACCCCTGGGGCGTGCGGAACGCTGTCTTGGGTCTAGAGGCCTCATCCAGTGGCAATTGCCAGAAGCCGGAGAGCAAATCTAAAGACGAAAAGAACCGAGCGCCCGAGAGGGCGTCCAGGGAATCATCCATGTGAGGCAATGGATATACATCAGCCACCGAGATCTTGTTCAATCTACGGAAATCGACGCAGAACCGGAGACTCCCGTCCCGTTTCTTGACTAGCACAATGGGGGCACCCCAAGGGCTAGTAGATGGGGAGATGATGTCCGCCGCCAACATTTCGTTGACAGCCGAGCGGACATGATCTTTTTCCGCTGGGCTAAAGCGGTGGGAATTAAGTCGAATAGGGGCCGCGTCGCCCGTGTCTATGTGGTGGTCCAAAAGAGTAGTGCGACCCAGATCAAACTTACTTTGGCTGAACACATCGGTGAACCGCTCGATGAGGTCGCGGAGTTGCCGACGTTCCCCGGAGGACAACGAGGCATTCTCGTCGCACAACATGGCGATCCATGATGCGTCGGGGTCCCCCGTGCGCATCACGCCCGCCACGACCCCTCCATCCGGGGCAGCGCTCTCGGGTGGAGGGGCCAGGGTCGCGTGTGCCAGGACGGCGCCGGCCGGGACTACGACCGGCAAGGGTCCCGAATTGAGGACCTGCAAAAAAAGGTCCCTGCCCCCCGACACGGCTGTCAAGGCGCCCACCAACCCCTTCGTCCTTGAAAAGTAGCTTGACGGGGACAGTAGGATACCCGTCTCCGTGGAGCCCATTTCGAGCGGTTTGCGCAACCTAAGGGGTATCAGGATTTGTGACGCCGGTGGTACGGTCACCGGCGCTTTATTCAAGGCCCGTACACCGGCGACCAAGGGAGACAGGACGGTAGGCGATTGTAGGAATTGCAGCCACCTCCCTGACGGCATTTCCACACAGCCCTGGTCAACGAGAATTCGGATGGGCATCCTAGACAAAAAGTCGGTCCCCAAGAGGCATGACACTGCCAAGGTCCTGGAGACCAAAATAGGCCCGGCCAACTCAATCTCGTCAACCCGAACCGACGCTACAACGTGGCCCAAGATGCCCAAACTGCCGCCGTTCGCGGCGACACAAGCCCCGCGAACCGGCCTTAACGGACCCACGCTGCGGGGTAGCAGCCCAAAAATGGCCTCAGAAATAATGGTGGCCGATGCCCCCGTATCCACCAGGAGGCGATCGTGCACCCCTTGCACATATCCTGCCACCGCTGAGGAGCCGGCAGCTGCCGCCACCATCCTATGCGCAAGCGCATCCCAGTGGCAGGTCTGTCTGGGCCATTGAGGGGGTGATGACGATGGAGCACCCGACCCTTCGAGGACAACCCCATGACGATGGGCCCTAGCCCCGCTAGATGCATGAGGTGAAGAGAGCGGCCGCGCAGATGATGCGTCGCGACTCGCCTGGGGCTCCGGACCCGATGCCAACGAGGGTCTGGGAGAAGGTGGAGTCCCTTTTCCAAAGGCCCCCGGGGCATTCCGGCAGCCCCGCTCCGCTGACCACAGCGGAAGCAGGCCACCATGTCCGCCTCCTGCGGACGGGAAGGTCCCGGCCGCCCCCGCTGCTCCGGACGGCGACCACCCGCCCCCCTTCCTCGACGTTCGGGCATCGCCAAGGCCGCGAGGGTGTCCACCCCCTGAGAGGTGGCCCCCCCGTCCGGCGCCGGGACCCCCGCACACGCTGCCATCTGAGGCCGTTTGCAGAGGGAGAGGTGCGCCTGAATGTTTTCGGCGACCGCCAAGGATGTGATCTGCCGATCATTGTTGATCGACAGAGCAATTCCTAGCTCCCTTGCCAGGTCAAGCAGCTTCACCAAGGCCATAGAATCAAGTGCCCTGCCGTACAGGTCAGGGTATGCAGCCTGCACCAGGGCCAGGAGCGAGCAGCGGAAGGCCAGCGGCAGTTCCGCCTCCTCCCGCCGCCGCAATGAGAACTTTAGCTGCGCGCAGGACGGCGGCTCAAAAACGTTGGCCATTTGGATATAGGCTGCCGGGAGCGTAGCCAGATTGGCCGGATGGATGGACTTGAAGGGCTGCAGAGCCCTTTTGTCCAAGCAGGTCGGAAGCGCCGGCAAGGCCTCCTCCATGGACCAGCCAACCGACATGTATGCCACGTCGAACCGGTCCTGGAAGGCCGACCAGTCGCCCCCTTGCGCGACAAACAGCACGACGTCGGGTAACCGGCGCTGCCATTAGCCGCGCGGCGCCGCGAGGTGTGGAAGCCAAGCGGCACCTGCGGGCCACCTGGCAGACGCGACGTGGTGCGGCGGTGGCAGCGTTGCGGCACCCGTAGGCCACGCCGGAGACGTGGCAAGAGGCGGGTGTGTTGCGGCACCCCCCGGCTACGCCGGAGACGGAGCGAGTAGCGGCCGCGTTGCGGCTCCCGCGGGCCACGCCGAAGACGCGGAAAGGTGCGGTGGTGCTGCGGCCCCCATGGGCCACGCCGTAGGCGCAGCAAAGTGTGGCAGAGTTGCGGCCCCCATGGGCCACGCCGTAGAAGCAGCGAAGTGCGGCTAAATTGCGGCCCCCATGGGCCACGCCGTAGGTGCAGCGAAGTGCGGCTGAGTTGCGGCCCCCATGGGCCACGCCGTAGACACAGTGAGGTGTGAAGGCACCTGCGCTTTCGCGACCCACCTGTCAGCGGCGGCGTACGAAGCCACAGCGTCCTCCCGCGACGCGGCGAGGGACCACGGCGTTGCAGCCTCAACGGGCCACGCCGAAGACGCGGCGGTATAATTCGGGCCTGCAGCGGCCCCCGCGGCCCACCCCGCCTGCGCAGCGAGGTGCGGGACAGCGGCCGTAGCCGCGGCAACCTCCCGCGACGCGGCGAGGCACCACGGCATTGCAGCCTCAACGGGCCACGCCGAAGATGCGGCGGTATAATTCGGGCCTGCAGCGGCCCCCGCGGCCCAATCCCGCCGGCGCAGCGAGGTGCGGTACAGCGGCCGTAGCCGCGGCAACCTCCCGCGACGCGGCGAGGGGCGGCGGCATTGCGGCCTCCCCGGGCCACGCCGAAGACGCGGCGGAATAACACGGAGCCGCGGCGGCATCCATGACAAGGGACGCAGGCACGGCGAGGTGCAGAGGAGCGGCATCGCCGGTGGCCGGCCCCGTGAGTGCGGCGACAGGTGGAGCCGCGGCAGCACCCGCGGCCCATTCCGGCGGCACGGCGATGTACGGGGCAGCAGCAGCCGCCGCTGCCCACCCCGGCGGCCCGGCGAGGACGGCACGCGCGTACTTACCCGGGGCCCCCCCGGCGGGCGCAGCTTGATGTGGAGCCGCGTCGTCGCTGGCGGCTGGTCCCGCAGGAGCGGCGTGCCGAGAAACCCCGGCCGCGTCGGTGGAGAGACGCGGCGTCGCGGTCGTCATGGCAGCCATGGCGCCGATTTGCGGCGTCGCAGCAACAATGTCCGCCGGCCGCCGCGTCGCAGCCGTAGCAGCGGCCGCATACGGTTCCCGAGCCAACATGGCCGCCGCGGATTGCGTCGCAGCCAACATGGCGGCCATTTCCGGTGGAGCGGTCGCTGGGAAAACGGCGGCGGTTTCAATGATGGCGGTTGACGGTTGCTCCCGTCCCGAGTGCGGGCCGGTTGGCTGCGTCCGCGCCTCCACCTCGGCCAACCTGACGGTCAGCTGCCCCACCGCCTGCAGGACCTGCTGCAGCAGAGCTGCGGGGACGCTCTCCGTCTCTGGCGGCGGCGGTGAGCTGGCACTCCCCGCAGCCGACTCCTCCCGCTCCGGCCCGCTCGTCTCCAAGGGGACCGTCACCGGGGTCCCGGGCTCCGGTGTCGCTGCTGGAGCCTCCTCTCTGCCTTCGGCACCCTCCAAGTGATGTGCCGGTGGGTCCTTACGCCGTGCGCCCGCTTTAGACATTGTGGCGATGGTGTAAACTACTGACACCAGTTGTTGAGTAGTTCCGACGGACGTACTCGGAGACGGAGGTGAGTTAGGGGCTTCCGCCAGGGTTTATTAACACTTATCAATACTACACAGGGTACACAACTCCCAGGGGCTAGGGGTCCTACTCTGAGTCCAGGTCCCAGCCGGCTAGCTCCGGTCTCTCTCTCTCGTGTCGGATCGTGGAGTCTACCGACTCCACCGACCGGAGAGAGAAGCACCTCTACGGCTACCACCGGCTTCTCCCCAGACTCCCTATTCGATCCCTCTCACTATCCCTGGTTCCCTCTTCACCCTGTTTACTATCCCTGTTCCTACAGTGACCCCGCTTACGTCACGGGGTATCCCTTAAATACCCTAGGAGGCGTGACGTCACGTGCACTGCCCAGCGCGTGCGACCCCACGTCCCGTGATGTCATCGCACCGGACAGCGCACACGACGCCACCACTCTCCTCTACTCCTCTACAATTGCGTTAATGTGGACACCTCCATCAGCCACCGCTTCTGTGGCTGTCTGCATTGGGATAAGATGCTAACCCCAAGCTGCATTGCGTGGTACATTCGCCCGAGTTGCCTTAGTTCAGTGGTAAAGGCGCACCCCTGCAATCGCTTGCTCACGCCAATGCTGACCGAGAGAACTCTAAACGACACGCATTTGGTCTTAATTTTTTCACGCGGACCAAGCGTGTCGGAAGAGGTGAGCGTAACCACATATTTACCCCACCACACGCCACTTGCCGACCGACCCGTTTATACTGCCGAGTGGACAGGGGAGGCAAATCTCCACTCATTCGCCACTCGATAATGTGTGTGCCACTGAGCACTCACCAGGCACTTGCTAAGGAAGCAACTGGGAGCTGTTGCACGTTTTAGTCTCGACTGAAAACTCGTTTTTTTGGAATTGCTTTTTGTGTTGAGTTTGTTGTCCTTCCCCCGCACCTCAGATTAGCACGGTTAGCTCGGTATGGTGCGAAAGAAGTTCAACATACGTGCATTCCTGGTCCCCACCACACACTTAAACACATTCCTGTGGAGGGAGCTGGTAGGAACGTTGGGTTGCTCGGTCAATGGCCAGAGTCAACGGCGGCGTGGTGTATTCCGCAAATATGCCCGACTGTGAGGGCGGGCACAAGCCGGCGTGAGTAGGTTAAACGTTGAGTTTTATAATGGCACCACAGGGTGACCAGCCCCTCCCCACCCAGCCCCACCCCTCCCACCTCCACCGAGCCCCACCCTCCCCACCCACCCCCTCCTCACCCTCCCCTCCCCACCCAGCTCCTCCCCACCCTCCCCTCCCCACCCAGCTCCTCCCCACCCTCCCCTCCCCACCCAGCTCCTCCCCACCCAGCTCCTCCCCACCCTCCCCACCCAACCCCTCACTCCCCACCCAGCCCCTCATTGCACGACGGACACAATAATCCCCTGTGGGCTGGTGTAACCAGGAGGTTCCTACCAGTACAAGTCACCACTGATACCCATCACTCGGAGAGCCAACCCGGCTCAAGTTCCTCTCGGATTGGTGGGCAGTGGAGAGTCGTCTTGTGTGGTGTCAGGGCACCGTAACAGGTATACGGCCCGCGAGAAAAAGTGGGATTTTGGTGGCCCAAATGGGACACTTGGCGATGCAGGGCCCACCCCAGCACGCCCTGTAGCGCAGACTCTGACAAGGCACGAGTCATCTGAAGTGACACTCTCCACCATCTGCATCAGCTGGAATACTGCAATTTGTCCGTCCGGTGGCATTTAGCGAAGTGTTTAGAATTTTTTTTATCTAGGGGCCGTCCATAAATGACGTCACGCGATTTTGGACGATGTTTGACCCCCCCCCCCATCATCACACGGCGTCACAAAAAGTCAGACCCCCCCTCAAATATGACGTCACAAAGCTCTGCCCCCCCCCCCCCAAAATAAAACATGCTTCTGTAGGGGTGTTCAGGGAAGGATTCCCACCAATAGGAGGGTTAGTGGGAGGGGTGATCGAGGAGATATAAGGGGAGAACGGGCGGGAAGAGGGGGCTTTTGGCGGGAACGAGATTGGGACAGCTGGGGACAGGTGTGGATGGGAGACAAGGATTAAAAGACGAAACCCCTGCAATCTTGTGTCGGCTCTCCTTTACATCTGGTGGCAGCGGTGGGATCTACAATGGCTACAAAGAAGAATCCCCGCGGAAAAGAGCCAAGAGAATAGGAAGCAGGGGCCGGGGATCCTTCCCATCCCGGGCAACAAGGGGGCCTGCTATCAGAAGCAGCAGCAGGGGGCCTGGAGGACCCCATGGAGGACCGCATGGCCCGCGTGGAGAGGGCACTCCAGGAGCTACTGCAGAGGCTCCCTATGGGGGGCCCGCCAGCACCGGGACCCCCACCCCCACGCGTACTACGGGAGGAGAGGCCACGGGACCCGGAGGCCGACCAGCCGGCCGGGCAGGAGCCGCAACCAACCTCGTCACGCCAGCCACCGCCGCTCCCGCCAAAACCCCCAGGGCTAAACACCCAACACGGAGAGCAGGTGGCAGGACGGCCGCGTCGGCTGGGGCCCGTCGACAAGTTCGTGGCCGAGGAATAAGATTGGGAGGGGTTTGTCCGCCGATTCGAGGCTGCCTTCCACGCTCTCGAGTGGACAGACGAAGAGGCACTACGAGCGCTGCCATCCGTTCTGGGCGAAGAGGCACTCTCCTCTTACACCTCCCTTCCCTCGCACAGCAAGACCACGCTACAGGCGGCCTACGATGCTTTGGGGGAGATCTATTGTCCGGCGGAAGGAGCCTTTAAACAGTTCCAGGACCGCCAGCGAGGGGCTAGAGAATCCCCTTTAGCCTACAGGGGTGCGCTGCTCGTGTTGGCGAGGAGGGCTTTCCCTCGCCTGGCTGAAGAAGCGCTCGAGGACCTCGTGGTCGAGCACCTCATCGCCCACGCTTGCCGTGCTGGCGTTGTAATGCCCGTGGTGACGCCGGAGGAACGCACCTCGCTGTGGGCTGCCCGGACCATCCAAGCACACGAGCAGGTCATGGGCCGGGCGCCACCCGTGGGCCGGGTGGCTGGCGCGGCGGGGGGGAACAGCCGAGCCGTTGCCGCGGCGCTACTGGGTCCAGCGACACCAACCGCCGAACCTGCACCGTCGCCACAGGCTGCCTGTGGGGCAGCTGGGAACGGACCCCCGACGTATGAGCCGCAGCCATCCCCCTGGCAGCCCAGATGCTAATTCCGCTGCGATATCGGTCCCCCCTCGTGACAGCCCGACCAGACTCACCCATCCTGGTGTCTCCGGCGTCAGCTGCCATGGATCGCCATGCGCTGGTGGGAGCCGAAACTATTATACAGAGGAACCAGCATCTGTTCATTCAGGTGCTTAACACCTCCGATAGAACAGCGACGGTGCAGGAAGGAACAGTTCTGGCCCACGTTAGTCCCTTGTCACTAGGAGCCCCAGGGACAGAGCCCGAGCTTGTAGGCAGCATCAGCCAGTCCGAGGACAGAGGGGCCGAATCGTGGATGGACCAGCTGGCGGGGCCTGAGCCAGGATTGCCGCCCGACCAGAAACACCAGCTGCACTCGTTATTGCATGAGTTCTCGGACGTGTTCAGCCGGGGACCGTTCGACCTAGGGCGCACAAATCTGTCGCAGTACCACATCAACACGGGAGATGCAGCACCCCTGCGCCAAAACACATATAGAATGAGCCCAATGGAAAAAGGGCACATTCAACAAGCGGTGCAGGAGATGCTGCGGGCCGACATAATTTCTCCATCCTCGAGTCCCTTGGGGGCACCGGTGGTCCTAGTCAAGAAGTCAGACGGGTCACTGAGATTCTGTGTGGACTTCCGACGCCTCAATGCCGTCACGCTGGCCGACGCATATCCCCTACCACGTATCGACGACTCATTGGATGCACTGGCGGGAGCAAAATTTTTCAGTACGCTGGATTTATTGTCCGGGTTCTGGCAGGTCCCACTAGACGCGGACTCCCGGCCTAAAACAGCGTTCCGGACACCACATGGCCTTTCCGAGTTTAACTGCCTGCCTATGGGCCTTCCAGACTGCGCCGGCAACGTTCCAACGCATAATGGAGTTGGCCTTAGCAGGCCTCCAATGGGAAACGTGCCTCATCTACCTGGATGACGTCATTGTCTTGAGCCGATCATTCGAGGAACACATTGACCGATTACGTCAGGTATTCCTGCGGTTCCGGAATGCGAACTTGAAGCTCAAGCTGTCGAAGTGCCACCTTATGCAGTCGTCGGTACGCTACTTGGGCCACGTCGTCAGTGAGTCTGGAGTGGCTACAGACCCGGAAAAGACGGCCTGCGTGAGGGCCTGGGCTGTTCCCACAACGGTTCCAGAGGTACGCCGGTTTGTGGGTTTCGTTTTTTACTACCGCCGGTTTGTACCCAACTTCGCAACCATTGCCAAGCCCTTGCACGTGTTGACGGCGAAGAACCAGATGTTTTATTGGGGCCCTCTGGAGGAAGAGGCATTCCAGCAGCTGCGCTCACGTCTGACAGATGCACCACCATTGGCCTTTCCGGATTTTGGCCTCCCCTTTATCCTGGACACGGACGCCAGCGATGTGGGCATCGGCAGTGTTTTGTCGCAAGTCCAGCAGGGTCGGGAGGTGGTTATCGCCTACGGTAGTCACGTGCTTTCATCAGCGGAGCAGCGCTACTGCGTCACACGTAGGGAACTCCTGGCAGTCGTTCACTTCGTGCAGCAATTCCGACCCTACCTGTATGGTCACAAATTTACGGTCCGCACTGACCACGCGGCCTTGCAGTATTCGCTCCGCATCGACCAGCCTTCGGGCCAGCTGGCTAGATGGATAGAGCGCCTGCAGGAGTACAGGTACCAAGTAGTGCATCGCAAAGGGACCAGACATGCCAACGCAGACGCATTGTCCCGAATGGCGCCCCAGGGCCCTTGTGCATGCACCACAGGCGAGGCACGCTGCAAGGAGGCGAGGCCGGAAGGGACGGTCATCGCTCCCGTACGCACGGCGGAGGGCGCACAGGGTGAGGTCCAGCTGACCGACCACGACCTGGGGCTGACCTTGGACGATTGGAGACGGCTACAGCTGGAGGAAGCCCCACTGCAAACGCTACGCGCCTCAGCAGAGGCAGGGGGGGAGGAGTACATCGTATGGGAGGACCTCCTCATGCGATGGGACCCGACAGGGCGCCGGCGATGCCTGGTAGTTCCGGAGTCGCTGCGTCAACAATTGGTTATGGACGTACACGGCCGCCAGCTGCTGCACCTGGCGGGGCGGAAGACACTGTACACATTACAGGGTCGGTATTTTGGCCAGGTATGACCGCTGACGTGCATCGATGGGTCGCTACCTGCGTCGAATGTGCGCGGCGAAAGCCGCCACCCCGGGTAAGCCGGGCGCCCCTACAGCCCATCACGGTGACCAGGGTCAACGAATTGGTTGCGTTGGACATCCTGGGACCACTGCCTGTCACGCCACGGGGAAATAAATACCTGTTGGTCGGAGTCGAGTACTGCACGAGGTGGCCGATGGCGTGGGCCCTCCCGGACCAAACGGCACAGACCATCGCCGATGCCTTCGTGGGAGGCTATGTCCTTGATAAGGGGGCACCGGAGCGGTTGCTCACGGATCAGGGCAGGAATTTCTCCTCACAGCTATTGAAGGACGTCTGCTCTATCCTGGGCACTAAAAAGGTCCGAACATCTCCGTATCATCCCCAGACCGATGGGATGGTAGAGCGGCTTAACCGCACATAGCGGCCATGCTGTCCCAAGTGGTGGACGAAAACCATTCCGACTGGGACCTCCACATTCCATCAGTCTTAGCGACGTACAGGGTGGCCCCGCACGCGGCGACGGGGTTCTCGCCGTTTTTCCTGATGTACGGACGGGATCCCGTTCCGCCTATTGAGGTGCAGCTGACGGACATTCCCGCAAGAGCTAACGCATGGCCGAAGGCACTAAAGACCTCCCTCATTTATTTGAGAGAGGCCCGCCAAGCAGCCGAGGCCGCATCGGCCACGAGCCAAGAGAGTAATGTACGGATACGGGAAAGGACAGTGACAGCAAAGCCCTTTAAAGTCAGGGACCAGGCATGGCTACACTGTCCTCAGGTGCCGGTCGGCCTCTCACCAAAGCTGCACCGACCCTGGAAAGGGCCGGTCGAGGTCATTAAAGCACTCCGACCGCAGTGCGTCCAGGTCCAACTGGGTAAGCGACGATGGTTTGTACACCCCACCCGCCTTAAGCCATACATCTCTCCACCGTCATCTTCACCAACATCACCACCAACATCACTGCCAACATCATCATCATCCCTACCCAGGCCAAGGTCGCCGACCACCACGCGCCGACCGGCAGGGGGTTCGGTGCCCTGTGTTCCCTTGTCACCTACAGCACCCCATGTGAGGCCTGACGGAGCGGCGGCACGAGCGGGGCCCGGAGAGACAGCGGCGCCAGGCAAGGTGAAGTACCGTTGATGACTCTTGGACACCGTTGGTGAGGCACACGTATTTATTCCGTACAAGTAGTCACAACTGTGGACATACAATACTAGAGGGGGTATCGGCCCCCTCACCCGGATAGCTGGGGATACTCTGCTAGCTACCCCTGACCTACCTCCTAGTCCTCCACTAACGGGCTAGGGGAGGCTTCCTGGCCCGACACTGGTCAGTCGGGCTACGGTACCCGGAGTCCCAGAGTACTATCTCTGGTTCACGGGACCACGCCGCTGGCTCCTGCGCGGCCCTGACAAGGGCGGCGTCCCAGGGGAGTCCAGGGCTCTAGCTAGACGATCTTCGGTCTTCCCTCCTTAGCTAATACTGAGCCCCGAGCTCTCCGGCTCATCCCCATTTATACCCCCCGGAGGATCACAACTCCAGGCAACCCCCCAGGCTGCCCGGTGCGGACGTCGTTGCGGGCACCTCCCCGTGCACTCACGGAGCCCCGCCCACTGTGCTTGTTTCCCGTGTGATCCTATGCATACAGCCCTACACATACAGCCCCTCCGTAACAGCCCTACATCACCCACCCCTGCACAGCTCGCAGCCGTCCCGGCTGCAACAATTGCAATAAAGGTTTATTTACCCCTTGAGCCCCGCGTGTGCCTCAATTTTTTCAACCATAACGCGAAGAGAACAACAACAAGAACCAGAAAACCCCGAAGGGAAAATAACCCGACGCACCCCCCCCGAATAAATACGAATTCCGTAAAAGCAACGTATATACAAATCGCAAGGAACCCCCAACACACACACAACACAACACAATGTGCCAGGAGCACACCACCGACGCAGCGCACAGTAAACATACACGTGAAAATAAAAAAAAAATTCTTCTTTTTGTGCATCACAAGAGTCTGCGCATTCTTGCGCGCATCCTTGCCGCAGGCCCGTCACACGGGGCAACTCCGGATGGCGGACCATCCGGTGGCAGCTGTCCATTTCGAAGTGAGTCTGCGCTTGATGTCGCGAGACCCTCGGCATCCCCCGTAGGGGTTGTTGGGCGGGAGCCCGTCATTCCTGGTGCACCTGGGGGCGGGACAGCCGGCAACACATCAGGCGAGAGCAGCAGAGACGGACCCTTTGAGTCGGCCGACCCCCCACATGTTTGGCCACGCGTGTGTGGAGTGGGGCCTCGCACCGCAACGAAGGGTTTCAGTCTAGAGGGGTGCACAAACCACCGGCGCTTCCCCCATTTGATGCGAACGCACTGAGGCCGCAAAACCTCGACCACCTCGACGGGGCCCCGCCACGGCCGCACCAGTTTTGAGGAGGTCGCGAGTGGTACCTGGGGGACAGTGCAGCCATGCCCTGTCCCCCGGCTTCCACTGTAGCACGTGCGCGCGACCCAGTCTGAGGCGCTCATTCGCTTTCTGACGCCTGTCGGAATTTAGCATGGCAGCATCCCGTGCCTCAGTCAATTTCGCAAGGTTAAATTTAACATGGTCGGCCAATTTAGTTTTTCCCAGCGGCGCGGGGATCTGCAGCTGTGCCCGAACAGGTGGGTCAGGTTCGCGGCCATACATGAGGAAGAAGGGTGAAAATCCAGTCGCAGCATGGGGGGCCAATCTGTATGCTGCCAGGACCCCTTGAATTTGCAAGTCCCAATCGGTCTGTGAGTCCGAAACCTGCTGCGACAACATAGACGTGATGGTTCGATGCAGACGCTCGACCATCCCGTCAGTTTGCGGGTGATAGGGAGAGGTACGAATTTTTTTCGTTCCCAGGAGCTCACAGACCTGTTGGAGGAGTTTGCCGGAAAAAATTTTTCCCTGGTCGGTCAGCAGCCGCTCCGGAGCACCTTTGTCCATGACGTAACCTTGGACAAAGGCCTCCACGATGGCTGCTGCCGACTGGTTGGCCAGGGGCCAGGCCATAGGCCAGCGCGTAAAGTATTCCACCCCGGTCAACAAATATCTATTGCCCCTAGGGGTGGCGGGAAATGGGCCCAGAATATCCAGCGCGACAAGTTAATTCACTCTGGAGACTCTGATAGACTGCAAAGGCGGGTTTGACTCCCGTGCTGGTGGTTTTCGCAGCGCACACCGAGGGCATGATGCCAACAGATCTGCGACATCCCTCGTCATGCCTGGCCAAAAAAAATCAAGCTGGAGCAAGGTGAGGGTCTTTTGGGTACCCAGGTGGAGGAGGCGCTCATGAGCAGCCCACACCACCCTACCCCGTAACCCAGAAGGGACCACCAGCCGGTGTCGATGGGATTTCCCGTCCCAATGCATCAGCAACCCCGCGTGCATTTCCCATGCGTCGGCATCACCCGTCCCCCGCCCCGCCTCCCCGGCGCGACGACGCGACGCGAGGAGGGAGGTATCCTCCATCTGGAGGCGCCCCCATTCATTAACGGGCAAACCCAGCAGGGAATCTTTTCCCTGTTGTGCGATAGAATTTGGAAGCAATGTTTCGTCGTCGGCGGCAGCCGCCAGGACCGGAACCGGCATGTCCCCTGCTGGCTTGCAACGTCCCGACCCCAGGAGGCATGCACATTCGGAGGTGGTTGGCATGCGCGACAGAGCGTCCGCGTTGGTGTGGCGAACGCCCTTACAGTAGGTGGTTTCGAAATCAAAATCCTGGAGGATCTCCAACCATCGGGACAATTGTCCCGATGGCTGTTGAACTCGCAGGGCGTACTGCAGTGCCGCATGATCTGTGCGGACGGTGAAATGCCGACCGTACAGATATGGGCGATACTGTTGGATGAAATAGACAATTGCCAACAGTTCCCTACGGGTGACACAATATCTTTGCTCCGCTGGAGACAACACCCGACTGCCGTACGCAACCACCCGTTCCACGCCGTCAACCACCTGGGAAAGCACGCCCCCAATACCCGTGTTGCTCGCATCGGTGTCGAGCAAAAATGGTTCCGAAAAATCGGGGTAAATCAAGGGAGGAGCTTTTACCAGGGCGTCCCGAAGGGAGCAGAAAGCAGCCTCCTCCTCCTGACCCCAGAGGAACCGAACCCCTTTTGATGTTAAAGCGTGTAGGGGTTTGGCAATCGTCGCAAAATCAGCGACGAACCGTCGGTAATACGACGCGAAGCCAATGAAACTCCTGACCTCTCCCACCGAGGTGGGAGTCGGCCAGGAGCTGACACACTGCGTTTTGGCGGGATCGGTAGCAATACCTGAGCGCCCCACGATGTGCCCCAAATAACGCACCGAATCGCGTAACAAATGACATTTTTGGGGTTTGAATTTCAAATTAGCAGCCCGCATCTTTAGGAAAACCGCCCGCAACCTCTGGAGATGTTCGTCAAAAGTTTTACTAAAGACGATAACGTCATCCAAATAAATCAGGCACGACTCCCATTGCAATCCAGCCAAAACCAATTCCATCAAACGCTGGAAAGTTGCCGGCGCTGAGTGTAAGCCCATCGGCAACCGGTTGAATTGGAACAGGCCGTGCGGTGTACGGAAAGCAGTTTTAGGCTTTGAATCATCGTCCAGAGGAAGCTGCCAGAATCCTGAAAGTAAATCCAGTGTGGAGAAGAATCGCGCTACCGCCAAGGCGTCCAGCGATTCGTCCATCCGTGGAAGCGGGTATGCGTCGGCAACCGAAATTTTGTTAAGGCGCCGAAAATCAACGCAAAACCGCAACGAGCCGTCCTGCTTTTTAACCAGGACGATCGGCGCTCCCCAAGGGCTGGTGGAAGGAGAAATGATGTCGGCGGCTAACATGTCATCAATAGCCGATTTGACATGGTCCTTTTCGGCGGGACTTAACCGAAACGGATTCTGGCGTATTGGCGCGCTGTCACCCGTGTCAATATGGTGACGCAGCAGATGAGTGCAACCCAAATCGTATTTGTCCCGACTGAAAACGTCGGAAAATTCCCGCAGTAGCGTTCTAAGCTGTTGGCGCTCTGAATTTGACAGGTCTGTCGATCCCGCACAAAGCGCATCGAGCCACCCTCCATCGCTGTCCGAATGTGGGTGCGGCCGGGGAGCAGTGCCGACGTGATTTGCAACAGGTTCCTCGCAAGGCACCGGCGTCGTGTGAGCAAGCACCGTCCCTTGAGGAACTACCACTGTCTGCGACCCCACATTGAGGACCGCGATGAAAGGGTCCCCGTCCCCTCTTACGACGGTCTGGGCCGGAATCAAATGAGGTCCACTAACCCCACTTGCGTCCGGCCCCGGCTGCACGATGTCTTGTTGAGCCGTCTCGGGCTCGACAACTTCAGCGGTGTCCTCCACCTGCGGTACTCCGGCTCGAGCTGTCCGGCGCGTGTCCATGTTCGTAGTTGTTCTGACACCAGATGAAGTACCGTTGATGACTCTTGGACACCGTTGGTGAGGCACACGTATTTATTCCGTACAAGTAGTCACAACTGTGGACATACAATACTAGAGGGGGTATCGGCCCCCTCACCCGGATAGCTGGGGATACTCTGCTAGCTACCCCTGACCTACCTCCTAGTCCTCCACTAACGGGCTAGGGGAGGCTTCCTGGCCCGACACTGGTCAGTCGGGCTACGGTACCCGGAGTCCCAGAGTACTATCTCTGGTTCACGGGACCACGCCGCTGGCTCGGTCCTGCGCGGCCCTGACAAGGGCGGCGTCCCAGGGGAGTCCAGGGCTCTAGCTAGACGATCTTCGGTCTTCCCTCCTTAGCTAATACTGAGTCCCGAGCTCTCCGGCTCATCCCCATTTATACCCCCCGGAGGATCACAACTCCGGGCAACCCCTCAGGCTGCTCGGTGCGGACGTCGTTGCGGGCACCTCCCCGTGCACTCACGGAGCCCCGCCCACTGTGCTTGTTTCCCGTGTGATCCTATGCATACAGCCCTACACATACAGCCCCTCCGTAATAGCCCTACAAAGGCGACACCGGCACCACCGAACCAGGGACCGCGACGAGAGGGCCTTCGAAGGAGGGGGCCGCCACGGTCATCTGCTGCCTGTGGATGTCCGGGCTGTTACGGGACGCTGGCTGGAAACCTGGGCAGGCCGCGCCATTGATTTTGTTGTGTTATATTGCATTGTATGGTTGTGGGGGGGTAAAGGGCTGTCGTCACTGTCAGTGGTGGGAGGCATGGGGAGACTTAAATGGTCCATGGGGGAGGCAGAACCGAGGACGGTTATTTTTTCTCCGGGGGGGGGGGGGGGGGGTGATGTAGCGGTGTCAGGGGAAGGATTCCCACCAATAGGAGGGTTAGTGGGAGGGGTGATCGAGGAGATATAAGGGGAGAACGGGCGGGAAGAGGGGGCCTTTGGCGGGAACGAGATTGGGACGGCTGGGGACAGGTGTGGATGGGAGACAAGGATTAAAAGACAAAACCCCTGCAATCTTGTGTCGGCTCTCCTTTACACTTCAAATCGCTTTAAACTATTGTCATTGTAGTGTGTATTTAATGTGCCGCTGCACTCCGATGTTGTAGGAGAAAACATTTATTAAAAAGTCTATTTAATTAAGTGGAACGTGTTGCTTATATTTATTTAAAGTTGCGCATTTTGATGTGACGTCACATTTCTCCCCCCCCCCCTCGTCACACATGTCTGACCCCCTCCCCCCTATGTGCGTGACGTCATTTATGGACGGCCCCCTAGGTTCATAGGTTGTTCATAAGTCATTTTCAAAACCACAGGTGTCTGTATTCATTCCAGTCAGACAGCATGGCGAAACTTACTAAAACTCTTTGACTGACTATACGACGGCCGTCGTTCACTCTCTACCCATCATGTTCCTCTCCCTGAACACGTTGGTCTCCCCGTGCCGTTCCCACCCCTCCCTGCTATGTGATGCCCACGTGCGATCTCACTCCTGCACATGCACTGCTCTCTCTCGCATCCTTCCGTCTCCACGGTGGTCGTCTTGTGCGAGTTGTATCTGCCAGGCTCGTTCACCCACAGCGCGAATAACTGTGCCAGTCCGGAGGCTGCACGACGGTATAAGCTATTGAGCATAATCACTTCATCATTCACAAAACCATCATCATTTATTCACCCATCGTCAATCCACGACGGGGGGTCACCGTCGCACTCGTCGGACACCGCCCAGGAACAGCAGCATCAACGAAGATAATCATCGGCAGCGACATCATCAAAACCATGATCAAAAACATCATCACCTCCATCATCATCATCGCTCCATGGTGAAGATAGCGGGAGATGGGGGTGAACGCAGATCGCTCGAGTTTTGTGGATCGATTCTTGCCGCGGACAACAGAATATGCGCGGAGAGAAGGAAACGTAAACAATGCACACAAATACAGAGATGCCCGTGTAGCCTTCACCAGTGTCGGGGCAAGTGCTGTTAGCGAGCACCTATGAATGGCCAAAAGCACCATGCCCAGGACTGATTCAGTTTTGTTACCATCGATGTTGGCTGTGAGTGGGAATCCAACTGGAATCCGCCGGTTTCGTGGCGCAGTACGCTGACCACTACACTACAGCTCCCCACAACGTATACACAGGCACACACGCACAGGTATATGTATACACACACACAACACATACATCACGAATTGCGCTTTCAGAAGCCCTCGCCATCCCTCGCACAGTCTCCCGATTCAACGACCCATTTGAAAACTGCACGTGAACGAATTCCATCGCTCGATACTAGCAATGCGATGGATCGCTTCCTTTGGCTGCCATTCAGCCGGTCGTCTTGATCGCTGGCCATAATACCTCTTCTAAGCGACGTGTCCTGCCATAGTTCAAGTTTCTTTCGTAAATGGTATGTACTTATAAATTTCACTTTGTTTCCCCATTGTTTCCCACGATTTGTTGCCTGTATCTCGGCCTCGCTGTGCGCTGCGTTGCACCGCTAGTCGAGTAGATAACCTTGCGTTCAATAAACCCTCGGAGCCAGGATGAACGTCCGACTCCAATCATCATTTATTGATTTTAACAAGGTAAAACTGGTGAGAAAACACAGATACAGCATCTGTTATAACCCGGAAACACCAACACAATGAACACCACAGCATCAGAACATTGTCTTAGATAACAATAGATCCTGGACGGACCAGGCCCCTACATTACCACTGAACAACTACACAAGAGCACAAGCCGGTGCGTTGCATAAAGGCACATCGTGTATTCATCCCACTGCACCCCAAATGTACAGCATTACACATAACACTAAACTGTGGATGAGATACTTCGTCATCTTTGCTCTCAGGATCGCAACATAGCCACCTGGGCACAAGTCTGACTCGACCTACTAAATCACAAGTAACATCCACAATAAGGAAAGTTGCAGGCTTCGTTGCTAACTAGGCCTCGTATTTACCACAACAACTTAACGGTACCATAAAGGCATTTACATCACTATAACGGTCATTCCAACATTACAACAGCATTGCCAATATTATAGGAATATAAACAAACTTACAGACAATGCTTCTCAAAGTCCCACGATGGACAACTGCGTCTGGCCTCACTGAGACGCGATGGGTGCCGCCATCTTGACTTATCTGTGTAATGGCCGACGCCCGCGTGGTTCAGTGGAAATCTAAAATCGCAACTTCCTGGTCACGTGACTAAAATTAGCATCAAAAACAGGAAATTCCTGTGTACATACGCTCCACATCTGCCGTGAGACAAGACAGCCTGCATTGGTCCTTCTCTCCACCCCTTCCCTTCCCCCACCTCTACAGCCTATATAAGTCCCTGTGCGTTATTCCTCCGAGCGTCTTTCTGTGTGTGCCTCTCCATGTGTGTATGTCCCTTGGTGTAGTGTTGTTCTGGTTGTCCCTATGTGCTGCCCAAAACACCATTCCCTGTGTTCTTCTCTGTGTATGTATCTCTGCTACCTTGTACCTCGTGTCTATTCACGAGTCCTTTTCCTCTGTTTACGTTGGTATGTTCAGCCCAGAAGATGAACACAACATTTAGCAGTCTTTTGAAATACGTGGTCAACCAGGTTATTGTCTAACTGTGTTGTTGGCCGACGGGTTTGCATTACGTTTCTAAGGTTTGTTGAGTTCGCGTCTCCCATCTTCTTGCTGTATTTGCCTCCGTGCAGTTTGCCGTTCTCTGTGTGCTCTGTGTGATGTCCCTCTGTGTGTTCCCTCGCTACGTGGTTTGCCCCATTTTCAGCTGATGATGAGCGCTTGTGTTGCGTTCGAAACGTCGTGATTTAATTTTATTTGTGATTTATTTAAATTGTATTTTATTTGTACATACGCGACTTTACCGAAATAACCAATGAGGACGGTTTAGAATTGCTCTTCTTTACGCACATATGTGTGAAATTCACGCTGATGATATGGCTTTTCATTAAGTTAATCTTTTCAAAAGCTTGTGTCCGACTCTTTATTCCACCATTTTGGGCCTTAAATGTATGCCCGAGTAAAGCATACTCTGCGATGCCTTTCCAAATGTTACTATAGTTCATGACATTAAAATGAAAACACATTAAGGCTGAACAGTGGGGCTCAATATAAATTCGCCAAAGAAAGTCGCGTATGGCTCGCTCGCTCAACCATTGCAGATATCTTTGGGACGCCATCATGAAATAGAGCCCTTCCTCTTGAAATCTAAAGGACACCACTGAAAAACACATCGTAAACACGTGCGCAAAAAAACACACAGTCACAGCCATTAAATCGCAGCACGCGGAGAAAAATAAACAAGGAGCAGCCTCCTCCAGCACCCCCCCCCCCCGGTGCCCCACGCGACTCCACAAACCCTGCCAGACCCAATTCCTCCCTCCCACGCGGCTCACATCAACTCATCGACGACAACAGCCCTGGGGTTTCCCGCTTTCTCACTCCACTGCGCACAATCACATCGATCTCCGTGTATTGAACAACCCACGGAGTTCTTGAACGAACGTTGTTCCTGCCCGCAGTGGAGCGACGCAGTTGGAACGCTCTGGCAATAGCAGTGCGCGTTTTGGAGTAAAGTTGCAGTGAGTGGCTGCGAGGCGCGTGTGTGTGATGCTGGGCAGGAGGGGGATGAGTGTGTGTGTGTGATGCTGGGCAGGAGGGGGTGAGAGTGTGTGTGTGATGCTGTGCAGGAGGGGGTGAGAGTGTGTGTGTGATGCTGTGCAGGAGGGGGTGAGAGTGTGTGTGTGATGCTGTGCAGGAGGGGGTGAGAGTGTGTGTGTGATGCTGTGCAGGAGGGGGTGAGAGTGTGTGTGTGTGATGCTGATGAGGAGGGGGTGTGAGTGTGTGTGTGTGTGATGCTGGTGAGGAGGGGGTGAGTGTGTGTGTGATGCTGGTGAGGAGGGGGTGGGAGTGTGTGTGTGTGTGATGCTGTGCAGGAGGGGGTGAGAGTGTGTGTGTGTGATGCTGGTGAGGAGGGGGTGAGAGTGTGTGTGTGTGATGCTGGGCAGGACGGGGTGAGAGTGTGTGTGTGTGATGCTGGGCAGGAGGGGGTGAGAGTGTGTGTGTGATGCTGGTGAGGAGGGGGTGAGTGTGTGTGTGTGTGATGCTGGTGAGGAGGGGGTGAGAGTGTGTGTGTGTGAAGCTGGGCAGGAGGGGGTGAGAGTGTGTGTGTGTGTGATGCTGGTGAGGAGGGGGTGAGAGTGTGTGTGTGTGATGCTGGGCAGGAGGGGGTGAGAGTGTGTGTGTGATGCTGGGCAGGAGGGGGTGAGAGTGTGTGTGTGATGCTGGGCAGGAGGGGGTGAGAGTGTGTGTGTGTGTGATGCTGGTGAGGAGGGGGTGAGAGTGTGTGTGTGTGATGCTGGTGAGGAGGGGGTGAGTGTGTGTGTGTGTGATGCTGGGCAGGAGGGGGTGAGAGTGTGTGTGTGATGCTGGGCAGGAGGGGGTGAGAGTGTGTGTGTGTGTGATGCTGGTGAGGAGGGGGTGAGTGTGTGTGTGATGCTGGTGAGGAGGGGGTGAGTGTGTATGTGATGCTGGTGAGGAGGGGGTGAGAGTGTGTGTGTGTGATGCTGGTGAGGAGGGGGTGAGTGTGTGTGTGATGCTGGTGAGGAGGGGGTGAGAGTGTGTGTGTGTGATGCTGGGGAGGAGGGAGTGAGAGTGTGTGTGTGTGATGCTGGTGAGGAGGGGGTGAGTGTGTGTGTGATGCTGGTGAGGAGGGGGTGAGAGTGTGTGTGTGTGATGCTGGGGAGGAGGGGGTGAGAGTGTGTGTGTGATGCTGGGCAGGAGGGGGTGAGAGTGTGTGTGTGTGATGCTGTGCAGGAGGGGGTGAGAGTGTGTGTGTGTGATGCTGGGCAGGAGGGGGTGAGTCTGTGTGTGTGTGATGCTGGTGAGGAGGGGGTGAGAGTGTGTGTGTATGATGCTGGGCAGGAGGGGGTGAGAGTGTGTGTGTGTGATGCTGGTGAGGAGGGGGTGAGTGTGTGTGTGTGATGCTGGGCAGGAGGGGGTGAGTGTGTGTGTGTGTGATGCTGGTGAGGAGGGGGTGAGAGTGTGTGTGTGTGATGCTGGGGAGGAGGGGGTGAGAGTGTGTGTGTGTGATGCTGGGGAGGAGGGGGTGAGAGTGTGTGTGTGTGTGATGCTGGGGAGGAGGGGGTGAGAGTGTGTGTGTGTGATGCTGGAGAGGAGGGGGTGAGAGTGTGTGTGTGTGATGCTGGGGAGGAGGGGATGAGAGTGTGTGTGTGTGATGCTGGGGAGGAGGGGGTGAGAGTGTGTGTGTGTGTGATGCTGGGCAGGAGGGGATGAGTGTGTGTGTGTGATGCTGGGCAGGAGGGGGTGAGAGTGTGTGTGTGATGCTGGGCAGGAGGGGGTGAGAGTGTGTGTGTGTGATGCTGGTGAGGAGGGGGTGAGTGTGTGTGTGTGTGATGCTGGGCAGGAGGGGGTGAGAGTGTGTGTGTGATGCTGGGCAGGAGGGGATGAGAGTGTGTGTGTGTGATGCTGGGCAGGAGGGGGTGAGTGTGTGTGTGTGATGCTGGTGAGGAGGGGGTGAGAGTGTGTGTGTGTGATGCTGGTGAGGAGGGGGTGAGTGTGTGTGTGTGTGATGCTGGGCAGGAGGGGGTGAGAGTGTGTGTGTGATGCTGGACAGGAGGGGGTGAGTGTGTGTGTGACGCTGGGCAGGAGGGGGTGAGTGTGTGTGTGTGATGCTGGGCAGGAGGGGGTGAGTGTGTGTGTGTGATGCTGGGCAGGAGGGGGTGAGTGTGTGTGTGTGATGCTGGGCAGGAGGGGGTGAGAGTGTGTGATGCTGGTGAGGAGGGGGTGTGAGTGTGTGTGTGTGATGCTGGGCAGGAGGGGGTTCGATCACACGTGTGGGTCTCACACCGAGCTGCGAGACAGACATCGCGATGTTGGTTCGGCTCCAAGAGGCGTTGCAGCGCGCCAGCTGCGTATACGGTCCAATTCTTAGCACCCGATTTTAGATCATTCACTCTCTGTATACTTCTCAGCAAGTGAATGAGCACGATTGTATTGTTCAAAAGGGGCCTGGTTTTTTTTTAAACATGCTCATTAACACGCGTCATTGTTGTTGTTTATAGGAGGGGGAAACACGCAAATCAAGTTGTCACCGAGCCCCCCCTTCCCACCGATGGGGCTTTGGCATAACAACAGCTGCGTCCAACAAACTTGTTCCAGTCTCGACAGGATGATGAGCAAATGACTGCCGAGCGGGTCTTGGCCTCTCCGCCTTGTCGCCTGCCCCTCTCTCTCTCCTCTGGCGGACAGCCACTGGCCCCGTGCAGCCGCTGGCTCTGCGTTGTTGCGAGCGAGAGAGAGAGCGAGAGCCAGAGGGGGCAGGGGGGTGGGTGGCAGTGACTGAGCTGCAACTCTCCGACCGAGAGTTGAGCAGCAGCAGCAGGAGCGGCAACAGGGGCAGCAGCAGCAGGAGCAGCAGCAGCAGGAGCAACAGCAGGGGCAGCAGCAGGAGCAGCAGGGGCAACAGCAACAGGGGCAGCAGCAGCAGGAGCAGCAGCAGCAGGGGCAACAGCAACAGGGGCAGCAGCAGCAGCAGGAGCAGCAGGAGCAGCAGCAGCAGGGGCAACAGGGGCAGCAGCAGCAGCAGGGGCAGCAGCAGGAGCAGCAGCAGGGGCAGCAGCAGCAGGGGCAGCAGTAGCAGCAGCAGGAGCAGGGGCAGCAGCAGCAGTAGCAGCAGCAGCGGCTGCTGATGCCGGGAGTCGTGACGCGCCACGTAGCCCGTGCGCATCCAATGGTCAGCGACTGAGCAAATAACTAAAAAAACCAACCTCCCACGGGAACGCAAAGCACTCGCAGTCACACTCACGACCACCACCGCCAGGCAGGCAGGCAGACGGTAACGCGTGATGAGAAGTGCATGTAGGAGTGAACAATCAAGGAGGGCCCAGTGCTAAGTGCGCAGACGAACGAGGCGGCGTTGGAGTGAAAGAGTTTTGTGTTGTGTGTGGGGGGGGGGTTAGAGGAGAGCTCTGGCTTCTGGGCTGGGGAGATGGACGCTGCCTGTGCCCTGCTTCTCGTCTTGCTACTCACGCCGCTCGCCTGCTGCTCCACGGCTCCAGGTGAGTGGCAGCAGCAGCAGCAGGTCACGACCGGAGACGCGACAGACAATGAACTCGGTGGGTGTTGGGGGGGGGCCCTGGGGGGGCCCTCCGGTCAGCACCGGGGGTCCCATGTGGGGAAGGGATCCGGGACCCCCCCCCCCAGCCCAGCCCCCCAATTCGTTTCCTCCCGAGTGTGAGCTTCACGTGTAACCTCACCAATAAACTCACAAACACTTACTCTCACACTCACTCTCTCTCTAGCTAACGTCCTCACCAATAAACTCACTCACTCTCTAGCTAACGTCCTCACCAATAAACTCACTCACTCACACTCTCACTCTTTCTAGCTAACGTCATCAATAAACTCACTCTCACTCACTCTCTTTAGCTAACATCCTCACCAATAAACTCACTCACACTGTCTCTAGCTAACGTCCTCATCAATAAACTCACTCACACTCTCTAGCTAACGTCCTCACTAATAAACTCACTCTCTCACTCTCTCTCTAGCTAACGTCCTCACCAATACACTCACTCACTCTATCTCTAGCTAACATGCTCACCAATAAACTCACTCACTCACACTCTCTCTAGCTAACGTCCTCACCAATAAACTCACTCACACTCACTCTCTCCAGCTAACGTCCTCACCAATAAACTCACTCACACTCACTCTCTCCAGCTAACGTCCTCACCAATAAACTCACTCTCTCTCTAGCTAACGTCCTCACCAATAAACTCACTCACACTCTCTCTAGCTAACGTCCTCACCAATAAACTCACTCACTCACACTCTCACTCATTCTCTCTAGCTAACGTCCTCATCAATAAACTCACTCACTCACACTCTCACTCACACTCTCTAGCTAACGCCCTCACCAATAAACTCACTCACTTACACTCTCACTCACACTCTCTAGCTAACGTCCTCACCAATAAACTCACTCACTCACACTCTCACTCACACTCTCTAGCTAACGTCCTCATCAATAAACTCACTCACTCACACTCTCACTCACACTCTCTAGCTAACGTCCTCATCAATAAACTCACTCACTCACACTCTCTAGCTAACGCCCTCACCAATAAACTCACTCACTCACGCTCTCACTCACACTCTCTAGCTAACGTCCTCATCAATAAACTCACTCACTCACACTCTCACTCACACTCTCTAGCTAACGTCCTCATCAATAAACTCACTCACTCACACTCACACTCTCTAGCTAACGCCCTCACCAATAAACTCACTCACTCACACTCTCACACTCTCTAGCTAACGTCCTCATCAATAAACTCACTCACACTCACACTCTCTAGCTAACGCCCTCACCAATAAACTCACTCACACTCTCACTCACACTCTCTAGCTAACGCCCTCACCAATAAACTCACTCACTCACACTCTCACTCTCTAGCTAACATCCTCACCAATAAACTCACACTCACTCTCACTCTAGCTAACGTCCTCATCAATACACTCACTCACTCTCTAGCTAACGTCCTCATCAATAAACTCACTCACACTCTCTCTAGCTAACGTCCTCACCAATAAACTCACTCACACTCTCACACTCTCTAGCTAACGTCCTCATCAATAAACTCACTCACTCACACTCTCACTCACACTCTCTAGCTAACGTCCTCATCAATAAACTCACTCACTCACACTCTCTAGCTAACGCCCTCACCAATAAACTCACTCACTCACGCTCTCACTCACACTCTCTAGCTAACGTCCTCATCAATAAACTCACTCACTCACACTCTCACTCACACTCTCTAGCTAACGTCCTCATCAATAAACTCACTCACTCACACTCACACTCTCTAGCTAACGCCCTCACCAATAAACTCACTCACTCACACTCTCACACTCTCTAGCTAACGTCCTCATCAATAAACTCACTCACACTCACACTCTCTAGCTAACGCCCTCACCAATAAACTCACTCACACTCTCACTCACACTCTCTAGCTAACGCCCTCACCAATAAACTCACTCACTCACACTCTCACTCTCTAGCTAACATCCTCACCAATAAACTCACACTCACTCTCACTCTAGCTAACGTCCTCATCAATACACTCACTCACTCTCTAGCTAACGTCCTCATCAATAAACTCACTCACACTCTCTCTAGCTAACGTCCTCACCAATAAACTCACTCACACTCTCACTCTCTCTAGCTAACGTCCTCATCAATAAACTCACTCACACTCTCACTCACACTCTCTAGCTAACATCCTCACCAATAAACTCACACTCACTCACTCTCTAGCTAACATTCTCACCAATAAACTCACACTCACTCTCTCTCTAGCTAACGTCCTCACCAATAAACTCACTCACATTATCACTCTCTCTAGCTAACGTCCTCATCAATAAACTCACTCACACTCACACTCTCTAGCTAACATCCTCACCAATAAACTCACTCACACTCTCTAGCTAACGTCCTCACCAATAAACTCACTCACACTCTCACTCACTCTCTCTAGCTAACGTCCTCATCAATAAACTCACTCACACTCTCACTCACACTCTCTAGCTAACATCCTCACCAATAAACTCACACTCACTCTCTAGCTAACGTCACTCACTAACACTCTCACTCACTCTCACTCACACTCTCTCTAGCTAACGTCCTCACCAATAAACTCACTCACACTCACTCTAGCTAACGTCCTCATCAATAAACTCACTCACACTCTCTCTAGCTAACGTCCTCATCAATAAACTCACTCACTAACACTCTCACTCACTCACACTCTCTCTAGCTAACGTCCTCACCAATAAACACTCTCACTCTCTCTCTCTCTAACTAACGTCCTCATCAATTAGCGTTGCTGTCATTGTTAGCACCGCCGTTTTTGATACGAAACATAACGCGTCGTGCAGATGGGCCACCCTAGGTAAAGTCACGTAAATAGAACAATATTACAAAATAATAATACTCTAGCCTGGTTCTTAAGACTGTAGCCTGGTTATTAAGTTTGGTGAGTGTACTGGCAGTCTGTAATGTAGACTGTAGCCTGGTTATTAAGTTGGGTGAGTGTACTGGCAGTCTATAATGTAGACTGTAGCATGGTTATTAAGCTGGGTGAGTGTACTGGCAGTCTATAATGTAGACTGTATCCTGGTTATTAAGTTTGGTGAGTGTACTGGCAGTCTGTAATGTAGACTGTAGCCTGGATATTAAGCTGGGTGAGTGTACTGGCAGTCTATAATGTAGACTGTAGCCTGGTTATTAAGCTGGGTGAGTGTACTGGCAGTCTATAATGTAGACTGTAGCCTGGTTATTAAGCTGGGTGAGTGTACTGGCAGTCTATAATGTAGACTGTAGCCTGGTTATTAAGCTGAGTGAGTGTACTGGCAGTCTATAATGTAGACTGTAGCCTGGTTATTAAGCTGAGTGAGTGTACTGGCAGTCTATAATGTAGACTGTAGCCTGGTTATTAAGCTGGGTGAGTGTACTGGCAGTCTATAATGTAGACTGTAGCCTGGTTATTAAGCTGGGTGAGTGTAATGGCAGTCTATAATGTAGACTGTAGCCTGGTTATTAAGCTGGGTGAGTGTACTGGCAGTCTATAATGTAGACTGTAGCCTGGTTATTAAGCTGAGTGAGTGTACTGGCAGTCTATAATGTAGACTGTAGCCTGGTTATTAAGCTGGGTGAGTGTACTGGCAGTCTATAATGTAGACTGTAGCCTGGTTATTAAGCTAGGTGAGTGTGCTGGCAGTCTATAATGTAGACTGTAGCCTAAAAAATACGACGATTGTTGATGGCCAATGTGGAGGAATCTCTTTTGAAGTGCATCGCCCGAACCGCCGCTACCACCACCACCACAAAGACAAAGATCCCCGTGTAGCCTTCACAGCCTGTTGGGGCAAGTGCTATTAGCGAGCCCCTATGAAGGCCGGCACGGCGGGTGGGGTGGCCAGCACCACGCCCGGCCGCCTTTGTCTCCCCAGTGGCGATGTTTACACACCGCACCAGGTACTCATTTGAGGCTGAGTCGACCTAGGGGAGGCCCAGGACCGGTTCAAATAATCGTCACTGGTGTTGGCCGTGAGCAGGAATCGAACCCGGGTCGCCGGGTTCATAGCGCAGCGCGCTAACCGCTGCACCACCGCTCCCTACCACCACCACACCACCACACACACCACCACCGCTCCCCACCACCACCACCACACATACTGACCCGGCTTCACGAAAGTGGGGGGCTGCACCCCCCCCCCACTCCTAACCCTCCACACACGGCTTCACACACACGCACTTCAACAAGGGCGGCCAGGTTAACACAGGTCTCGGCAGATAACTTTCATCTGAGCGTGAGAATAAAACGCGTTGCGAGGAAGAATTCGGACATTTACATTTCATGCATGGGGATCGTGAAATAAGCCCCCTCCCTCCCCCATTAATTATAACATTGGAGAAGATACCCCCCCCCCGCCCCTAATACTTGGAACTCGGGTACTCCCTCCCCATCACACACTAAAGGGAAGATATAATGAATGGCAGCCGAGAGAAATGTGGGTTACACATGGGGGCAGTGTGGCTGAGTATCCGTGGGGGGAGGTGCTCTGATGTGCACATGGCCGGGCTGCTGCTGCAGCACCTTCTCAAGTGTCCGCTCCATAGGCGGAACGCGGGGCCCTATCGCCCCCATCCTCCTCCTCCCCATGCGTCTCTCTTCTCCAACAAATAACGTGAGCGTGGGGCAGAGCGCATCGCCAATAGGGGCGATGGTGAACACGGTCGATGCGCTGCAAGAGCGTGGCCCCCGGAGTTTTGAACGTAAATGCAGTCCACATGCGTAGACGTTTTGGCTGTCCAGTATTAATGACGAAAGATGCCAGTGGTCGGGCTGCCATGGGTATGGCTGTGCAAGGATGATGAGGACAATGAGGTGGTTGCAAGGCCGTAGCCATGGAGTCAACATTGGGGGGGGGGGGCAAATCTTCCAGGGGGTCTGGGGGTCCCCCCCCCCCCCAGAAAAAAAAATTCTAAATTTGAAAACGAATTTCCTGTCTAAAATATGAAAAAATTAACTAACACATGGGATTGACTTTTTCTTCATTTTTAACAATGTCTAATAGTGTATTGTATTACATTGCTCTGTTTTTTCTGTTTTATCTTTTCTTGTTGCATTGTATGTAATGGCAGAGATTAGGAATTAATAAAGTACAACCATAACCACAATCATATAAACAGAAATCTATTTTATAGCAATATATTGGGGGGGACATTTTGCGCATATTTGAATATTGGGGGGGGGGGGGATGTGGCCCCAATATATATTAGAATTACGGCCTTGGGTGGTTGCACAGTCGCGTTGCAAGAGAAATGCAAATCCGCTGACTGCAGAGACTTAACCAAGCACAGATGGTGGCCGCTAATGGCTCGCTGCGATACAGCAGCAGCGTCATCCAGCAAGACACGCTGCAGGCAGAAGGGCCTTTACCAGTGTGAGCTTCAGAGAAGCCCCTCTTAAGGGAATTTGGCCTACTCTTCCATGCTGGACAGACGTCTTGGAAGTCGTGCGAGTACCCATGCTTTACCCCACCACACGCGATCTGCCGATCGACAAACTGGTGTACCCATTTACTTCTGCTTTGTGAACAGATGGCAGGAAATTTAAGAAACTTGCGCCCATTGTTTCAGTTACGACGTCCCTCGGGAGATCGAACTGGCTGGCGACTTCTGGATTACCAGTCCGGGGTGCGAACCATTACACCACGGCACCATTAATCGACTCACATAAACTACTTTCATCGCGGTCTTTTTAAGACGGTGATGTCACCAAGCCCCATCGCCTCCCATTCAGTGGCGCACGTGGGAATACATGTGACTGATTTCCCCCAAATATTTTGAACCGATATTAGATAGATATTAATGAAATATCGGTAGTGGTGATTATACTATAGGAATACTGGATGTAAAAAATGGTATTGCCAGACTGGTTTTACAAAAAAATATACATTAATGTACAAAACAGCAAGTATGTACCGTAATTGTCTTAAGTGCTTTGTTTTTTAAATATATATAATTTTTCATCCACAGGAGAGGAATATTCAGATATATTTGCTATCCAAGTTCCGGACGTGGGTGGATGCCTCGTGGGAGAGTCCTCAGGGCTGGGCTTGGTAGGGAGCTGTAACTCATCAGAGCCTGCTCAGCAGTGGAAATGGGTGTCTCGCCAGCGACTTTTCAACTTGGGGATGTCTCGCTGTCTCGGGGTGGCTCCGGTGCAACCGAGTAGCAGTATTGCAAGTAAATCACCCAGCTTGAACGCATCAGAAACGGACGCTGAAGATGATCAGGTGACAAGAATATTTAGGACACATAATTGCTTCTTTGGGTTTAACGGGGCCCGTCTTTAAAGATGGAGCGCTGTCACCAACAATATTTGACAATGCCATGGCATTTGCTTAATACACTAAAGAAGGCCCCATAATGAGACTCGTTTTTTGTCACTAATGAATAAGAGGGGGCCTCATGTGTAATTTTACTCCAGGCCTCCAACCCTATGCCTTCAGGAATATGGGCAGCTTTGCTTATGAGAGATAGACATGTTCATGTGTACATGTATGTGTCGACTCTTATATTATGTATAATATAGTTTGTTTTGGGTTGTATGTGACGTGTGCTAGAAGATTGAGCAGCCTGCCTTATATGAATGCGATGTGGAGGAGATGCAGCTGCGTTGGGCATGTGGAGATGATGAACAGCTGATCATTCCACACAGAGGGAAGCTCAGTCTGCGTGGAGCCATTGGTGCCCAGGCTCCATTTGAGCTGCACCCTAAGAATGGAACGCGACTGCTGATCTATGGCACTCAGGATCACCTGTGCTTACGACCGTACCGTGGTGAGAACGGCTGAGAATACACATCTCAGTCTTCATACTGTATCCCTTCCTTTCATCTCTTCTTTGGCAATTGTACACACTGTTATTTTGATTTCTGATCCCACGCTTCCTCCCATGCAGAAATATATACTATCCAAGGGAATTCCCATGGTCGGCCATGCGCTATCCCGTACAAGTATGACCACCGGTGGTATCACTCCTGCACAGGGGATGGGCGTGATGATTGGCATCTGTGGTGCGCCACATCAGCCGACTATGGCACCGATGAACTTTGGGGCTTCTGTCCTGTCAAGCGTGAGTAAACACCCTTTCTGTCCACTAATTACACTCAAATTACAAATACAGGGCCATCAGGCAACTTATTTACCATTGGGCACTACAATGTGTTTTATGTTGACATTCCATCCATTTTGGCTGTTCACTTCTCAGATAGTATAGGTGACAACAAGTCACTTACAGGCAAAATAGTTTTGACTCCCTTGTGACCTCATCATGGCCATTATGAGCTCTTTGCTAATGTTATTTTATGTTTAAAAACCGTGATATAAAAATGGTGTCATTCACATTGAAGTGTTTTAATAAAAGTGATGTGTTCTAACTTGACATTTAAACATATATTGCATTTAAATCCCCCAAAATGGCAATTTATGTGCTACAAACATTTGTTTTAAGTCATGACTGGTATTCCACATCCTCTGCGCCATACACAGGTTTTCTTTCAGATAGTTTTTACACAAATATTCAACTGAACTATGTGGTTGGTTGGCTTATTAAAATGGCTCGTTCCAAATAACAACAACAAGGTGATATTGCCAGTCGTAGAAAATAGAAAGAGCGGATTTTTGCGTGTGAAAAGTTCGATTTAAAAAAAATCAACATTCGTCAAGATGAGTTTCTGAACCTAATTGCAGAAAATAATATTTGAAATCACAGAAACCTGACCGATAGGCACATTTTCGAAATTCTATATGTAAACAAGAACTTGGTTACACATGATTGGGATTTACATTTAAACACACAGAGTAATCACCTGAACGTGTTTGTGCTTAATACAGAGGAACAAAATAAATGAAAATGTACTAATATTTAAATTATTTAAACATAAATTTAGCCTGTGATGAACTCTTGGGTAGCTATGATTGCAGTGATGCCACTGCGTCAGAGGTCGCAAACGGGTTTTGATTCCTTACCCGTACCCGTACCCGGCCACACCAGGGTCGCAAACGGGTATCCGTACCCAGCCGGGTACGGGTAGGGTACGGGTATCGGGTACCCGGTTGCGACCTCTGCACTGCGTTGTTTTTCTACTGCATTGTGGACATTTGAACGTGTGGGAGTATTCCCGAAATTTAGTTTGTGGCGGTTGTCGTCGTTTTAATCTAATAACCATACAGCAAGGTGTCTCACAACTTGCGGTTACTTCCTCTCTGTTGCCTCAGGATTTTATGCAGCAGTGTCTCACCAGCACGGTTACTGTAATATTCTGAATATTATCCCCTTTCATATGATGGGGTACAAATAGCTGCTGTGTTCATTGTTTTGTGTGGCTCTCCAGTATTTTCTAATCAAAGCAACGTGCCGCTTTTATTTCATTTCTGTATAAAAATTTTTATAAATCAAGTTCCCGATTGTTTTTACACTGCATCTTGCCATTTTCAATTATTGGTAGATGATTTTATGATATTCTATCGTTAACAGATTCGGGATTTTCAAATTTGGCTGTTAATTAGATGCATATAGTCATGCCTGTCACTGTAATTCAATGGCTTTTGCAGTTCCGGACTGCAGTGTGTTCTGGGACACAGATCCTGTGACTCGAAACTGCTACCAGTTTAATGTACATGCTGTGCTTTCATGGCACGAGGCGCGCACCAGCTGCCTCCAGCAAGGCTCCGACCTCCTTAGCATCACGGAGATGCACGAGCAGACCTACATTGCTGGTAAGGGGCATTCACACCAGCAAGCATTCAACTTCTGGTGCTCTGCTTTGTTTACACGTTCGTTATTAATGTTGTGGTGAGTTCAACTGAGTCGCAGACATACTCTTGGAGGCAACACATTTATTTAACACCAACACACGGGGTAGCTGCCCCTCAACAGAATAGCAACCTATGGTGGTGACCACCAGGCTAACTACACTAATTACAACATAACTAGCTACAATGGACCGGAACACAGATCAGGTCCAGGTTAACGTGTTGGAGACTCGGTAGAACGTAGGACGTAGACGAAGGCTTCTTCAAGATGAACAACAGCAGACGGTCCCTCTGGGGGACCCGGTGGCTTATATCCTCTGTGGTGTGGCTGGCTCCGCCCTTGGCCACGCCCACCTTCGAGAATCCTCGAGCAGGATCTCGACCCGGACCACGTGACCACCCCTAGCCCCCACTTGGGGTTGCTTTGTAGACTTAACCGGTCACGTGTCACTCTGGGGTCAACCAGAGTGCCATGGCCTTTAGTAACCCCGGCACACCCACACCCTGTCCTGTAGGGCTGGCACTGCACGCCAAGCGTGGTGCCACCTAGCGCTATCAACCAGCGCTCACCGAGCCCCTCTAGGGCTGGTACTACACCCACACCATCGTGGTGTCCGCGATGTCGTTACATCGCACGCCGTGCCTCTCTAGGGCCGGCACAGCACAGTGACATCCCGAGATCTCACTACAATGCCACTGCTGTTCATTAATACATTTTGAACGTTTGTTGTCGCGCACTCTTTGGGAGTCTAGTCAATCACGATTGCTCGCTGAACACGCATGGTAAACTCTTTCGAATAACACTGTTGTAAGTCTGTTGGAAAACTGGCTCACACTGAAGGATGGATATCCGTAAATACACTTTGTATACACACCTTTCCATAAAGGGTTCACTTTAAACAGAACTAAAACAACATCTCATTTGCTTTTTTGCTGTTGTCAGTGCCAATACATTCCATTGCAACGTCACTTAAAATTCACATCGTCATAATTTTTCATGCACATTTCATAACCCAGGTCTCAAAGCGCAACCTTCAAACACACGTTTCCAGAACGTAATGAACCAGCTTATTATCTACAAGAGAAAACACACGTATTTAATGTCTAACTTTTGACCATAATCCTTAATAAATCAATGAATAAATGCCTTAATATTTATTTAAATGGCTGGAATGGAATGAGCTCTTCGTAGGGCCCAAGGTAAGGGCATTCCACGTATGTGCAGCTACAAAATAGAAGCATTATCTCCTGATATGATAAGTATGCCTCTACAATGATTATAAATTACTGCCATTATCAGTAACCTTAATTCGCTATTATTTCTAGCGTGGTACCCACACTCTGTAGAACATGGGAATGCATTTCATGTAGTCATTCAGTCTATTTTATGAATTACAAAATGCAAATACTAACACCCTATAGAAAGCCACACACCATAACGCTGAACTGTACTCAGCCAATGTTCTAGTGCATCTGATAGGGGGGCGTCCATAAATTATGTCACGCGATTTTGGACGATTTTTGACCCCCACCCCCCTTCGTCACACGGCGTCACAAAAAGTCAGACCCCCCCTCAAATATGACGTCACAAAGCTCTGCCCCGCCCCCAAATAAAACATGCTTCAAATCTCTTTAAACTATTGTCATTGTAGTGCGTATTTCATGTGACACTACACTCTGATGTTGTAGGAGAAAACATTTATTAAAAGTATATTTAATTAAGTAGAACGCGTTGTCTATATTTATTTAAAGTTGCGCATTTTGATGTGATGTCACATTTCTCAAACCCCCCCCCCCCTCATCATACATCGTCACAAATGTCTGACCCCCCTCCCCCCCCCAGGTGCGTGACGTCATTTATGGACGGCCCCTAGTAACTGCTAATTTGCATCGTGCAAATGTACTGCTTGGTGTATCGTGTCAGTAGATAATTTTGCCACGCATTACGACATTTTCAGGTGCAAATGTGTCTTACTTATTTTCTTCCATCAACTGTCATTTTCCCTCAATCACTTCACTGTTGTGTGCAGGCTTTCTGAGTGGTTTTGGAGCCATTATGTGGATTGGACTCAATGACTTGGACTCGGATGGTGGCTGGCAGTGGTCTGATGGCTCACCGTTAAAGCTCCTTAACTGGGACCAAGGTGCAAGCAGTTGTATTTGTTTCAGATTTCCGCTTCCTCACCACGTCAGTTCCCTTTGACAGTATACTCGCACGATAAATTTGAAATTCCGTAGCATAGTGTTTGAATGTGTGTATGTGGGGAGCGGTGGCGTAATGGTTGGCATGCTGCGCTGTGAACCCTGCATCTGTTCACGGTTGACACCAGTGACGATTATCTGGACTGGTCCTGGGCCTCCACCAGATCTACTCAGCCTCAAATGAGTATCTGGTGTGGTATGTAAACATCGCCACTGGGGAGACAAAGGTGGTTGGCCATGGTATTGAGCACCCACCCCCTCGTGTGCCGTGCCAACCTTCATAGGTGCTCGCTAACATCACTTGCTCCTACAGTCTGTTAAAGGCTATATGGGAGATCTTTGTCGGTGTCTCATTGTGTGTATAAATGTTGTGCTCCTGCAGGACACCCTTCAGAAACGGATGGACAGAACTGTGCCCTTCTCCGTGCCGAGTTTTTCAGCAAGTGGCAAACCAAGGAGTGTGCGGCTGCACTGCCCTATGTTTGCAAGAAACGCCTCAATATCACCTCCGTACAGATACCCAACGGTGTGTGCCTTTTATCACAATTATCTCAATGTTCTATCATTTAATTGAGGCATTTCACTCTGTGGACATTTACGCAGCCATTTAATCTGTCATAAACCGAGGCTGAATTTTTAACAAATTAAATAATTGTTTACAAATCGCAACACAAGCGGTCTTTATCCGCCTGATGAAGACCGCCACTGCGGGGGGGGGGGGGGTGGCATGTGCCCCCCCAATGATCCGATCAAAATCCCTAATTTCGATCGGATCATTGGGGTTTATTAGTAATAAATCGGCATTTTGCGACCCCCACTACCACTCTGGAACACATTATTACGTGCCAGGGACTCTATGAGATGATAGGACAATAGTCTGAGTCCATACTTGCCAATAAGTAACGGCAAAGCGGTTATAAGTGACTCACAGAGTTGTGCGCAGTTGCGTATACAGTACACGACTTCCCTGAAGGCATTCACCTTCAGCGAGCGCAATGCTGATCACACACGGTTCGAATTCGACCCTCGATCGATGGCTGCTCCATCGCCGCACACGCGTCGAATAAAAAGCAAGGGACAAGTCCTTACTTACTAACAACTCTTATGATTTTTCATTGCTGGAGGGGTTGCCCCCCCTACCTGAAAATCCTGGCTCCGCCATTGAAGATCGCTTGTGTTGCGATCGAACCGTCGTGGTTTTTTGCTTTTATTTTTGTTATTTATTTTTAATTTTTATTTAATTTTCTTTTTTCTTTTCTATCTATGTGACTTTACCAAAATAACCAAGAATATAACTTTATAATGTGCCTAAATAAGATATGTAATTTGTGAATATTACCTTTGTGATATATCAATCAGAAGCATGGAAGTGAATGTCCTGACTACTTGGGTTTTGACCTGAAGATGGTTGGTGCATTCTTATTGTTGAAGTTAGTTGTGAGAATGAATGTGTAACTGACCGGTTGAAATTAAACAATCATTGGCTTTTTAAATGGTTGTACAGCACACGACATATTTTTTGTTTGGCCATATCAGGTGTTGGAGGGCTTCACTACATACATTTTTCCCAAATTATTACGTGGCCTAACCCAAAAATCGAATATGAAGCTTGGACAGTATCAAACAAATTCTAGTAGAACAAAAACTGAGCAGTACACAAAGAGCGATGGAGAATGTGCATACTTGGAATTACATTGAGGACCACACATTAATGGGATAGTAAATGCAAGGTGGAGACATCAAATTGACTGTGAAGTGGACTTGGGCAGCACACCACGTCCTCAGAGGGGGTGATGGCCGGGGGTTATAGATACAAAACTCGTAGAGGATGTTTACCATTATTGGGTGCTACATATTTCTTAATTCAATTGACTAACCATCACGTATTTACGCGATCTAGCCTAAAAAAACTGTATTATGGATGATATTGGTCGCGAAAGCCTACGTGCTTCACAAAAATTCTCATGAAGATATATTGCATTAAATTCCTTAACAGATTTTTGGAAAATTGTGCATGTTAAATCACTTGACATTGGCCAATGCTTATTTATATTTGCAAAATAACCTGTAGCTTGATTCACACTCATTGCATTGCATAAGATGGACAGATGTGTTATTTCGATTTAAAGCTTTCGTGACTGCAGGGATTCATCTTCTTGGTTCTTTCGGTAAAGCAGGACGGCTGCTTGCGTTGTAGCCGAAACGTCGTGAGAATTATTTTATTATGTTTTATTTTTATTATTTTATTATTTCCCTTCTACGTGACTTTACCGAAAGAACCAAGAAGATGTGTTATTGTTAAGTAGTTAGGCAATTCGATCTACATTTTACGTCATAGTGATTGAAGTCAGAATTTCTAAAAATATCAGAGGAAACAGCTTTTACACTTCTGATGGGAGTGAATTCGAAAGGTAACTGATTGTGGTGTCGTTACAGAGAGCTGGGAGAATCGACCGACCGTGTGCCCTCGCGGCTGGGTACCATTCAACGGGAGCTGCTTTTGGCGCGATGCAGAGAAACGAACGTGGCAGGATGCATTGGCACGATGCCGGTTAGGAGGTGGCGACCTTCTGAGCCTACACGGCTTGGCAGATGTCGACTTCCTAGTTCAGCATGTGCTTAGTGGTTGGTAAAACGCATTAACATGCCCTTACTTGCAAACTGAACAGTCCCCATTACAAAAACCAGCTCATCATCATTGGAAAGGTGTTCCACCTTCCAAGCAGTGCTAACATATTTCCCGCTAATGTTGTTCGCCTTTTGAGGTGCTTAACATCTTACCGGTCAAATATGTTAAGGTCCATAAGATGGATAATGAGTATACAGGATAATTAACTTGGCAGCAGAGGAATGGGAAGTTACAAGGGAGCAGCAAGTGGTCTTGTTTGCTGTGGGTCCATGTGGGTCTATTGCTCGGTGGCAATAAAATATCAATTTGGTTAGGCATATTGGGATCTATGGATGTAATGCGCCTTACAAATGCAAATTATTATTGCACCGTACTTCTCTTTTGAGAAAAATTCAATGATAAATCATCCACGTCTATTCAATGCACGAATGTTTTCTCATGCCTACTTGTGTATATTATGAGAAAATGGTTGGTGAAGTGGTGACACTTGTGCCTCACAACAAGAATTGCCTGGTTAGACTCGCGACTCGGATGCATTTCTGCGTGGGGTTTGTATGATCTCCCCACTGTTCTGCATTGGTTTAATTCGAGTTCTCCAGTTTCCTCCCATAGCTAAAACATACACTGTCACTAGCATTGGCCAAATATTCCAATGCTGACAAATGACCTGTAAAAAACTCCATTGCGGGTACACGTAGCATCATCGTCTACGACAACAAGATATTGGGAGGACCTTCCTGAAACAGAGTTCAAAATCAGGCTTTTCTGGCTAAACTTGCATCATAATATTATTATCGTCATTTGTACTCTTACCACCGACATGGATGAAACCCATAATTACAGTACACTTAAAATGTTCCTCCAATATATTAGCATTTGCAACTTTTGAATAAAAAAAAGAAATCCTCTCTTCTCAGAATTCAATGCAAATAATTGACGCAATCTAGAATCACGTAGAGCATGTGCATACATTGTTACCGCAACTTTATGAAAGATTAAATGTGCAATTGATGGGCGAGTGAGTATCCTTTTCTGTTGCTGCTGCTGCTGCTGCAGATGGTGAAGAAGTGTGGTTGGGTCTTAATGACCTCAAGACGAAGATGGTGTTTGAATGGTCTGACTTCACGCCGGTCACCTTCACGTTCTGGCATCCTCGCCATCCACACAGCCGCCCAGGAGAGGGCTGTGTCTCTCTCTGGGGCAAGGTAACTCAAATGTTTGTAAACGTCCTTGTGTAATATACTTACTCGACATTTACCTCTTGGTTATCTGTGTGCGGAGCATAGTGTGGTAAAGTATTAGTAAAACAACCCCTCATCAGCATGGCTTGAGGAGGTTTTCATCCAGCAGTGGATTGACATATTGATGTAGATAGTTTTTATTATCAAAAGTAAAGGAGCCTCAGGCTCCTTTTACAGTAAAACCTTGGATTGCGAGTAACTTGGTCTGCGAGTGTTTTGCAAGACGAGCAAAAATTGTAAATAAATATTAATTTGATAAACGAGCGAGGTCTTGCAATACGAGTAGTACGTATACGCTTTGTCTGCCGAGCGTCACGTGATTACAACTGATATTATGAGTGCTTTGGATTACAAACACGTTTCCGGAACGAATTATGGTCGCAATCCAAGGTTTTACTGTACTCGGCATTGCTGTTAGGCAAGTTTGCTGTCTTTACAGCCTTTATCACTGTCTTTACAGCCTTTATCACTGTCTTTGATCTTTGACAACACACGTTGTGTGTAAGTTGCAGTCGAAACGTCGTGAGAATTGTATCTCATTTGTCTTCACGGTCATCATCTTCATCATTATAACCACTGTATTTGTAGTCATCATCCTTATCAACCATATCTTCACATACATCATTGTCATCTCCCTTATATTCATCATCATTGTCATAATGTTTTAAATGTTTTAAAGTTGCCATCTTTGGCTTTATGCTAGGTGGAGAGCAGTGCAAGCCTCGGCACACATTTCGTTTGTGTGTACATGTGTGAGTCAGACAGTGCCTGATTGGTTGGCTCGATGCATGAGGAGGGAGAGCCTGTTGATAATACACACACAGCTCCAATCCCCTAAGCCGAAGACCTTCCCCACAGCTGCTGCTTGTTTTGCAGGATGTTTTTGCAGAATGGGGCCAAAAAATTCTGCATGAATCAGGCAGAAACGCTTTTGCGGAATTTCCAAAAGAGTGTGTAAAACGTTACATGAATTTGGCCTCTTGTATTTGGTACGATGTCTCAGCAAAGGTGTGCTGTAGCATTGTTAGTGATTATTCAACAGCCAAGTAAGAACCTGTGGAATTATACATCGCTTCTGCACAGGGACCTGTTTGAAAATAAATAAATAAATATTTCTGCTGCAAAGCATCAGAAATAGAATTGAAAACAACTGTTACATATATTTACAATATCTTACAGTACATAATAGAAACTCCCAAAGTGAACATTCATCTTTATCATTGTTCCATTCAACAAAAATATAAAGTCATGACTGAAATATTTTGAGCCCTATTTTAGTGTTGAAAAAGATGTCCATATATCGTGGATATTTTCAAACAAAACAGCTTTATTCTAACCCCCACTCTACCTAAAATTAAACTTGCAGGAGACAGAGGGGCTTCTTTATTGACAGATGAATGTGGTTATCACATCATTTGATCAGCTGCATTGTTAGACATCAGAAAGTAAATAATGTATTCTCACTAGGACTTCATATTAATTTGACCATATATTATATGGTTTGATTCAGCATTTATTTTAGAATCATGACTGAACATACAAATGTATAGGAATACTACAATGGGATGAGGCATACGATTTTAAAGACGCAATCTCCCGTATGAAAGCATAAAGGAACCTGTAAAAATGACAATTTAACACTTTAAAGTAATGATATCTTCTCCATCGGTATCAATTCCATAACCATCAGGCAAACACACAGGTGCTTGCTGTGATGAAAGTTTGAATTGCACAATCTGCATGATTATACCACAACATGTTATGATTTTTTCTCTGCATTTCAGCCACTCAGCCAGTGAAGTATTTTGTGTCTGGTGAGCGAGCATTTGCTTTTATTTCTCAAAAATGTGCTTGGCAGGAAGGTCGTTGGAAAGATGGACCATGCGATGCCAAGAAGGCGGCTGTGTGCCGGGCACCGGGAAGTTTGTCAGACGCCCAGCCGGACTCGCAGGAGGGCGGTGCCACAACGGAATGCCCCAAGGTGAGAGATAACGAGAGGGATAACGAGAGAGATGACAAAAGGGATAACGAGAGGGTTTTTTCCTGTAATGGTCGGCTTTTCTCGTCATTTACAGATTTGAAAATGAGAGCAACCTTCACAAGGCAGGCTCTTTTAACCTACAAATGAAAAGTTCTGTATACACAAGTGGTAACTTTTCATCGCGTTGCTCCTATATGCATTTCAATGCCTTTCTTAGCGTTAGTCTAAAATTGACTCACCTAGATTTTTTTATTTTAATTATCTTGATTTGAAGCTTTCGTGACTGCAGGAATCCATACTCTTTGGTTCTTTCGGTAAAGTCACGTAGGTAGAAAAAATAATAGATCATGGCGTTTCGATTGCAACACAAGCGTCCGTCATCAGGTGAGACAACTACAGCAAGAAAACTGCTGAAACTTCAGCATTATTTTTTCTGCCTACGTGAGTTTACCGAAAGAACCAAAGAGTATGCTAATTATCTTGTTTTTTTGCCTGTAATAAGTTTTGGCCTCTCTTTGGCTGTGCCGAAGTGAAACTTCCATCGCACCAGTTTGTGATCGCTTGCTGTGATGAATTTGTCGCGGGCAGAGACATCTCTGATGACCTGGGGTTTGACCAATCGAATTTAGTCAATGTTCAAGTGTAAGTTATTTGTCTTGGAGCTGTAAGGCAGTTTGATGTGATTCCCAGGATACCTGTTATGAGTCGACTGGACTTGCCCTTATGCTGAGCTGTGGCAGTAGACAAACTTATTTGCTGCAAGCCATGAGACCTTGAGTAGTTGACACAAAGGGATTCCTTGACCTACTCAATGTTGACATTAAGGGCACTGCAGTTCACTCAGGGGTCCTTGCTGAATTTTGTATTGGCACAGCTGGTCTGAGCGCCCCTGTAGTGCGCAGAACAGCATTCTCATCTGCCAGTGCTCGCCAGGCTGCTTTTACAATCAAGAGAGGGACAAAAAGCAAATAGCAAGAGTCTGCCAAGGAGATACACACTTTGCCAAGGCTATTTACATCGGCAGTAGAACATATTTGCTTAGAATTTGAGAAATAAACGATTTACGAGGCAGTTTGGACTTGTGTTTGCTTTTAATTGAATCAAGTCAACCGTATCTCAAGAGGCTGTACAGAATAATAGGATTACGGTAAGTCAGGGGGAAAGGAGGCATTCTCTTTGGTTCTTTCGGTAAAGTCACGTAGCTATAAAATAAAATAGATCACGACGTTTCGGGCGCATCAAAAGCGTCCGTCATCAGGTGGGAAAGCCATGAAGTTATGAATTGTGAATTGTTTAAAAGTTGGGTTATGATTGGTCGTTTCCTAACATAAGTGGCAATGTTCATGACAAGTTGTGAAAGTTTTACACATCTCACACATTCGTAGACTATTTAAGATATATTCAACAATGGTGAACTGTTGAACCTCAGCTTTTGAGCCAAATGATTAGTCGTGCTGAATCATTGCAATTTGTACAGAATCCCTACGTATTTCCTTTTTATGGCTATAAAACTAACATTGTTGGATTCCCTCAATGAAATTTGCACTCTGGACAACAGAGTATATCTCTTACACCACACATATAATGCCTTAATTCTAGATTTGAAGCTTTCGTGACTGCAATGATTCATATTCTCAGGTTTTTTCGGTAAAGTCACGTAGGTAAAAACATTAAAATTAATGA